>NC_134568.1:183690838-184319660 GCF_050947875.1 Dermacentor variabilis | reverse complement strand
TAACTAACCAATTTATGGCACATGTTGCGATTGACAAAGTGAAACATGCGAGTTTTTAAGGCACAGAAGTAAACAAAGCCCGCTGTAGACAAGGACAAACGGAGAAGGAACAAGACATGCTTAGCATCATGTGTGTCCAATACCTTCTTTGTCCTTGCCAGCAAAGCACCAGGTTTACTGCTATTATATATCAACAACAAGCTCATATAGCAACATTCTCAAGGCATATCCCCTTGGAAAGAATTTTGAAATTAGCACAAGTTTTGAGATAAGCACCCTCAAACTTGTGGCAAAATGCACTGCTCCACTTAAGTTTTTTAAACACCAGCCTTTTAAGAAGTACAAGACAACCTTAACTAAAACAGCAATGCATTTCGTCAAACATTAGAGAACAGAGATTATAAAACTGGCACCAGTCTCCGAATTCCTCAGAAGCGGATTTGCCTTGCAAACATTGGCTCCAATTGATAATTTACAGCCTGCACCCTAAATTGTTAGCTTAGAATGGTGAATAGTGAAAATGTTCTTGATTAGTCAGTTACCCATTTTGATTTCTCAAGTGGACCCTGTCTGACTTTTCAAGTAATCCAGCTCAAGGAATAGAATTGTGCTGTCTGCACCAGGCAAGTTTTTAAAATTCTGCTCAGATTTAAAAAAAATCACATGGTACAAGACAATCTTGTTTTAATTACCCTGGTATGGTATGGCATGGAGATAGTTATTTAATTCAAGCTACATACAGTTGAACATCTATATAATAAACGGTTTAACAAACCCATGATGCAATGAAGTTTCTCATTTGCCAATTTTGGTACCATTAAAAAAACTTTTTCCATGATATAGGAAATTGAGTTTTGCAGTTCCATTTAACTCCAGTTCACATGCATGCACTACATGTGGACTGAAGCTTTTGTGACAAACAAAATAAAAACTGCCGAATATCACATTCTTAATTTGCACATGAGCTTTTGTGCGCAAACATTACTGGCAAGTGGCAATAAAACATCGGCACAACAAGTGAACAGAATGCACCACACTGCATTATATGTCATATAGGTACGAAATCCGTGTTGGGCGCACTCTATCTGTGCTCACAGATATGCTCTTATGCTCTGAAGCATGTCAGCAGGAACAGGAAAACGGTAACTGGAAGGGAGATAACAGGCGCCTAAGCAAGGATGAAAGGTATGAGCACTGTTTCAGTACCAGCATGTCATGTTGTCCACTTTGTTATCGTGAATCAAGATTGCTAATAACATTACGGCGATTTTGGCCTCAATAATCACCACTACAGAAACTAACAAAATGGTGGCTTAGCACTGACAGGCCATGATGATGATGGTTGCTAGCACCAGCCACACTTCGAACTGAAACTTTGCTCTCAATGCAACCTTTACCGCATGTTGCATACCTTCAACCACAAGATTATTGCTACAATTTCTGGTGAAATTTTGTTCTTAAATGCTTACTCAGAATAGGCTATCCACCAGGACAGTTCTAGGAACCTATAAAGCAATTTTTATTGCTGAAGCAGAACCATGGTTCTAACGAATTAAGTTGAAAGTTTTTACTGCAAGCACAACTTCATTACATCTAGGTTTGTCCATACTAACTCACCAATGCTGAATGAGCGAACATAATACATCTCAAATACTGTCATTAAATTTGCATGATTACTATCGTGATGACCTAAACAGACTCAATTGGCAGAAAAAGAAAATCCTTGTAATTCACATCTTGAAATTAGAGAGTTCTAGATTAGGGTGCGTAAATGGCTTGTTTAGCCCTTACATATGCAAGCCACTTTGGCTCCAAGAAGACTCCAGCAGAGTGTTTGGATTCTTGCACACACAATATGCTTTCATCCCCTAATATAAAACTCACTATAAAGAACAAGCTCAAGCAGAATAATACTGCATGGTGCAAATCCAAGCTGTGATTTCTGCGACTTCTGTCACTGACTACAGAGTAAAAACATCACAATAGCTTAAACACGGCATAACCTTATCTTGTAAAAGTGCACGTAATTAATGCCTTGGTTAGTTAAGCAATCACGAAATTAGTAACACCAACACCAAATGCAAGCAGCCTGTCAGTGGTTAAAAGGGTTTCGAGAGTTTGTTAAAAGCAAGTACATATTAGTTTTGGAATCAATGCATCTGACGTTTTCAGACCCCATTCAAACATGTGTGATTAAAGGAACATCAAAGGACACTATCAACTTAAGCTGAACTGGGAGGTTTCACCTCTGAAATATCAAACCTAGTGGCTTTCACAACAAAGGTGAGGTCGGGGAGGCCTTGGTGCAGAAGAGTATGACATAACTGTCTAGTGGCAACACAATATGAAAATTTTCACAAAAGTTCCCCACAACCTCATAGTAGAACTTGATGTCACAATGTACTAGTATAAAATACCAACTGCAACTTAAGGTCTGCCTGCTCAATGCAATCCTCACTAAAAATTGCACGAATTAAAGGTTGAAACTCATTATGGCACATGAAGTTTGTGCTCATTATACACATAAAAACTTAAAAGTAGAAAGAAAAGAACATGGACACCTCATCTTTCACAACTGTAGAACACGCACACTGACAATCGCTAGCAGCATACCTAGTTACTATATACCCGATATAGGTATACTATTGAAGCTACGATTTTCTTAGCAGCTATCTTGCCTAGATGGCAACAAAAAATGCAATAAGACATTTTATTATTATTCTAAACATTATAGTGAGCACTTCTAAAGATGACAATTTTGCGATGCTTCGAGTGCCAAGGCATAGAATACTGAAGAATAGTGCCACTGATATCCAAGCTACCCAAAAATATTCCTGTTCTGCATGATACTCAAACTACACCATTGCTGGCTACATGCGGGCTTCAACTTCCGCTAATACAACCCTGATCGGGCCCGACTAAATTGGTAGAATTATCCGGTGAGTTGAATTAAACAAGAGGCACAAAAATATGGCAAAGACACTCGATTCATTGGCAGTTCTTGCTCAGATTATAAAACGTCCCCAAATGTTTACCAGTTCAGAGTAGAAAACTAACGTAGAAATGACATTGAAACTCCTAAACAAAGTAGAAATCGAACATGCACTCAATACTTTAGCATAACAAATGCAGCATGCCTCCAACTGGGGCAATAAGAAAAAGACAAAACCAGCGAACTTTTAACTTCACAGTATGGAAACTTATTTACCTAATGTCCATCGTCATCAATCTTGGACAGCACATTATCGTTGTCTATAAAAGCCACAACATGTGATCCTTTGTATGGTCTGCAGTGCGTTTTATAGTCTGCATTTATCAAATAACTCCGCAACAATCGCAAATGGAATTGTGGCCCACATGTAGGCTAACCACTTCGCTAGTTCATCCTGCGATGCATACAATTCTTCAAAACACCAAGAAAATAATAATAATAATATTTGGGGTTTTACGTGCCAAAACCACTTTCTGATTATGAGGCACGCCGTAGTGGAGGACTCTGGAAATTTTGACCACCTGGGGTTCTTTAACGTGCACCTAAATCTAAGCACACGGGTGTTTTCGCATTTCGCCCCCATCGAAATGCGGCCGCCGTGGCCGGGATTCGATCCCGCAACCTCGTGCTCAGCCACCAAGAAAATGTGATACGACTTGTTGCTGCTAATTGAACATGTAAAATAACTGATCATTTTAATGTGCTTTCGTAAACCAACTGAAAGCAGCATGTCATCATTGTCATATGCGAGAAAACCACAATGTTGTGGAGAAAATATGCTTTGTCGCCATCCATGGTCACCATCTTGTGATGGCAATGACAATGATGCTGGCTAGGCTGGCCTTGATGGTTGAACGCTGTGGATGCAGTTTTGGTTTTGGTTGTATTGTACCAGCCAAGCAATTTACAGACAAATTTTCTTGGAAGGCACACGTTAGAATTCACCAAATACTGCAATAATTCTTAAAAAGCTACTACTTTAACATGAAAATATTTCTGGGGTAGGCCAAAAATACCGTATTTACTCGCATAATGATCGCACTCGTGTAATGATCACACCCCTGAATTTCGTCGTCAAAATTCAATTTTTTTTTTTAATTTCCCATGTAATGATCGCACCCCGAACTTGCCACAGCAATTTGTCATGTGCCAAGTCTAGCTAATAATGATCGCACTTACCATCTGTCGAATGCTACGCGAACGACTCTTGAAGACAAACCAGGCGGTCTGCACGCACCAAACATTCTTAAGCAGATGCCCCATTTCATTCCTTTCGTCACTTTCCGCACTTCCATGACAAAAAAAAAAAAAAAAAAAAAACTACAACCAAACTTGCCTTTATTATGTGTAGGCTTTATAATGGTTGTGGTCAACAACAAAAAAAGGGGCCTTTCGATTCTTCTCATCTGCACTCGTGGGCACGCAACAAATCGCGAGTGGCAACGATAGTAGCCACGTTTGCAGTGATACATTAAAAGTGTACCCTATTCATACGCCGATGCTTGTACCACAGCTAAGATATTCGCCCACCCTTAGCGGAAACGTGCTGTATTAGGATAGTAGTGAAGACAAATGCCGCGGTTTCCGCAGCATGCCCGCCATGTGTTTCTATGTCACTGGCAGCTAAGCGCGCCCATCTGTTTCTGTCCCCTCAAAGTGGACATGGCTACGTTATTGCCGCAAACTTGCCAATATTACCGATATTATTCATTACTGATACGGAAGAAACTGTTTCAATGCACGTAATGTACTCACGAGAAGAAAAAAAAATCGCGTTCAGTGCGTTCGGCTTGCTCCACTGGCCGCCATCTTTGTTTTGGTGTCCCGCACTACATACAACGGCAGCCGCCTATTTGTTGACTTGTTGCCATCCCGCAGCAAATGCGCGATGAAATTTTTTTTCTTTTTGCGGGAAATTTAACCAGCGTAATGATCGCACCCCTGAATTCGCGTCAACTTTTTTTTTTACATAAAAGTGCGATCATTATGCGAGTAAATATGGTAGGTGTTTTTGATGGGAGATTACATGTATGATGCATTTACTGTACCTAACGCATCGCCAAGGCAAACGCTCACACTACACCCTAAATACAGTTGCACCCTTTGGGGTGTATATTTGCTACACAACAATGATCGTCATCTGTCTTGCTTGCGTTTCCTTTCTCGAAAATGCCGCGCTCGTTATTTTCGTGTCGAGAATGCTCTGTTATGCTGATAATGCGCATGCTGTTTGTGACTTGGAAGTACCGGGCTCGCAGCGTTAAAGAAAAATGCAGGCAAGACAGATGACAATTATTGCTGCGTGGCAAATATACACACCCAAAGGGTGCAACTGTTTTTAGAGAGTAGTGAACTCACCAACTGCGGTCACCATGGAGTTAGAGTGAGTTCTGATGTTATAATGACAATTTGATCTACACATACTTAAAACAAAGTGGGCAGGCATCATAGCTGATTTTCACAGATGACAAAATTGCACAGAGGTAGATGCAGGCAGAAGATTACCTAAATACTAACATTTCTGGCCACATGATGTGGCACACCTATTTGGACGATAAAGCTGAAAGATCAGTGTTGCGCATCTGATAGTATAACGTAACCTGCATGTAATATTATTACTTTTAATGTAGATGACATATAAAAGCCTTTTGGAAAGACCTAAATGTGATAACACAACTGTACATTGTGGTTACCACCCCGGGTGCTATTATGTGGTTTTGTTCTGTTTAAGGTCACTTACTCCTGTTTTAGGTAGCAATTATCCACTAACACAGGCAGCAGAACTTGATAAGGAGTTTACAGAGCTCAAAATGCATATAATAATGCACTTGCATGTTTTTAACAGATTTAAGGTTTTTTTGAAGCATTCCCCACAGATATGGCCCTTTCTCATTTTCTAAAATCTAATTTAACCCAATTTTTGCAATCACGTCAAAATTTATAGTACTTTGGTTATGCCTGATTAAAAAAGGTGCCTTGTCATAAGAACATGGCCATTTAGTAATGAAGTTTCATAAATGAAAGCCTAACCACATGTGCGCTTCGGTTACGAAACATGAAACAGTTCACAACTACACACCTCTTTGCATCTATAGCATGCACACACAGCTTCAAATTTAAATGGTCAACTCCAACAAAAGTAATTTGTGACAAATGAATGGAAAATTAACCTTGTGAGTTGAAAAAAGTATTCTGAGAGATAGCTTCCCAACTTTTGTGAAAATATACCTAGTCTGCCAAAAAACAAGTGGTTTTCATCACTGTGGTACTTTAACAAAAACAGCCTAGAAAAAAGATAATTTGCCTGTTGCTGTATGCTTGCATACATACCTATTTTGCACTGCTCACAATGTGCAAGAAACTAAGTAAGCCCTTCCCCACATTAAAAGATTGACAAGCAGATAGCTTCTTTGGAGGACCTGACAACTGACCTGCATTCATGGAGCATCCAGAGATCCACACAAACAAAGGGTCGTGGGCAACTGATACCATGGCAGGGGTTGTTGGATGGACATCCATCAATTAGGTTGCGCCATTCAACTACAGCTGCATATTCAGAACCACTCTCCATTGGCAAATAGTGCTGATCTAGCCGGATGTCATTCATACAACCTGCCAAAGAAGAGAAGAATGACACAGAATGACAAGTTACCAAAGAGAAATGAACAGGGGACCATCAGTTTTCCATGCATATTAGTTGACTTTCATCATTTGGCCAAGTTCCCATAATTAATATGGCAGAGTCTCCTCCTTCAATACAAGGCAGGCATGCACAACTGCCTGTGACCTATTAAAATGCCATCCTGTATATTCAAATACAATAATAAAGGTGCCAACACCATTCAAAACATAGTAAAAAGGAAAACAACAGAGGGAGAGAGAACACCAATGGTTTAAGAATTTAATGCAAAAAAAGAAAACTAAAAAGAAAAGCATTTCTGCTCTCCAGACTCGTACAGACAGATCTCCAGACGTGCTCAAAAATATTTTGGCATGCTTTCATTACAATAAACTACATGTACACTGCTTCTGCCATGACAGACTGTGCTTCCTCTAGGCTATGCAGGTCAGCACAAAGGAATGACCTGCTGCAATTATATCTGGTCAAAGATGTTTCTACCAGACAGTGAAATGCCAAGCACAGTATGTTTTCAGCACATTTACGACATGTTTGCTATTAAACACTAAAATATTACATAGTGGGTTAATATCACATAGCATTTCTGCATGAACATGTTCTTGGTTATGTACACTCGCAAGCAAAAGTTTGGAGACCAATGGTGCCGTGCAATTTTTTCTCTGCAGCCAAGGCGTGCCAGCTGAAATTGGGTGGTATGGTGTATGTGCGCATGTTCAACCAATGCACTATATTGAGGCAATTGTAGAAGGATTGTAGCACTGTCCTGTGTGTTCCTGCCTTCTGTCTTCGTCTTATTGCGCTGCCATTTCAAGATGAGGCAATTGTACATTATGGAACAGTGTCAGAAGTACTAATTTCTTTCTGAAGTTGTGTTTCCAAACGAATGTACAGCAGAACCTCGTTGATACAATCCAGTTTCGTACAATTTTTTGGTGCCAGCGTTTGTGAATGACAACACAAAAAATGACCCAATATAGCCACGTTTTTTTTTTTACTGGTTAATACGTTCCCACAAAATATAATCTTTTGGCACGGAAATCCAGTATATTGCCAAGCTGTGATCATATTATATATATTCTGGCTGCTAGATCCCGTGTAAACAAGAAAAGGTGCGAGGTACACAAGATTGAAGGCGGTTGGCACCCGCAATGACAGCTTCCCCACAGTACTCCCATGCCCGAATCACATGAAAATGCTGCCATGCACTCAGTTTCCTATTCCGATAGCAGCAAATCTCCTTGTGGGTTATCGCAAGTCACCATCCAGAGCTATCACTGCCAATCTATTGTGATAGGCATGTTCACCTAGTATTTGTTTTACAGGGTGTGATACAGGAATTGTACTGCATGCTTTTAATAGGTAATAACTCAAATGCGCCGCTGTCCCTTGTTGCAGGTGGTGCAAAGTGAACATCATGTTTTGCTCTGATGGCATCATATTTTAGCGTTGCCCACCAGCTCAATTTTCTTTTGATTTTCCTTTGTTGTCTTAACCCTTTGAGGGTCAATGACGTAAATTCATGGCGCCGCGAATAAGTCCAAAATGGTCGATGCCATATATTTATGGCGCCGCCTGTACGTTTAAAATGTACGCCAATTCCCTAACTTTTTCTTTTCTGGCATGTACTGCCACTATGTGGGAATACAGGGAATTTTTTTCTCGCACCTCCCTTTCTCGGTTTTTGTTTCATGGTTTGTTTTAGCGCTAGTTCGCCCACGCACGTCTATATACTACCACTCTCCGCACTGGCGCGCGGGCGGGCGGGCGGGCGGTGGTTTGGGTTTTGTTCCGCTGGCGGTTTCGGTTTCTTGCGCTTGCAAAACTGATGGCTATCTCGTTACTAATAGCTCAAAGGGTGACCGCTTGTTTCTCGCTCGTTTAGTGCTCACAGGGGTGCACATAGGAAGGATGCCGCCATGCATGCGTTTCCGCTACATTTTTTTTTGGGGGGGGGGGGGGGGGGGGGGGGGACTCGCGAGAACTAATTGCCTCTGGTTGGCGATAAGATCAAGATTAGCAGAAGTTTGTCACATGTTTTGCTTTTTTTGACGGGCACAGAACCACACACTTTTCTTGAGTGCGCGCACCTACGCAGTACGATTGCGCTATGGATGTAGATATTAGTGTAAGAGCAGGAACATTTGAGTCTGGCGAAATATTCTTGTGTGCGCATTTTCAAAACCTTGAACTATAACAATGCATCAAATTTTTAATTCTTATCAGTTTATTTCCTTTTTTGATTGTTTTTATTCATGAAGGCAGAGTACATATATATACCAACGCAAAATATTTTTTTCTCACTTTACGGTCACCCTAGAAAAATTACGGTAATCTTTTGTTTTTAAATTATGTCCCAAGAAGAATTGGAATCTGCAATAAAAAAAATCGACCCTTGGCAGTCGCATGTGGCGAAAAAAATCGACCCTCAAAGGGTTAAAACGACAATGTGCGTCTCAGGTCACTCATGCCCCAAAAGATGGACATACATCAATGTCAGTCTCGTGCCCCAACGATTCTTGGTGAGTGGGCACATCACAACTTCATGTCCAAAAGCTCCGCCTAAAGAATCTGCTGAGCCAGACCAAATCGAGGAGCCCGAATATAAGCTTGCCGAAACTGCAAAAATGACCATGCCTGTCTCAGGCCACTGGAGGCCCCACCAGATTGACGTGCGTCGGCATCTCGTGCTGCAATGCTCTGGGTTATGTACGTGTCGACTACAGTTGAGTCTGTTGAATTTTGTAAACATGCCATAGATCTCGTCAAAGCTCCAGCATTTTCCATATAACCTTTCTGTGCCTCGTCTATATTAGTGCTAAAACATGCAGTTTCAGTGCCTATAATCTGGATGCCGCTTTGGCCATGCACTTACAACTTACAATGTAAACCGAATGTTTCTGTGCATACTAGTCCACGCTTCAGCAGTCCATCTCAATTTATGCAGAATGAAACGTACATGAAGAAAGTGTTTCACCTAAAATGCCTACACATGAGCAGTGCGCCACAAATGCTATTTTTACACCATCACTGCTACAAAGGTATTTTTCCTTCTGCCTACAAATCGTAAATCAAGAAATACTGAGCTGACACAATAGATACATGTTTAAGTGTTCCAAATCAATGTCATGTTCTCAACAGATCATGCAGGCTGGCTTATGTGTCCTGAATAATACTGAAGGCATGCAACTAGCAATGCTTGTTGCATGTCTCGACCAACACAAAAAAAAATCCTAATAAGAACAATTATTACAATGAGGATCACCATGTCCATGAGTACGGCTGACGCTGGAAAAGTATGCCAAATCAAAGAATAAATACTTTGGGTGTTTTTATATGCACATAGTTCTATTTTTACTCATGTAAGTACACAAGATGCAGAGTTAATATCAAACTAGCAGGACACTGTATTACAGCATGTGTTATGGTTGAGTGCAAAAATACATTGCGAAATATGCTCAGTACCTCCTATGCCAGGTTAATCAACCTGCTCTTAAATCCATGAAAAGAAATATGGCTGCGCCTTCCAGAGTGTCTCCTTTCCATCAACCCCTTTTCTATCAACCGATCTTTACTCATAGAGGAAGCAGTTGGACAGGTGTTATAGTGATGCATGATTAAAGGCTAAGGCTTGTTTTTACCCAAGCAAAATATGCTGCTAATGGAATGCACTTCTCTCAAAGCAAACATTAGCTCACCTTCTTGATAATCGTTGTCAACAACAGTCACACCAGGACCAACATACTGGACGTCTCCACCGGCAATAACATTCTGCTTCTCAACCCACATATGCTGGTGAGGGCTTTGCCAATCCAGGAGCTCGTTGAAGCGCCGCCCGCTGCCTCCATCCAGAGCCAGGCTGGCTGAAGCGCCATAGCGTAGGGCACGCACTGTGTGCCACTGGCCGTCATTCACCCACACCCAGGGAAGCCACAACTCGCGTTCTTCAGATGACCGACTTCGGTCAAGGTTGAACCTAAAGCGCAGCTTCTTGTCCCGGATCTAAACCAATGAAAAAAAAAAAAAGATTGCATGTGCTCCAGCAACCTTCCTTCCAACACGTAAAAATCACCTACAAGCAATATAAACAATGTTGCTGTCGAATCACCTCAAGAATGCAATACTCCCGCCCATGTTTGCTTGTGATGCGGAAAAGTTCTCCATGCTTCTGACGTGTACGGAACTGTAGCTGGATGTCAGTCTTGTACGGATGAGGGTCAAATGGCAGTGCATACTTGATGTAGCTGCTTTGTTGGAACATCTTGGACTGTGTTTCTATTGAAACAAAGCATAGGTACAAATCAGAAGTGACCAGCATTTGCAATTATGAATATGAATCATACCGCTGACACATGGGTCAGTCCTTCGAAGTAAACTTCTCTTGTACACTGAAGGACCCCTTATCAAAAAAAAAGTTACACACACAATGGTACAGTCTCCTCTATAGGTTTTCAGTAAGCAATGCAGCAATGCACATGGCTCGGCACCTCTGAAATGAAACTGACAAAACAAAGTATCTGGTCAAACTGCATCACTGCTAACTAAAACCATTTTTGCAAGCATTGATATTACAGTGAAGCACCACTGCATTTTGTAAAGTTTTGCATTTTTGAACTATGCGTGAGGTTACCCCTTTAAGCCAATGAAGGAGTTTGGATATCTACCTTTCCGCAAGGGACCTCCACTGAAAAGTATCACCCTGCATGAACACCTTTAGGGTAGATGTTCCCGTGTCCAAACACCTTTGGAGTGCCCGTGTGTCAAGTGTATAAAATACGTAGTCATTGCTATTCAATTCGTAGTCTATTTGAGAATTCCCTATCTGAAGTTGTGGAATACACATTTTTGTTCGGATATAAAGGATAATGACCCTTATTGGGGAGAAAGCCAGATGCAACTATTGACTGTTCTGAATGACTCTGCTGCAGGCAAGCTACAGTTTCTGGACAAACATGTGGGGTACCTAACTAAATAGTTTTCAGTCATTCAACAAGAATGCCTTGCCTCTAGACAGCATACAAATTAATTTTTGGTTTTTATTTAGACCAAAGCAATTTATTATATGGACAATTGCCCCATGTTTCACCACTGTCACTGTTATGGTGTACTTGATATCACAGTTCAGTCACTCCTCTTCTACAAGCAAATGAAATTTCATGCATCAAATAATGTAAATAAGCCTTCTCCTTCCTCTCTCTTTTCTTTATGAAATGGACTCCATGCAATGTTACTATTTCACCTTGTTTAGAAACGACAAAACATTTGGTTATTCAATGTGACCTTAAAAAGTTCTTTTTTAAATGTTTGTATTCACTTCAATTTAAAAACTTTGCTATTAAAACACCCTTAGTACAAATGCAGTAGACCTCACTTAATTCGACCTTGACGGGACCGAAGAAACTGGCTGAATTATCCGGAAGTTCAAATTAAGAAACAGAAAAAACACCGAAACACTCCCGTCAGTTCAGGTGGCTTAGCTTCGCCACAATACAGTCGTGTTACGCAGTGAAACATACCAAGCGAAAAAAGGTGCCGCTGTTGCGAAAAATAGCATGCGTTTCTTAATTTATACACGCACATGCGCTGTCTCCAGTCACAGTACAAGTACCGAGATTCCTAATAAGTTTACTGGCAGGCCTTCAGCTTTAGAGAGAGCTCCACTCTTTTGTTGGCCCCAAACGTCCCCTGTACTTTAGAGTTTTTCATCTTTATGCTTTCCTTTCCGCTTGCTTTCTCAAAGCACAGATGCTTTTCTATGCTTCTCGGTGCATGATGCGAGGGTGCATGTATAAATAAAGAATGCATACTAGGCCTTGTGAACGGTCTCACATGCGAGAAACGCATGGGGGGCGAAACGAGGGCTTAAGTCACTACAGAAGCGTCCGTAACAGCTCTGAATAGCTGCCAGTATGCTTATTTAGCATCTAGGTGCTCATACTGTGACTGGAGATGGCGTATTCACGCGTGTATAATTAGGGAACGCGTACTATGTCTTGCGACAGTGGCCTTTTTTAATTCTTAATAAACTTCATAGCATAACACAGATGTATTGCAGCGAAGCTGACCAATCAAGCTGGAATTTCGGCGAAAACCAATTTTGAGATCGAAATAACCGAAAAATTGAATTAACTGGAGTCGAATTAATGGAAGTCTGCTGCATAAAGGTAAACAAGAAAATAAAATGCTAAAGTTTTGTTAGCACAGAAGCTTTAACTAACCCCTGTCGCAATTTGGGCCATGCCAGCCAGGGTCACACACACATTCTGCACCCTTATAGGTTCCAAGGCAGTGGCCATGACCACAGGACTGGTGAAGCAATGCTGCTTCACTGCATGAGCTCTCAGCAGGAGGACAGCCAGCCACACTATTATATGAGCTTCCAGGAGAGCCGAGGTCATACATCTGGGGACAAGCAAACAGAGAAACACTAGCTGCAACCATAAATGTATGTACCACTGCACGGATTCAAACTAACGTAGCTCTGGATTTCGCACCCAATGAAGACATTCTGAATAGACAGCAACTATTAGAGTCTTTTGCAGTGTTTATGAAAAAACCGAAAGCAAAAAATGCAGGACAAAATACAGAAAGTGCACACAAAATTTATGTGCACTTCTTTGTCATTTCTGCTTTAAGGTATTGCATGCGTGTGCCGATATATGTGTAATTACCAATAGAGAAAATAGGTTCAAGGCTGGAAATCTTGGCCTGCTATGGCTGCATAGCATTTGGGCCAAAGTGCAGCTTCAATACGCTTGAAGAGTTTATCTTGCCTTAGAGATAAAATGCAGGTCATGGCACACTTTAAACAGGCACACTGTAAATATTCCAAAATACAGCATAGTATACTTTTGAAGACAAGAAAATATCTTAATGTCGTCCTCAAAATTTAGTAATACTTTAGTAATACAGTAAAATAGGTGCCTACAAGGGCAATCTACGAGGGCAATCCTAAAAGTAACGCCTCCTATATATTCAGATATAGAAAAACCGTTTATTTACTATAATAGTTTAAACATTTTAAAGGTTGAAGAATGCTCTATTTTTATACACAATTGCCATTTCGGTCTATGCATTTTTGTAGACGCTCTGGCAGTTTTACAATGCCCATGTCATACCACTTTGCTGCCATGTCCTTCAGGAAGAGTTGAACCTTGATCTTTCGCCTTGTTGTCGGAGTAGAACCGCCATCCAGGCAAATGCTCCTTCAACTTAGGGAACAGGTGGTAGTCCCTCGGTGCTAAGTCCGTAATGTATGGTGGGTGGGTGATGATGTTCCAACCAAAGTTTTGCAGGAGTTCAACGGTTTGACGGGCGACGTGCGGGCGAGCGTTGTCGTGGAGAATGCTTATGCCCTCGCGTAACATTAATCATCTTTGGTTCCAAATTGCCTTCCGAGTTTTTTCAGTGTTTTACAGTACCTGTCAGTGTTTACTGTTGTCTCAGCAGGCAGAAAGTCAACCAATAACCCTTTCCAGCCCCAAAACACAGTTGACATGACTTTAACGGCAGACTGTGTGTTTGAATTCTTGTAGCTTGGGCCAAGAGGGATGACGCCACTCTTGTGACTGTTTTGTCTCAGGTGTAAAGTAGAATGCCCAGATTTTGTCCCCCATGACAATCAAGCCCAAGAAGTTGTCCTTTTCGTCTCCATAACAGTGAAGAAATTCGTGGGAAGAATCAACTCATTGCTGTTCATGGTTTTCTGTCATCATATGCGGGACCTATCTTGCACACACCTTCCGATATTGCAACTTTTCCATTAAAATCCTGTGAATGGTGCTTCAGGAAACCTCAGGAACCAAAATGCAAAGGACATCCACAGTGATCCTCCGATCTTCATGTATGATTTCCTCAACCTTTGCGAATGTCTCGTCGGAAATTGACAACCTACCGCTCATTTCTTTGTTGTGGATTTCAATATGACCGGCTGCAAACTTTCTACACCAGTTACAAATGATCTTGACATCCATGCATGACTGTCCATACACTTCTGTCAATTGGGAATGAATTCTAAGTGGTTTAATTCCTTTTGTGTTCAAAAATCTACTAACCGCGCGAACTTCACACTTGGAAGTAGCGTTAAACAGGAGCTCCATTTTGAATGGCGGCCAAGCCAAAACTGAGCACCCAAGAAAAGCGCACGTGTGCTTATTTGGGAATGCAAGCAGCACCACTCAGAATAGTGTGGCCAACAACTGTATTAACAGTTTCTCTACGTCCCCCAAAAATATGAGACCTTACTTTTATGAATGCCCTCCCATCTGCATGCATCTATTCAATTATTAGATTGTTTGCTGATGACTGTAGTTTTTTGTGTGGTAACTAACCTACATGACTGCAGCACTTCAATCAGATCTTTACAGTATTTCTTACTGGTGTAGTAACTGGTCAATGAACGTGAATGTTAATAAAATGCAAAATAACGAGGATATCCTACAACAGTGTGTCTAACAATCCATTTTCATAGCCTTTTATTGGCTCACAGTTGACTCCCATCCATATATACAAATATCTTGGTGTGCACATTTTTAAAGACTTGATATGGCATGCGTAAGTTAATTATGTGATTAAATATACTAACCATACACTAAGTTTATTGCACACAATCTTTTCTTTAGCTCCCATCTCTCTAAAACTAATGCTCTAAACAACAGTTAGGTCCAAGATAGAGTACGCCTTCTCAATGTGGGAACCGTCATCAGTGCCGATTTCTTGGCTTGAGGCCAATCCAGAACCGTTCTATTCATTCTAGTTTTTGCAATAATTCTCTTACTTCCACTGTGTCCGGAATGAAGCTTTTCCTTAATCTTCCTGGTCTTTCTTGCAGAAGAACAATTGTCCATCTTTGTCTTAAAATTTTTTTTTCACCAACCATGATCTCAAGCATGCCCTCTTGGCTGCGCCATCCTATTTCTCATCTTGTGCTGATATCGTTTAAAAATTAAGGTGCCAAGCCGCTGCACCAACCTGTAGTCTCATTTATTCATGCGAAGGACGTCATTAGAATGGTATCGCCTCCCTGCCTCCATTGCCAGCAACCCAGATCAATCCGCATTGAGAACTCACATCGGCAACATTGTACCACAGTTGTACCAATCCTCCCTGTATGGTTACAATGGCATTGGGAGACTTAAATAAATAAATAAATAAATAAATAAATAAATAAATAAATAAACGGCAGTCGTACATAGGTGCAGAGCACAGTTTACTATGAGAATGTTGCCAAGAGATGATTAATTTCTACGAAATCTTCTAGCCAAACAGTCAGACTTTTTTACACACGGTGTTACTCCCATTATAAATTATGCAGTTAGAAAGGCTGGTGATCAAGTTTCACTTACCTCACTGTTGTGAACAACATTTTTTACACAGCCTTGAAATCCCTCCGTCGTATGCCGATGGCGCCAAGCATATGCACCAAGGTCCTTGCCACCAACATGAGTTCCACCCAACTGAAGCGGAGTATTTACGTTAAGAAACTCATTGAACTCAGGTACCTGAGTGCTGTTCTCACAACGGGATCGATCAATGGTTTGATTTCCCTCATGAGTTCGTGCTGACATGCAGTTGTCGACCATCAGCCGCACAGACTGTAAAAAAAAAAAAGTGCACAGACAAAACTTTACACACCAACAACCTTAAAAAACACAAGACAACAAGTTCAACAGTTCAAAATTCTTAGCTAACAGAATAGCCAAGCAATGCACAATGCAAGTATACCAGCATAAACAGATACATTATTTCCATAGGTGGTTCATCGGTTTCCAAAGGTAAATTATTAATTTATTATTATAGTACTATCTGAAGCATGGATGAATGAATACTGGCACATACACCAAAAGCGTTACAAAAGTAATACATTCTTTTTTCATCACACAGGTAATGCCAGTGGTTCGTGATGCCAGTGGTTCCAACACTGGCATCACCTGTACGTCAAATTTTCTATGCCCACTATAAGAAAAGTAATGCAACAAACATTCACTCAAGAAAGTCAATGTACAAACAAATAAGGGCAAAAGCTACATACTACAAGAATTAGAAAAGCTTTCAGAGTGCAAGTAGCACGTACAATGCTATTTCTCACCGACTTTCATCCAAGGAACTCTTTACCTTCATAAAAAAATAAGTTTGGCTGTTACATATTACTGCAGGTTTAAAAAAGAACAATACTAATGAAGAAGATACATCACTAAAATGAGCTTGCCATGCAACACATTACTGCTGGAAGTTTTCACTTAAAACATAAAATTTAGCTTTCTGCAATTTTGCATTCTTTCCTGCAGGAGATGGTGACATGTCCATCTTGTCCTGATGATGAGCTGTGATGACCTGTCACCTGTTCATGGGCAACTTCATTCTGCCCACTCATTAGTTGAGTTCATACTTAGTGTTGGAATAACACAGTTAAAACTGTTGCATCTCCGAGTTCGGTTACAGCAACGGCACTGAGAAGAGCACACAGATAGCACAAGTCTGCATATACCCTTGCCCTGCCCCCTCCAGTTAAGAAAAGGTAGCAGCCAGAGAAATATAATTACATTGGAGTAAAATTACTATTACTCACCTGTCGGTCCCAAAACACATCCAGTCGGTGCCAATTGCCATTGTTGAGGTGTTCCTCAACATCAACAAAGAGTTCTGCTGTGCCAGAACCAAAGTCTAAAAGCAGCCTAGGCCTTCCTGCATTGAGCTCTAGTGAGATGAAGTCTTGAATGACAATTTCTCCAGGGTCAGGCCGGGAGATAGGGCCATTGTACAGTAGAAGTCCAGTGGGGCGCTCTGTCATAAACTCTAGGCTCAGATGGGAGTCTTCACACTGCTGCAAGGCAGGGAACCAAGCCCAGCCCTTGCCATTGAAATGCCGTGTTGTTTGCTGACATTGTGGTCCATGAAATCCGGACTGGCAACGACAGCTGCATCAAACACCACCCATCAGAAAAAGCAAATACAGTAGGTGGAACAAAATTAGTATTGTTTCGGATTAAATCCTTTTAACTAGGCTCAGCTATAAGAAGAACAGGTCAAGAATGAACACAATGTGCATGGAAAAAATAAGCATATGTTACCTAAAGAAGTGACAAAATTACACTGGACGTATCACTTGAATGCTTGCGTGCAATGCACACTGCACTCAGCTAAAACTAAAGCGGTAAATGACCAATAATACATTATAATGCTTGAATTACAGTGAAATCCCGATAATTGAAGGATAATTAAACTATTGGTCTTGGCAAAGTCCCATGTTTTTGAACAGAGAGGAACGCTTGCGAATTCGAACATTTCGGACAAAGTCTGTCCCTCCCATGAACTGTTTGTTCAGATAAACCCCAGCCAAAGGCGAAGATTCGATGCATCGCTAGCTACCGTAATGTCACATGCCGTAAAACAGTTGTACGATTGGCTGAGGCAGTCTTAGAGCAGCGTTTCGGAGCATAAAAATGGGCTTTTGGAGCATCTAAGGCCTACATCAACGCGGAAAAATCGCTTTTCAGAGAAGCAAGACACCATATAGAAGGAAGCCTTTCTTAATGTAAAAAAAATTGCACATTCCACATGTTGGGAATCGGTTTAAGCAAAGCTCTTATTTTGGCGTTTGAAAAAGAATGCTATTCATCACAAACAATTTGCAAGTCCTGTAAAGCACACAACCGAGTTGGACACATTTTTACTGGGAAGTGCTTAGCTCATCAAATTCTAGCACCTACACATGTGGATCTCATACATGATGACTATATGCAATGGGATGATGACGATCAGACGATGAAGCAGGAATGATGAAAGAATGACCAGGACGGTATCACGGTGATCTTATGAACACACACCTTTTCGATCTCTACTTTAGCTTCCCAGTTTACAGTCTCCTGCAAACTGGGAGTTTGCAAGAGTGGCAGGAACTGTAGCACACATGTAGACAAAAATTTGAGGAACTCTCCCATGCAAGAGCATTAGGAGTATGCAATGCTCACTAAGCTATGCCAGCTGCAAACAGCAAAATGCCAGCAATGCAATGAAGTGAAACAAGCTTAGCAGTATGCACAACCAGTTGTGTTTAACTCAATTTTCAACCATAACATACCTATTTGAAACAACTATGGCTATGTTACATCATGTAAAGGCTTCACTGCAGCAGTGTAACGCTTTTACATAAAGCGTGAAGAAACTGCATGCATTCATCTTTTACCTTTAGCAATAAGCTGCCGCATTTCAAACACGTAGTAGCCCTACACTTGTGCCCACCTTTTCCTTCCTCCATGCACGTGCGTATCGAATGTGCATGATGGACGACGTTGCTTGTGATAGTAAAGTGCCTTGAACTCGAGAGATTATTTTTTAAGTACCATATTGTCCGGTGTGCAAGTCGCACCCCCAAAAAGAAACAGCCACTTTTGCAGAAAAGTTCATATATAAGTCACACCTTTGTAGAAGATGCATACGTTTCACACATTTCGGGTCGCATGTACATATCCTCATCACAGAATGCCATACTTACCCAATACTGACACGCTTAGGTACAATGCACTGCTGATGTACCAGAGATTTTGGCCACCCAAGCTCATGTCTTGGGTGGCCAAAAGGTGAGCTAAGGGCAATAATGGGTGAGAATCTGGCTCTCCGAACGTTCGCATGCACTGATAATTATCTCTCGCAGTGGGCCGGTGCCATATTTTTGCCAGCGTTTTTCAGCACGGCAAGGCAGGAGCACTAATTGAACGTCACCTACTCAGGGATGCGAGAACCAAAACAAACGTTTGGAAAGCAAGATGCTTGCACGATCTCACACCGTCGGCAAAATAATGGAGGAAGGGCAAAATCGTGCTATGCGTACAACCTATTTCACACTGTCTGCGCATGCATGAGCGCGCGTCGGCAAGCATGCGTGCTCCCGTGTAGCACCAGCCACCTTCAGTTAATTCCATATATAAGTCGCACTGTCGCATAAAACACAGCTTCGAAAATTTTTGAAAACAACTGCGTCTTACACACCGGAAACTACTAGCAGAAAACACTTTTTGGAGCAGCTTTGGAGCACATTAATAAAAATGTCGCAGGATTTGCCTTTTGGAGAAGCTGGGGGCAGCTATCACATCACTGTGTAAAAATGACAATGAAAGATGCATGGGGAGCCGAGACCGAACCGGAGCAAGCAGAGCAGTGTGCGCCCTGCTTTCCCATTTGGCTTAAATGGAGCAGGAAGGAGCTCCCAGCGCACACTTGACCACATTACCACGCTCACCTAGCATTCCAGAGTGAATGTTGTTCACTCATCCCTTCAGCTGAACAAATCCCCAATGAAGTTACTAAGAGAGAGAAAAAAAGAAGCGAAGATAGATAACGTAGCGCAAGAATAAAGCCTGCATATTGTGAACCCTTTCAGTGCCACTGACATACTGGTACATTTTCCAATCTTTGTAGTCAGAGGTGCGCATAACACGAAGTTGCCAAACTCAGATATAGTTCTGCAATCTGTTCTATAATTCTAGATGCATATTTTTTCATCTCTCTGGGTTTGTTCAATCTAGGTTTTTAGCGTGCTGTGGAACGTGCCCCTCCATACACATGGTTGTGCCGTGCTGAGCACATACCCGCAGATGGGAAGGTGCCTCCTGTACTTTAGTTTTTCCTTTTCTTTTTTTTTACCCTGGCACGGCCGCGCTATCACGTAAGCATGTGCATCAAAACGAAACTACGTAGGCGATATAAGACGAAGATGAGAATGCAAGGACTATATTCAGAGTGCCATTTGCAATTATCCGTGCAATTTTTTTTCCTTTACGAATAACGAAAAATACACTGTTTTGTTCGTTTTACAATATCCAAGAAAAAAACCTGACACTGGGGGTTGAGTCACTTCTGCAAAATCCCTGCACTCAAAGGGTCAGTGAAGTGCTTAATACCACCTCAAGGAAGTTTTCCTATTCTCACAAAAGAAATTCTTTAAGGAGATAAGGTAGCAAGACGAAAGAACCATGATGAAAGACACACAGAAATAGGTCTGTGATGTGTGTATCTGTCTTTCATGCTTGTGTCATGCACTTGCAGTTTTAGTTGTGGCTGTGTTGGCTGGTATATCACTGCATAAAAATATAATGAGTTGAGGAAATTCACAAAAGTTTTTGGGTCTTAAGCCCATCAACATGTCCTCCTGAAGAAGTAAGAATTCAGCTACAGAATGCAGACATTCATTGAACTTATTAAATAGCGCACAATGTATTTGACTTCCCTCTCAACCACCCAACTCCAAGAAAGAGAAACCAGCAAAGCACACACCTGATTCCTGTATACGTGTCAACACAACGACCATTGTTGTAACATGGAGGAGGTCTCTTGCGGCAGGACTCAATCTCAGAAAAGTCTCGAGCACCGCACGAACACTTGGCCTTCACCCAAGTATTCACTCCCACAAAAGATGTCCGGTTAGCATTCACCATTACAGGATTGCGATCAATCATAAGCACATTAGTGCAGCTACCCTCGCAGTTGTGGTTTTCCAGCAGGCACTCGTCAATGCCCACCATGGTGATGTTGATGCCCACTTTCTCTTCAATCTGCAAAGCAATAAGTGTGATCTCCAATTTACTGAAGGCAGCAAAAGGCGTAACATTGTCATGCACGTCATGTTTGTATTTAATTTTATAAGGGGAAGGTTATCACCTTGTTCTAAAACATGACCGTTGTGTCACACTGTCAATCAAGTTATTAAATTTTTCACAAAGCATCTACCTAGTGTCTCCTGGAACTTTCGTGATAACACGTGGATCGGCAAGAATGTATGAAGATGCATTTACACAGCAGACAGACATGACTCATGGCATTTAAAACTACAACCTATTGGCCCTTATTGCCACAGTAACATTCTTTACTTCCAAAGGTGTAATTCTGCCCAATAAAAGGCTTGACCGAGCAAGTGTGTTAACTGTCACCTGCTAGCCAGTGTCACTTTACTAGACTGAAGAATGTCTTCTTAACAAATTAGAGAGCTCATCAATGCTGCTTTAAAGTGCCTTATTTATGGCCTGTCAGCATCTCTTAATGACAAACAAAGCAAAACTCTATGAAGGATTCAACTTACCTCTCTCCGATTCACTGCAACCACCCCATTCAATAAGCTGGCCTTGTAATATGGGGAGCCATGAGCAGAGAAGCGAATATCAGTTATAGGTGGGCGTGACTGCTTGAGGATGACACTGAAGATGTCTACATTATAGGGCTTTGTCTTGATGCGCTCAGCAATCAGGTCACGAAAGATTTCATATTTGCTCTTCACTTGTCGCTGCTTTTTCCAGTCCCAAACCCTTATGAAGTCTTCATCAGTAATACCTAAAAATAAATTAGCAACAAGATGGTTGAAAACTTGGTTTTTGTTCAAAACTAGAGCTTCCACATTTGGTTCCACACAACAGACTCACCAGTGACACGTATGGAGCCAGAATTGTAGATAGCCTCCTCAGGGATTTCTTTGACAGTTACTGTCACGTTGGCGTGGGCATCCATTGTATGCATACGGTCATACACTAAGAAACGTAAATGGTAGGTGCCCGCTCCTGTTGAGTTCAGCATAGTGATCATGCCTGTGTGGCCGTCCATGTCAAAGTTGGGATGGGCATTATTATTCTCCCAGAAGAATGTCTTATCAGGCAAGTCCCAATCATCCAGGTCCTCAACATGAATGCGCCCAATTTTTGTTGGTGGAGACTCCCCTGTTATAAAGATGACAATTAGCACATAATAAACAATTTTGATTACAAGAATATGCAGATTTTCTCATAGACCAGGGTGAACAAAATTAAAGTAAAGCTTTATTGGTACACCCATGGCTTCACCACCTATACATGATTTTGAACCCATAGTTACACTATGGCTGGCACACCGCAGCATGTTAATGTGGGAAACTGTGCTGAAGGTTCCACTTAGTGTCTACGCTTCATGCAAAGGAAAATTCACATCCTTTTAAAACACCACATTTCAACACAATGACTGGGCGTTACTTGCAGAAAGCACCTACTCTCAAGCAAAACTCACCTTTGAAATTGTACACAAAGATGCTCTTGCTGCCGGGATGCATGCGGTTGTCGTTAACGTCCCCAATAATGACTGTGAGAGTAGAAGTCCCCGTGAGCGATGGATTTCCATTGTCTTTGATAAGAATGGGAACCAGGTACTCCTTCTGTGTCTCTCGGTCAAATGTTTCCCGAGAGCGCACCACAGCCATGCCATCTCCATTTGCACCAGCTATGAGAATAACAGTTGAGTCACAGTTGATACAAGTGAATGAAACAGTTGCACAGATGTTCATGACAGCAATGTTTAAAAAATCCTGCCAAAAATGCACAAGCCCCTCCTAGCAAAAAGAACTATGCTCTTCCTCTAATTCTATGCTCTTCCTCTAATCACTACAGCAAACATTTTGATACCATCCATTTAAAGTAACTGGGTAAATCAGAAAAAAAAGAAAGAAAAAGAATGAAATCACTTTACAACACCTTCAAAAACAAAGGCTGAAGATGCAGCTGATGCCCACAAAGAAAATATACTTTGTGAATACTGTAAGCAACATACTGGGGTCGTGTTCCACTCGGAAAAACTGCTGAATAAGCTCTGGGGCATTGGGATCCATGCGGAAAGTAAATGGAGGGCCGTTGTTTTTGGAACGATCATCATCATCTGTGGCCAAAATTTCTTGCACTTTCTGTGGAGGTGTGTGCTCTGGAATGACTGGCCTGTAGTCGTACTGGAATCTGGGTGGGTTGTCGTTGATGTCACTAACAACTACAGTCAATGTTGCAGTTGCAGTTCGTGATGGCACTCCTGCAAAGGCATGTGAAACAAAGAAAAAAAAAATGTAGGGGCACACTTACGACACAGTAAAAGGGAATGCAAGAAAAGACAAAGGCCAATCCATAAGCAAAATCTATTTTCTAATTATTAAAAATTATGTGTAGCTGTAATATATTAAGATAATGCCTGTCATATGATCTAAATTGATTATGCTTTTCCAGAGATTCTACTGCACTCTGCCACAAGCAGATGATGCTACTCATACTGACCATCATCGATAGCCAGAATCTTCACTTGATGTCTCGGAATGTCTTCTCGGTCGAGTGTACGTTGAATTTCAACAACACCATTGGGATTTATCTTGAATTGTCGCTTCTTGTCAGAAGATCGGTCAATCATGTAGCTGAAGGAGAGAAAAGAAGTAATGTAGCGAGTGGCTCAGAAATAGAATGGACGAGGGGTTGGGGAGGAAGCATTGAGAACTATATATGTGCACGTAACTAAAGCTGAACAAAGACAAGCTATGTCTACGCAAGAACTTAAAAATCACCTCAATGATGCAGGAGAAGTTCTGACACAAGCAGCCACATTTGCTGTACGTGGCTGAAAACGAGATAATCTGAAGAATCTGGCCACATAATGTGTGGCAAGACATTGAGGCCAGGACAGTCTATCTTCACTGGCACAAATATTATGGTTACATTTTATTAAAAATGGCAAACCAAGACCACAGAGCAATTTCTCTCAATTCTATAAATGTCAAATCATTAAAACAGAATGCCTGCAAAAATATGCTTGCTGCAGCTTTACTTAAGCAAAAACAGGTTCTCAGCATTTTCTGCACAATGCATGAGTAGAAGACTGGGTCTGTACTTCGCAATCATCTTGTACAGTGGAACAGCACAATGCTGGAACTATTTTTTAATCTGACTGCCTTGTTTTTCATTCCATCCGCTTTTATTGCGATAGCAATTATATGGACACTCCAGGCACATTTCTGCTGTCGCCGTCACCCTGATGTTCCGTATAAAGTCCAAGGGTGACAACAATGTCACTGCACACCATATGTTGCGTGTGCAAGTGAAAGCGTGTGAGGGTGAGCCTACGATGGCGGCTCAATCTGGTGTGTGCAAATGAGGAAAGCAGAACAGAAGTGCACAGTCTTCTGTAGCGCGCAAGGCACTGGAGGGAGGAGAGGGGTTCTACTCTAGTGGCTTCTGCATACGGTGCAGCCATGCAGGACTTATCTTGAAAGTGATCTGTGATGGGGACAGAGTCTGCAGAGAGCTGATAGCGTCGTGTGAGCTGTGTTTTCCGCTGTGTATTTTGAGTTGAAGCAACAGACAGCACGAACGTAAATTCGATCGTTGCTGCTGCTGCACTTCCTCACTTCAGCATTTTGACAGCGAGTTTCCGCAGTCTTCAAGTGAGATATGTACATGTTTACTGGTGTGAGCGACACCATGATTGTTAATCTAGTTAGTAAGCGAATGTTTACAAGTTTACACGGCTGACAGAACTACTATTCTTACTTCGTATAGCTGTCTACTAATTTTTTTTTGTCTACTACTGCAATTTCCTTTATGCTACTAGTAACAGCGCAAAATGTAGACAAGAGACGAGACAAGAAGACACGACAAGCGCTGCGACTACACACAAGCGCTGTCTAGTAATTGCGCTGTTACTAGCAGGATGGACAACCAACGAGCCCAAGCTGCTATTCTAGCGAAATTTCCTTTAATTGCACGCATACAGGAGGGGAAGGGGGCATTGCATTTTTTGTCTGGAATGATTTATTGCAGTTCCATGAAGGTGAAAATGAAGCCTCGCTTCCAAATCAACGATTGTCAATTTTACAATACAAATTGGAAGGTACCATGAAACTGCTCTGACTTAATGTACCCCATAAGTGGCAGCACTACAATACATTTCAAGCTTGAGGATAAGAGGTGAAGTTACCTGACACGTGATTTTCCACCTTGGTCAGCATCCGTGGCTTTGAATGTTGCCAAACTCGAGCCAACAGTGGAATTCTCCGGAACTGACACTTCAATGTTAGGCCGTTCAAACTCGGGTTTGTTGTCATTTATGTCCTTCACCCTGACTTTTACTTTAGCATAATCTGCATGGTAGGGATCAGTAGATTCACCACCATTATCGCTAACTTGAATAGTGATATTGAAGCCAAATCGTTGCTGCAAATCCTCATAGTCAAGAGGCTGGAATAAAAAAACCGCCAAGCCATAGTGTTACTAAAATGGTTCACGTGAAGTGTCACTAAAAAAGATCTATATCTTATTACAGTTACATGCGAACAGCAACAAGAACGCACATAATGTGTAGGTTGAGCAGCAAGAAAAAATTAAATTATAACAGCTAAAATATACATGTATCTAACACTACACTAAACTGAGTGCCCTTTTAAAGACATTTAAAACCCTAAAAAATGCAGTAAATGAACCAAGAAAACAATTTTAAAATAAGGGTGTGAGTTCATGCAAGAGTACACAAAGTTCTGAATTATACTAAATGGAATGAAACTGAGCTAAGAAGAGGTTGTATACACACCTTGGCTATCTTCAGCGAACCAGTTCCATCAGAATTGGTGACCATGGTGAATTTATCAGAGCCAAATGTGTTGTCAATAACTTTGTAGCTAAACCGGTTAGTTTCTAGTAGATCTCCATCGTTGACCGATACGACCAAGATTGGATTCTCAGGAATATTGTCTGCTTCAGTCTCTTCAACATCAACAAACCAGTCCTTTTTGGTAAATTCTGGAGGCATGTCATTAATATCCTTGATCTTGATAGTAGCAGTCCCAGTACCTGCAATGAATGTTATACCCACTCAGTAAATGCATCAAAGCTCTAAGAGCTAAACTGTACCATGTTCTCTTCGGTCTATGCCATTGGTGTAGCCGAAGGGGGGGTCGACCCCGCCCTCCTTTCCCCCTTTCTCAAAGAAAAGAAAGTTTCAGGAGATGCGCTCCAAAATAGCGGCATGGATGAAAAAGAAAGCTTGAATGTGAAAGCAAGGTGAAGGCTAGTGGCGGTACTAAGAGGGCTGGGGAAGGGGGGCTGATCTCTCCCATGCACAGATCATTGCAGCCTCACTCATGGTATGCCTCTACCTTATTCCAGATCATGTTAATTATGACTACTGAGGGTGATCAGCACAAAAAAGCGCGTGCATAAAACTTGGGGGCATTGTTGCTCCCCACCGGACCTTTGTGTAAGAGCTTATTTCTGGTATGGCTAAATTCATAGCGCGAACTACTAGGACACAGGCCACACACACAGTAGTTTGCGCTCTGAATTTAGCCATACTTCCACACCAACTCGCCCATTTTCCCCTTTTGATTTATTTCTGGTACTTGACTGAATCGTCGACCCAAACGAGCGGAAGAATAGCATTCCAAAAATTGCGACTTGCTTGTCTAGGAAGTGCATAATAAGCACTTGCCCCCCCTCCCCTTTTTTTCCCTTTGTCTCTGACTTTCACTATGTTAATAAACTCTGAGAAGAGCTTGATGTTAGGCTAATTTGTACTCACTGTTAACGATGAAAATGGCAAAAAAAGAAAAGGGACAAGATAGAAAGGCCTACAGAACACCCGATTTATGCACGGCAAAATATATTATTGACAGGGGTGCTGGGCCAGGCAAGCTAAGAAACCACCACAACAAACAAGTGGGAGGGCAGGTAGGTGAACAGCCTCGAAGTCCTCGCAGAAACAGAAATACAGGAATGTTAGGGGCCACCACGCTGTTTAACAGCCTGGTGAATGTTGAAGAGTGTGACAGTGACTAACGAAAAAGAATTTTAAGAAGGGGAATGAAATGATGGATATGAGGAAGGGGGAGAAGGGGGTGCATAAAAGAAGACAAGAACCAAGTTTGTGGATAATTATGGACATAGACAGTGCGTCTCATCACTGCCCGATTGCTCAACACCAGACGGCCGTGGCCAGTCACCTAGCTGAGGCTCACCTACCCCGTCGTAACACGTGCTGCTTGCTGCGGAGAGCCCATCGTAACTAAATGTCTCTGCAATTTTCAGAATAGATGGGTGTCAGGAGACATGACACTTTATAATCTCTCGGAGCTACTGGCCCTCATTTTACTGCGAACAACGGATGCCGTAATTTTCACAAAGGCTTCTAAACAGGAACCAGCCCTGCTTTCGACTGTCTGCCTCATCAATTCCAGAGTGTAATCACATAACAATATGCACCACGTGATGACTACAATACCATGATCGCAAGTTACTTCTAAACATCTATTCAAACAAGTCGGACAGCAGGCCAGTGAAAGTGAGTGAAACTTGAATCATATGATACTATCGAAGTTGGCACAAGGCTTCATTCCTGTATTTTTAAATCTGGAATAATATAGCATGCCCACAAGGCCTAAAGTGCGATTGAGTGATAGGCGAATTGCAAAATAGTGGCCGCCCTCTACCATACGTAGCCGTGGCCGTGTCACTCACTAGAAGATCTGGCTGGAAAACAACGGTTATCTCCACTGTTACCTGGGCTGTAACAAATCTGGTCTCCAAGCAAGAAGATGCCCAATAGTGCACTGTCTTGTTTTTCTTTGGCCCCGTTTTTAGCGATGTTCATCTTTCCAAGTCATGTACCAGCTAGGCCATCGACATACATTATATAAATGCATCTATTCGCAAATGAAATTTTTTACATGAAAATAGCATAGGGATGAAAGCATACTTGCTATCAACCTTGAAGTGAATGTGAAGTGGCTGCACGCCTTAGCAATGAAAAACTTTTGCCAGAAGTTAAGCAAAGTGCTGTTTTGGCACCGCAAAAACGTGCATTCTCGTCAAAGCATTCTTGTTGGGGGAGAGCTAGGGGTTTGTCTTTCCATGCTGTACAACATCTCTCTCTCTCTCTCTCTCTCTCTCTCTCTCCCTCTGTGTGTGTGCGTGCATGCATGTCAGCAAATCACCAAAATCATTGTGAACACGCTTTTGTGGTAATTAAACACGACACTATGTAGCTCTGTCAACAAATTATCCCATCACAGATGACTCACTGCATCAAGTGCATTTGTAGATGACTGGCAGCATAAAAGACAAATGCTACAGATCAACTGTAATAGGTATAAAGTGTTCAAAGAATGCATAAATGTAGAAGGAAAGCTCGGCACACAGTGCCAAATGTTCACAGGCTGAGTATCAGGAATGAACGACATGTCCCACTCTGCACCATAATTTCAAGAACACATCAGATGTTTTATATTAGTAATTGTGCTTTATATAATAGGTTCACGCCATGCATCATTGATTAATCAATGCTTGTGTACCAAAGTGACCTCCCCCCCCCCCCCACCAAATAATAACTTGGTGACGATTCTGCTGCGCACATCTAATTAAACTTGAGCCGATGCATATTGCGTTGAAATGATTTTATGGAACACACAAAGGCACACAGACATGCACACAGCTGAATCTTAGTGGCTAGTCGCTATCGTAGTCCGACGACACCTCCTTACCACTGTCACAGACGCATGTCTCTGGAATGCCTAATCCATGTGATGGTGCCCGGTTACCCTGTTTTTTGCCAAAAGGAACACCTTATGCTTGAAAGATACCTTGTAATAATTTTTTTTTTTTTAGCCTGTGACAGGTGTACAGCAAACTGATTAATGGTGGTCACTAACCAAGTCATAAAAAAACATCCATTCGATGCCAGTGTGGCTAGTGACCTTGCATTTAGCATTTTTCTTTTGTAATAATCCGTTTCGGTGTTGATTTCGACTAGAATTAGTTACGATTATAAGGCGGATGCAAATTTGAATGCACTTTTTATTTTAAAAAAGGTGCATATTAGAATCGTGCAAATACGGTATGTGTTGCACAATGGCAGCTCATTTCCTAAAGTCAGCTTCACAGTCCAATTTATAAAATCAGCTTCGCTGCAGTACAGCTATGTTTGAGATAAAGCATACAAACTCTACGAAGCCAGTTTTGGCTTTGTACGGTACTTATTAGAATCTTGGCAGATAGTTTTTTTTTTTTTTTCAAATAATAATTTACCAAACTCTAGGGTCAGCATAGATTCAAGGATTTTAAAGAAACACAGTAGTTTTTAACTGAAGCATAGTGAAAGTGAAACAATAAAATCCAAGGCGCACTTAGTTATTCCTACGTGGATGAATGTGAAAGCATTGAGAATACTGTGCGATGCCTATGCTCTTTCAGCCGTCTTAATTTAACTACTTAATTAACACTAAAGGTGGTGGGACGGACTCCCACCAAAGGTGGAGGGTTCGACTGCCAACAAAGGTTGTGGGTTCAAGTGCCTGAATCACCTATACCTTAATGAATTTAGCCCTAATTAACACCAATGGTTGTGGGTTGCAGTGTATTATTGAACTATATCTTAATTAAACCTGCCTTAATTACATTTGCCTAATTCACTCGGCCTTAACCGGCTCTGTCTAATTAACTGTCTTAATTGACGTCATCAACTGCCTTGATTGGCTCACTTGACTTTTTGGACCATCGGAGTCGTGCCAATACCGACGCCAGACTTTCTGCTTTCAAGCCATACAATGCTTCCGTATTAATAACCAATATGAGGTACAGGTGTGCAATTTGGCATAGTAGAGGGTAAAAAATAAATAAAACGCAAGCTCATTCAAAACCCATACATGACAAAAAGAAAGCACTTAGAGTTCAAGGTGAGCAAAAACAGTGAGAACAAATATAAACCCATAATAACAGAAGACTTAGAAGGGATTGGTTGCGAGCTAGTTGGTATGGGTCATTCATTTTAAGCAGCGGAAAAAAACAAAACAATTATTTGCGAAGTATGCGCCGCTGATGCGATGCAAGGAAATGATGCGACATGTAAAGTTGATATCGCGCGTGGTCAAGGAGAGCACCCGAATATGTTTTGACATTAAATAAATTGTGTAAGCACGTTCCACTCTGTGATAATCCCGTGCAAGTAATGAAGCACACAGTCAAAAATTATAAAGAGAAGAATTAAGAACCTTTAAAAAACAGTGTAACCAAATTACAGCACACAACATCCGATGAAGTGGCAAGATGTTCGTGAATGAGAAGTTATAGGGAAAAAAACAATTATAAGGCCACTGAGCGTGCGTTGCCGATATGATGCAATTGGCGAAATTCAATTATTTGCATATTCCCATTTTTCAAATGTTCTAGCTTTTCATTCTTTGCTGTCATTTCAGTATTGGGAAACTGAAAAACCGGAGATGCAGAAGAGGTTGTAAACCCACCCGCGCCAAGCTGTCGCGGTGCATGCAGCCAGCGAAGCAGATGACAGCGAAGAACGTAGCAGTAGGACTGCTCGCAGTGCCCTCTGCTATTTCATTCAAAATGCGTCTCGCCCACTCCAAAGGACACGGCGTGTGGATGACAGACTAGCCAATATTCTAGGGACTATAGTGTGGCGTGATGTTATCATAATGGCATCAAACAGGCGATGCCACAACAGTGCCGCTTTCAAACGAAAAGTTGTGCTAGCCACAGAGGCATCGTCAAACGTTTAAGCCGGGCGGTACTTCGGCATCGATGAGAAAAACATCTGTAGTTGGAGGGGGCAATGGGAGATGCTTTTTGTGTACGCCGCAATAGGGATGGCATATGCCAGACCACAGCAGTGATTGTGACGAATAAGAACATGCCAAGCTCATTCTACAATAAAAGCTGTTTTCATTTTGTGAATGCTGTCCTCGCATTTTGTGTTTAGTCTACATTCAAGGTAAGTTGCCTCCCCCCCCCCACACACACCTTCCGGCTTCAGACTTTCAGGAGTCTGCTTAGAATCGGGGCCGGCCTAGATTAGAGTAAATACGGTATACAGTTACACGGCAGAGACAATTTTCGGCCCAATACTTTTGAAAACGAAAAACAAATGCGTGTTAGAATCAGGTAAATATCATAATCAGACATTCTGAGCTACTGTTATTGCTGGAAAGTCTTTCTAGGGCAGACCAAAAGTAAACGTTTTTGATAGGAGATTATTATTGACATGTGTTCAACGCATTCACTGCCCTCTAAGCTCTGCTGAGACAGATGTTCTCACAAAAAGGGTCACTATTGGAGTCACCACAGGGGTCAGGCACGTGCATGTTGACTGGTCAAGTTCTAATTATTTGGCATAGTCCAATTTTAGGATCAAAATTTGAGCCTAAAGGAAAATTTGGGCCTATAGAAATGCATGGGCACAGGCAGGGGCCTTTGGCAGGGATGAAATTAAAAAAAGAAAGCTACTTTACCAGATTCGAATTAACTAGAGTCTAGTGCATTTTGATGTGCGCTCTTGTTTTTATTTTTCGAAAGAACAGTTGTGAAGGTACTACATCATGTCAATGTTGGTTCTGTGTTATAATGCTATATTCAAAACAAAGTTTAACAGGGGAAGAAATCAAACCATAAGCATACCTTTCAGCCCTCCACCGTCAACAGCCACCACTTTGATGGTGTACTCTGGGTTTGTCTCACGATCTAGACAACAGACTGCTGTTGAAATGACACCAGTTTCTTCATCGATGGTAAAAATGAGCTCTCCATTTTCATTAACCTGGTTCTGCTCAATGGAATAAGCAAGCCGTGCATTGTTGCCCTCATTGGGATCATCATAGTCCGTAGCAGTCATTGTCATCACAGTCATACCTGAAAATGATGCAATTAACTAATTATAAACCCAAACAAGGAGGCAACCATAAACGTGCTGATGTAGACATGCCTATGAACTTGTGTCAACACTAATAAGTAACCTTTGGTCCAAAGGCTTCTTTCTCACATTTGGATGCAAAAAAGCGTTATTACTCTCGAGTGCACATGAGATGAAATATGGTCAGAAGAAAATATTGTAAAACTAGTTCTGACCATTTCTTGATAATGTTGTAAGTATAATAACATGCTGTTTTTAGAGGGCCACGGGGAGACGTAAATGCAATAAAGTGGATACTTATTGAAAAATGATTACAAGTTACATCCATACAGATGGCAACCCAAGACAAAGAAAGGGTGTGCGTCTATGACAGGCTTGAGGGCGAGGCTTTTCCACCTACTCTCAGATGTGTGTAAAAAACACTTAAAACAACAAAAGGACGATGCAAAGGCACTGGATACTTGTCCTGGTTATAAAAGACATGTTATAAAAGACTAATTATGAAGGGGCAAAGGTACAAAGAATAATTATAGGTTTCATCATGCCATCATGAACCAGAGCCACTGAAGGCAGAGCTTAGCTCCGATCACTCGGCAAACGAGTTGAGGAGAAAATGCATGACTATGTAGGAGGGTAACTTGTAATCGTCCGTAGCTCTCTTAATATGAGACGTTTCACACAAATTGTGGTGCAAATTATTAACTTTAGCTGTACCCTACGCGTCTACAAAATTTGTCCGAACCGTTTCAGGGGTCCTTTAAGCATGTGCAGGCTGCGTGATAGAGGTCTTACACAACAAAATTTCAGAATGCAAACTTGTTTACTTTGGTCCAGATTATAATATATGCTTGAGTAACGGCTAACTTCAGCAGGCTTCATATACTTACCAGCTGTTCCATTTTCCGTGACATTACCCGTGTAAATTGCTGATGGGAAGAAGGGGGCATTATCATTGACGTCCTTGAGGTTGACGAGAACGTCCGCAAAGCCCACCAAACCGTTGCCCCCTTCATCCTCCGCAAAAACAGTGAAGCGCCACTGGGAACGCCCATGTGGAAGGTCCCTGCACAGTATTCAATGGCAGACAACATTGAAAGCAATGAAGAATACAACACAACATGAAGTGCTTTTGTATTACCTTACTTCTGTAACAAACATTAACGAAATTCAAATGTACATTACAGCTCCCGACCAATGGTAACCGACCAAACTAAAGGATTTATCTGAGAGAAGTACCAGATACATACTGCTGGTCAAAAAAGGAGAGGGAATTGCAAAAAAAAAAAAAAAAACAAGGAAAAGAAAGCAAGCAACTAGATTTCAGTGGTTTTAGCAATACCTGGCAACAGTGAAACTAAACTAGCTGATCCATTAAACTGCAAGATATATTGACAGCAATAAAGATGGCAGAAATAAGAAAGTAAATAAGTGTGTTCTACCCATATAGCCCAGTTAAAGGGACAATAGAGCGCATTTAAATTTTGTATGCAGTTTACTGTAGACCACATCGACCACGATTCTGCTGGAGTACTTAAAGCTCTAATTTATCTATCAAATGCAAAGAGACAGCAGATAGCTAGTGACTCCCTCGATGTCAGTAAAAACTGCTGAAAGCGATAAATCAGGAATACACATGTGATTGGTTGACATTTATACTTTTTCTGACCATGCCGAAATACTATGAAATGTGAATCATTACATTTTCACAGAAGGCACACCTAACCAATACATTTGCATATGTGAGGTTAAAGAAAGTATGGGTGAGAGGAGAGCAGGAGTACAGGAACAAACAAGCAAGGTGCCAGTCCTCTTTAAAGGAGTGCTGGCAGCTTTATTGTCTAACACATTCACGGCGACAGGGGTCACAAGTTGGTCACGGCAGTTACAACCACTGTGCGGCTGTGCAGGACTTTCTGCAGTGTGAAAGACATCTGCTAGAAATCAATGTAGATTAAAAAAAATTTGTCACTTCCGATTTGACACATCGTGGCGCTGTCTCTCTGTGCCTCGAGGAAGTTTCAAAGGAGCAAACTTCTTTGGCGACTGTCACCAGTATGTCACAGTGCACCAGTGGAATATAACAAGTGACCCATCAGTCATGATACACAGAAATAGGGAGTTCCACAAGTGCAGCCACACTGAACGTGTTAAAGGCAACTGTAACAAAATTTTATTTTGGCTAAATTGGCTGTATATGAGTAGCCTATGCTATGGAAGCAACTTTTGCAAAGCTGCGAGCCTGGTAATTGAATTTATTAGCAGCCTTTACATGGAACCTACGCAGATGATGCGAGCAGTGATTAGAAGATATCACGCCATTCCCAGTCCATCACCTCCGAGAATTTTCAGTATGCCAAAGACAGCTGTGGCTGCCACCTAGTCTCAATGGCCATGCCAAGAGAGCTGCATATTCCGAGTCATGCATCACTTCTGGCAAATGGTAATGATTTTCTAGTTTCAGTATCAAAAATCACTGTATTTGCGAGCTTTTTGATTACACATTCACTCGCTATTCCAAACGTAAAAGTTTGCACGAAGACTGCTCTATATCTTCACTATCTGAAACTAGCCTTTTTTTAGTGGTCCAAAGTTTTGTTGTAGTTGGCCTTTAATGGATAGCTATCAACCATGTGACAAGCCCTGGAGTGGAGGGTTGCATGAGAGAGGCTACACTCATGTGCCAGAATGAAATAGTTTGCGAGTTGGCATTTTCTTTTCCAAGCGGTAATGAAAACCCTTGATACAGTAAAACCTCGTTAAGGGGGGATGCTAGGCTGAAGGGTCAACTTTTGAAGCGCTCAACCAATTTCCATGAAATTTTCAGGGGGTAGTTGATCTTGTTGCCATTAGAATATCTTCCAAATGTCAGCACCGTAGTGCAATGAGAAAGAAAGTTATAACTGTGAAATTGAACAATATTGTGTGTCAACTCAGGGAAACTATCGTTTACAAAATAATGAAAATATACAAATTATTTGCGATTAGATACCTTCTAGATGGTTTATAGTGCAGAATAAGGTCAGTTGCACATTTTTATGTCATTTCTGTAAAAATGCCATCACTCTGAAAATGAAGTTTATTTTTTCACTGTCATTACATGTCAAACATCTGCTAAATATTATATGTTGGAAAAAATTTAGGCATCTGAAAAGTACTTTATCTTGTTCCTCACAAGATTTAAGTCTAGAAAAAACGTTGGAAGCAGCATTTGGTGAAGCAGTTTGGAAATGATACTTTTCCTAAAGGTCTTTCTTTTTTTTGCAAAAAGTGTGAACTGGGAATAATCAGTTCAAAGATGTCGGAGCATGGCATTCATTCTTATGATCAGAAAAAATTAAAGTGCCCTGCTGCATACGTCGGGCCCTCCTCTTCAACACAACGCTGCTCTGTGGCTATCGCTTCAAGGCGTCGTCTCTTTTTTCAGCTTTATAGCTATCCATCGCTCTTGCCTGCGCTCGTGAAATGGCTTGCTTCATTGCTTCCAGAACGTGCTTATTCGTCTGGACTCCATGTTCAAGTTCCAGCTTGTTAAGAACTTTCTTGATGTCACGTGCTCCTTCATTGAATTCTAGCACAGCCAGGGCTGCTGCAGTCTCCACTGTTCTCAGTGATGCAAATTCTGTCTTTGGGCACCTTTTCCATACAAGAGCATTGAAGGACTCGTTTGCATTCTGTGTCTGCATCCTTGAACATTGCACAAGAAGCTCTGGCTTACTAAGCCTGTTGTAGGGAGGCACCAGCTCTTTGGTAACGTCTCTGCTGAAAGCTGGACAATGGGATCTTGGCACCGATGGCTTGCCCACTGCAACTAGGGCTCTGTGCCGATTGTAGTGACACCAAAGTCCTCACAAACTGGGCAAGCGTCATGTCGTGGGACTTCATCTGTTGAGTAGGAGTGAAAAAGCGTCGCAAATACTCCTCTTTCCATTTTTTTTTTTTTAACATCTGGAGCATTGTCTTTCAGGGCAGAGCGAGTTTTTTTTACAACACTTTGTGTCAGCTTCCCCTTGCCTCCTAGACCTTTCGTCGTTTTCTTTAGTTTCTCAATTCCAGCGTACACTCGTTTCGCAACACGGTTTATACAGTCCTCTTTCACAATCTCTTTATCATATAGCTTGAGCCTGGAGACATGCAGGAATGATTTGCTATCGCCATCACAGAGCACTGTGGTATATTGCATGTTGTGATGCTCCTTACAGTGACTGAATATTGTGCCTGCAGCTTGAACCTCCATGGCATTGGAAGAGCCAGCGAAATTCTCCTGGCAGACCTCACTGTGAACTTTTTTCCAATCTTCATGTCCATCCTAGCCTTCTTTTGGATCATAGTTGCAGCCATGACAATAGTTGCACTGCACAGAATAATCCAGCACCAAGCCCGTCTAGAGCTCAATAGCTATGCCGAGACCAAAGTGCGAGGTATAGCCATGTTTAAGCCAAGTTCCGTCATAGCTCACACACACATCCAAAAGATCAGTGGGGCCAGCAACATAGTTTATTGCCCTCACAGCAGCCCCGTCTTCAAGCATCACATCGCCTGCTGCTTCCATAGCAGCTCTGTGCACCTTCTCTGCTACTGTTTGGTATGTCTTGTGGTGCATAGGAACCGGTGTGTCCATGCCCGCAAAAAAGTTTGCCATACTTCTTGTAGTTCATGCCACAGTTACAGCTTGCAACCACGAGACGCACTTAAAGCTCAGGCTGGCGACTAGACTTCACAGGAGGAGCGTGTGCAGCCTTCTTGACTTCCACGCACCTGCTACGCATCACGACAAAGTCAAGGTTCACACCCACAACGGTTTCTTGTAAATCTAACGAATTTCCATGACAATGTGGACACAGAAGTGATGTTATTAATGCCTTGATTGCTGTAACGTTCACGTGACAGTACCCGCTCAGCTCAGGCATTTCTTCCATCTCGTCGTCAGAATCATGACTCTGGCAAAGTAGTGCACCCTTCCTTTCAAATGTTGTCAATTGGCACTCATTACCTTTGGTAGGACCAGTAGTTTCCCCAGATGACAAACCATCAACGGAGCCTGAAGAGTTCACTTTGATCACCGGTGGCAGGCATGGGTCTTGCGAATGCCCAGGCAGACGCTCCACACTTGCAAACGGTCGCCCAGTGCTCTTTAGGCCTCTCACTGTTGCGGTGCGCTTACGCTTTCCGAAGCTTCTCCATGTCGACGACTTCATTACGGGCATCTTCTGTCAAACCACCCGCTCATTCCAACAAAGTCAAAGGCGGAAGAAAAGACTCATACAACCAGTGCAGAATGCATCCAAAGCGAGAGAGACGTTGAATGGCGCGAAAACAGCGCTGCGTATTCTAGTGGAGTGTTTCTGCCAATCGCATTTTCGTTTTCGGTTTCCCAGCCACTATGCAGTTGCCGTGGACAAAAATATGCTTTTCTTTTTTTTTGCTATTCCTTACTACTCCGGTGTACTCTCGATAGAAGGTCGTCCGTGCCTAAAAAGCGTGAAAAACAAACTTCCTAATGTGGGCATTCACTTTGCATTTCGTTTCTTGCCCACTATACGGCTGTGCCTGGAAAAACAGCGTACAGGGTCGCATTCGATGGGTAATGCATGCCACCAATTTGTGAAAAAAAAAATTCATTTTCTTCCTTTCTACTGCTCAGTTAACTACCAAACTTGGTGAGAAGATTCTTTATTAAACAAGCAATTCAAAACAACTCAAATTAAAAAACTTTTTTCAAAGAAATGGGTATTTTAGCCCCGCATCGCCCCTTAAACCATACCCGCTTAAACAGTAGTTTCGTTTCAAAAGTAGTAAAGTCGAATCCCCGACTCGGCGGCCATTGAACATAATGTGTTTTGTATCCGCATAAACTGTGCTAGCTTATTGTGTACATTTCGGTTAACACATAGTGTTTGCAATTTTTGACGCGCAAGCACGAAGGTGCGTCGTCACCATCGGGCGGCCTGGCAGAACAACAAGCCTCAGAGATCAGAACAACGGCCTCCAAGTGCCCTGTGCATTTGCACGTGAAGCCACACCAACATCAACATCATTTCGGCGCCATGCCAGAGAGTGTTGTGGCGTCGTGCAAGTGAGGACTCGCATCATGCCAAAGCTCGGATAAAAAAAAAGATGCCGGGTGCTCAGCATCGAAGAAAAATTAGACATCGTTTGTGCTATCGAATGTGACACAAAGAAGTCGGTCCTAGCACGCTACATGGGTCTACTGTTGACTACGGTGTACGGTATTTGGAATACGGAGCAGTTGCTCAGCAACACTGCTGCAACCACAAAGAGATGTTGGCTACAAGGTTCGACTTTTCGTCATCGTTGCCTCTGTTGTTGCCGAAGTGTCGCCTAGCGACAGTGATAAGGATGACACGGAAAGCGACAGAACGGCGATTCAGGCCCGATTGTGGCAGAAGCTGCGCGTTACGTCAGGCTCATGAATGCAATCGTCGCGACGAGAACAGCACCCCGCAATGAAAAGGTGCCCTGCGACTTCTGCAACGCTACCGGGCCTGTGCACAGAGAATATGCCACGCCAACGAGGAAGCTGCCATGCGAGTGTTTGCCGAGAAGAGGGGGCTGGTTGAAAAGCTGGCTTGCAGCTTCAGTAAGTTTGAGGCCGCTGTCATCGCTGCCAGGCCGCCGCAGCATCAAACGAAAATAACACTTTTGTTGCGCGAAGTAAATACTGCATGTTTTTTTCCCTTTTCATTGCACTCTCTTTGAGATCACTTTTTGACAGGCAAGTGGGCGATCTGATGTTATTTTGGTTAAGGAGTGCTACCGTTTAGTACGTACTTTTTCTGAGCTCCGGCCAACTACGGTTTAACGAGGTTTCACTGTACTGACTTCTGGTGTGCGTGCCAGACACTTTACTTAAGGGTTACTTATCCTGTTTCATCATACACCTCCATTTTTGCATGACACTAGCTATCTGACCTAGCATAAAAAACTGAGCTGAGTGTAAGGTGCATGTGGCAACCACAGCACCTACTATAACAAATATTACTAGCATGTTGTTCATGAATGGTTGTTTTAACATGTCATCAGGAATGCTGGAAGTACAAAGTAGTGTTTCTCAACCCATGTTTTTACAGAAATATATGATCAAATGAATAACAACCCACAAAATGCGGCACAAGGAACCCAAATCCAAATTGACTCAAATAATCGAAATATATAATTTTCTTTATAGTCCCTTCAATAATGAGGGCACCATGTAATGAGGGCACCATGTAATGAGGGCACCATGTAATGAGGGCACCATGTAATGAGAGCACCATGTGATAATGAGGGCACCATGTGATAATGAGGGCACCATGTATTTACCTGTCTAATGGCTTTAGTACATATATCTCTCCAGTAGTTGTATTGATTGCAAACTTGCTGTTACCGGGGTCTTCATCAACACCTTGACCCGTCAGAAAGTAAACTATCAAGGACTCTCTGTCCTTGTCGCCATCAGTTGCTGTCACCTGAAATATCAAAAAAAGCTAGTTCAGCACAATAGACTATGAAAATAATAAATGTGGCATTGACAACATTTAAAAAAAAATTGTTGGTTCAACTGCCTGGCCATTGAACAGTGAGTGGTGTCCAATTACTTGGACAACAACCCATTTAAAAGAAAAGATATCCAAAATGCTACAATCTGGTTATGAAAGTGCATGCTACTCTTGTTTGGTGTATTAAAGGGACTGACAGCCATGTACAATGTCCAATGAGATCAAGGCACAGATGAAATTATCAAACTTTGTACTTATGGACACAAGCACGATGTTTTCTCTTGACAAATTACTTCCTTTAATTTGGCACAGAATGCTTGCCAAATTACAAGCCAACACTATGTGGTGAACCACCCTTAAAACTGCTCACACAGAATGTGACGTCACATACAAGCTGAAAAAGTTTTTCAGTTGCTTTTAGGACTACCCCCTTAGGGCTCCAGAACTTTTAATGAGCTTTCTATAGCACCACAAAAGATAGGTTTTGAAAACTGTTTATCAGTTCATTAAATGACTACTGCCCTGTAAGATCTCAAATATTGCATACCTTGCTAGCTACAATGCTTGACAGTTATTAGTAAAAGTAGAAGGGGTTTATTATTTTTATTTTGTTAGTATACAAAGACAATGTTTCGTGGATCAATTAAAGTTAACAAGAGTATTGTTCAATACAACAAAGAATGTATCATGCAAATACTTTACCTAAACCACAGGCAAAGAGTAGAAGGTAAAATGATACATGCCGAGCAACCGAAATATTCAAGCAGCAGCATAAACAGTGCAAGTAAGAGGTCATGCAAGTATGGAATCACAGACAGATTCCTGGGATGCAGTGACAAGCATGCTGGACTTTCCTCACCTTCCCAAGACAAGGGTGCCATTAGAAGCCATTTATGTTCTAAAAAACTGGATAGCCATAATTATAAGACCACCACACATGTTATAAAAGACTAATTATGAAGGGGCAAAGGTACAAAGAATAATTAGAGGCTTAGTTTGGATAGACTAACGAGAATGAGAAAGAGGAAGACATCATAGACAAAATACTAGCATCTCATATTTCCACTCATTAACTATGCAAGGGCAAAATAGGGACTCTTAGTTGTGTCAAAATATTCACTTAGCTGACAGATTGTTTGAAACTCTTCCTTTTCTTTTTTAAAGGACAAATAAAGACAGCACGTTGCAACATGTGATTCAGTTGTGTTTCATGGCGCAAATGTTTTAGGAAGCCTGAGTAACACTAAAGCAGTCTTGAAAAACCAGCCATTAAAATTTCGTGAAAGGCTTTTGAGGTATATCATAAGCAAAAGAAACAGCCAACTTCTGTGAAAACAAGCCAAGTTCCATCAAAAGAAACTTGAGAAGTGGCAAGATATTTGCACTTGTCTACTTCTGAATTTAGAATGAACTGAACACTACCAGTTTAAAAGCAGTAGAGCCAAGTAACAGATCGACAGATCCTGTTGCTTAAATTCAACTAGGAGAAAAAAAAATGTAAGTACCAATGTTGGAAGGTTTAGAAGAACATTAAGACTGTAAAAAGTGAATAATCGACAAGAATAAAACTTTAGGATGATGTGTTTTTAACCCAGTTGTAAAGAGAAAACCACCAAATGTGGAATTATATCTAACACACTATCTCTCTGTAACAAAAGCTTGACGAACTTGGCAAAAGAGCCTAGAATGACAAATTTTAATGTGCACTGTGTGCAACTTTTCGTCCTCAAACTTCAAGTTCCAGAGATTGTTATACATATAAGCCATGCATACCGTCATAATTTTCATTGGCAAATTGTGGGAGACCTCCTCTTCGATGGTGGTCACGTATGAAGATTGGCCAAAAACAGGTGGAAGATCGTTGACATCTTTGACGTGGATAAGAACTGTGGTGCTGCCCTCATACAGGGTGTCCGATGCCACCAGCGTCAAGTTAAACTGGCACCACAGCAGCACAAGGCCAAGGGCAGGGAAAGAATGGGGGGAAAAAAAGTGCACACTCAGACACATGCCACTCATGCAGTGCTAGGCCACCCTTGGTGGCACAACACCACCTGGCTAGACACGGTGGTGTTCTTAAAGTGACTAACATCACAACGAAACTAAAAATCATACGTTTTTGATGGTTTCATGCTAAGAACGAAAAGGTAATTTACTGGATACAGCAAAGCTATAGAAGAATAAACAAGGGGGTGGAGAATGATGAGATACCTGTCCAGGCATAAGCAGACATGAATGTTTGCCACACCGAACCAAATTCAGCGTGACAGTTAAGCACAAAACAAAAAGCAAGATCGGGAAACATAAAACACATGGTGCTTCAAGAATTGAGAAAACAGACGCAAGGACTATTGAAGCACACACAAAACATCGAAAACTACCACGGACAAAAATAAAATATATGCATAGCCAAAACTGTGTCTATATTCAGACTTCATGTTCAAAATGTTATGGCTAATGGCTTCTTTCAGAAGCCTGCATGATGCAGCACATTACATGAATGTCTTGACTGTACCCATTTTGTAAACTCTTGAAACAGTGCTGCAATAGCTTACCCCACTGTAAAGCCAAAGCTGGTAGTGGCACTTCTGTGCACACATCATCAGAAAAAGTTCTATAACTTTACAGGTAGCAGACAAGGCTTTCCATCTTTGATTCAGTCTATGCCAAGTCAAGATTTCCTGCAAATATGCCCACCGAGCTTAAACTATGATTTAAGAATAAAGCCCATGAAGTACATGCACATAGACACAATAAAAAAAGAAATGCATGCTCTATAAAAAATAAAAGACAGCAGCAGGCAATAAGCATTAAGCATGTCCATCGATGGAAGTGGACCTGAAGTATCTTCTGAGGAAGGTTCCGGTCATTCTCCTCAGTGATCTGGGCCTCATAAGTCGGACGATCAAAGATGGGGGCATTGTCATTGACGTCCTTGACCTTGATGAGCACTGTTGTGTGGTTCTCGTTGAGGTTATCTGATGCCACCAGCCGCAGTCGAAACTACAACCAATAGGAGTGCACAATTCTGGGTGGCAACAATCTGCAAGCAGCCACTGAAAAAACTCCTGCCTCTATGACAAATTCCCCACGAAAAATCTTAGCAGCTGGGAAAAAAATATGTCGCTACCTGCAATATGTGTAAGAGTACTGATTACATGCCACCATACCATTTTTGCAACTTACAGATGCTTCACTCATTTACACGCGTGCACACACATGTAAACACACGGCAAAAAAATGAAATAAATGGTGTGTGAATGTTCTTTTACGAATTGAAATTATTTGCAGAAATGCAGCCTGTAGGCGATTTTTCTGAAAAGAGCATTTACTTTATGTTCACAGTGGCATGTGCAAACCATGTTATAAAATTCCAAAAAGCAAATTTATTCAATGCTCATACTTCTGATCTGCATGTTCTGTAGTACCCTTTCACTGCAAACATAGAAAATGTACATGCATCTAGCTTGCTGCAAAATGTACGACCTATCAATCATATTTGGCTGACTGGAGTTGAATTTTCGTACTAAACGTGCACACTTGTACACACAACCAGTGGCAGTAATATGCAAAAGCAAAGTGCAGAAGGCACTGGCAACTCATCATTAGGCAGTTGGTGCTGACAAGCCAAGCAATAAATTATGTTGAAATATAATTAAAGAGAAGCACCCCCAAGGCTTGAGAACACTACAAATTTTGTATTATCACAATATATTGTGGTCACCATAAAATGAGAACAAATGCATGTGCATGCCCAAGGACACCTAACCTAAAAAGTGGGGAAGAAGCAGTTTGGTCAGACTGCTCCCAACTTGTTTGGAACCAGTGTCCTTTTGCATACACACAAGTAAATTAAAAGCTTAAATATAATTTACCTTGCAATGTTGCCTGTTGTCACTAGCCAGGTATTTGTGGGAATTACAGTGGTCACTTAAAAATTAAATTCTGGGCTTTCATGTGCCAAAACCACTACCCGATTATGAGGCACGCTGTAGTGGGAGACTCAGGATTAATTGTGACCACCTGAGGTTCTTCAATGTGCACCTAAATCTAAGCACACGAGCATTTTTGCATATCACTCCCATCGAATGTGGCCACCATGGCCGGGGTCAAACCTGCGGCAATGAAGGCCTGCCTGCGGCCTTGAGCTTAGCAGTACAATGTGGCTAATAAAAGCAAACTGAGGAAAAAAACGAATGTAGAGAGAGATAAAAAAAAAATACGAAGCACAAAACTTCATACTTCAAACTACTTTCTAGAATGCGGTCCTCGATGCCATCAAAAGGATCAAAGCATTGGCTGTGCAGCCATGAGAGTATAGATGCCCCTTGTATAACACAGTAGGTATGGCCAATTACTGACATCAGAAATAAAACAAAACATGAAAGATGTTATAAGGCATAAGTGATTTTATGGGTCAAGACAAGATATGCAATATCAGGCTCGTAATCTATGATGACGACAATGATGATGATGGATTTTGGGTGGGGGGAGGGGGGTAGCAGTGCACTGACTGTTTATGTGTTAACAAAAGCAGCATCATGGGCAATTGGGCCAGGAGGCTGCGCCCTACCTCTTTCCGGGTCTCGTAGTCGAGAGGGCCTGCCACGTAGATGGCGCCAGTCTCGTTCTTCACCGCAAACGCTCCTCCTATGTTCCCCTGGGTGATCTCGTAGCGTATCCTCGAGGCTGCGAACGGACAAATACGGCGACCGTCGGGGTCACGAATGGCGCCTACACCCGCGCAGACCGCGCATCGTTTCCTCGTGAGCAAAACAGTGCGCTCGAAAGCCGTGCGACGCCACGGCTAAGCACCGAGAATGAACTACCCCATCGTCTAAAGCGCTTAACAACCGCAGCGAAGAGAACCGTGAACGCAGTGTGCACACCGCAAGGCCGAGACCACACGTACGCTTGCGGACGCGCGCAAGCTCGCGTCCGCGCGCCTAGCGCCTGCCGCGCCTCGCGAGTAATGGCAGTTCGCATCCACTAAGACGCGCGACAGCGCGCGCTCACTGGGCTCCATAGAGTTTCACACAATAAGTAACTATTATGCTGGGCTCACTCCCAGACGCCTTGGCAAGCGCCGCTTCGTACTTTGTTATCGACAGTGTTTCAAAATGCTTCAATATCTACACACGTAATTGTTATATTTTTATAGCTGTTAGATCAACGCAAAAAGGAAAGAAGAAGCACTTTCTTGCATGATATAAATCTGCTTCACTGAGAGTTGAGTGTTCCGCGCCGTAGTTGCGCAGCCAGGCGCGCCGACGCGAAGCAACCCAAGTTCGCAATAACGGAGAGGAGCTGTTCCCGGAGATCACGCCGCGTACAAGCCATGCCGCACCGTCTGCGCATGCGTGGGCGCGTGAACGCGAGCTTGCGCGCGTCCGTAAGCGTACGTGTGGTCTGGGCTTAAAGAGACACTACCATCAGCGTTCGTCAGCGCCCAATGCAAGTATTAGAGTTTTAGTTTAGGGGACGCAAGGCGTTGGGGCCCCTAGCGCTTGAGTGCGTTTACGTACGCAAGCAGAAACACGTTATAGGTTAGCGGTCCCAAACGCAAGCCGCAGTGAGGTCGCAGGCGCTCGCAGCGCCATCAACGTCTGATCTTTGCTACGTTATCATTTTTTAAAACATGAAATCAAGCACATGACGTAAAGCACATAAAACTATTCTTATTAAAAGCAGTTAATAGAGAGGTTTAGAGTGTCCGGTACTCGGGTAAACGCAGGCTGGGGCGTTGGGGCGCAGCCATGAACGAGAGCGGCCTGCATGGTGCATCCACCTGGTGGCGCAAAGCTCAGACAAAAACAGCTAATATTGCAGTAAGCAAGTGTATTTTACTTTGCAGCGGGTATAAATTTTTGGCAGCAACACAATTACGCCAGTGCCGAAAATTTACACCAGCAGCAAGTACAATGGCCTTAGTTACAGCAATATTAGCTGCTTTTGTCCGTTTGATCTTTGCGCCGCCAGGTGGATTCACCATGCAGGACGCTCCTGTTTATGGCTCCGCCCCAACGCCCCAACTGCGTTTATCCGAATACCGGACAGGCTAAACCTCTCTAATATATATAAAAACGACGTCTGTCACCACTTGGCGAAAGATTTATTAGATTATCTACCCGCTAGCTACTCGTAAGTTCTCCAACACCGCGAGAGTCACGTGGGTAACGTGACCCCTTAGGGGCAGCGATGTCGGCCGGCCAAACAACCCAAGGACGCAAGTAGACGTAGCGGTCTGCGCATGCGCAGTACCGTCGCCCCTAGTTCTTGCGTACGCAAGCCGCTTGCGTCCCCTAAACTAAAACTTTCTATTATCCGTTTGCTTACACGAAGCGGCCGTGGGGTAGTGGTTAGAATGCTCGGCTTGAAAACGCTTGATCGGTGGTTCAATCCCAGGTGTACACCTCGCATAAGCGCACGAACTCGATGGCCCGTTTCTTAGCTCATGACAGCCGTTCAACGCAAACAACTCGACTGATGTTTTGAACGCAACGCCTGCCTGCTCTCCTGAGAGATGCGCAGCAAAATAGAAAGCAGATTATATAAAAACTGCAAAGAAAAATTCTACGATACGTCAAGTGCAATGCGCGGCATTGATATCCCGACACGTATCCCGAAGTAGAGTATATGTTCCGGATACGATGCACGGTATTCTGTCTTTTTTTAATATGTTATGCACAATGTGATTGCACAGAACCAGGGGATGAAAGAGAATACGAGGCGATTGGGAGATGGTGCTCCCAAATACGAGGCAAAACATCAGGGAAGGCAAACTTAGGTTGAAGAAAGCACGGATATAGGTTAAGCCATCGCACAACGCCCACACTCAGATCCAAGCATCATTTCACGCGTGCTTCGAATACCTAAACCGTTAAAATATGGACCCTCCGAGAGGGGGCGGGAGGGATATATATAAAACCGCGTTTGCGCCGCACGACCATGAGCGAAATCATAAGTGCAAAAGACGAATATATGGTACGTTCTCCCAAGGGTTGAAACGCACTTATTGCGTCGCACTTTGCGAGCGTATAATAAAGCGTATGTGATGTCGACTGGTGTCAGGCGGCAAAAGACAGCGCACATAATGAATTTTAATCAACCGCACTCGACGGAGCTCCTTTAATGTGCAGACAAACAGCCAAATAAAATATATATCTCGCCGACCCTTCTCAAATACCCGATCACGCATGCACAACAAAGAACGCGCGCTCATCGCTACGGAAGGATCCCTTAGTTTTTTTCCTTGTTTCTTCCTGGCTCACGCAAAGTATCCCAAATTATTATCCCGCAGAGAGAGGCGCTTTATATTCTAATCATCGAAGTCTGCAACAACCGAAACTGCAAGAACAAGGAAAGCTGCTCCGTTTAGCTTTCTTTTTTTTCCCCCTTTCCCACGTGTGGATTGAGCATTCACGTAGACACCACAAAAATGCTACTTTCCGCAGCGAAATTATTTTCGTGTAATTTGCGACGTCGGAGCCCCAATCCGCGGCCCCAATGAACCAGACTGGTCTGGTGTTCGCGAGTCTCAGTGAACCTGAAAATAAAAAAAAAAGCGGCACATCTAACGAACTAGTTGCTGTTAACGTCAAGCAGTGTATGTATATCTACTGTGCATGTCTAGAAAGCTTCGCTGTAACATTTTGTGAGCGAGTATGAGTGCGAGTTCCGTCCATTTTGACGACCTACGAATGAGAGACGACAAGAAAATCGCTTTGGTGATGCAACCAAACAGATAATGAGCACGTGCGCGACGAGAACGACATCTAACTGAAGCTCCCAATTTTACGACAAAGTCAGTTCTGACACGCAAGACAGCAATCTGCAGCCACCGCGTTGTGCAGAGCACGCTCAAGACAGGTCATGGCGACACCTCTGTGCCAAGACGACGAGACGGTACAACAACTTATTACAGGATGCATATAACCCCGAGAGAACCTGAAAGCCTGCGTTAGCTTGCTCACCTAACCGTAGAGGAGTATGTCAGTGGCGCTTGCCGTGCTTTACAAACGCTGCCTGATGAAAGCCGAGTACAGCGATACACCCACTCGATGCTGATTGAAGACACGCCGCATCAGTTCGGTACGCAGGCGCCGGTTGAAACGACACGAGCGTGACTTCGAGAGCGCTGTACGAGTAGCTATTTGCGTATACGGTGAGACCCATGGCGATTTGTAAAATTGACTTGAGACCCGCAACGTGGAGGAGGAGCCCCGACGTGTCCGCTCGCAGCGTGAGAGCTAGGGCAACGAGCCGTCGGACGCCTTTAAAATGTCTCAGTTTCGCCCGAAAAGCGCCGATTGTGATAGCAAATTATTAGATATACGAATTAAGGGGCCCTATAACGTATAAAACTATTCCAATGTGTTTTTCTTCCGATCTCCTGAAGTCAAATTTGCGTAACAGCCGACGCAAACATCAGGCGGTGACCCGCAGCGCTGCATGAACAGCCCAATAAAACGCTAAATTATGGGGTTTTACGTGCCAAAACCACTTTCTGATTATGGGGCACGCCGTAGTGGAGGACTCCGGAAATTTCGACCACCTGGGGTTCTTTAACGTGCACCTCCAATAAAGCGCTCTCCTCGTTCATAGGAGGTCACTTGTTTGTTTTAAAAACGAATAACATTGCCTACAGTGTGCGGCTTGTCTTATCTAATTGGCTGACAAGAGGCGAGGAGGACGCTCAAGTGGAGGGGGATTCGATTGGGCCGAGCCAGTGCATTGAAAATCGATAACCGAATGAAGAGGGTGTGCCGGCGTCTGCGATTAGTGCGCTTTCCCATACTTAGCTTGACGTGGCTTGTCAAAAATCGCGGCGACATGCAACGGAAGGTTAAGAATGCCGCGAAAACGGATCCTCAGCGAAGAGTTGGTAGAGCTAGGTCGTATACGTGCCGAAAGTGCTCGAAAACATTACACTGCCATGCAAGAAGTTTTATTGTGCGTAAATAAACCCATGCTTTCGGGCAGGTGCGAGTAGCCAGTGCCTGAGCGATAGGCGGCAGCCATCTTTTATTCTTTTCGGAACGTGGCAGCCTGCTCCTATTCAGAAAAAAAATTCAGTTTTGTTCGGCGTATTAATGCACCTTTAACGCATACACGTCACTTTGACGCGGTGAGTTTTCGCGGTTTTGTGACGTCGCGTGACAGGCAAGTGAAGTGAGTGCAGCCCGAAAACTTTTGACCAATAGCCGGGGGCTAATGACGAAAAGGCGTCGAATCGGAAATTGAGTGAGTGAAGTAACTTTATTTTGGTCCAGAGAAGACGCAGGGAAGACCCCGCGCCACCCGGCTAGTCCCACGTAGTGCCCGCGATCGGGCCGTCAAGCTGGGCTTGGCGGTCGAATCGGAAATTACTATTTTTCTTTTGTTCGGTCCAATGATGCATAATCAGTGTGTACGCGTCATATCAGACGGGGAGTCACTGCGGTTTTCGTGACGCCGCGTGACAGACAGGCGAAGTGGGGAATGGCTCAAAAAAGTTTGACCAATCGCGAAGGACTGATTACAGAATTGGAATAGAAAAGTTTGCAATAGCTTTACGCTATAGCGCCCAAGAATAGTAGTTTTATCAGCCGTATAAACTTAGAAACATTCCATTACTAAATTGACAAGTCTGGTGTCACGCGCGTACAGGCAAGCACATCTCACAACTACATGTCAAAACGCTGGCGCGAGGAAGCGCGGAAGCAGCAGCGAGCAAACTGACCTTCGTGTTGCATCTCGATTCAACGCGAACTATAGCGGACAGGACAAAGCGCACACGAAGCTATCAGCCCTCGGCGCACCTACAGACTCAGTCCATATCGCAGATCGCGTTCAGGCCCGCGCGGCCGCACCGCCGGCTGCCGCCGCGGGAGCAGACGCCATCTTGAAAGACCACCTTTAATCTCTACTGCATATTGTATAGCTACTTTTGTTTGCATTATCTGATGCTCACTGTTTTCGCGTTCTGCAATGATTGCTACAGTTACTGTTAACCTTTTGCAATACTTCAGTGTCCGGAAATTCCTGGTCTCGCCGCTCGGCTCTGCCGCCCTCGACTGCGTGCTTCCCCTTTCTTCGACCAGCAATTTGATGCCCCAATATATAGCCGTATAGACCTGTGGTGGCCTCACGGTCGCACAGCAGCAGCCAGACACCCTTTCCCCTTTTTGACTCGGTAAAATCTTATCGCGGAGTGTGCGGGAAAGGAAAGTGGTGCGACGGTGCGCAACCGAGCCGTAGAGGCTGGACGAACACAAAAATAGTCGTTGCTTCTTCGGGGACGCATTACTCGCTTCTTTCTACTGATTTCCAGCCGCGCTCGCGTCCCGCACAACAGACCGTTTTCACGGCGATACCGTGGGGGCCGCCATGTTTGATCACGTGGTGACACGTAAATTGCTTACCTCAGCTGCCTCCGTGTTTACAATGGATGTGACATGACGCTCTGGTGCTGCTCACCAAACACCTGTTTTGATGAATATCGTAGACTGACTAGGTGCACGACACAAAGCTTTGGCCACAGCTTCAGAGGACATTGAAGCGCTTTCGGTACTCATTGCGCCTTATTTTGTCCGGACAGCGCATGCAGCGTAAACGGTGCTTGTACTAAAACTGGGGCTAAAGATGTATTTAAAGCTGACCAAACTTTCCACTTACGAATTAAATCAGGATCAGTGGGTTTGCTCTTCATTCTTTATGCGGCAAACGCATTGAAGCAGCGGTTTGTAATGTTCCTGGCTCAGTAACGTTTCTTGGTGCATTCACCATCTGATTGGCTAATTTTTGCCTAAGCGCTTGCAGATGTGCTCGATTGCGCTAGATTTGTTCTTGCTCTGCACAAGGGCTTCGAGGCTTCGAACGTAGATGTTCTGTAGTCTTGTCGACGTTCCAGGGCTGAAGTCCTTTCTTTCGAAATTAGCGATACAACGCTAGCAGTAGAGAACTTTTGATCCACGAGGAAAGCCATGCGCCACGAAAGGCCAGCAACATAGGCAGCGCTTATGTAGCAGCGGTCCGCCATGGCCTTGGCCATACAGATTCATTCCACTCCTTAATACGCCAGTCACAATTTTTTCCAGCCAACCACTGCATACGCCTTCCCCCTGCAATCCCACATTTTGCAACATGAATGGGGCACAGTGCTTTAGCGAACACCCAGTTGCATTTCCAACAGCTGATTGCGCAGTAGCAGGGCAGAAGCGGTAATAGTTTCGTATTCCTGCGCTTTCGCTGAGGATACGTGCGAAGCGCCATCTCGTTCCTCTAGAGCAAACTGCTCCACGAAAAGGGTCAATACATCTAAGCTCAGCGCACTGCATGCTGAACTCCACTTCCTCGTGATTGACACGATAATCTCAGCGAGCAGCGCTTGCTCTGTGATCCACAACTTCGTCCTGCCCTTTCTTAAAAGAAGTGAAAGACTGTAGCAGGGAAACGTGAAAACCACTGTTCGGCTTTTCGTTCGCGCCCTGCGAGCAGTTTTCGCTCTGGTCGGTTTCCGTCACCACAATTCTCGCGCCGCTTCGGGAAGACGCAAACGCGCGTTGTAGACACATTCGCTTGAAGCTAACGGCTTTCAAAATCGCAATTCCCGGAAAGCAGAAACCACGACACGAAACAGGGATTGAGATGAGGGCCCCGTGACGGCGCACACATGATCGCAGCTACAGCAGCAGGACTATGCAAAGCTGCGTCATCGCAGTGAGGACTGGACCGCGCACTAACCCTTTCCGCAGACGACGAGACGCGCGTAAAGTCGGGCTTCTATTCGTCCCGGCTACGTATGGCCAATATGGCGCTCCTAAATAAGCGGCGAGCACACACAAATGAAGGGCGCGAAGAGCACGATGTGTGTGGGCACACGCACGCACGCGAGACTCCGGCGAGTACCGCTGGTGTTCGAATTACTGCCAGGGCATTGGGAAAGGGTCGGGAACTGGATAGGACGCGGCTGATTGGCTGCAACATGCGGTCAGCGACAGTACAAGCTCTCATCCCGCGAACTCGGCGCCGCTGCGAGAAGCGGTCCCTTTAGGAACAGCGCTAATCAAACCAGCAGCTCCGCCGGCGATTGCACCCGCGCGGGCTGGACATTCCGGCGAAGGCAAACGTAGACGTATTCTTTCCTCACTTCATTGTTCCAGAGTGAAGCTCTTGCTATACGGGGTACAGGCTCATATAACCTGCAGGCGAAAATCCTTATTTTGCTGAAAGAGTTCTTCAAGGCGTATACCAACCATAAATTCTGTCTTTCTGCGCATTCAAGCTTAAACAAAAACATCCTGCACCAATTTCGATGGGAGAGAGGGAGATAAAGAAAATCTTTTTAGGGCCGCGCCCCCCCCCCCCCCCCCCCCAAGCAAGGACCAGAGACCGCAACACGACGACCTACACTGGTAGAAGCCGCACAAAAACTCCCATAGGGCGGACACATATACAGCGGTGCTCGTTCGCGCAGTAGAGCACGAAACATTCAGGATGAACACTCCGAGTTCAAGTCGGCACAAAAAATGCAATCCAACACCGTCGGAACAAACACAATGTTTGTGCACAAGCCGTACGAGACGGGGTACAGAAATAAAGCAGGAGTGAATTACTGCGACAAGCGAGGCAAAGTCCAGAGGGGCCGCCTTCTAGGCAAGGCAGCCCCTGCGCGATCGCAAACGCGCGGCGCTTGTTTAACATTTGTTCCTCGGGTGCGTCCCTCAGAGGCCTATATACGGTAGCCGCGCAGCATATAAAAAATCCTTCACAAGGTCCCACAAGCAAGCGTTTATGGGCCGAGCTATAAGGCAACGACGATGGAGCGCGCCGCCCGAAACACAAATCGAGTCAACGCAGAGCGACCAACCGCAAAGAGCCAGTGGAGTCCTGCAGAACTCCGCGAACTCGATACGTCTGCTTCTTGTTTCCCAGACATCACTAAATCTTCGCGAGGTGGAAGAAAGAGGAAGGTGGTATGCACGTCTACGTATCAACATGACGAATGCGGCCAGCACATCGTTTTCAGTGCAGAAAGCGGTGACCGAGGAACAAAGCAACGGAGAAAGCTCGCGCATGTGTACGTAGCTGCTATACAAGAAGTTGGACTGTGCGCGTGCTGCACGTGTAAAACACGTCACTCACTGAGCTCCTATTCCGCGTCACGTGGCACGGAATTCGAGCATGGCATCTAGGGCAGGCCTTGCGACGCTACGCCATAAAGAAGAAGAATGCTTAGCGTGGCGGGTCTCCAAAGCACTGGCGCTCTTACAAAGAGCGCGACAATCCAGAGAGCCGAAACTGACTTCTGTCCAGACTGATGGTGGCGCGTACTATTCCCGTCGTGCCGTTTGCACCGGCCTTGCAGTGCAAGATTCGAGAAGCCCGTTGCTTTTTGTTTCACCGCGAACCACCGCCTTCGAAACGGGGCGATATCCAACATTATACAAGGGAACAGCGCGCGCTTGTTGGGCGCTCAAGTTCAAGCTATCGGTCGATGCTGCAGCAATGACAAAGCAGGCAGGTGGAGAATATCTACAACGCCAACCGCGACAAAGGCACTGATTAGTCTATTGCGCACTCAACCAACAAAAATCCACACGCACACGATTGTATCGGCCATCTCAGAGAGCTCCGAAACGTTCCGCAGTGGGAGTGGGAACAGTGGGTTGGAAAGGAGGAGGTTCACGCGAGAGATGGCATAGGCGGTCTCAAAGCGTAAAGATATAAATAGTAAGGAGGGCAGGATGATTCTTTCCAATCGGCCGATTCGCGTCCGGAGACTGACTGGTGGACGGCGCAGTGACCCTGACGAATGAATGGGCGCGCCCCTTCGATCGAAGAATGCGCGCTCCCAAGTTTCCGAACAGTCCGTGGCCGTCTGGAGGCAGCGCAGCCAGACGCGTGACTTGAAATGTGCCCGAGCTGCGGGGGGCGACACGAAGGCGCCGTCGCCCCAGAGAGCCCATAGTCCGGGAACAAAACAAACTCAAAGCTTCGCTGATGGCGTTTGAGGCGCCAGACGGGCCTTGAATCGTAGAAAGTACACGGCAGCGAAGACAAAGCGGCCAGCGGCGCTGTTGAAACTGGCGTCCACGAAGCGAGCGTCCGCCTTGAGTAAAAAAATATAGAAAGAAAACAATAAAATGCTAGAGCGAACAAACGTGTAGGAAGAGAAAAGGGAAAACAGAAACGGACAGCAGTGAAAGACACAGTGCAGCGTATAGTGTGCACTAGCACCTCTAGTGACCCAAAAGACCGTCTTGTCAATCGGATGCGAAGCGTCACGCCACGTTCATGGAATCACGTCGCAACAACTGCATGCTTGACGGTGATGCCGAGTCTTCACGGTCGCTTTGAGATGACAGTGATCTAAAGAAAGGAAAGACGTGAACGAAATGTGCCTGTTATATAACGCACAATGCCGTACCAACGGAGATCTTGAAAGGAGCCCTGAACCACACCTCCGGCTTGGAGAGGTAACATAGTCCGCGGGTAGCATACGCTGCTGTGAACATGTCTCAGCCAAGTTTGCTGTCATATGCGGTGCGTGGAGCTCCCATGCGCAACCTGCTCCTCACTCTCTTCTGGACGCTTCGCAATAAAGCGGATTCCCCTACGCGGCTGCTTTAGTAGCTGAGGTCGGCTACGCAGCGTAGATAGCGCGGCCGCCGCAGGATGCCGCCACGATTCCACTGGCTAAGCCCACTGCGGCTCGCTGTCGTGGCATCTACGTTAACATCCAAAATGAAATTTGAACTACGCGCCACGGTGGCATTTAGAAGGCGCGCAGCGTTGTGCACACGCCCCACACCGCCGTAGCTTTCGCAGAGCAAGGCATTGAAGACGGAACGGGACCACAGCGGAAACCGCGTTTGATTGCCAGTAACTCCGCTTCTGCTGAACGCACTGAAGTACTTTTTGCCGGCAAAGTATTTCTGAAACAGCCTATTTTCACTTCAAATGCCTTTTTCTCCACTTCCGATAAAAAGTGGTTCAGGGCCCCTTTAATGATATACATATATGCACGTGACGTCACATCCGCTGCTGTCGTCTGCTTCCGCTACCTTCCGCCATCGTGGGGAACCTTAACAGGCGCGTGAATAAACCTATAGGTTCCCCAACATGGCGTCGCCGTAAACCGGAAGTCGCGGAGTATCCTTGAATGACGTACGTGCACACTATGTATTGTTGCATCTGGGTCGCAAGCCCCAAGGGTAGCGTTGGCCTGGCGGCCTGGGGCACAACTGGAAGCATCCGAAGGTCCTGGCAAAGCATGAGTCGACTGCTAACAGAACAACTTGTTTATTCTAGCATCGCAAAAGAGCGGCCGGTCAGGTCGACCGAAGTGGAGAGACGGGAGGGCGCGTTACTCGACAGAAGAAATCGGAGCCTCTCTCTTGGCGTCCGGGGGCAGCTGCTTTTATACTCTCGGAGTCGAGGGCAAGAAGGAACGCCTCGTCAGAGGCGCACGTGACGGCGGGGCACGGACACGCTGAGAGACACGTTGAGACGAGTGTAGTGACGCATCCACCGGGCCGGCGCCGATCAGACCTCCTCGCTTCACACTTGGGGAGCTCCTCTCCCCGGCTGCCGCGCTTTGACAAGCGTGGGCACCAACATGCACACACACACGCACACACGAATACACGTGGCATTGAAACATGCCTGGACGCGCTTGGCGGGGAGGCGTTGCGGCAGCGCTGAACGGGCCAAAATGTCCGCCGCTTTGAATGAAGCCCCGGCATCCGTTGCATCCGCGCCGGCTATACTGCGCGTCGTAGGCGAAACGTAACAGTATACGGACACGGTTGAAGAGTGCAGGCAGCTCACCAACACTCGCGCTTCGCAGTCGGCGGCACTGCGAGCATCGTCAACCCGTCTTCTCGTGAAAAAAAAAAAAATGCAGCGAGGAGCCGGTAAACTCTGGATTTCGTCATTATTCGCGGTTGTTTTTGGAATGCCCTCTACAGGCTTCAAAGCGAAGCTGGCTAGGTCAGACTGTCGGTGCTGAGCCATTAATATCACTCGATCGTTCAATACACGTGTCACATGACCCGAGAGTTGCTTAGCGTTAGAATTAACTGAATGCTCACTCATCACAGCCACTGGAACAAGCGGCTCTCCGAGACATCAGCGACGGGTCGTGGTCAGCAGCTAGAGGGCGGTCCGGAGAACAGGAACGTCGTACCCGCGTGTGCTCGCCGCTGCGGAAAGTTGACCGCCACAGCATACGCTGTTCGAATCAGAAGCATGTGCAACGGCCCTTCACGCACACAAGCACGTGAGCCTTCTAACCACGCCAAATAAAACTTCGGGCCACAAATACCGAATTATGAAATTATGTGTCAGTGTTTCGCGCTCAGGAACTATTGACTTCTGTCAAGCAAAACTAGAATTCAACCTCGGAGAGCCAAACGAACAAGTCGCGCAACACAGTGGGCCTTGGTGTTTGGGCATAGCTCGACCACGTAAGCTCGAAATTTCCAAGTCGGCGCCTGCCGTCGCCCCAACACATCCTCGAAAAATGGAGAGCGCCGAAAACCACACAAAACGAGCCCACTATCGCTTTCATAATTTCCCACCAGGGACAAGGAAAAGCAGGGCATTTTTGGTCCTCATTAGAAGCCAGCAAAAGAAGGGACGGCCGCGATAGGCTAAGCTGGCCAAACACTGGCTAAATGAAAAGCCGATACGTAATACACGAGAAGAATAAGGAGGCCACGGCAGTGCGCTCTGGGCAATGAATTACCTCGGAGCGGTGAAAAGACACGACCGTGAAAAATGACGGCGCGCTCAGGGCAGAAAAGACGTAGGTGAGGCGGAGGAGGGGGGGCGAGCTGAGACGCAAATTGAGACGCGCCGGTGGGTCAGGACCCCCGGGAGAGACGAGATGCCGCCACACTTGGGAGAGGAAGAAAATAAAAGAAAAACTGACTATTCATGCCGAATATGGCAGCCCTGTTCCGCTAGCCTGCTAATTGGCATTGGCGCAGAGCAGGCGCTGGAGCGGGCGACGCCTGATTAAAAATTCTCGACGCGCGCGCCCAAATTAATTATCTTTCGCAAAGAGCACGACAGTGTCCCTCGCCAGACCACTTTTACCGGCGTTTCCGCTGCTCTTTATTGCCTTCTCCCCAACGCAGCCCACCCCATTCTCTTTCTCTCCACCGGCCGACCAGAGAAGGACCGCTCTCAAAAGCCACACGAAAAGCGATAGCGTAAAAAATAGAGAAAGAAAAGCAAACAAATATAAATGTGCAGTACCAAGAGTCCACGACGCGGTTCAGCACACTAGCGGGAAGAAATTTATCATGAGGAAGGCGCAGTCACATAACGTCCCGCCGCTCAAGCGTTCCCTGCACTCAATGGAACAGCAGGGACAGAAGAGGACAGCGAGAAAATATATTGCTTAAGAATTTAACATGCTGCCGACCCTTCGCCTCCTCCTCGTGTTCTCGGACAACAGAGACTGGAGGTGCACTGCGCAAGCGATGCAGTAGCAGGACTTCCTGTACCTATCAGCGAGACGTAAGGATTCTTTATACAGGTGTACGGTCCGTTACTCGAGGAAACAGCTCACCACTCATGATGCCTTTGGCAGGCCGGATCGGCGGCCGCCTGTAAAAAGTCTGGGCCGGTTAGCTCGCATGCGCCGAATCAGGTAGGCAGAAAGGGGTTTATCCTGACCGGCACTCCGAAGAGTAAAAAAACTTTCTGCGTGCTTCACCAGCCGCACTCAAGTACAGGCATATAGCTCTCGTATGTGCGAACTAAATGGTTTGTTTCTGAATAACATACGGGTGCAATGAGGGCGAATCATGCCGCTCAGAGCATGACTATACAAACTCGAAGAGTGGATACATCTCATAGGTTATACGTAGCGTGCATATTTGTATGTGTATGATCTGTTATAAACACATGACAACATTCGACTCTTTTGTACTACATAAAAGCTGCAGTCACGAGAGGTGTAAAAGTTACTCCCCTAGTGGAATAAACTAATTTTGTCAATAAAGTTATGGAAACAACCATATTTTGGTGAAATCACAAAAGAACAAGATAGCAAAGACACGGGAACAAAAAAGATGTTAGAAAAATTGCCAACCTTTCCTGCTTTTTTTTCCACAAAAGTGTTCTAACAGTGTGTGGTTTTTTAACGTGCACATAAACCTAAGCATCCGGACGCTTTTGCATTTCGCCCCCACAGAAATGTGGCCGCTGAGGCCGGAATCAAACGGTCAACCTCGAGTTCGACAAAGATACGCCGTAGCCAACTAGGCTACCGCGGCGGGTCTCCGAAAAAGTAGGACATCCCGATACCATGACGGAAAAGCAGCCCTATATCAAATGATAATGGTAAATTATTCGGTGAAAACTCTATTTCGATTCCTTTGGCGGAAAAAAAGGTAGATTAAAAGCAGATAAAATAGGTAAAACATGCCTTATTTAGAAATCTAGAACCAGAACCCAACCGAAGTGCCGTTGCGCCAATGTGACGTCACGGACGGACTTCAAGGTACCTTCTCGTAAAACTGATTTGGGCGAGTTGGTTCATAACTATTCAAAAGGCGCAGTGCGACTGGGACGGATCACAAACAAACCACAACACAAGCACTGTGTTGTGGTTTGTGTTTCTTTGTTATCCGTCCCAGTCGCACTGCGCCTTTTGAATGCCTTGTGTTCGGCTTGCCCTTAGCGCAGGAAAAATCATTAAAACTTGCCAAATCTTTGGTTCCCTTGAGTGCATTGCCATTCTTGTTTGTCGATGAATAATTACCTAGACCAGAGTAGAGTACTGTCAAAGTCCACCACGTCATGGAGAAGTGGCGCGACAACGTCAAGGTGGCGCTACCACACACGCCTTCTCTCTCTCTCTCTCTCTCTCTCTCTCTCTCTCTCTCTCTCTCTCTCTCTCTCTCTCTCATCTGCCAAGTTTTTTTTTAAGTTTTTTTTTTTACTTCCCCATCTTCCCCTCACAATGAGAGTGGCCATTTTGCGGAAGCGCAATGTACTGATACACTGCAGCTTAATATTCACCTTTAGTGTTCAGGTCACCTGCTCTGTAGATGTAACAAGCGGCCAACTGAGGGCACTGAGCTGTCGAAATATAGCCTGAAATGAAGCCGACGAAGAAGCCACGCAGACCCCACTTCAGTGAAAGAAGGCCGACGACGAAGATGCGGAAACAATCCAGCGAAACGCGACACAAGAAAATTAACAAGAAGGACAAGGCTGTCAGGAAGTCCATCCGCATGTCAAGCGGCGTCCTCCGCAAGTCGACTCTCAGCGGAGAGAGTTGAACACCTTATTTATAACGAACAATGGAACTGGTGGATGCCCTCAGTCCAAGGCCTCGCTGGTGCTATCTTTCAACGCAGCGTTGATGAATTTCACCAGGTACTCTTGTGCCGGGTGGGTAGAGGGAAAGACGCGCCCGAGAAAACGATAGGGGTAGAGTCTGTGTGGTGTGTAGCGTGAAGTGTGCGGAGTTGGTTCGGGGATGTCGAGAGCCTGGCGCAAAGCTTGACAGGCGAGCTGGTTAGCCCGTTCATACCCCGCCAATCCCGCATGACCAGGTATCCACACAACCTCCACCGGTGTGCTTAAAGAATGTGTTATGAGAGAGGCAAGTGGGGCGGGAAAGGTTCCTTGCATATGTTTGCGACAAGCATCCATCGAATCACTATATATGATAGGAGGTCGTAAAGAATTTGGAAGTAGATGACAGAAAGGTGCAGCCAGAGCATGCTGCTCTGATATAATAGGATCAGTAGTAGGAGAAGCAGTTTGCGGTTAATTACAGCTAGGGAGTGTGAAAGTACGACGACTGGGGAACCGCGGGGAGATGTGCTGGCGTCAGTGAAGAAACAGGGATGCGAGGAATGAGTGCGGAGGTGGCGCTGGTAAGATAAAAGGCGGGCTGCATGGCGTAAAACGTCCCGTTGGGGGGCTCATGCGTAATATATATATATAGTAGGAGAGGGGCCGACTTTTAGAAGGCCTTGCGTAGTAGGAAGGCGTACTGAAAAACGCGTAGTAGAAACCATAGGGGCGGAAAAGCCTAAACGCTGAAGGATAGTGCGTCCTTGTTGGATGAGGCCTAGACAAAGCTCTTGACTGCGTTTATGAATAGAGAGAATCTCGTCGGTCGTGTTGTGAACGGCCATCTGGAGCAAAAGGGAGGTTGATGCTGACAGCGAGACCTAAGGCTAGCTTCGTGGTCTTACGTAAGAGGGCTTATGTCGATGGAGCGCAGGTCAGTAGAAGGGAGCGAATACGAGAAACCAAAAGGGCATTACGGAGACGAAGCACATCAGGTTCTTTGAGGCCTCGGAATCGCGAAGATACCCGATGCATCATGCGCAGCACTTGCTCCCCTAGACGGAGAACGTGGTGGTGAAAAACTTTTATTAATGAGAAGGCCAAAAGTAAAAAATTAAAAAGTAGCGTTGTGGGCGGCCTTCAGGCTGCCGGTTGTGGAGTCCAGGCCATGCCTAGTGGCGACGTCCTCCCAGTTCACCAGCCGAAGTTGAGATCCAGCTCGGTGCTGGACAAAGCAGTCTCCCACTGCTGCGGACTGCTTAGGTGCCAAGAGGCAAGGGGCAAGTGTGCCGGACAGGAGAATAGGACGTGAGCGTAATCGGCGCGGGAGCCGTCACATAAGCGGCAAGCCGGCGAGTGCGTCCCGGGGTGGAAGAGGGCAAGACGTGCGGGAGTAAGATAGGTATGGGCCTGAAGGTGGCGCCATGAGTGTTGGTGGGGCTGGGAAAGGGATTGGTGCGGAGGGGGGAAGGTGAGACGAGAGAGGCGATAGTGCAACCTGATATCGCGGTACATGAGGAGCGCGCGCGTGTCCATTCCCGGCGGGGGCGGGCTTGCTCGGTCAGTCGAATCTCGAGCGATGGAATTGGCCGCCTCGTTACCAGGATGGGCCGCGTGAGCGGGCACCCAGATGATTTGGATGGGGCGAGAGGGAACGGTATCGGAACGCAAGATTCCGATGGCTGGATGTGCCACCCGTCCAACCGCGTAGTTGTAGACCGCAGGTTTGGAGTCGCTGAAGATGTACTTCGCGGAGGTTTGCGCTATGGCAAGGGCAATAGCTGCCTCCTCGGCCTCGACAGAGGTAGAAGTGTAGACTGAGGCAGTAAGAGCGGGTCGGAGAGAATTGTCAGTGACGGCAACGGCATGTGCTGGGTAGCGGCGGTACGGGGGCAGCATCTACGTAAGCCACGGCGGCCTGCCGTTCGTACTGACGCCAGAGCGCGGAGGCTCGCGCTGCTCTACGGGAGGGGTGGTGTTCTGGATGCATATTTTTAGGGAGGGGATTAACGGTTAGGAAAGGGGAGACATGGGATGGGATGGGATGGGCAGTTATGTGGGAGGAGGAATAAGAGGGGAGGCGTTAAGGGTGGAGAGAAGTGCGCGACCCGGGCGGGTGCGGGAGAGACGGAGGAGCTGGGCCGTGCGATGGGCCTCCGTAAGCTCCGCAAGGGAGTTGTGGACGCCCATCGACAGTAACCGAGCCGTCGACGTAGATGTGGGAAGGGACAGGGCTGACTTATACGCCTGGCGAATGAGGCTGTTGACTGTCTTCCTCGGTACGAGAAAGATAGAGATACGGAAGAGAATAAATGAAGCGGCTGAGAACAAAGGCCTGGACCAGGCGGCGGAGGTCGTGTTCGCGCATGCCGTGGTGGTGGTTTGCAATGCGGCGTATGAGGCGGACAGTGTGGTGTACAGTGTTTGTGAATCGAGTGATGAGTGTGGTGTGCTTGCCATTGGACTGAAGAAAGAGTCCGAGGATGCGGAGGGTAGAGACGAGAGGAATGGGTGTGCCGTCAAGGTAGACTGTTAGTGGAGAAGGCGACAGGGGGGCCATCCGTCCAGGCCGAAGGAGCAAAAGCTCTGATTTGGCCGGGGAGCAGCTCAACCCGATGGCCCGGGTGTGCGTCGCTACCGCGTCCACACCTGCCTGTAGAGTGGTCTCCATGTCGCCAAGATTGCCGGTGGTCACCCAGAGGGTGATGTCATCGGCGTAGAAAGCATGAGACAGAGCTGGGATAGCTCGTAGAGCACGTGCCAGCGGACGTGCTGGACCGCTGCAGCAGAACCTCTGTCACTCTGAATGTAGAGGCCGACAACTCATGCACTGTGGCTGTGGGAGCCAAACCCCAGCAGATGTCCCTTCTATAGGCGGAGGGTGGTGCACAAGGAGGAGTTCTGTTTTCTCTGGTAAACACGTTAGGCCAATAGTGCTAGCTGCGGAAGAGGTCACATCGAGTCTGCTTTTTAAGGAGTCCTGAATTTGACCAGAGGAGAATATCGTCGGCATATATACTGTAATTGATATCCGACAGGGAAGAAAGAGCCCGACCGATGACACTTATTGCAAACTTGAAACGAAGAGAAAGAACAGAGTCCTGAGGAATAAATGTCGGCGATGGAGTGGCGTCTCCTAGGCGAAGGGAGTAGGTGCGTGCCCGAAGGAAAGCGAGGACATAATTGAAAACGCGGGCACCGCACATTGTGCGGGCCAATTCTCGGAGCATAGCGTCACGAGCCACGTTGTCGAATGCTTTTCTCAGATCTATAGCGAGAATAGCACGAAGTGTGACAGTGCTAGGGTGTGTAAGCACGTCATCATAGATCTGAAGAAGAGCGTCCTGCATAAAGATATGTACGCGGTAACCTATGAGAGCATGTGGCAAGCACTTAATGTTCTCCAATAATTCTGTGAGGCGAATAACTACGAGGGCGAATCAGAAAGTCTGTGCCCCTATTTTTTATCATCCAAAACAAGGTACATACAGGTAATGACAAATATACGTACTATTCAACGCACCTTACACTATTTTCCACACAGTCCCCACACCGGTTCAGAAATTTGTCCCATCGCAACATTAAATTTGATATGCCCCTGTTAGCTCTCCAATGGTGAAGGAGGCCATGGCGAGCTTCCCAAAGGTGCAACAACCTGTTATCTACAGTGGTGAGTGTCTTGAACGCGTGTGGTGTGTTCCTGAGTGCTGGAGACAAACGACGCGGCCCGAACAATAAGGAAGGCTGGTGGAGGAAGCGCTGACGGATAGCGACGAAAGCCTGGCCAGTCAAATACGAGGAAACAGGCTCCTGTTCCTCGCTGCAAGCTCAGGATGACAGCATACACCACGCAGGAAAGTTCCATCTATACCCCCCCCCCCCGCCCCCCCGTTCCCCCATCACCCGCTCAAGTTAATATATCTATCTGCTTCACGAAAAAGCCTTGACTGGTGTCTTGCACGCGCGGTATGCGTCACGGGAAAAAAATTCATCGTAGCCTTTCGAGAACATTGCAGGTGATCGAAAAATGGGCAAATCAAACGCGTACCCGCGGAAGTACGGGAAACGCGAGGCCCACTGTTCCAACGTGCCCATCAAGCGGTAGGCGACAAGGCACGAGATGGCTCATGCAGGGAAGAGAGCGCGGCATGTGCCACGCTGCAGTGGCGACGGTGCCTGTGCAGCGGAGCGGGCGAGACGCCTCCCATGCAACAGTAACAGCAAGATCACCGCTTGCGGCCAAGTTACTACAAGGCAGGGGTATCAAACAGAGCTATGCTGCCGGAAGGAAAGCTGCGATCACCGAAATCTCGCGGATGGTTTTATTTCCCGGGAGCTTATGACCGGCTTTTAGGATACTTTAATATACGGTACGCCGCTGCGAGAGGGGTAATTCCGGAGGACGGGGACCCATTGCGTCGATTTCGCTGAAGCACGCGCACAGTTACCGCGCCGAGGTATAAAAGCGCGCGGCCAAGAAGCACGGTGCGCCCTACTCGGACGCTGCAAATTGAGCTCCACGCTCGTACGTGTTTTTTTTTTCTTTTTCTTTTTTTTAAAGATCGATCTTGCCCCGTAGTTTCCATGGGCAGGACGACGCATGAGCGTTGCTGTTTAACGACACATACATACACGCAAGCGCTGCGGAAGGAGGAGAAAAAAGAACGAAAGTTCCGGAAGGAAAGCACGAAAGGAGACGGCCCGAACTTCTGCCGGGGCTCCGCGAGTGTACGCACAGACACACGCGTCGTTTGTTTCGCAGGGCCTTAAATCCTCGTTGCCCCCGATCTTAAGGCCGCGGTCGCCTACGCTACCGCTGCTTCGCTAAGACATCTGAAGCCCCGTCGGGGAAATGCAATTAATTCCAATAAAAGCGAGCATTAAAAAGAAATCCACAGGGGCTTCCAGTTCAAAGCCGGTGGTTTCTTATTACGTTGTGTTTCGTTGAAAAAGAGCTCTGCAGAAAATGGCAGCTCGGTAAAGGGGGCGCCTCAAAAATGGCTCTTTCGTGGACGGCCGTAGCCATGGGAGAACACATCGCACGCAGACCGGGGGGGGGGGGGGGGGTTAAGGGGAAACGCGACAGTGACAACGTACAATTTCAAAGACGCCCGAGTCGCTCACCTAACCCGCCACTCCTCTCTCCGTGTGCTCTACATTGCGCCGGGGGCACACCAAGCGCGGCTGCAGGAAGGTGGAGACTGCCGCAGCACTGCCTGGGCTCAGTGTGGCAAAGAGCTTTTCGCGGTCTTCGCACCCGCGTTTCCACCCGCGTGGCGTGCTCGGGGACGGGCGCACGCCACGGCGAAATTAAGCCAGCACCGCTTCAGCCCGCCGGCAGTATCGATGGGTGCGGAGGACACCCCATAGCACGCAAAGGTCGCACGGCTGCTGCTCCGCTCATTAACTCGCCTGATGAGCGCGCTACCGAACCGAGCGGCCTTCGGGGGCGAAACCACTCGCACTAATCCCATCCAATCTGACTGGCGCAAACGACGGCCACTCATGCAAAAAAAAAAAAAAAGTAATAAGTAGAGAGAGAGAGAGAGAGAGAGAGAGAGAGAGAGAGAGAGAGAGAGAGAGACCCGTTCACAGCACTCGCAAGAGCATCAACATGCAAGCACGCACAACGTGCGTATCTTTGCACCGGCGGCAAAACAGTGCGCGCTCATCGAGCCTCAGACAGGGGGGCTGGGCCATCCAAGATGGGACACTCCCGAGGGTGCACTTGGAAATCACGGCACACGAACGCGGCCAAAACGATGCGCACTATCGATGGGCTTCACTTTCCCATTCTGTCGCCCGGGCACTGACAGGGGCGTAGGCAGACTGAAACCGCCAATGAAAAAATCCGGTAAAGCAATGCCAGAGATGAATGCCTGGATGTACAGGGAACGTCTTCATTGTTTTCTTCACTTTCAACCGTTGTTTAGAAGGAAACGAGCCGGTGGCGTAAGCAGACAGGACTGGAGGGGGGGAGGAGGGGGGCGGCTTACAGCGAAAGGGCGTCGGGCCGTAGTCGACCGACATCGCAGGAATGCGACAAATGGATGGATGGCGTCACAAGCCACACACGGGGAAAGATCGACAAGACCTCGACGTTGCGCAACCGCAAGGCACAAAGTGATTGGAATGAAAAAGAGAGCTACCGTCATGGAAGAGGGAGGGTGTGTGAAGACGACGAATGAAAGACAAACACTGCATGTTACGCCATCGACGCAGAGATACAATCGAATTGTAGGCAAAGCACTCCCCAGAAAACTATCGCGGCTACCGCGCTTCAGGAGGAGAGCAGCAGCAGGGCCGAGCGAATGCAAAACGTGATGGGAAGAAGTTAGGGCGAAACCTGCTTGCTTACGCCCCGCCGAGGTCCTCTTCTCCGGAGCGCTCCGAGGCGGCGCGTAATGTGAACAATCGGCGCATGCAAGGCGGGCTGTTCGGTGGAAGAGGGAGGCGCGTGTAGGAAAACGAGTGACGCGAGGAGGACAGGGTGCCGGCTGCTCAGGAGCCGCACGGTGTGCCCGGCAGAAATCACCCGGGGCTCGACGAAAACGGCAGGGAAAAAAGGGAGGGCGGTAGAGCAGACGGGCCGCATTCCAGAACCAGTAAATAATCCGGCTCTCGAGTAGACGACCGCCGCCAGCTAATCAAAGATGAACTCAGCTTTCTCGGCGATGGGAGCCGGTGTGATCGCGCGGATAGTCACCGCGCTTGCCTTATTGCAATGTCCGAACCTGGTGAGGGGCCCTTCAAATTCATTCACCGCATCAGCGACGTCCTTCGCGGAGTGTATAGAAGGCGTCACCTTCAGTGGAAAGGAACATAAAGCAAAGCGTTGTCTACGGTATCGCGTAGTCCTTTTTTAGAGCGCAGCTCTTTGGCGTCCGTTCCTGGGTTTCGCGTCGTCGTCGGCGTCGTCGTCGTCGTCGGCGTCGGCGTCGTCGTCGGCCTCGTAACCAGCTCCGCCCCCCTTTCATCCCCCCAGCGCTAGCAGCGACCGACTGATACCGCTGGATGCCGCTGACGCCGCTAGAGAGTCAAGATAACGTGACTGCATAGAACACCGTCGCAGACACCCTACCGTCGCCGCCATGCAGAAAGAGGAGGAAAGGGTCCCCCCCCCCCCCTGTTCTTGTGTGGCGGATAGCTGGGGTTGACTCACTATCGCCGTCAGCGGCATCAGTCAGTCGCTGCTATCTCTTCCCTCCTCCCTTTATCGTGTTGTCCGCTTGCTGCGCGCGCTTCTGCCCCCATCGTTTGCCGCTGGGTGTACACGCCGCCCCCCTCCGCTTCCGCTTACTGCTGGTTGCTCTCGACGGCGGCGATGAGCCTCCGCTTCGGCGGCGCGAACGGCAGGGTCTTCTCGGCGGCGGCGCTTAGCCTCTGCTTCCCCCACGGCTGTGACAACCTCGCGAGGCACTTGTATAGATCTCGTCTTTGAGAATCAAGCATTGGTGTACCAAGTCGAACATATATCAGTCTATTTCTCCGACCACAAAGCTTCCTTCATGACTGTCAAGAACTGTTAGTGGAGTCTTTGTTAAAGGAATACGTGTGAAAAATAAAAAAAAAAATTATGTGATAGCGCATACATGTGTTGCTCCATTTCTTTGCCTCAATCTATCCAAAAGGTGAAACAGCTTATTTGCTGCGCTCACATTTCGCATTAGGAAGTAACGTAATCGTCGGTAATTTTTTTTTCTCTTCATCGTTTCTTTCTTTAACACGCGTGCTCAACACGAACGGAAAACGAGCGAACAGGGGAAAGCAGCGATAACCTTAAATACGAAGGAGGAAAGGGAAAAAGTGAGGCAGTAGCGCGTATCCTGAGGCGCGGCCACAGAGAAGACCCTAACGCACTCAACGAACGTCGTACTTATATGGCGCAGCCTGGAACGTGCCACAAACAAAGCCCGAACGAAATAGTTCAAGACGACCCCCCCTTCCCCCCCTCTCTCTCAGCAGGAGGCCTCGACTATCGGAAGCAACAAGAAAACTTCGCCATCGAAAACGATGGTCAAAAGAAGAGTAGAAGGGTGCGGGGGGGATACCAACTAAAGGTGACATTTAAAAAAAAATCCCATTTTCAAAGGAATTAGGTTCGACAAGCATTCTTCCGCGTGAAACACTCGTCCCGCATTCGCAGCCACGTGATGATCAAAGCGACGGTAAACAAGTGTCGCTCGCACTGTCGTAAACAAGCGACAGCAAGCAACCACTGCACGGGCACAACGGAGCGAATGCAAAGGGCATAAAGGCTATACATATGCCCCCACTGAAGTCACCATGCTCTCCTCCCAAATCGACGCAGGACAACGTGACCATGCAACCTGCAGAGCTTTGCACGCGGGACAGCAATCTAACATGGAATCTCCTCAAAAGATTACCACGGCATATCCACGCACAACCAGACATCAATGTAAAAGACCCAATGTACACCTGGCCGCACAAGAGGATAAGCAGGCCAGCGCCTGCGTGCAAGCCGCAGGCCCATCAACCTGAGCATTACGAGCCTGCGAACGCGGGAACGCTTAATATGAAGCCGAGGAAGGCAACGTTTTGCGGGCTTTATTCCAACCTTAACATGGCTTACGCGCCTTATGAAGGAGGGCCAAGTGACTCATACAAAGATTTAGTAGTTCATATATTCAACCTCCTATATGAATACAACAATCAAACCCCGGCCATCAGTCCCCAGCAGCCGCGAAGCAACTGACCACGGCGGCGGTCAGATCTGTGACGCTGCAGAGGGTGCTAAGAATACCTGGCTCCGGACAGGCCGCCATTGGAATCTGAACCTGGCAACGTTTAACGTTAGAACGCTATCTAGCGAGGCGAGTCTAGCAGTGTTATTGGAGGAATTAGAGGGTAGTAAATGGGATATAATAGGGCTCAGTGAGGTTAGGAGGACAAAAGAAGCATATACAGTGCTAAAAAGCGGGCATGCACTGTGTTACCGGGGCTTAGCGGAGAGACGAGAACTAGGAGTCGGATTCCTGATTAATAAGGAAATAGCTGGTAACATACAGGAATTCTATAGCATTAACGAGAGGGTGGCAGGTCTTGTTGTGAAACTTAATAAGAGGTACAAATTGAAGGTGGTACAAGTCGATGCCCCTACATGCAGTCATGATGACCAGGAAGTCGAAAGCTTTTATGAAGACGTGGAATCGGCGATGGGTAAAGTCAAAACAAAATACACTATACTGATGGGCGACTTCAATGCCAGGGTAGGCAAGAAGCAGGCTGGAGACAAGCCAGTGGGGGAATATGGCATAGGCTCTAGGAATAGCAGAGGAGAAATATTAGTAGAGTTTGCAGAACAGAATAATATGCGGATAATGAACACCTTTTTCCGCAAGCGGGTTAGTCGAAAGTGGACGTGGATGAGCCCGAATGGTGAGACCAGAAATGAAATCGACTTCATACTCTGCGCGAACCCTGGCATCATACAAGATCTAGACGTGCTCGGCAAGGTACGCTGCAGTGACCATAGGAAGGTAAGAACTCGAATAAGCCTAGACTTGAGGAGGGAACGGAAGAAACTGGTACACAAGAAGCCAATCAATGAGTTAGCGGTAAGAGGGAAACTAGAGGAATTCCGGATCAAGCTACAGAACAGGTACTCGGCTTTAACTCAGGAAGAGGACCTTAGTGTTGCAGCAATGAACGACAATCTCATGGGCATCATTAAGGAGTGCGCAATAGAAGTTGGTGGTAACGCCGCTATACAGGAAACCAGTAAGCTATCGCAGGAGACGAAAGATCTGATCAAGAAACGCCAATGTATGAAAGCCTCTAACCCTACAGCTAGAATAGAACTGGCAGAACTGTCTAAGTTGATCAACAAGCGTAAGACAGCGGACATCAGAAACTATAATATGGATAGAATTGAACAGGCTCTCAGGAACGGAGGAAGCCTAAAAACAGTGAAGAAACTAGGAATAGGCAAGAATCAGATGTGTGCGTTAAGAGACAAAGCCGGCAATATCGTTACCAATATGGATGAGATAGTTCAAGTGGCTGATGAGTTCTATAGAGATTTATACAGTACCAGTGGGACCCACGACCATAGTGGAAGAGAGAATAGCCTAGAGGAATTCGAAATCCCACAGGTAACGCCAGAAGAAGTAAAGAAAGCCTTAGGAGCTATGCAAAGGGGGAAGGCAGCTGGGGAGGATCAGGTAACAGCAGATTTGTTGAAGGATGGTGGTCAGATTGTTCTAGAGATACTGGCCACCCTGTATACGCAATGCCTCATAACCTCGAGCGTACCGGAATCTTGGAAGAACGCTAACATAATCCTAATCCATAAGGGGACGCCAAAGACTTGAAAAATTATAGACCGATCAGCTTACTGTCCGTTGCCTACAAAGTATTTACTAAGGTAATCGCAAATAGAATCAGGAACACCTTAGACTTCTGTCAACCAAAGGACCAGGCAGGATTCCGTAAAGGCTACTCAACAATAGACCATACTCACACTGTCAATCAAGTGATAGAGAAATGTGCAGAATATAACCAACCCTTATATATAGCTTTCATTGATTACGAGAAAGCGTTTGATTCAGTCGATACCTCAGCAGTCATGCAGGCATTACGGAATCAGGGAGTAGATGAGCCATATTTAAAAATACTGGAAGATATCTATAGCGGCTCCACAGCCACCGTAGTCCTCCACAAAGAAAGCAACAAAATCCCTATAAAGAAAGGCGTCAGACAGGGAGATACGATATCTCCAATGCTATTCACAGCATGTTTACAGGAGGTATTCAAGAGGCCTGGAGTGGGAAGAATTGGGGATAAAAGTTGATGGAGAATACCTTAGCAACTTGCGATTCGCTGATGATATTGCCTTGCTTAGTAACTCAGGAGACCAATTGCAATGCATGCTCACTGACCTGGAGAGGCAAAGCAGAAGGGTGGGTCTGAAAATTAATCTGCAGAAAACTAAAGTATTGTTTAACAGTCTCGGAAGAGAACAACAGTTTACGATAGGTAGCGAAGCACTGGAAGTGGTAAGGGAATACATCTACTTAGGGCAGGTAGTGACCACGGATCCGGATCATGAGACTGAAATAACCAGAAGAATAAGAATGGGCTGGGGTGTGTTTGGCAGGCATTCTCAAATCATGAACAGCAGGTTGCCACTATCCCTCAAAGGAAAGTGTATAACAGCTGTGTGTTACCAGTACTCACATATGGGGCAGAAACCTGGAGGCTTACGAAAAGGGTTCTGCTGAAATTGAGGACGACGCAACGAGCTATGGAAAGAAGAATGATGGGTGTAACGTTAAGGGATAAGAAAAGAGCAGATTGGGTGAGGCAACAAACGCGGGTAAACGACATCTTAGTTGAAATCAAGAAAAAGAAATGGGCATGGGCAGGACATGTAATGAGGAGGGAAGATAACCGATGGTCATTAAGGGTTACGGACTGGATCCCAAGGGATGGGAAGCGTAGCAGGGGGCGGCAGAAAGTTAGGTGGGCGGATGAGATTAAGAAGTTTGCAGGGACAACATGGCCACAATTAGTACATGACCGGGGTAGTTGGAGAAGTATGGGAGAGGCCTTTGCCCTGCAGTGGGCGTAACTAGGCTGATGATGATGATGATGATGATGATGATGATGATGATGATGATGATGATGATGATGATGATGATGATGATGATGATATTCAAGGACTGCTGTCCTATATGCACTGCGATATGTGTAGGTGTGTCATTTGCTATTTCGTATTTTGAACTCACCGAAATAGGCGTATTTACGTGCGACAATTTCTACAGCTCAAGAGTCATAACAGGGACAGGAAAATGACAATACATGCGTGGCTCTTAAAAGCGCTTTAGGGATACATTCGCTCGTTTCAAGCCCTGGACATGTACACGGGGATGTTCAGTGCTAACGTTCCCCTTCAAGAGATCGCACCAGCGACATTACTCTTCTAGGGCCCCAAAGCCGAATTGAGTGCTTCTGTGGGCTGATATGGCCAGCACAGTCGGTGCAACATGCCGTGGTACGACGGCATTTCAAGATACATTCCGCGTTGTAAAAGCGCACCTCTTTCGAAGTTTCGTAAGCTGATATAAAACTACGAACTCATGCTGCCCACTGTAACCCACCTCCCCTTTCAAACCAAGCGTAAAGCGCTCAAGGATGTGCACTTTCCACAAAAGCGGGCACATGTGTCGTCTTGGTTTCACGAGCTCAGTCGGCACCTAGCGCCGTCGGATGCTCGAGACGGGCTTTCATGCCCCGGGCGTACGCGCGAAGAGTTGGGAAACGCGTCCAGAGCAACAGGGGAAGGTTCCGGCTGCACTGAGGCAGACTGAGATACTTTATTATCACTGAGCATCTTCTCGCAGCAAACTTCTGTGCCACGCTCAGATTACGGAATAAATACATACTATTCGCTACATCCAATCAGGTGAACCGTAGTTTAACGCTCTCCGAGAGCGCTGAGGGACCGAGGACGTCTACATTTTGTTGCACAAGATGCTATACAAACATTTTTCGATGTCCACTACCCTTAATAAAATTTTGAAGATACGTTCTGTTTCGCGTTCTGATCCTCTGTACCAAACAATATGACTGCAAGTCACTTAATTTTCCTGAAAATGAATTTTAAAGATTGTTTGCGTGTTCCGGACTCATGCCTACGAATGTATGACTTTTTACTGGCCACGTTGTGTTTGTGACATCAGTGACTACACCACCACTTCGCCCAGAAACGACGAAGCTGACTCCTTTTACTACGAAACAACGCCCGACAATCGTCAAAGGCGATCCTTCAGCGCTCATATCATCGCTGAAATCGCTGCTGTCTAGTTCGAAAGAGCTGGTAAAGCTCCGCGTGTCGTCAGAAGACATCGTAAGCTTCGCCGTTTTGCGGTTAGCACCACGTGTACTGTGTATTTCGCACGGGTTCTTCGTGTTTACATCACGGTAGTGTAGGATCTGACGTTATCGACTCATCGTGACGTCACACGAAGCAGTTACCCGTTTCGGTACCTCGTTTATTGGTTGTTTAGAATTAGTTTCTAAGCAAAGTGAGCCGCCCTACTAATGACAGGACTGTCATAGCATTTCAAAATGACAGTATCCAAATATGGTTAAAAAGGAAGCTGGAGTTTCCCTTTAATGCTTAGCCCCCACTCCCATTTTATTGCGATAGAAATTTTATGGACATTCTACGCGTATTTTTGCCGTCGTCGTGATGTTCCGTACGAGTTCAAGGGCGATAACGTCGCCGTGCGTCGTACGCTGTATGTGCGAGTGAAAGCACGCGAGGGAGGCCGACGATCGCGCCTCAATCTGGCGCGCGCGAAGGAGAAATCGCAGAGCAAATGCGCCGTCTTCGGTCGCGCGAAAGGCCGTGGGGTGATGGCAGGGACGGGGGCGGCTTTGTGCTCCGGCAGCAACTGCGCATTTCGCGACCGGGCGCGAGGGAAACTGATGATCGCGTCTCAATCTCACATATATGGAGGAAAGCGGGGAGGCAGAGCGTGAGGGAGAGGGGGCGGCTTCAAATCCGCCAACAAGTGCGTACTTTGCAAGGCCGAGCGTAGTCGCGTGTGCCGTATCTTGGGAAGTTATCTGCAGACGGCTTTGTGTGCGCTGTGTTCTAGTCGTTATCGTGCAGAAGCGATCGACGACACGACGGTCACTTCGCTCGCTGCTGCTGCCGCGCTTGGTCACGCCAGCGCTTTGACAGCGAGCGCCCGCGCTCATCGAATGTGATGTGTTCATGGCTGCTTGTGCGCGCTGACACCATGCTTGTCATTCGAGTTAGTAAGCGAATATTTCCAAGTTTATATGGCCGATCAGTTATCCTTACTTCGTATACCTGTTTACTAATTTTCTATCGTAATCGATGCTTCGCCTCTCGGGTGAAACTGGGACTTCTCCCAACCTTTTTTTTTTTTCTTCTTCTTTTCCAGAGCTTGTCCCGGTCGCTGCAAGGTAGTTGCACCTGCGGGGAGTTGCTTTTTCATCCACTTTTATTTCCATTAATTTATCATTTCTTTAATTTAATTAATAAGTACAATTTCCCCTATGCTGTTCTTGCTGTCATTGTTTGTTGTCTTCAACTGATACAGTTGAATGAGTATTTTTTGCAGATTAGGCCACTTAGCTTCGAGAAAAAGATTGTAGCTACGATAGATATGAAGAGTTACTAGCGTTACTGAGCTAGGAACGAATGAGTGTAATCTCGAACACTTTTGATGCCGCCACAATGTCGCGCTTCTTAACAACGATATTGCGTCCGGTAATGCGTATTAACATGAATCGGCGGCTAGCCAGGGCTCGCACGTACGCATAATTGCAGTGGACTGCGCATGCAGTCATGATAATAAACTAAAAAAGTCTCCCGTGTAAGCATATTTTTCTGTTGCGGCAAGTACAAGCATTTAAAAATTATTTCATTGCACACTTTGTTCCGAGTACGTTAAGTATAACAAAATATCCTTAACCGACTGCAGTTTCGTTGAAGCGCAAAATACCAAGACACTTTGGACACAATATCTTGATTACTTGTATCTCTTAATCCTTATGACTAATTCGGTGACCGATAAGCTAATATTACTAACGTAGCAAAGTGGGCAGGCCATGTATATATAGCTCTGACTGTTCTCGCTGCTTATGCATTTCTGCAAACTCTCTTGCATATTCAGAAGAACCGATGGTTTCGAGAGCGAGTGAAAATGACACACATTTTAATGGCACTGAAAACAATATTATGAACAGGTTGCTCGCACATACCAACAGTCACAACGGGTTACACAGTACTGAGGTGGTAAGAACTATATGTTCTTTCGAGAAAGAAGAAAAAGTGCGAACGATCGCTTCATCGGAGGAAGCACACGCGCGGACTTGAAGCATTCGCTCCCCGCTGCTATCAGGCAAAAAAAAAAAAAGAAGAAAAATGGCGGCCCTTGCACTACTGAAGAGGGGTGCAAGCGAAGCTCGGGATCCGCGGCTCTTCGTTGTCGTAACGCCTCGGCTTCGTGCTCCCTCAAGGCAAGGTCGGTATGTCGACGACGAGCACTTTCTCGAGCGACTTCCCGGTGGCATTCATCAACCACCGCCTGTTCTTCGGCCGAATGCACGACGCGCGGCGCGCTCCCGCTGCCGTTCTTCCAACGCAGCCTGCTCTTCGGCAGAATGAAACAAACGCTGCCTCCCTATCTGATTGCCGGGCCTGAACTGGCGGGAAACGGCGAGCGCGAGACGAGCGAACACGCTATCACACCCTTTCCCTCCTCTGGAGGGAGGAGACGCCTGTTCTTGGCTAGCGCCGTGCGCTGTGTATTTCTCCATGCATACAAAACCCCGCTTTAAAGGCCGCGTATGATGAACCGAGAGTGGCTGAATCAGCGTGGTGGTCTCGCAAGCAGGAGGTCGGTGGTTCCAATCCGCAGCCCGACAAGCAATATTTATTTTCGCGGGGCTTCGGTTTTTTCGCACGGCAACAACACCGCCGCCGACACAAGTGAGGCAATACAAGCTTCGCTTGAATAAGGTCGCGTGTAAAGTACCACCAGCACTAACCTTCCGTTTGCGCTATCGGCTGAAAGCGTTACATTACTGAATAATTCACCACGAGGGCGAAAACAGCGCTTTTCTCCATTTACTAAGCACGTCGTCCACTGTCGGGAAGGGGAAGTCAGAGGTAGTGGCGGCGTGGTCACGTGTTTAAACATGGCGGCGCCCATGAAGAAGCACTGTAAATGGATTCTAGAACTGGTACAGCGCAACCTACAAAGTAAGAAACAAGCCGAGCTGGCCGGCTCGGCTTGTTTTTCTTTTGTATGTTGCGCTGTATCAGTTCTAGAATGCAATACCAACTCGCCCAATCCTCAACCCTAGTGAACTGTAAATGGTCCATACTAGCCTACCTGAATGCAATGAAGAGAATCACAACTGCACGAGGCCGCACCCCACGGCGTAACGGATGCACTAGATAAACACTCTACATAAAAGCTTGCCCTTGGTATCCATATCCTACGCTAATTAAAGGTCGGGTCACGAGCTCGTAACTGCTGTCGCAGAGAAAAAAATAACGGGCCTACTGCGCCATTAACACCGTGTACCTGCCTCCGCAAGAGGAACTGCGCGTCTATTAGCTAACCAATCAGTTTGGGCAGCTGGCGTCACTTACCACCCACTAAGAGACGCAACAACGTGTTAATACGGGCTGCTCACGAGAAACGATCCGAGGGTCTTCTTTCTCCTACTGCTTGGTGTCCGCAATGAAACTGCTCTGACACACCCACCTCGGAATTGGTAAGTTGTGCTTAGCACTAAAAATCGACTCCATTCACGGTTAGAGGCACAACCAGGCGGCCCTGGGTAAAACGCTCACGCTCAACAAAACACTCTACGGTCGATGGTGCGGCGGCTCAACGACATGGGCCCACGTTCACGCCATAAGGGCACTCGCGTACTGTAGCATTCTGCTGCATCATTCGCCAGACTGACCCCCTCTCCCCTCCAAATTATTAAATAAAGGATTCCGGACAAGCGCTTAGGGAGAGCGCCATGACGGAGTGACAAGGAAAAAATAACTAGTAGGAAGCCATCACCGCGATGCTTTTTTTTTGCACGAGGGCAGTTTCTCGGCACCTTTTAAGGCCAGAGGTGCGCTGACGGACTAACTTGCGTCGCTAGAACGAAAAAAAAAAGAAAAAGAAAATAAACGATGGATAAATGGAAGAAGAGTGGAAGGGAAGAAGATTAATTACCTAGAGGGCGAAATCAGAAACGCGACGCTAAATCCATCAAAGTGAAAAAAAAAATCAAATATCCCACCGGCGTGCGTCCCCGTTCGCGATAAAAGCACCCCTTCAGAAGGATATATCAACAAAACAAGTACCGGGAACATGAGCATAAAGGCAGTTGGAAAATAATTAAAGAAAATAAAAAGGCTACCCATGCCCGAAGGAGTTGGAAACTAAAGGCAGCTGTGTATATAGCAGGGCTGAGAAAGGCCAGAGAAAGAGAAGGCCAGCGCGGGCCTGCAGACGCGATGGAAGAAAGTACTCTCCGCCATTTTTGCCCCATTTACTCCATTATTCTTTTCGCCCAATCATCTCATTCATCGTCCCTTCCAGATTTCACTGGTGAAACAAGCCTCGGCGGGGGTGGACGTGGGGAAGGCCCCAACGATGAAGAAGAGAGGAACCCGAGAGCAGGCTTGCCCGGCCAAACAGTCTGTTTCAGAGAAAGCGCGCTCCCAACCAGTTCTCACTAAAAGCGAGCCGAGTGCGACGGGAAACCGATAGCTGCGCCGAAGGCGAAAGAGGGCGCCCCAAGAAAAATCGCCAGCCGCACTAAATGCCTCGCAACGATGCACTCGCGAAGGGGAGGAGCGGGTGCGCTCGACGCCATCGCAGCAGCAGGAACAGCAGCAGCAGGGCACGTACCAAACGCTTTTGCCGGAGCATCTTTTGTCCTCGAGGAGCGCGACGCTTTCGCCGCGTACGCACCGAAATCATTCGCCCCTGCAGCAGCAGCGCTGGTGCCTTATTTGTCCCACCCTCCTCTTCTTTCGCTGGCATACAATTCGTTCGAGTTCGCCGACTCTCGCCGGTCATTTGCGCGCAGGAGCAAAAAGAGAAAACATGGAGGCGGCGCGCGGAACTTGCTTGTGAACGGCCCTTGAACGAGTCCACTCCTGGATGAAGTAGACTGCATTAAAGACACCATTGTCCCTTCAGAGAGCTGAATCGGAAGGGGCAGCAACAATACGGGGACCCGCGGGGTTGTACATTAGTTGCGAAAGCTGCGTTTCGCTGAGACTCCAACGTCCTCGGACGATCAATGCGATAACTGAGGGCGGGGGAACTTAATCCAAGGGTTTCCCAGATTTCATAGGCTCTTAAGGCAACCCAAGACCGCAAGCTGGTGTTGGGCAGCGCGGCAGCCGCCCACAGCGACACATTTCCAGCGGCGAACAACAGGACCCGAGCTCATGTACGGATATGCAAGTAGCGAGTTCGAAGAGGAGCCTTTGGAAGTAGAAGACACGAACGAGCTACGGATACAGCGTTTTACAGCGAAATACTAGCGCTACGCTCCTCACGAAATCAGCCAAGTGCGAGTAACGGCTACTATGGCCGCTCGGCAACGAACAGGGAATAACGACATCGGAAGGCCGGAGAGAAGGCCTAAGAAAGAGATGAAAGCGCAGCCCCCTGCGATCGAAGAAGGGCTTCACAGTCGCGGTTCCACGGTGTTCCAATTAAGGTTCGTTAAAGCTTAATTAGAACGCGCCCTGCAACGCGCCCCTACGCAGCGTTTCGCTTCCGTCGCTTGATTGAGAGGCGCCAGTTCTGCCAGTGCTGCAGTGGCAATCGATGGGCAAGGGGTGCACAAAACGGCGACATCAGGCGCATACTAAACACGCCCCCTGCACCCCTCAGAGAGCGGAGGGCAGCGCAAGTGCCGCACGATCCAAGAAAAGCTTCGCTCCGCGAGGCGCCGGGGCGCGCAATCTGTTGCGGTGGCCCAGATAGCTCATGATGGCAGCAGGCGCGCGTCGCTTTCGCCCAGGTGGGCCCGAGCGTGTCCACGAAGGGGGCGCGCTCCCCTCGATCGCTGAATCCCGCGACGGGAAAGTCGACCTCGCTTAACCACCCTGAACTTTGCTCACGTGCTACGACTCCTCACCAAAGGAAGACGCTCTCCCGCCGCATCTGCAGCAACTGACGCGGCTGCCTTAATCGCGGAATAAGGACGTCCCCACTCAAGCGCAGAAATTCCTGGCGAAAATGTTTAACCTCAGTCAGCCGAAGAAACTGTGGGTGTGCCATTCTGAATGTCAGCTGTAACGTTTACCACCTGAAACAATAAGAGATAGCAAAAAGAGGAAAGGCAGGGATGTCAACCAGACGAGCGTCCGGTTTGCTACCCTACACTGGAGAAAGGGGGAACAGAAAGAGGACAGCAAGATATAGGAAACACTGTCTGTGCACGCAGCAGAGCGCCTGGAAATCAGTCAAGTCAAAGCAAGTGCTCCGTCGATACGTTAGGCCGCCGTCATTCTGCTGTCTGAAGCTAATCTTGGTGCTTCATAGCTGGTGATGCACGTTGAAGTCACCAGTGAAGACCAAGGAGCCGGTGGGCGTCAGCAGTACGTTGCAGCGCGTTGCAGTATATTTTAAAGCTAAACCACAGCCTCAGTGCGAATATAATGATACGGATGAGCCATGAACTCAAGAGTTGCAAGTATTGAATTGAGAGCGTTCCAGCACTTGCATTGCACTTCGCACTGACGGAGTGTGCAGGTTATTTAAGAGCATTCGAAAACTATTCATCAGAGACCGAAGCATCATAACCACTTGCCGGTCTTCTTCGGGCAATTTGTCACGAACCCGCGCTGTGCACTCTACAGCAGTGCGGAGCTGTATCACTTGACGTGACTCCGGCTCCGGCTGTGGCATCGGTTGTGACTTCGGTTGTGACTTCCGCTGTTGTTCTGGCTTTGGCTGTTGCTTCCGTAGCGAGGACCAAGTTGTATTGTTCTCCGCCATGACCTTGTCAGATTTAGATTGAATTGCCCCAGGTCTAGGGGGCAGAGGAGGAGGTGCCGATGGGACGCGTACTCTTCACAGAGACATCAGCGTTCTTTGAAGTCCGACGGCGTCGGGAGCGTCGCTTTCTAACAGACGCAACAGCTTCCCGACGAGACGAATGGTATTTCGCCATTTGCTTCAAGATCGCCTTTTCCTTCTTCATTTTGGGGCAGTCTTTCGAGAAGCATCATGGGACCCAAGGTAATTGGTGCACTTGAGAACCGCGGCTGCACATAAGTCTGCAGCGTGGGGCTCGCTGCAGCGTGAGCAAACTCTCGTGTTCTCGCACACGGCGCTCACATCTCCCAGCCTCATACACTTGCGGCATTGCAGTGGCCTTGGGATGAATGGTGGCACAGGGTGTCTAAAGTGCCCCACCTTGACGTGCGAAGGGAGAGTCTCGGCCTTGAATATAATTTTCACACAGCGGGATGTGCCGAGGCCATACACATGTGTTATGGCGACGCCATCAACGGCAGGCTTCACTAGAATCGGCAAGCCGGCGCTGGAGATGGAGACGCCCACGTCGTAGATGACACCAGTAGTTGAACCACTGTTCTGGGGGGATGTACGAGCGGAGCTTAACGCCACCTAATTCTGTAACTTTAGTCAAATTTCTCAGCGCAGTCTCATGTGTGACGTCGATAGCGAACACATTTTTTCATGTGTTGACTCTAACGTCTACTATCTGATTTGGCGCCACCGCTTCAAGTTGCACCGATACGGACTGTCTGTTGAGTCGCCTCAGGTTGTCGGTAGCGAGTTCTGGTACAAATAGAATCGTACTGACCGCGGTATTCTGAGTCGGTCCTACCGTTGGCGTGCTCGAAGACATGGATGTCCTGGTGGTCTGTATTCGTTTCGCCTTGCGGCTCCGCACAAACTCGAAGGCGTCATCGGAGAAGTCCTCACTGCTGAGCGAGTAGTGTTAGGGTTGGCGTCTGGCACCACGTGCAGAAAGGAATTTCAACCGACCCTGCTCGTCGAAATGAGGCGTGACTTCGCCTGCTATGGTTGGCGTCCTGCACCTCGTGCAGAAAGAACTTTCTCTCACCCGATCTTCTTCCACCAGGCCTCGTCGAAATGAAGCGTGACTTCCTAATTCGCCATGACCATTTCGGGTGTCTGCCGGTCTGGCGGAATCCCCGCAGTGTACAGGCCTCTTTTGCGTGTGTGCGTGCGTGTGTGCGCGTGCGTGCGTGCGTGCGTACGTGCGTGCGTGCGCGCGCGCCTTTACAGGGACCCGTTCCTCGAACGGACAAAAGGAGAACGTCCACGAACCAGCAACGCGCAAGGGAGACGGACAAGCGTCTACAATTACAGGAGGCGGGACGGCCTCCTCCTTGCAGCAGACTTTCTGTGCCGGTCACGTGACGTCGACGGAAGCAAGATCCCTCCCACGATTGTAGAGAGCCATTTAAGGGGGCTCCGAAATGTACTTTTGAGCACTTCATTCTCTTCTCTTCATTTTCATCAACCTTTGAATACACCGTGCAAGTTTCGCACTAGGAATCGTCTCGCCCTTGCTTGGTCGCCATGGCCTACCGGATGCCTGCAGCCCGCAGACAACGCCACGCTACCCAATTGTAATGTCCGTCGAGCTTCGATAGGCAGGCGTCGCTACTACTCGGCAGCAGTACGATACGCTACCCTGGAGTACGCAAGAGTAGATGCTGGTGTCATCGCCGTCGGTGTCGCTCTGGAGGCCGGTCCGCTTCCTAGACGCAGCCGCCGCTCAAGTCACCATTCCCGGCAGAGGCACGGGGACGTCAACTTGCATCCGCGCCACGAACCATGCCGGCTCTCCAAAGATGTGCGCATAAATAAGGAAAAAAACAGCTGAGCTAGAGAAATAGTGTTCTGGCTCGCAGACACTTCGTCTTCGTCCCTCCTGAAGCGATACCGCGTCAGTTAAGGTATCGACAGCTGGTGCACTCGTTTGATACGTATGCCGTACTATAGGGTACGGCAACGACAAAAAGTGCATATCGTTATAGAACTCAGCGTTGTCGCTTTGGATAGGGGAAGAAAATGAAAAGAAGAACCAAATGACTTTATTGTATACCCGAAGGTCTGCTGAAGCAAACTTTTAAAGAACAGTTTTAGCTAGATGGTTTAGCGTGCGCCCCATAAATGCAAATGTATAGTCCGAAATAGCAGATGCCTTCTCGTAGCATTAACAAATACTCAGGTGCACGGTCAAGGATAGTGACGACAATGTCGTGGTTTTTTTTTTAGTATACTATGAAGTATGATTTACAATATGAAGTTTCGCCGACCGCTTTCTGGCGCTCACTTCCTACACAACTTACCTACTTTAGCTTCCGTAACTCTTCATCACTTCAACTTGCAATCTGAAGCGTCAGCATTGAGTGCGCGTTCTCAAAACAGACGTAAACGGGGGGAAAAAGCATGCATTGGTCCAAAATGCTTGAAAATACTCATGTGCGGAAACTACAACCAAATAATGTCATGGTCCGGATGGCGTCACACTGAGCAAATTTCGATGATTCGTTCTTTTCCTTGCGCTCTCTAAAAGTGAAAAAAATTTCCTACCGCTAATCGCATCTACCCAGCCAGCATTTTTTTCTCCATTAATTCGTCTGACCTTTGTACCCGCATAATCTTAAATGAGTAATTTTTCATTCTATTTGCGTTAGAATCTCAATTACCCTCACTGTTTATCCATGGCTAGTAAACGTTGCCGTATGTTCTTGCGCGCTTACTAGATTGCTTGTTCAGAAGTAACCTGTTACGTTGTGTGCCAGAAGAAACTGCAGCGTCGACGTGCATGAGATCAGCGGTTATACAGCATTCATCAGCGTAAAAGAAATTTCTGAACCAGGTATCCACAGAACAACAAAAAAGTCGCAGTTTCGCCCGAAAGGCGAAGCATCGATTGCGATAGCTAATTAGTGCACAGCTATACGAAGTAAGGATAGCAGTTTTATCGGCCGTATAAACTTGGTGATATTCGATTACAAATTGAATTCACAAGCATGGTGTCAGCGCCCACAGGCAAACATGAACACATGGACGCTCGCTGTCAAAACGTTGGATTGAGAAAGCCCGTCAGCAGCAGAAGCGAGGGGAGAGACCGTGTTGTGTATCGCTTCAACGCAAACAGAGGCGAGAAAAAAGCACGCACAAAGGTATGAGCAGTTTGCAGATCGCTTTAAAGATGTGGCGCGCGCGACCGCGCGCAACTAGAGTTGCTGTATACATGCTACCAAAGGTACCTTTGGTAGCATATATGGTAACTACGCGCAACCGTGCGCCGACGCGCGAAGTACGCATTGCTGGCGCAGTAGAAGCCGCCGCTCCCCTCCCTCCCGCACTGCCTCCTCACGCGAGATTGAGCCCCAATCGTCAGTTCCCCTCACGCCCGGTAGCGAAATACGCAGTTGCTACCGCAGCGCAACGCCGCCCCCCCTCCCCCCTTCTATCCCCCCACGGCCTTTCGGGCAACGCAAGACGGCGCGTTTGCCCTCCGCCTTCCTCCCTCGCGCGCGCCGTAGTGCGCTGCGATCGTCGGCTCCCCTCGCGTACTTTCCTCGCCCATACAGCTTACGGCGGGCGGCGACGGTGTTATCGCCCTTGGACTTTAAACGGAACATCCCAACGACGGCGACGGCAAAAATGCTCCTGGAGTGTCCGTATAATTGTTATCGCAATGAAAAAAAATTGGTGGGGGGGGGGGGGGGGGGGGAGTCGGTCACCTCCCGACTTAAGTCGACTTCTAAATATGGAGGCAATCCCAGATCTATGCGTAGGACATTTATAAAAAGAAAAGTGCAAACGCACAAACCTAATCTATGACATAAGCCATTGTCCTCATTATATTTTACGTTGAGTTGAATTTACGGCGATATTTCACAGTAACAAACGTTGATTGGCGAGCGTTCTCAGGAGGCCCGTGGGAAACTAGCGAACCCCTCGCAAATGGTTACACCGTCTACGACATTAAATTTGAGACTTTTAGCCTGTCCGCTATTCTGGTAAACGGGAGCGGTTTGGGCGGATTGCCGGATTTGCGGGGGCGTAGCCAGATCGCTGCAGCCGCCTGGTAGCGTAGAGATCAACCAGACAAACACAAAGCTAAAACTGCAGTAACCCACTATATCCTGCTTCGCTAGTGGTGCAAATTTTTGGCAACGGCGTAATTGTGAACACGATTACGTCGCTGTCGAATATTTACACCAGCAGCTAAGCAGAATTTAGTAATTAGCTGTGTTTGTGTGGTTGAGCTTTGCACCACCAGCTGGCGCCACCAATCTGGCTGCTCACGTTTACGCCCCCGCTAAACCGGCAAACCGTCCGCACTTGCCGGAATACCGGACACGCTAAAAGTCTCTAATGACCACAAGAATGCTTGCGTGAAAGTATCGGTATAGAAGCCGTAGCTTGCGTTACCCTGAAACTGTGTGGACCTCAGTCGCTTTTGAGAGCGAAATAACTAAGATGGAGGGGATGTTCTCGACGTTCGCGTGATCTGAGCAAACCCCAGTGTGAAAAGTCGACTGCAGCGGTGGGGGAGCGTACGAGTGCAGTGTACAGGTATGCGAGAATTGGCCCGCGATAGCGAGTGTAGTACGCATCCGGCGGATGACGAACAACGTCGTTTCAGTCATGCCCTAGAACACGCATAAGGAAGAAAACGGCATAGCGAATGCGCTCACATTCGTCCTTGTCCTTCGCAGTGACCGTGATGACAGTGTGCTGCACATCCTCGTCTTCGTTGACCTCAGCCTCGTAGAGTGCCTGGCCGAAGTACGGCGGGTTGTCATTCTTGTCGCCGATCCCAATGCGGATGTACTTGGTCACTGCGCCACACAGAAAAGACGCGGTTAGGTTTCAGTTTGCCCAAAGACAACCGCAAGAGCAATGTACTGCGTGAGCGAGGAGTATCAGGTCATTCAGGTGAATCGAGGGGCTCGATTTTTACGTACCAATATTTAAGAGAACAAAACACCAAGCAAAGGAGATCATTAGGGAACTTTTCCTTGCTGAACTGTACATTTATTAGAGATGTGGATTAAGTCTTAGACACGTATTGTTCTTAAATGATAAAGGAAATGAAACTGAAAAAAAAAAACAACTTCGCCGCAGGTGGGAGCCGAACCCAGAACCTCCAGATCGCGTGTGCGGCACTCAGAAAGTAGGCCATATTCCTTCGTCCACTCTTTCGGGCAGTATATTTGATTTTACACACACACACACACACACACACACACGCACGCACGCACGCACGCACGCACGCACGCACGCACGCACGCACGCACGCACGCACGCACGCACGCACGCACGCACGCACGCACGTGTGTGTGTGTGTGTGTGTGTGTGTGTGTGTGTGTGTGTGTGTGTGTGTATACAAGCGTGTGAGTCGACGAACGAAAGCAGCTTCGACCACACATACTACGTACACCACCTGAACGAATGCAAGAGCGGCAAATAGAAGACCTGCCCCGATGCACCGAAACGGTCCATTAAGAGTAACATTAATGCTGCTCTCGAGATAACAGGAGACAGAAGAGGGTCAGGAAAAAGAAAGAAAGAAACCCAGAAAAGCCGGTAAAACAGAAATCGGTGTTCTCCCCGTGGTCTACCAAGTAATTAACGCAAACAGATCGGTACGATACAAACGAAGCGACTCATCGCGCCGTCGTCGTAAATCACTGCCACCCAAAACTCGGCCGACCATTTCTTGCTGCTCCCACAGAATATTATCGCAAAGAGAGGCAGCAACACGCTTCGTTCTCGCGCACAAGGCGTGAAACCGGTTCGATGTTCGCCTTGCTGATAGCCACGGGGAGGTTACGAATTAAGCGCACCCGCTCAGGGCGCTCGAGAGAGAGAGAGAGAGAGAGAGAGAGAGAGAGAGAGAGAGCAGGCGGGAGACGGACTGCGCAGATAGCGCCCCTGAAGGAACTGGGCTCCGAATCATTACGAGATGCGCTTATCGCGCGCAGCACTCGCGGAAAAGCTCCACCCAGCCGCATGTGCCAGCCGGCGCTGCAGCACTGCAGTCGACGCAGGTCTGGCACCACTTCTCCACTGTGGATAACACCCCGTGACCCGGGCCGCTAGGCAGCCATTACGCTCCACGGCGGATGCCGGCCACCACCAGTTTGTGTGTCAGCGCCCACTGACATAGGGCGGCACAGTGTCATATGCCTGCCAACCTGTGAACTTCAAGATTAAAGTTATAGTGGTGCGAGTATGATTACAAGGGGACGATAATTAACCAATCAACAGTGCAGGCGTATACAAAACTGATCAAATAATTACAGCAGAATATGTACAAAAAAAAATAGATACAACTATCGCTTGTACATTTACACGTTACATGACCAACAGGCGAACTCGAGTTATTTATTGAATGCTTATGAACGAATGGAGAACATTTTCAAACAAAGATATAAAGTTCGGTAACGAATAAAGTACAGAGCGAAAGTATAAAGTGCAGTGAACTGAATAAAAGTGCAGAATACAATTAAACATATAAAAAGCAAACTAGTTAATTAATAAACAGAGTGTGAGAAGAACAAACCGGTGGAATATTAATCAGGGGTGGTTGCCTCCATGTTACCAAGGCTGAGGTCTTGAAATCTGCTTATAGTTTTGTAGCGATGTGTGATGGCAACTGCTGACACAGGATACAATGTGATATACGGCGCAATCATCGGCGACCAGTCTAATTGTGAATGACAATGAAAATGGAAGATCGTAAATATAGATTAAAAATAGTAACGGTCCAATCACACGCCACAAGTGACGTGTCCGAAAGATGAGGTTAAGTGCACGCGAGATAAATCTTGTACATGCTCGAACGCTAGGGTGAACGTTCAGCTGTTCCAATTTGTTCCGTAGCCAGTAGAGTGGGACGCGGTGAAAAGCCTTTGAATAGTCTAGAAAAATTTCATCTACTTCCAAACCCGCGTCTATGGAAGCATGAATATTCATTCAGAGGCCTAAAAACATTCGCTGACAAGTGCGTAAGGTATATGTACTAAACCATAATGACATGTGCTAAAATTCAAAATCAAAACGACAATCACAAATGACATGTGCTATGGACGAAATGTACAATACCGAGAGGTGACATACTGAAGTACGTCGCTGTAAGTAGCCCTAATCTCTCGACAGAGTCCTTAAGCAGAAGGACGTAGAGACATGTCGTGCAAGAAGCTACCATACACGCGACGAGGCTGATGGCGTCAAGTCCTTTCTGTTTACGCTGGCTATCCAGACCGGGCGCCTGTCTGCAGCGGCGGAGTCCACAAAGTCGCCGCGGCTGAAGAAGCACTTCACGTTCGCTTCCGGAAGTTACTTTTGCAGCCGAATACAGCGCAGTGGTAGCCCGCTGACGTTAAGTCATCTGACATCGCAGCAAGTACAGACAGAGCAAGTTAGAATCGCAGTAACTCGCATTTGAACCGCTACTGTTCCAAGCTGCCCATGGGGGAAAACGGAATCCGCACACACCCTTGCGAGGAGGAGAGCGTCGCGGCGGGGAGTCGAGCGAGAATGAAACCTTTCGACCCCTCGCGTCGTTGTCGAGGGTAACTTCATTGAGTTCTTTCTTTAAAAAGAAAATAGAACTGGACCTGTAGCATTTTATTTCGTCTTATAATACAATACAAGGATGTGTTTTGCAACGTATGGTTGAATACTAGAAACAATTTAAATGAGGCGTGCCTTCGTCGTCGGGCAAGTAGTTGAATGTCCCTGGGGAGTCTCTAACCGTGTCCTGCATTTACCTCAATTTCTCGGTTACTGAGGCTGTGTTCCTTAAATATTGACGCATTAGAGATTCCCGAGCAGTAATATATCACTTTAGCTTGACTTAATATTTGCCTTTAGTGTCCCTTTAAGGGGGATGTGCCACCGGGAAGTGCTTTTTCCTTCCAACTTAGCTTCCCGACCCGCCAAAAGACGGAGTACGGTTAGCATCTCGCCACATTTACCGTAGATAGTAGATTCATCACCAGTCAAAAGGTAATATATGTATGACCTATCCGAAGTCGACAGAAAATAACCAGTTCGCCGTATTTTCTGTGGTTGGTAGACAGTTTCCTTAGCACGGCTTTAGTGGAGCTTGTTTGATGTTTGCCTATCCCACATTCGTTGCCAATATCTCCCGGATTTTTTTTTTTTTTTTTGCACAATAACGCTTTTAAGTGTGTGGTAGGGAGAGCTATGGAGCAGTTGCTAACTTTCCTTTGGTGTCCCTCGGTGTCCAGGACACCCAGCACATTATGACATGTTGATGACACAGGAGTCAATAACGATAAATAATTGCATGATTCTTATGCGTTTGCAGAGACCCCAAAGCCTTTACGGCGCTTAACGAGTGTGTAAATATTATTTTTTTTTTTTAGTTTAAATTCGTTGACGTGTTTAACCGCCGACAGTACTGCGTAGGCCTCTGCTGTTTGCGGGTGCAGGCCGTCGGACTCCGAAAAAGATGGTCCGACTGCTGCATAAGAAACGCCTGCGCGTGACTTCTATGCATCGGTGCAGAATTCCGGACATGAGCACTTCGACTGAAGCTCTAAAGAGTGCATTCGGATGTGTGCCTCTGGTGCCTGCTTTCTCACTTCAACAAACGATGTGTCACATTCGACAAGTTGCCGGCGGCAACACCTTCCCTGGAACCATTACAGCATTTCCAAAGAGCGAAACACCCACTTCTTGACCAAGTTTCCTCACAGTGCGAAGGGTTGAGTAACTGCAGGTCGCTTCTGGAAAAGTGTGGCACCGCGTGGAAAAGTGGGCGCAGGGCATACCATAGTGCTATGTCGCATCATAGGCTTTTTCTAAGTCTAGAAACACTGATAGAAAGAAATGTGTGTATAAATGCCTCTCTAATGCTTGACTCAATGCGGACAAAATGGTCTGCTGTTGGCCTGCCTTCCCTGTAACGGCACTGGAATGGATGTGAACGCCGGGGTTTTTGGGTCGACCTCCATCGCCTTCTCCGAGGCGCTGGATGATCGAGAGCCAGGCACCGAGACGCGCGTCTCGGGCCTGCGACACTGCGGTCTGCCGGCCCGTGTTCGATGACGAAGGAGTACTGGCTGCTGCCACCAAGGGGACGGATGGAGTTTCTACAGGAACACCGTGCGCGGACCCTGGAGACTTCTGAAACCGGTGTGGCGCTGCCCCCTTAGATTTAACTTAGATTACGGCATTTTACGTGCCAAAACCACGATTTGACTACGAGGCACGCCGTAGTGGGGGACTCCGTAGTAATTTGAACCACCTAGGGTTCTTTAACGTGCACCTAAATCTAAGTACACGGGTTTTTCGCATTTCACTCCCATCAAAATGCTGCCGCCGTTACCGGGATTCGGTCTCGCGACCTCGTACAGGTATTTAGCAGCCCAACGCCATAGCCACTAAGCAACCATGGCGGGTGCGCCGCCCTATGCCGCGCCGCACGGGCATAGCTTATTTGAGGTAAGTGCCCTAGCCTTTTCCTCGCTTCATATAATTCGATTTTTTTATTCCTTTACGGTGACTGCGACTATTTTTCTCTCTTCCAGCAAAGGCAGCTCCGTGAGTAAGTTAGAAGACCTCCCTTGCAATTGACGCACTGTGCAGGAGCATTGCAAATATCAGAAGGACGGTCATTGAGAATATACACATCGCGCATGCTCGCCTCTACATGATTGCGATGCCCGATGGTTAAGTGCCCGAACCTCTGGCACTTGAACCGCCGCCTCGGGCTCGGTATGTATGGTCTGACGCTGATTTTCTGATATCCCGCGTCAAGTCACAGCAATGGCAGAGCACCGCACTCCTCTGCTTGTGTTGAGCGAGCGATGTGCAGAGATCATCACGGTGATGTCGCCGATGCTGGTGAGTTCAGCAAGCTTTTCAACTTGTTCTGTCTTTGTCAGTTCGAGCAGGAGGTCACCGCTTGCTATCTTTGAGGCTTTGTAACCAGGTACAATCGTGTTTGCTAGGCATTTAGATGCTAGGAAAGGTGACAGTTTTCTTACAGTTGTGTTGCCTTCACTGTGAAGGCCATGGTACTTTGGGAAGGCGCCTTCGTTTTGTTTAAAAAGAACTGGTAAGTTGTTCCGGTACGTTCTCTATTTAGGAGGCGATATTGAGGGGGGGGGGGGGGGGCGCTTGCTATGTAAAACTAGGAAAATTCAGAGGCGATGGTAGCCAGCCACCATCGAGCCCAACAAAGGTTGGGCTCGATGGTTGGAAGAATACCTGCAGACGCCAGCCATGCATCGCCGCTATAGCCTAACACACAAACACGCACACGCACGCACACATACGACTGGATATATTACACAAGGTTAACATTTGCCACCCAGAAAGAGGTAAAATCAAGCGAGTAGAAGACAGGAAGGTCGAAAGCGAGAGATAAAGACGAAAGTTGAAGAGGAGGGCAGGAAGACTGCCGATTTCCTCCAGGTGGGTCAGACTGGAGGCGCCGTATGTGTGAAGCAAAGGCCAAAGAGGTGTGTTGTCTCTTCCGGGACGCCTTAAAGGTCCGTCTTTTTTAATATGTACTTTATCGACCACGCGTAAAATTTTCATATGACAAATTATCATGTGAAGCTTATCCGTTTTATACCTATCTGGAGTTCCATTTCACATTGTAGCACACTGTAGAAAGAACTGCGAGAAGGGAAAAAATGAAAAAAATTCTGCACTCACTTTTATTTGTGAATGCTGATTTTCTTAAGACAACAAAGGAAAGCGAACACCTGCATTTTTTTTTCTTTTTTCCACTAGCAAGTCAGCGAAGGCGAGAGCACATCACGACGAAGTCGCCGACAAATACGTCCGTTTCAGAAACGAACAAAACCGAGTGAGGGAGATAAGGCGAGGGAAAACGGGAGCAGCAATCGGACCTGTTGCGCACAATCTTCGTCAGCGGCGGCAGCTCTCTGTTGGCGCTTCCCGAAGAACGTCGCGCGTGTTATCAGATTTCCGCACCACCGCGTCACGCACACAGAAACGCGGGAAGGGACAGCACAGCCTCGAAAGCGTACGCGCACAGAGGCCTGGACTGCCGAAAGAAAGTGCGCGCAGCAGCTTTTCTCGCGAAGCAGCGCACGGCTGCCAAACAAAGCCGGCTGCCGGGAGCGGCCGCGTCAAAATGCTCGCAAACAAATCGACACCCCCAGCGGCGACATCTCGGCGAAACACGGTCGATACAAACGCGCTGCCGCCGCAAAGTCCCGCACGCGGTGCGGGAAAGGACCGAGGCGCGGCTGCGGGGCACACACGCGCGATCCGCCAAAGGAACCCGCGTCGTTCACCATCCCGAGGCACGCACCGCGGGCATCAACAGCACAAGAAGAGGCATCAATTGCACAAAGAACGCCAGGGCTCCCACGCTCCAAAAAGACGATGAGAATGCTGGTCTCTAAAGGTGTGGCCGTACAGGGAGAAGTCTAAGCGGATATCCGAGAAACTAAACAAAGCAGTAAGAGAAGGTATGGACTGGAGATTCTTCGAAGTGCAGGGGCCTGAGAAGGAAATCTGCTAAATAAGGGCCGCATTCTACACGCTGTAACACCACGATGAAGTAACAGTGCAACCACACCTTTTTTGTGAATTTTAAGCTATACACCAGGAAGGCATCACGTACAAGTAGAGTGCATAGCATTATATGGGTTAACAAAAGTAAGCTTGCTGATTATCCGTAACTCAGAGAAAAAGTAATCACACCAGGCAAACGAATGCCAATCTGAAGAAAGCCGCGAATCACAAGTCGTTTGACGTCAGCGAAGCATTACGGCGCCCTGCTATAGCGTGTTGCTGGCGCTCGTTTTCCTTAGCAAGGCTGCCGTTCACGTGTTCACGTTCATGCACATTACTAAGACATTTCTCAAACGGTGGGCCCTGCGATTCCTTTTAAACATGCGTCTTAGCCTTTCCTTCTTGTTGATGAGCGCCTGTGCGCCTCCCCGTTAAATATTGCGCTCTTCGTGGCATCTAATGTGGAGGTCGTACGGGAAAGTATCTAAATTCACCCCTTGATTGATGGCCGCGTGCTTGGGCTGCGACGTATATTTTTTTTCTCGATCCCCGTGCTCCGAAAACAGCGTTTCAGCTTTTTCTCTGTCAATCAATCTCTGTACGAGCACTTAATTTTTTGCCTTAATTATGTCTTAAGTGTTTCCGAGAAATTAACGTCTCGAGACGACATCATGCCTTGCAGAGCGACGTGCCGGTATTCCGTTGCTTGAGCAAAACAGACGGCCACCTTCCCAGTGTTCCGGCGAGCGGTGACAGACGCTGACAAACACCCTTGGACGGGGCCAATATCCGAGACGCACGGAAATCCTGCTTCTCGAAAGCATAATCTACACAGATGTGCAAGAGTGGTCATGAAAGCGTGCATGCCATCGCTGAGTACGCTCACACTGGCAGGGGAAGTCAGTCGACTTGCAGTCGCTCACGTCCGCTCCGCGAGACACCCAACCTCGCCCAATCCGGCTGCCGTTCCTCACTCCGCCTGGTGAATTATTATTAAATTATGGGGTTTTAAGTGCCAAAACCACTTTCTGATTACGAGGCACGCCGTAGTGGAGGGCTCCGGAAATTTCGACCGCCTGGGGTTCTTTAACCTGCACCTAAATCTAAGTACACCGGTGTTTTCGCCCCAATCGAAATGCGGCCGCCGTCGCCGGAATTCGATCCCGCGACCTCGTGCTCAGCAGCCCAACACCATAGACTGCGCAACCACGGCGGGTGAAAAAATCGCCTGGTACCCCGCTCCACCTTGCGGATGGCTCTCCGGTCGTTTGGATGAGCGTTCGCAACTTTGCCATCGGCATGTCTGCTCGTCTCTCATTGGTTGGTCCGTGGCGGACGGCGTGGGGCGCCTTCACGGTAAACATGGGGCTTGCTCGAAGCGAAGCGGGGACGCGAGGCCTAAGCTACAGCCGCGCCAGAAAGTTCATTTTTCTCGCTCTTGTGATTTTTTACTAGGGTCATCCAGCACCCATGGATACATTCATCGAAGGCAACAAGCCAGTGTGCCCTTCCAGGCCTCACGAGTGCGTGCGATCGCCGACAGAAACAGACGGAACGCAGGCAGCGTGTTGTGTTTACACGAGCGTCTAAGAATATTTCAAGCCGTCGACTTCGTGATTTTTTGCTGTCGTGCTTCGCGTGACCATTCCAAACGAGAATTCCATCACATACACGTGCATTCTGAGCCCGACACATACATGTTCAAGGCGTGACGAAATTTTCAAAGTGTCCGATCGGCGCACCCAGCGTACGTCACTTGAATGTGCTCTGTGTGCGCGGGGCGTTGCCGCGAAGTGCCGAATGCCAGTCCTTCACAACTTTCAGAAGTGATGACACGATCAGTAGCGATACGTTTTACTGTCTCGTTGGCACTCTCATTCCTCGTGTGCTATACTGCGTATGAGCCCTTTTGCCGGGTGCGATGCGCCGTGGTGACCGCGACGTTACAGCTGTGTTCTTGCTGTTACGAAGTGTCGCAGCTGTACCATAGGCGTTAAGTGCTCATATTATGCGATGTGCACGCGCTCAGAAGTGAACTGTGCATAAGTATTGCCGATCGCGTCTTTTATGTGGTACCCCTATAGAGAAGCCCTAAAACACCGGCCTTTTCTGCTTCGTAAATGTATCGTCTGTTTCATAAGTTGTTACTGCACCTTGAAGATGCTTCTATCGGCGAGGGGAATTTCGGGAACATCGTAAAAGTTACATACTTCAAGACATACAGCGCTGTCGTGAAATGTGAACACGCCTGAGAGCACTAATATTGTGAATGCAAATTACGGGCAGCCTTGATTTTTATCATGTGGAATAGCAGGAATTTCTAGATTGCCCAACTAAATAGCTTTATATTTTGCGATGCAAGCGGTTTGCATACCTAAGAATACTAACTGCTTGGACTTTCCTGGTGACCAAGCACAGAGTCTGTCTGCAGACACCAGTGGTAGATGAATACATAGGAACTGGATGCTTCCTTCTGATTCTGTACAAATTTACGATTTCTGACGAAAAGCAATCTGCATGCAAAAATAAACAAGTAAGAACGAAGGTATGGTGAAATATATTCTGCTAGCAGCCAGCAGAATCGCATGGAAGATATTTTTCCGCCAGTGGTTCTTCACTGGCTAGCCATGGTCACGGTATTAATGCAGTCAGAGTAAGCAAAAGGAAAGTGCCTTTACTCCGCCTTAGTTCATTCTTTCGCTCGAACGTGTCACCCGTTTGGGCACGAACCTTCAGTTTTTACTAATAGATTTACTTCTAGTACCACCATAATCTGCCTGGGAAGTGCTTTAGGTTCTGTCTTCTTGTTGATTCTGCACACAATCAGCTATAGTGCCCAATAATGTGCCTTAAACTGGTTTGTACCTGTAACGAATATGCCCATTAAGCGTTCTTCCTTTGCTTTTTCATCTAGATGTACGTGTGCTGCTACCAATTGTTCGTGGGTGTAGGATATTGTACGCTTAGTGTGGCCATCTCATTGATATTCATTTTTGCACAAACCACGGTTCAACTCATTAACTAAACCATGTTCAGCTGCGCAGCCAGATTATGGAAAGAGGCGTCTCATCTCTTGTCATTCTTTAGCTTGTTCATGATCACAGTGCACTGCGCCTGAGAATTCAGCTGCTATGGCAATATAAATGGCGCACAAGTACTCCCAAATATGCCAGCATTAGTTATGTGATCGAAGCCAGCCATTAAGGATGAACTGCTGGCAAAATTTTCAAGTGACTCTGCCAGCAGAATAGCTGCTCTATATATTATACTACCCACACTGTATTGGTCCATGTGCAACATTTTTCTTTTGACTTAAATTTATTACACAGCCAGCTAAGACATTCTCAAACCATCAATTTTAGAACCACACACAAGGGCACTTCATTATTTTATAATATTCTGAAAATCATACCCAAGCCGAGCTTAATCTAGGCTTAACTTATACACGCAGTTGAATTACTGCACACAAGAAAAAAACCGGTGCGTATACCAAATATAATACGTACTTACCTCTTGATTGTAAAGTTGCGCTGTTCATTTGACGCACAAAGTAACACGTAAACACAAAATGTATGCAGACCTTGCGTTTATGCGTGCATACGTGTGTGTAAATAAAACAGCACAAGTTCTATGAAGACATGTCCCACCAACCAGGCCCCATCAAATATATTCTATACAGAGTTAAACTGGTCTTATTTAAATTTTATCACGTGGTGACGTTAAAAAATTTCATACCTGCATGTAAGTCAACTGATGGACTATATCTGCTGCATGTGAGAATGCATATTTTAGACCAATACATGAGGCAGCAGCCATTTATTTTTGCCTTTGCCATCACTTATTAGAGTGGGCTCGTTAACTATGGAATCTAAACTGAAAGTTTTGTGTTTAGTATACCAGCATTGAAATACTGAACACTACTTTGTACACTAGTGAGATGAATTCCACTGTTAATAATTCTGTCACGTGTTGTTGAGACATTCATGGCGACTGCACTTGGTGTCATGCGTTCTAGGCTCATTTTCACTTGGGCCTTTCAATCAAGTGAAATCTCCCTCTTCAAAATAAAATTAAATGAAAAAACAGTTAACGCAAAGCCACCACTCAACTGATAGCTTTAAGAGTCATTCCTGCACGCTGTTGGCCAATTCTATTGCGTGCAGAAGCTGTGTGTGATACATCACTTCATCTACACCAATAATCACGCAGCTTAACCCGCCACATGTACTTAAGTCACTGACAGAGGCAGATGAAGATGTTGCACTTATACAACCATCAGTCATGATTTGAAATGTGAATGACCCAAACATTCGTGATAATACTGGTCACAACCATGCTACAGCATAAGTGGCAACTAAGCTTTAGAACAGTGTCACCATCTCAGCTGGTTTGTCATAATGTTCATGCCTGCAGGTTTCTTGCTTAAATTTAATGGGCTTTCTATTTCATGAATTCACATCTTTCATAGCATTTACTGCCCTAATCAAGGCACAAAACAACCCACTACCGAAGAAGGTATCTGTACATGCAGAGCAGAGAGAATTTATGGGTAAGTGAACACACAGGTAAAAATATGCCGAACAAAATATTTTCACATTGGAAGATGTATACCACCGGCAATACATGCACATTCAGAACATATAAGTACCATGTGTGGAAACGGGAGACGTGTGATGCCGAAAACCTGCTTGCCTTTTGAATAGCGACAAAGAAATCTTGCAGTCTGGACTTCTGTCTTCTGTGTCGGAGGGTAGAATACCAAAGGAGAGGCGCAAAACAGCTGTTGTATGTTGTAGTCCATTATGAATGTGCCACTAAAGTTGCACCAAACATAGCTATCAATGTGCAATACATTGGTCCAGTAAACATTAAACCAATGCCAGCAACATAAAACTCAATAAAAAAGAAAGCAATGGTCTACTTGCCGGGAATAAAGTAACCATATGTATGCCTGACCCACTAGAAATCTTTTGCACTGGTCATCCTGAGCTAGAGAGAAGTGCACGCTGTTTTCAGCTACACACACACACACACACACACACACACACACACACACACACACACACACACACACACACACACACACACACACACACACACACACACACACACACACACACACACACACTTGACATGCAGCACGAAGAGCTGATGTGCCAAAAAAATGTGCACAGTGCCTGTGGCACCGATAGTTCAGGCGTAACAGTGAAGAACTATTAAAGGAAGAGGTTAATACTAATGCAACCCATGTGAGGAGGATTATATTACCTAAGCCACAAGCAAAGTTGCTTTCAAAGTACTGAATCACCCCACTTTGATTTCTCAGATTACTCCACACACACAGTACTGCAATAAATTCTGTACAATGGTGAGCGACGCGGGAAGCAATGAAATATTTGCGATGAGCTGATTTCTATAGAATAGCACATGTACACGCATGCCCAATTTGCCACTATGCATGTTTCACCCGCCGTGGTCGCTCAGTGGCTATGGTGTTAGGCTGCTGAGCACGAGGTCGCGGGATCGAATCCCGGCCACGGCAGCCGCATTTCGATGGGGGCGAAATGCGAAAACACCCGTGTACTTAGGTTTAGGTGCACGTTAAAGAACCCCGGGTGGTCTAAATTTCCGGAGTCCTCCACTACGGCGTGCCTCATAATCAGAAAGTGGTTTTGGCACGTAAAACCCCATATATTATTATGCATGTTTCCTTGTGGAACAATTTTACGCCGTTTGGCACATGGAGGTACCATTTTACTTGGCTGCTTGAGTAGCGACTACATAACAGAGCATACATATCTTGCGACTTTACGCATAACAGACTGCACATTGGTCACAAAGCGGAACCCAAGGAACTATCCCTCAGTTTATTATGAAAATGAAAATGGGCAGAAAATGTTTCCCGAATTTTTTGTGCTGCCCTGTGTTGCAGCATGACCTTCACTTCTTTTCATTGTCATGTGCACGTTAAAGCAGCTACTAATTAAGACAGACAAGCGGAAAGCAACTTACTACATCGACGTTGTCACAGATCATGGGACTCATTGAAAAGCTTTGTTACCTGATAATCTTGGCTTGCTTCAAGATCAAATAGAGGTACTGGCCAGCTGGTTATGTTACGTTATGCTTTCTTTTTTTTTCAATTTTCTCAAAGGGAAGCTGAAACACTATTCGAAAAAAATGAGTTCTCTGCGGCATTCTACAGTTTTGAGTCCCCTGAACACGTATATCTGGTTCAAAAAGGGCGGAAACAAACGCAAGCGGCTGTTTTTTCAAGAAAACGCGCACCAGCGCCTCAGGGCATCGCGAGAACGCCGCTGTTGCCCGTGATTGGTCGGGGCCGCAGTGACGTCAATCACGGCAGTCGCCGGTCGGCGCCGCCGCACGCCGCCGTTTCAGAGCGCAGCACGCTGTTCTGTTCTGGCTTCATAGCTGAGTTGTAAGCATTATGGAACGTTCTCGCTGTCTCGGACAGCTTGTATTTTCGCCGTACATGTTCGAACCGACAGTCGATACGGAAAACGATGGCGGTAACGGCGGCAACGACGATGTTGAGTGTGCCAACAGCGAGAGCTATTTGTGCACCTTCTCGCACGTTGGAAATCTTAGCTGGTACGTATGTTTTTTTTTTTTGTTTTGTTTTTTTTTTCATGTAGCTGCACGTTCCAATGACGGGAGAAAAAATGCGCTAAAGTGTCGCTGGGAACTTGCTGCTGGAAGAATGCCGAAGCACTAACTTCTCATTAGATTGTAAACACGGGTGCAATTCCGCGATGTCAAGTACCTTGCCGCTGCTTGTCTAAAGTCCCGTGGTTTTTTTGAGTGTTGATACACGATCGCGAACATAAGTGCCGCGTTTCAAACCGCGCACATGCAGTGCTGCGAGGTACAGTCACGGAAGTTGCCTATCATACACATCCAGAGATGGCCAGAGGTATATGTGCAATATTCATACTATGGTTCGACGACTTTGCGATTGTGGCTCGATCAAGAATCGGTTTTAGCACCGCCGTGTGGTAAACACTAACTGCAACCGTACGTCGAATGTCACTAGGCAAGCCTATACTCCATTTCATACCTCAGGTGCAACGCTGTGGAAGCTACGCACGAAGTCCGGTCACCAAAATTTATTACTGCGTACGTTTCCGTCTATGCTTCGCAGCGTGCCAGCGGCGTTTGCTCGCGCGAGCATGCACGTGAACCTGCCGCGACGGGCAGCTTCACGAAAGAACATTTTACGAAAATCGCAAAAGAAAACAAACGTGAGCGGCGGCGGCGGCAGATCTCTAGTAGCGTCGTTCAGTAAAGCGCAGGACGGAAAGAGGCATGCCAGTACATGCCAGCACACCGGTCCGGCAGCTCGGTCGCCGCGAATGACGTCACTCTCGCCGGTTCCCTCCTCTGGCAACCACCTCACCCGGCGCTCCGGGAAGCGATGGGGGCGTGTCCGCGGGGGTGATTTAGAAAGCGATTTCGTCCCCTTATATTAACAAAACGAAGAAAAAAATTCGGAACCGTAAATTATTAGGTCTGTTCTTCCCAATCCCAGCAATTCATGGAAATTGAAAACCGTTTCAGCTTCCCTTTAAAATCTGGCAGTGCATTAGCAAAATAGGTTATTACTACATAACATGTAGCCTATGCCCAACTCACTCAAATAACCAGAGTAAAGCTTACAACAGTTCAGTGTTCATATGCATCCTGTGCAAGCTTATCTTCTTTATATGTAGAGAGAAAAATAAAAATAGAACACGCATGTATAATGCTGACAGTATCAAAAGGTATCAAGTCGATCATCCTTGTTTGCTGCCATGGTTGGAAGTATGCCTGTCATGGTACTGCTCAAGTTTTGTGAATTTTGGCAATGTGTCATATACTGTTTAAATGATGAATTACGTATGTCTAAATAGTAAAGGAGCAACGGACTGGTCACCCAGGCCAACAAGAAAGAATGTAATCATTTGATTTCACTCGAAAAAAGTTGTCTTATCAGCAATATAAATGACCTGCTTTGATATATATATATTCTCCTTGAAAACATCGTATGAGTATATATCTGCATAAGGTGGCCATTATACATACATATTGCTTTTATGCCAGTCATAATGAATTGTACACTCACAATGCTTAACTTTCACTTCCTTGCTGCATCAAGTTAACTGCTTGTGCATGACATTGTTACACAAAGTAAGAACTTCATCCAGGGCTGAGCACCATCTTTTATTTTTCTCCTTCAGTTAAGGTTTAGTTTTCTTTGGAATGTTTACAATCCGCAAGCATTAAGAAAAGCGTGAACAAGCAAATGCAAGCAAATCGGCAAGCTGTACTCGAAGCCGCACACACGTGCTCAGTGGCAAATAGGTGTGACTTGTCCTATGTAGTTGTATTCGGTGAAAGTTGTGCGTGTGTTGTGTGTTACAAGCTAATACTAGCACAACTACAGAAACTGCGCCATCGCACCGAACACAAAGGAGTATAGAGATAGCGATATATGGGGATTCTCGGGCGAACCACTTCCGGCGATACTATCACTTTCGCGTGACGTATCACGCGGCACGTTGGATGATTCGAGAGGTTTTTCTGAACCAGCCAATGTAGCGCGCACTGAAAGTGATCGTCCGAGACTGCGTCTCATGTTGCAGCATGATGCGATCGCAATACATATTTAAAACGTGGTGCAGATAAGACGACTGTGCACTGTTTCGAACACGGATGACTGCGTTGATGCAACGCATGCGGCCGCAGAACGCGACAACCTAAAGTCGCGCTTTCACCGCGATGCAGAAACGAACTTGCCAGTGTTGTCTGCTTTTAAAGATGGTTGTCCGCCTTGAACGCTTCTGCTCCGCCGACTGGTTGCCAGCTGTCAACCAACCGCGTCGTCCATTCGGAGTGCGATGCGCTCGTGCGGATTGAGCGTACGCCAGATTTTGCGACACGATTCGCCCTGCGGGCAAGTTCGCACGCAGGCGGACGCCGAAGGACCGGACGGGCGGATTGAGCGAGTATGGGCCATTATCGGGCGCGTGGGGGTGACACCTTTTCAACGGGATTTGTGGCGGCGGCCTAGAGCGACATCGATCACCAGCGACAGCGACTGCACCGGTAAAACCAGCGGACGCGGCACTGATCAATCCTTTCCGGCAGGCGCAACCGGCTGGGAGCACCAAAAAGAACAAAATAAAATACAAAGAATGAAAAGACAAAAACAGACGCATTTTTCGTCCTCCCACAACGATCGAGCCCATGCCGCACACAGACGCAAACCACATCACGCAGAACTTGGCCACCAGGTACAGAGTTTCGGTGCAGGGCGGCAGAGAGGTGCACCGGCTGCTCTTCTTGCGCGACAATGTGCCGCCCGTACCCATTTCGCAAGCGCGGAACAAAGCTGGTGGCTAAGAGACAGCGCTCGTTCGTGGCTTCATTACTGGGTCTGCACGGACACTATTCTGGCGCGGATAGGGAAACGAGCAAGTCCTCGGGGACTGGAGGCAGGCACGCAGGCGCCCAAAGAGCGGACCCAGCCTACGGGCTCGCTCCGTGGATCGATGGAGAAGACGCAGGACCGAGAGAAAATTAACACGGGAAGACGCATCGGCAAGGACGCCAACAAAAGGATGCCCCATTGTGCGCCTCGGAAACGCGTCCATTTTTCAATTCGCACTTCTTTTTCGGGCGAAGGCGCGGCGATCATCGCTCGCGAGATCTCCGGGGAGGCAGCGGCGTAACAAGAGTGCGCCGCCACACATTGTCTCGCAAGGACGCTGGCTGCCTATTACCAGTCGGCCGGCAGGCTGGAGCAAACGCGTCCGGCGACAAACAACAGCCGCCGGGCGCGCAGCGGGTCAATAATAAAAGTCCAAGGAGGGCCACTCAAATTACCTTCCGCGCGAGAAGAAAGTAGAATACAGCTGCAAGGACGTGATTGGACGATCAGAAGTTTTCCAGGAAAGTAAAACTAAACGAGGCAGCGTGTCAAAAGAGTCACGGAGGTGAAGAACGCGACTGGTCAGAACGCCGAGGGAGGCGATTCTCGAGCCGAAATTGCCACCACCGCCGCCGCGCGCACAGCGGCAACAAAGAGTTTCCACTGAGCGAAAGGGGGAGCAGACAAAGGGATGGCAAGCATCAGAAGAGAGAAATGCCACCGAGCGCCGCAACCAGGCGCACCAGCCATTGGAAAAGTGCACCCCCGGAGCGTTCCGGTCAGAGCAGCCACAGTAGCGCGAGTAGCGGAGTAGCGCGAGCACGGCGACGCAATCGAATTGCGAGAAAACGCCAGGCTCATCGCAGTTGGGAAAACAGAAAGCGGTCGTCGGAAGGGGGGGGGGGGCGACTACAACAACGCGCCCAACCAGCCGTGGCTTTGCGATAGGCAAACGCACTGCGCCAGGCTGGGATCGATGGCAGATGATGGCCAGGACGCTGACGGGCGTCGCGGGGTCGGTTGGCGCGGCACCAGCTGCGGGCTCGAGGCTGCGCCGTCCTATACTTCTCTCTCCTACCGGTTGATCGGGGGGCACGCGGACAACACTCGATTGCGTGAAGAACCGTCTTCCGAGGCACGTACCTAGGATTTTTTTTTTTTTTGGAGGGGGGGGAGCAACCGAGGGTAACTTCTAAGCAAATGAGGGGGGGGGGGTACGTTTACTAGTACAAACGCGAATAATGTACACCGTTCGCCATAAAGGCGCGTAAAACCGCAAAGGACAAATGAAATAAGGTGTACGCCACTTAATTTAGCATGGGGGGAGCCCCCCCTCCCCCCCCCCCCCACTTTCACGTACATGCCTGCCGAGAGACTTCTGGGTCACCATGATCACGAACCTGCCGAAAAGCGCGGGCACTTAAACGCGAAAGCACATTTCGGGCGAATCGGTGACCCGAAGCAATTATATGAGAATACACCGTTCAGTAAGTGGAACAGCAGCAGGCCCTCTTACATAAACAATGTTCAGCGACCACCCTTCGGGAATATCCGCAGAACAATTTGATCCTCCATTTGATTCTCCTTTCGGAAGACACGCACCGTCACGACAACAAACCGATGCTGCAGGAGCTCCGCATGTTCGTTGAGGGAAAGAGTGGGCGAAGAAAGCAGGGAGGTAACGGGATACACTCAGAATGACAGAAAACAGTAGCCCGTGGTCATCCCTCCCTCTCGGAGAGAAAAGCAGAAATGTGGAGAGGCCTGCAAAGAAATGGCACGCTCGCGCTTCCGGCCGCTGGGCACCGTCGCAGATAGACCGGCTCGTCCACAGCCTATAAATCAATCAGGCGCAACATTGATCCTGGCAGCGCTCATCGCGGCCGTCCATTTGCTCGGGCCGAGCATCTGTACAGCCGAGAGCAGATACAACCACCAGCGGCATCTCCTTAAAAGCGGCCGCAAGGAGTCAACGCCAGCAGACAGAAAACGCAGCGGCGCCATCCACACCAGCGAGGGCTTCCTCTGCGCCCTTTTGCCTCGTCGCCTCCTCTTCGAACAGACACGCGCACACTTGGCACATTTTCTTTGCCTACCATTAGGAGCACCCCCACAACCTCTTTTCAATGCTCGCTTCGCCCTTTTTTATTCGGTTCCGGCCATCCATTTCGAATTCGGAACACATTCGATAGGGCCCCGAATACCAAATTGGATTGTCTGGCCCCTTTCCCCAAAGCGGCAATGTTCCGCACCCTCCGCCTCTCTCCGCGCAGAGGTTTACCTTCGAGGCGCGCGACGGCCAGGCCCTTCCTCTCCGATTGTCATTTGTAAGCCTCTTCGGGCGGAACAAAAGATTTTCTCCCCGCTAACCGTAAGCTGTTTTACTTTCCTCCCCTCTACATTTTCGTGTTCGCAGGAGCAACGGCAGCCTGGCGCCGCTCCCCTCCGCCCGGCGCAGAAATAAAAGAGGCAGTGCTCAACGAAGCGGCCACCGGAGCGCGCGCTCAACGAGGCAACAGCGCGCTCCCCCCGTCCTCGGCTGCAGTGCCGCAGCCGCGACTAGGTTGCTCGGCCACTGCGTCGCGCCACGACAGCGCGCGCCAAAGGAGACGCGCAGCCTCCGAGCAGCGCCCTCAGCATGCCTGCAGCGCGGTATAAGTGGGCTACACTCGCGTTCCCACGCGGAAGCCAAGGCTTTCGAATACGAGAAGTCACTGATCGCAACAAAGAACATGCGGCAGGCAACATCAGCCGCACGGCGGTCGATGCGAGCGAGAACACCCGACACCGTGCGTATGAGACGAGGCGGCACGATTCAGAAGGGACAAAACGATTTCACTACACCACGTGCGACGTACGCCCGCGGCCAGCTTCTTTCCGCACGAGTCACAAGCAGCAGAAGCGCCCATGGTCGTGTGGAAAGGCTGAGCTATAGTACTGCAGGGCTCTTGCAAGGCGCGCTAGTTGTTGCACGAATGTAGTACATGTCGTACTGACGAGAAGCCTGCGGAGGCATTTTTCAACATCGCAAACTCAAAGTGTAAGGCTAAAGCCCAAGAACGACATGCGTATATCTGTTATTTGCTGTCTTCGGTGAAGTCACACTGACATATCATTCACGATAAATACCTACGGGCACCCTCCGCGAGAAACACGAAGCAGAAAATCGCGCGGTATACTGCAGTATACCTGGCGACAACTTTCTGTGGCAGTGCAGCCAAGGCTACGGAGCCGACGCACATCTTTTGCTACGTCCGTGCATGTAGTTCCCTCTCGAAACAATATTTACGCTATGTAGGTTAAATCGTTACAACTTGCACTTTCCTTAATGCAAGTTCGTAATTTGATAAATAAACGTTGCCGTGTCGAAGGAATTTCGTTTCACGCTGTTCCACGCTTTGCGGTTTTCTGGCGTCCGTATCTCTTTTCAAAAACCTTTAAACGAATATGGCGACTCCGGGTTGCAGCACGTCGACGTCGCCTGCCGACGCATGTCCACCGCGTTCCCTGACCCCAGCCACCGTGCATCTGGGGCAAGATTTGTCGAAGGAAAAACTGACCACGCAGGCCAAGAAAGTCGTGTACAACGTTTACGTACAAGTATGCAAAAGCGCCCGCAGCTGGCTATCACAGACGCATGTGGGAAGGTGAGCGAGCTGACTGGAGTTAGCGAACGCAGTGTGTACCGGATTAAGCGCGACGTACAATGTGGCACCTTGAAGTCACCGAAGCGCAAACGGCCGCGTCTTCCAGCCGCACACAGCAATGCCAGAACCGGAAGAACGAGACTGCAACTTTACGGAAGTTTCTCCCTAGCCGCTCTACGAAGTGCACCAGTATTTCATGCGAAATAAAATTCCGACGGCCGCAAAACTTGCTCGAGATGTGACCAGTGATAGCGAAATGGATATGCCTAAAATGTGTGCACGTACACTGCAAAGGCTGCTCAACGACATTGGGTTTTCTTTTTCCAAACGAAAGAGAAACTGCTCTCCTCGAGAGAAATGACATCTTGTGGCGGCGGCAGTACCTGCGTACCATCCGGGAACTTCCCACCCAAAACGGTATGTACCATAATGGACCCTTTTTGCAAGTTTTATTGTGTATGGACGAATAAATGATTTTTTTATCACCCCGTAAACCTCAACCTTTAATTGTACCGTTAAAAGATTTTTCCTTAGACGCAAAAGACGCGGGCCGCGTTTGGCTGTAATTGTTAGCATAAAAAGTGGTAGCGCCCAAGCTTTCGCTGCTCACAGAGGCGATGTGTGCACAAACGCAAGCGTTCTTGCTTGACAGTTCGGTGCGTTGTTTATCTGCGCAGAACAGACATTAACGTTAGCGTTGCAAGTGGCGTCGTGTTTTGTGGCCGTGTTTTGTGGTCGTGCATCACCACATTTCCATGCCAGATGTGCAGCTCGCGCCAATCACCTGACCAGCGTTTCGCCAAATGCGCCTAGCGTAATCAGGCGGTTTCGCTGAGAGGAAGCCTGAATGAGTTCTGAGGTTTTACGCGCCAAACCACGATTTGATTACGAGGCACGCCGTAATGGGGCTCCGGAATAATTTTGACAACCTGGGGTTCTTTAACATGCCCCCAATGCACGGGACACGTTTTCTTTTTTTTTTTTTTCCGCCCTCATCGAACTGTGGCTGCCGCGGCCGGGATTCGATCCCGCGACCTTGTGCTTAGCAGTGCAACACCATAGCCGCTAAGCCACCGCGGCGGGTGGAGAGGAAGCCTCGCTACTGCATCGAATAAGGACAGGATTTGCATATACCCCTGCATGGCTATTCAAGGCAGGACGTACCGATGCTCCGTTGTGTACTTCGTGCAATGAGATAGGGGACATCGAACACTTCTGTGGTCGCTCTCAAGTTACCGTGGTGAAAAGGACGCTCTACTTGAAAACTTGCAAAAAAAAGGCCTTCCACATGCGCGTCTTCAACGCCTTGTGTTTCCGGAAGTATCTGAGCCCGCAAGGAAGCGTCAAGCCTTCTCATATTCCCTAAGAGACACTGAACTGTTCTACACATGCTGAATACCTCAGCGACAATAAAAGACGTTAAGGCGGAGCAATTACCGGCCTTCGTCGCCAGATAAACCCACCTGTAACAAACCACCACCGTGCACTGCGTATGCGACACCACCGCGGACGTTCCACGGCAGTTCCCGCCATTTCATGTACCAAGACTGCGTCGCCTGAAACATTGTCTGGTCAATGACCGAACAAGCATTTAGCTGGTCTGGTTATACATGTAATTTGGTTACTGATAAAGGTAACTGAATTACAGCTAGCGTTACCGAGTAAAACTGCAAGAGATCAAATAGAAAATCACAAAAAAAGTGATTCATTACAAGTTACCTGTGATTCGCTACATACAAGTCTGGTGGTATTACCGTTGTTTCTGGAACAATTTCTTATTAGTAGCAGACACACGGAAAAAAACAGGAATTCTATAGGATTATTCTGTCAAGCCAAACTTTTCGCGCCGCCTCCCGGTTCGGCTTAACGCAATCCTACTGTAAGCAGATCAGACTAGGCGAGCTTTGGCTCAATAAGACCCAAACGAGCATGAAAAGATGTGAGCGAAGGAGGTGACATAAAAACCGAGAAACACCCTGCTCGACGCTGAAGGGGCGCTAATTTCGCGCAGTGCAAGCAAGACTCCGCAAGATGTGGCTAATACGAATTTAACAACCCAACAGGAAGTCGCATCTCGTACACGCACTTCTTGCAGCTTATGCCGTCGTCATTAGGGAAGAACAAGCTCGTTCGACAATTTCTTCAGCATTCGGATATAGAAGCCGGAGAATGCAGCTACGTCTTTTCGTTCCTCCCACGCCGGGGTCTGTCATGAATACAGGGCTGAAAGTGATGAGGGAGACACTCAGCGAGGAATGAATATCGCATTTGCGTAATGGTCCAACTCAAAGAGCACGCTATTGGCGGCCATTGGAATCCGAGAAGAAGGGGAGCGGGTCACGGGCGGACAGATTGTTGAAGGAGATTCCGACGAAGGCGCGCAAAAAGCGGCGTTCGCCACCAGGCATCGGACGGGACTATATAGGGTGTGGATAAAGGGCCCCGGCGCGTGCGAAAAAAACAAAAATAAAGTACGCGTGAGGGAAGAGCACACGCGCCGACGGCTATGCACGACGGCGACGCCAGCGCGCCTACCCGTCTGCAGTCTGAACATCGTAGAGAGGTGCAGTTTCGATTTAGGTGCACGTCTGGGACAGCCAAATGTCCTTTCAGGGTGAAATTAAAAAGCAGAAACCGGGGTGAGGAAAAAAGACCGCAGCACCTAAAAATAACCGAAGAAGCATTTCGAATGAAACTATCGGCGGTGAAATTTGATTCTGGAGGCAAAGCGACACTACGTCCCTTATCGACCATCTCGCCTATAATTCGCAAGAACACATTCTAGCGTTCCTTGGGAAAAACAAAACTAGAGGAGAGAGAGAGAAAAGAAAGCGAGAACGAGCAGGAAAAACGTGCATGGACCGACTCTTGTCAAGGAAGTGAGAAAGATAAGTTGTGGCGCTCATGAGAAAACGTTATTTGTCAAATGCACTCACCTGCAACGATATAGCAACGCAACGTTAAAGAGGTCCTAGGAAAGAAAGACAGGGATGTTAACCAGAAATGCGTCCGGTTGGCTACCCTGCACTGGGGGACAGGAAAATGGGAATAGAATGATGAGATAAAGAGAGGAGTAGGGGAGGGGGGTAGGAAATCCGCCTTGAGTTCGCGCACGCGTGCGGTGGGCCTCACCAAGTCAAGGAGTTTTCACACAGGCAAGTTGCCCGCAAGGAGGAGAAAAAGTGTCTTCACAGCTTTCTGGGCCGACGCGCAATGTGGACGGCCTTGAAGTAGCGCCTGCACGGGTACCGGCCAATCGTCCAGTCGTCGCAATGCGACGGAATGCCTATAAGCCCACACAGCGTCTGATCATAAATGAGTGCAGGTAACAAGACGGGCTGCAGAGATCCCAGCGTGCAGTTGTTTGCATAAACCTGCATGGCGCCCGTGTCAGCGAACAATGATCCCCCTCTGCATAAGAGTCAAACGCAGTTTGTAGCAGAAATTACCGCGTAGTGCTCAAGCCTAATAACCATCCAAAGTTCTAATTTACACTTATGATGACTGAACAGTCAAGCCGGTTAAGAAAAAGAAAAGACTGCAAGGGAGAGAGAGAGAGACGCGGGGACAGAGATGCGAGATGGCAGATGAAGTTTGCCAAGTCAAAAAGCAACAACCAGACTGCCTACACTGTTTGCTCACAGAGTGCTATTCAAAAGAATTGGCTCTCCCGTGCAAAGTGTTCAGCGGCTGCGACAGCACGAAAGAAACACGTAACGAGAAGATAATGCATATAAACACATAGCTACCCAGCGTTTATGAGCACCTAAATACAGAAAAACAGCTCTACAATCAAGCATTCATATCGACTAAACAACCGAGCGGGTCGGAGTGCATCCTTGAGGATCGTGTCTGCACGGATCGTCTACGTCATTTTATTACAGACAAAGGTGCCGTCCACGTCGAAACAGCGTCGTCGCTGATACGGGAGGTCAAAATAACGAGCATTTTAAATGGTCCTTCTTTGTACTGACGTAATTCAGTCATTCTTCTTATAATGAAATTTTAGCTTGATGTCAGCGACTGTGGGCGGGCGTCGTACATCGTGCTGTAAATACCGACGCCAGGGTATTACCAACATTGAACAACACACACACACGCACACACACACACAGAGAGAGAGAGAGAGAGAGAGAGAGAGAGAGAGAGAGAGAGAGAGACCCTGCCCACAGACAGACAGACACGAACGAATCAGCCATCAGAAACGAGGAAAAAGATTATGTTCAGCCCAGCGACTACGAGCGCGACAGCAATACGCGCAGTGACAACACCAACGACGGCGGACACGACGTCACCGCGAAATTTAACTCATCGGAAAACTCCCGAAGCCTCTTGCGCTTATTTCAGCCACAAACGGAGCAAAGCAAAAGGCCCGAATGGCCGTAGGCGAATCGCGCGTCAAAAAACGGTAGAAAGAGTCGACCACGACTACGATCGATCAAGTGCACCCTGCGCTGTAGCGTAGTTTTTTTGCTTTTTCAATACATGGACATTACGGAAAACTCTGGAGGAAGGAGTTCGTCGCTGACGTGGGAAAAAGAAGACAAGAGGACGCAGAAGAAAAAAGACGTAATCAGGCACTGACGTGGGAAGCGAATAAAGAGCCTATGACCATAAGAGGCAGAAGGAAGAGAAGCCAACGCGGTGATCAGCCGGCGAGTGAGGCTGCCGATATTGGGGTCCTTCGTGTATCCAGCAGCCGGAACGAAACAAAAGCATGAGCAGATGCATGCATGATCAGGTCAAAGGGGAAGTCCACACTGCAGTGGATATACAAGATCGAGTCAAGAGAGCCAAAATAAAACACGCCGTCGAAACGACGTTATTCCCCGTCCCGACACTAAGTCCGAAGAAATAGAAAAACTTCTTGAATACAAAGGTCGTAAATGGGTGCGAGCGCCCGCTTACGCGCGCGCGCGCGCGCACGCACACACACACACACACACACACACACACACACACACACACACACACACACACACACACACACACACACACACAAATAAAAAATAAAAGTACAGGCGTCGCTCTAACGGTGGAGACCGGCTTATCGCCTCCCCGGCCGAGTGCCGCGAAGGCCGGGGATGCGCCGGTTTAGCTCAAGTGAGCGAACGCAGCTGAGGCTCGCGGTGGAACAAGCACCCGCTGCTGCCAACAGAACCTGAAGCAGAGAAAGAAAGTTACAAAAAATAACAGTAGCGGTAGTTGTGCGCGCGCGTGTCTATAGCTGGGGGATAAGGGATCGGAGGGAGGGTGGCGGAAAATAGGGAACGCAATGCGGCGTCATTGTGCGCCGCTCGCCGGACCGCGGCAGCGATATGCGGAAGCGTGAAACCCGGCAGCGACAGAACTCCGGCTGCGCGCGTCTGGGGTCAGGGCACGCGAGGAAGCGGTCGTTGCCTTTCTGAGCGTGCTAGTCGACACGCCGCTCGGGAAGGAAGGAACTCAACAAGGAACCGAGGAGTATATACATTGAAATCATCGCCGCGTCATACGCAAGTGTAGGATGCTGGCAATACAACAGCCCATGGGAAAAGCGGCCCCTGCGCGACTTCGCCATTGAGGACCTCGAGGAAGGCAGCGAAGACGCTTGGCTCCCACAGCTAGAAATAATAAGAGTACCAAGGAGGGAGGGGGGGGGAGAGAAAAAAACCCACGGCGCAGGGCCTTCCAACCTAAGTGGCGGCGGACATTGTGCTCAACAAAGACCGCACAGTAGAAGAAGTAGCAGCGGAAATTGGTAGACCACCAATGAAATCAAGCGTTCGGCCACGCTCTGCCGGTAGAAAGCGCCGGACGGGTGAGGTGCGAGTTCAAGGGACAAAACGGCTAGAAGCCGGCGGCGCCCGCAGAACCGGCAGGTCCACTCCCGGGCCGGACGCAGACAAGATCTGCCACTTTCCTCAGTAGCTTCCGGAAATTGTTCTTTGCCGGCCGGCCGCCCAACGCGCCCCTCTCGACGTTTCTAGGAGCAGCGGTCGTCGAGCGCACGCAGCATTAACGCCGCCTTTCGCTCAGTGCCAAAGTGCACATCCAACCTGTAAGACGAAAACGCGAGAAGTGCGCATTTTCCCGTTCTCCCTTTCCGCACTCCCGGACCCACGGCCGTCGATTTCTGCCGTTTCGCAAGCATGCGTTCTCCCCTCTGCCCGAACACTTCACTGAACCACATAACCCTAATACAGGCGTTGTGGCGGCACCTTGCACGGCGTGCGAAGCTACACACCCTGACGACGCGCAGGGCAACCCGCTGCAGGCACGTCGAAATAGGGTGCGCACGCAAGGGCTCTCGGCACTCGCGAATACCGCTCGGGCGATGTGTGCACAGCCAAAGCAGCACGCTGCCCAAGCAGTGCGTCAACGAAATTCATCGGAAGGAAGCGTCCCACGACAAATGATTTCTTTATGCACAGATTCTCGACGTCGTCCATCAAACGACACTACGATGAAGGCCAAACGACGCCGCTATCATTTGCGTCCACTGCGTAATGCAAGGCCCGCCGCCACAGCAGCAAAACGGAGAAAAACATGCGCGTTTTGCGGAAGAGCGTGTTTGGTGGGCGGTTGCGGCTGGGTTGAAAGGGCGCTCGCAACACGCGAGCAAAAGACAGACCGTGAAAAATGGAGGTGCCTTACCTACTCTCCCGCTACGGAGCAAAATGCACGAAGCTGAAACCTAAGGCGGTAAGAGTAAGCCCTACACTATTGACTAAAACCGCATTTCATCGGAAAATGAGAAACTAGCGCCAAAGGCGATATAACTAGTGCGGAAGGTGCAGCGCGCTTGTATTTCTGACGGGGAAAGCTGATACGCCTTTGACAGCAGTGCATCACGCTCCGCATCTTTTCTGTTCGCATGCTTTGCGTTGCACTCACAGTGAGCGCTGCTAATGAGCAAGAGCTAGGGCGCGCCTCGAATTGGTGCCGCGGCAACCCAGCAGGAACTAGCGAGCTCTGCGCGCTGAAGTCGTTAAGGGCTGGGCGCGCTCGCATTATACGGGCACGGCCGGCAAATAAGCAAACAGCGTCGGCGAGTCACCCTCCTGAGGGAGCCGCGGCGCGAACAAGCGCAGCAAAAAGGATGCGCGAACGGCAGCGCACACGCCAGCGCCGCCGCGAGCCAAGCCATCGGCGCAGCCACCCAGCAGCAGCCCCGCCGGGCCATGCTTCCTCCGCACGTAGCGGCTCGTCATATGCGAGATCACGCACGCGCCACCGCCGTGAGCGCACACTGGCGCCCCAGCGCGTGGGTGGGTGGGTCGTCCGGCGGGCCGCGCCACTTCATCATCGGCCGGCGGCTGCTCGTCGTCGCCTGCACGGCGGGCACGCAGAACAACACGCCCGCGATGCGCACTCGGTACCCTCTTCCCGACAGCTCTCTCACGCCGGACGAGTTCACTCGTTCTGCTGGGCCGGCAGGGCGCGGATAGAGATTTCTTTCGAGGCGGCAATAAATGCTCGACATAGCGACACGGAGCTGCGCGTGAGACTGCAAATGCTGGCGCGATAAAAACAGAGCGATCGGTTCGAACGTGTGCCCAAGATTGCACTACGCTGAAACGACTACCGGCACCAATTTTATTTATTTATTCCTCAAGTTGAACAGAACTTCGCATACACCGTAGAGAAGCGCGTTGCGGGAGACGTGAGAGCAAATCTACTTCAAGTAGTCGACGAATGTCGCGATAAAAGGAAACGATCTACGGGTCGTCCTGGCCACGGTTTCTGCGATCCCTGTATGCTTTAAACACTCGTAAGAACGAAAATTGCAAGAGGAAGGAAACATTTAGGGGGAGACCTGTGTCGACTGTGCGATTGTAGAAATCTCTCGGCGAACAGCCACCCTGATCACTGTCGCGTATTAAAATGCTGTACCGATGTAGATAAAGACGGTATTATTACGATTTACCTTGGATTATACATCTCTTTAGGGCTTCTTCGTAAGCGCAACCAGAAAGAACGCACCTTTCAGCGTGTATTCGGAGCGGCGCCACCACGACTTTCTCACGTCGCACGATGCACACCGCGCCAGAAATGTGCACTAAAGGGCGCCATTGAGGACCGACGCAGAAGAACGTCGGGAGAGCTGTAAATGACTCCACTCTTCTCGGCCCGGAAGGTTGCGCAACAACCGCAAAAGGGTCACCCGCGGACGCCAGATATACCGCACTGTCCCCAAAAGCGAACGTTGGCATTTTTTAAGTCTCCACCATTCCGAAGCAGAGAACTGCGATACAAAAGTTAAAAAATAAAAAGAAGACACACACACACACACACACACACACACACACACACACACACACACACACACACACACACACACACACACACACACACACACACACACACACACAGAGAGAGAGAGAGAGAGAGAGAGAGAGAGAGAGAGAGAGAGAGAGAGAGAGAGAGAGAGAGAGAGAGAGAGAGAGAGGTGAACCCAAAATCAGTACCGCTGTGGTCACATGATCTGTGTATACGAAGAGTTCGAAATCTTCACGGTGTTTCGAAACAAAATCGAGAGAGGTATTAAAGAAAGAAAGAAAGAAAGAAAGAAAGAAAGAAAGAAAGAAAGAAAGAAAGAAAGAAAGAAAGAAAGAAAGATTCTTGCGACATGAGCACGCGATAAGACGCTGTGTCGTCACCTCTTTTAGGCCATTTTTCTAGCTTAGTGGAGCTCAATAAAAATCGTATGCTTCTTTCCTTCTTTCTTGCGTTTCTGTTTCTTTTCTCCCTTTTGAAACTGCCCTCCTATTGAACTAGCCTGCACAAACAGCGCGACCAACGCCTGCGTTCGCCGAGCGCGAAACGAACCTTTAGGAGCTGGGCGCCCATTCCCGCCAATCGTGCTGCGAATCGAGAGGCTCAACTGCTGTGTCCCTGCATCCTGCTTTTGTCGCGGGCGGCATAGCTGAAATGTAACATGCGCGAGGACGGCCTGGCTCCAGGGCGTTTTTGTGACCCTGCGTTGGGAAGCGCTTCGAGCCAGCTTGAAGCGATCGTAAAAGCATAGTTGTCCTTTTTTTATATTCGTTTACGGCGGATGAGGAAATCTAGTCTTGTTCCATTTTACATAGCCCCTCCCGCCACCCCCCTTCTTAGCCCCCACCTCACCCCCTTCATTTGAAAAAAAAAAAAAATAATGACCATTTCTGTTAGAGCAGAATCGTGGCTCCTACCGAGAAATGCTGATACCAGCAGGGCGAAACGGCGAACGGCGGAAAATTACGTAAAGACAAAGGACGTCGCGGCGTCTTTAAATCCGCCGGCGCGAAGGTTCCTGAAGTCGACGATGAGAAAGTAGGCTGCGTTGTCGCCATGCAAATCGGTTCTCTGTTCGCGTGTAACCGCTACGACGACACTCGAACGAGGAGAACTTAAAGAAATAAAGAAGAGAGGCCTCGCCCGTAAGAGCGCGACGGTTGCTGAATCGAGAGACACGTACGGTCGCATTCAATCGCACAGAACCATTATTCAGATTGAGATGAAGAGTGGAAAAGACCACAAAAGACCAAATTGCGGAGGTCGCGGCACAAAGGAAGCATGTGCAGCGCTGGCACGAGGGCCGTCGGCATCCATACGCAGTGACCCGACAGCGAATGCCGCCGCTAGCTGAAGTCACGCTGCTGCTCTGCCGGTCAATCGAAAATGCATAAGCAGCGCGAGACTGCGTTTCCAACTTTGTTACTGCTCCCACACGAGTTATCGCGCGCCAGAGTCGGCGCGGCACGAACAAGCATGGAGAAGAGCCGTATCGCATTAAAAATAGACTGAAAAAAAAAGAATAGCGTTACGCTACAGCGACTCTCGACGGAGTACAAGCGCGCCGTACTAAGAGAAAAGCGGGCGAACGGAGAAAAAGGCATTCCGCGAGCGAGCGCGGGAGAATAGCGCAGAGCAGCAAGGCAGCAATGGGCAACGTGTCTACTAAAGAGATTACAGCCCAGTCCTTTACCTCCTCGGTAGGAACCCCAGAGCATGCGTTGCTGAGGGAGCGCCGCAAACAAGTCCGCTCGCCTTCGCCCCACGCAACGACAAGGAAACGCGGAGCGGCCGCCTCGCGGGGAAAAGGGCAGAATGGCGCCAACGGCGAGCGCCCCAAGGAAGGCGCGGGACACAGCTGCACGTGCCACGCCAACGAGGTCGCGCTAACCCCAGGCCACGCGAGGTCGCCATCTACGCTAAACACGGCAGCGTGTAACGAGAGCGCCATGTTAGAGGGTCGAGTAGAAAGTATACGCCATCGTTCTCGAGTGCTGACTTGCGTTTCCATCGCACGAATAATTTCCGCAAATACGCGCGTCAGAAAAAAAAAAAAAAATATTGGGGGGCGCTCCGCAGCCAGCCGATTGGTCGAAGAGCCAGCCCATTGGTCAGCGTAAAACGAAGGCACGGATGAAGCCGCGCTAGATGCGCACATAATGTTCACAGCAAAGACTCCGAGGCCAAGTCACCATACATGATAGTCAAGCACTCGGCACAAAGCTGGATAAAGCAACACGCGGAAAAGCGATACGCACGTCATCCGGCAGACATACCGTAAGACCCTCAGCGAGAGTGCCAAAAGCTTAGGTGAACAAACACGACTCTGGTGCGAGGTTTACCGGTTGTTGCCTATTGCGAGCAAGGACTTTCCACTGAGCACTTCCTTACGATTTCACGAGCGGACATCACTGGCTTCCGTAAATGCGACCGCGTAAGCCATACAGATACAAAAAGATGTTACAAACGCGCAAGGACAAATCACTCAATTTTCGTCAAAGCAGCTGGAACGATAATGGGAGTCCTCCATCGGCTAATCGACAACGTATTGCATTCAGAAGCTCGCCGTGAAAAAAAAAAAAAAAAGACCTAGAAAATATTATAAGAGCTCATGTGGCTATTCACAGTAATCGAGAGTTGGCTGCACACAACGGATCTGAGCCCGTGGCGAGCACTTCTCTCAATCTGCGCAACACCCTACATTAAACGTCCCCTCACCAGGCCCCACAGCAAATATTGCTTATACGCTGGAAGCTGTTACGTGTCCTCTACGGAGCGTTCTGCCGCAAACATTTTTCAAATCGGCTCAGTAATAGTTGAGATAGAAATAATTCAGTACCGCGAACCCATGAGTTCAGGAGCCGAGCTCTACTGCCAAGCGAGACACTCTCCCCTTCCCCCTCTGTCCCCCGCAAACGAAATTCCTTCCCTGCGTTCTCCCATACCGGACCTCGAGGAAGGCGTGACGCATCCGTCAGGGGCCTCGCCTTCATTGCATTTTTTATCCTCGCTTTTTGCGGCGCGGCGCATTTCCGCTGACGGCGTTGCGCGCGAGCTGTTGTGATTAGAAAGTTTTAGTATAGCGTAAAATCCTTCCGTTAGCGTTAGCGTGCGACGCAACGCTAACGCAAAGAAAGACTGCACTGCGCGGCACAAGGTAATGTTTTAGAATAGCGGAACAGAGAAAAGCGTTAACGTTAACGCAAACAAATAGAGCGCCATCTAGACGTAAAAACACAAAGTACTGGAAAGCAAAATCCACACGAAATGTCAAGCTTATCCAATGCCGAATCCGCAAGTGTGTCCCGAAGTCAAGCTTATCGAAAGCCACAGTCGCTGCGTTAATTACGCATGTAGGTGTTTGGTTTGAGCGTTTTGTCGAGAGTCGCGAAATACACCGGTTATTCTTGGCATGCCGCGATCGAGTGTTCTGTGCGACCCATATTACGTGTCCTTTTTAAGTTGGGATGACACAGACCCCCTCATGCTTCGGGAACGAGAGCGACCGCGCAGGTTCTACGTGTCCTCAAGATCCACTCAACATCGAAGCTATTCCGGAGGGGACGTTTCGCCGGCAATTTCCCTTCCAGAAAGCGGATTTCCCACTTCTTTCCAATTTTTTGCAACGGACGTCCACCTTGACGTCCGTCCGAATGGGTTCAAGGCGAAGACCTCCTTCACGAGGTTCATATCGTCGTTGTTGGTAAAACGCACACGCATTGTGACCACAGCCCCGCCCACACTACTGTGTTTTGCCGCTGAAAACGTGACATGCATCGGCTTGACATGCGGCTATACAACAAGCGAACGAGCGAAATACACTTGGGCGCCATCTCGAGGCGGATACAGCAAACATGAGCAAACATTAGCAAACCCTCTCGTTAAGCCTGCTGCGCCGCTAATCGAGAACGTATATCGTAAACAACGCCCATTTGTCACCTCTGCGCCACTGTCGAAGCATCATCACACAAATCTAAAGCGAACACGAGCATTAGTGGGGAACGAATGAGCCGAACAGTGCAGGCCGACGACTCGATAGATCCGAAGCGGGCTGCTCTCACTTCGACTGGCGCCGCCATGTTGCCGTACGTAAGGCTCCCCTTGCGTGCGTTAGCGTTCACCGCTAAATCTCGAAAATAGCGTACGTTCGTAAGAGCTCCAGCACCGTTTACGTACAGCGCATGCGCAGTGTGGTGCACGCAACTATAACGCTAACTCTTTGCGTTTGCTGCTTTACGCTATACTAAAACTGTCTAAATTGTCTCGTTTCGCACAGCGCACGCTTTTGCGCGCTGTGCACGAGGACACCCAACTAGCGGTGTGAGTGCTACACGAATACTGAGGCATACACGAGCAGATCAGAGCATGACCGCGCGCTGGAATACGGTATAAAATAGCTTCGCTGTCTGCGGGCGCGACTGCACGACGTGGGAACAAGCAGACGAAGCGGAAGTACATCTCTCTTGCTTTTGTGCGAAGTAAAACAAAAACACGCATTCGGTTCGTGTTTTATTATTTCTCTAAGCTTTAATTCGTCTATTAAAGCAACACATCACAGAAACGACAGATGTTGCTTGGAATAATTATCGAAGTCACGTGTCACCTCGAGCGACGCCACAGTGCAAACACGTACGTAGGCGCACGATTACGTCAACCTCCGGCTAGGAGTGCGGAGGCCGCGAGGAGAAGGGAAAAGAGCGTTTGGTTTGTAATGTCAGGTCTTTCCGCGGCGCGTAGCGATGTAATACTTTGCAGACACGATCGTTATCGCGTCATGTATGCTCTGCGCTTGTCTACTCTAAATGGCCAGACTTGGTGAGGGGCCCTTTAAATTGTCGGGCAAAAATCAAATTTTCACCCAAATAAAGCCACGCACACGCTACCACTTATCCCACAGCTTAAAATTGCATTAGATGTGTTCAGCACCTTGCACTCGCCACGTCACTTACACCAACAAAAGCCTGCTAACTTTACTGCAGCCAGCGACAGCTAATCCAGCGGGCACGCGCAGCGGCGCGAGCCAATGGGGTCCTGAACTAAGGGCTCCACTCTAGGAGCAAGATGCGCTTTCCTGGCGAACTTTCGCCCCACACGGGCCAAAAGGCCCAAAGTAGCTTGGCCAGACACAGCTGAGCGGGCCACCATTGAAAAGTTTAGCGACAGCCCTGCTCACCGCACGAACAGAACGGCGAAAAAATAGGGCATTGTATGTCGCGTGACAAAAGCTCGACACCGGCTACAATCGCTCAGCGCTTTCCGTTGCTCCCACATGTTAGACCCGCGTTCTGGTAAAGAGTTCACGACCAAGACAGCAAGCTAAAGGCACGTGTAATGCGCGCGCGAGAAAAAAAAGAAAAGGTAACCCGCATACTGTGGCTGTGAAAAATACAGAGCTCAAAGTTTGGACAACATCCACGCGCAACACAAAAGGACAGCGAAGTGAGTGGGAAAAAGGTAGACCACGCGGCGCAGCATTTTACAGACAACATCTATTTGACCGGATGATGAATGCGTTCATAACGAGCCGGCTGAGGAGCCAAAGTTTTTTTTTTTTTTTCCCTACAGAGAGCAAGATTAAAAAGCCAGACAGTCGGGTGCGCCAAGGCCGAGTCAAGCACAAACCGTTCATACATCGGCAAGCATATCTCAGTTATCTGCAACAGGCGGAACCGCTGTTTAGTACCCGAACGCACACGCAACGGAAGGACGCGAACGAAATAAAGTGAGCGGCCGAGGCCTCGACAGCTATAAATCACGAAGGGATGCGAGAAAACGACGGACGCACACACACAACGGCGAGGGGGAATGTTTGCCGTCATCAATATTTCCCTGGCTTGGCGCTGAGTAGAAATAAAGCAGATGAAAGAAAATGAAGAGAAAAGAAGCGAAAACAAAACCAGCTGCTCTTGCACAAAACGAAGACTTCTCCACTCGCGATTGGGTGTGATCGCCTGGTGCGAAAGAAGTTTCTCACTGCCGCAGACGGGAAGCTAGAAGCGAACCAGGCACATCGCTGCAGGAGGCGAGCTAGACTGTTCCGAGTACGACGCGAATTCAGGCGCAGTCGTAAGAATGGCAGCCAAACATGGGAACGAAAAATGTGAAGCATTAACTAAACTGTTGCCCATTCAACGGGATCACGACCCCTCGGGGTAACAGTTTCCACGCCTGCTGGCGTCTTAATAAACTGCGAGGAAACCATACTTGCGGCGGTTCAGAAAAGCGATAGAAAGCCCGCGTAGATTACAACTCCCAACAAGAAGTTAAACAGAGGATTGACTGATGTTTTTCTTTATTGAAATACATATGAAGAGATTTAGTCACGCTCTTTAAAATAATAAAATAGTAAGATTAATATGAACTAAGGAGAAACGTCACAGGTTCGGAAAATCGAGGACGGATCCGAGCTACCTGATTCCGAATATAGACATCTACACACTGGAACATTGAGACTAACGGCGAGGACGAGTTGCACAATATATTACACCAAGTTTTGGACATGTGACCGCGATGCGTTGCGATATGAAACGGCACAGAGGTGAGGGAAATACACACATCATATAATACACACACTGACACAACAGACAAAAACGAAGCTTAATCGCAGAAAACAACGCACAAAGTAGAGTACGAGACATAGAGAACACAAACGGACATAAACACGAACGTTCAGAAGCGGGCTAAGTATTTTATAACTCTACTCAATGCGGCATTTAGTGAAACAACTTAGTGAAACGTCAAAACCAGCTCCAGCTCAATGGTAGAGGCCATGTTGGTGAGCTGCGGATTTATTTAATGCCCATATGGGGTTGGTTATCAGAATGCGGACAGAAATCCAGGCATAGGAGCGTTTATAGCCCCTTCCGCCACGGCGTACACGTTTGTGGACGCGACTTACTTTTGCCATTACTGTGTAGTAGTTGCAAGGAATAGACAACGAACATTAAGCCTTGAGTAAAATGAACATTCTGCTTTACTAAAGTACACCCATTTCACTCCTGAGTGAAATGTATCTGTTCAGACGACCGCTTTGGTGAAGGCACTACCTGTTTGATGGGGCGTTTCAAGTTCGGCGTTACGGTAGTAATTGCTAAATTAAATTTTTTTTGCCTTGTAATACTTGCACCCAATAATTAACCTGCCCATGTAATTCGAGCGGACGATTCAATATTTTTAAGAAATGTAGCATGACTCAGTGCATAATAAATGAATATTTAAGTACTATGTAATTATGATGGGACTCTATAAAATGCAGTCATTCTCATCCCACCTTGACTTGCTTTCTATGGAGTCTCCAGCGCCTTGGCATAAAATTATGTAAATTTTACAAATTTATCGACAGTCGATCGTAATTGGTGACTGAAGGGGACAGTGCGGCCAATGATGTCTGTTCGTCCGTTCAACCATAGTACTTTTAATTCACACACACACACACACACACACACACACACACACACACACACACACACACACACACACCTTCCGAACAAACATCCGGTTCAAGTGCACGTTGGACCAGCACCACATAGCAACTGAGTAACTGCAGCAGGTTTACGGCGAGGAAAACAAGCGGCAGAAATGCGTTTCTGCGAAAAGGGAAAAGGCAAAGTGAGGGAAGTCTACCCAGACCAGGAAACCTGGGGATCAGAGAGCATGACCAAAAAGTTGCAGTGCCCAATAAAAAAAATTGCCTCGATACAGAAAGAAGGCCGCTAAACGAAAGAATAAAAGCGTCAGTTACACCAATCAGGAGTAAAAACAAAGCTATGCACTGCAAACGCTCGTCGACGAGATATTACAAGAACCAGTCTTTTAAACAAACAGATCCAAAGCGTCTGAGAAAGCTATTCACAGAGTATGTACTCTCGTGCGGCTGAAAGTGAGGGACAATTCAGACTGCGCATTCTCGTGATAAATTTATCTCAAAGAACAACGGCAGCCAATTTCCTTCGCCGAAGGTCGCAACCCTCCACAGATAGAAATAGACCATCTCACGCGATGAAACGATAGACGTCCGGAAAGAGCCAGTATTTTTTTTTTTTTTTTTTCGGAACTGATCAGACAACCAGCCGGTGACGTCAAGGAGACCGCTACGCTGTATTCGCCGTTTGCCGGGCGAAAAGAAAGCGGACGGGCGAACGATTCGCCCGTGCGGTCCAGCATAAAAGAAAAAGAAAAAAAAAAGGGGGGGGGGGGAGACTGAAAAAGAAAGAGGCAACTGCCCCATGCAGCCCTCCCCTTCCATTTCTACTCAAAGCACTGAAGAGCCGATTGAACGCCGAGAGAGGAAGCCTAACGCACAATGCCGGATGCCTCAAGCGGGAAAACGCCGCAAACATCCTTTCAATCATTGCCGTTCCACGAAGGCAAGCAAAAAAATTGTAGCGCCGCCGAAAACAAACAAACACGGGGAGATGGAAAGGGGGACATGGAAAGGAAGACCTGGCTGCGAAAAGACAGAAGGACGAACCCTCCATCCCCCGTTTCCCTTTCGTTCCACGTTAGTGCACGCCGTCAAAAGCGGGAAGAAAGAGGAAGCGACCGCAGCACCGGTATAATAAGGACAACGCTACGCAAAACGGATTACGCGCTAAACAAAGGCAGCCCTGCGAGAACGCGCCCGCGGCGTGCACACAGCCGCCGCACGCCAGCGTCGTTTGGTCATTGCACGCGAGCCGCTCAACGATGCTAGCGCCAACCGGTGGAATACGCGCACGGCGTCGGGCTCCAGTTGTGCCGAACAGATATCGCACACTCCTACAGCCTACTCGCGCGTCCCCGCCATTGTTGAGGTCTGCAAAAAAACCGATCACAGTGCCATCCGTTGAATTCGGCGCATGCAACAAAAAAACGGCAGTGCGAAGTAGAAATACGCATCGCACCTCCGGGCGCTAAGTTCACCACATCTTATTTCCTAGCAGTTGTGTCATAACACGCACAAGTGTTACATAAACGTTAATGAGAAATTAAACTACCGATATTTATTAATCAGCACACAGAGAAACGCACCTGCAGCAGGCAAAAAAGGAAGCAATCCTCAAGCAGCGAGAAAACAGCACCTTTGCAAGAGGATCGAAAAGTACAACCGCTTCTCCGGGAGAGTCGCTATATCAATGAGCAAACAAAGAAGGCCAGAGGATGGTCAGGCGAGCTCGAACGAGTCTGGAATGACTCCATAATGCGAAAGCCAGTAACACCGATAAACTGCAATAATTCGGAAGACTTGACAGGAAAACTTTACATCTGCTCCGAATTAGCAAGAAGATACAAAGAAAATCAAACCTAGGGCTTGCTCAGGAAGAACGCATATAAAGAGAAGAAAAAATGCATTTCTCAGAACGCTCTTGAAAGGTACAGGTATACAACAAACGTATTTCGAACAGCAGCCAAAGACATTACTTTTGTGACCAATTCCTCATACTTACTTCGCCACCAATAATATGAAGGAATGAGTAAGCCTTTATTTCTAACGAGCAGTGACCAGTTGTTTCTAGGCCACGTCATGACATACGAGGGTGAATCGGAATTTTACGCCAAATTACAGCTGTAAATGCCAAGTCACCATATCAATGCATATCCAATGGTGCATCTTTCTTGGACCGGGCCGGCCTTATCTGTCGATAGCTCAGCGGCACGGCACTGCTGTCAGTTGCTGAAGATGGCGGTTGTGCTTCACACGCCCACAGCGTACTAGCAATGAAGTGGCGATTTTTTTTTTTTTTTTTTTTTTTAGATGGGGGAAGGAAAGCATAGAAGAGACCCCACCAGCACGGACATATTGGAGAAAGTGCGGCGGAAGTCACGAGCTGTTTTTCCCAAAGCAGCACTGGGAATGGTACCCCAAACGTCAACGTTGTCCTAGCAACCGCGCTCCTGAAGCTCTCGCTGCTGCTCGAGACCTCAGCAAAGTGAGGTAGGTTATTTCGGCCTGTGTCGTTCCCGCGACAGATTGTGTTCGAGAGACAGCCTGACTTTGGAGCGGGGTGTGTAAGCTTGAAAGTTGTGCTTTGGGTCTGGGAGTGCGAGCTGTCAGTCAGCAACCAAATGCACTCAAGTAAATAAATAATCATGGCGTGGGTCTTCGTCTACGTCTTCAACGTGCCACGGAAAAGCACAGGAGCGCGTCTGCTTCACTAAAACTGCTAGAGAAGTTTCGTAGGCCCTGTTCTGACGCGTGTCGGCAGCACATACTATCGGCTGCTCGTACGTAGCAATGCAAGTTCAAAGCTCCCGCCTTTCTACTCCGGCGAGCTGATTGGATGCGCAATGGGAGATGGCACACCAACATGGCTGCATTTCCGGCTTCAAAAACGTGACGTCAAGGCCTCTCCTACTTTGTTTCTTACCTCTATGGTTTTTTTATTATTTTTTTTATGGAGCAGGCGACGAACACCCGTCGAAATCCACAGGGAAATGGAGCCCACGTGACTGAGATGTCTGAAGCAGCCACAAGCAACCTCAAGGCAACCGTGGTTCCACTAGCAGGGCGCATCGCTTATGCGTTATACGACAAACCAAGGACATCACGCACTGAGACGGTCTCAATATGACGCCACCACTTCTCCGAGGTTATATTACAGGCGAAGCGAATTGACGGCACACTGCAACTCGCATGCCCGGCTGCTACACAAAGCTCTACGTTGGAGAGGACATTGTGGAACAAATGCTAGGAGAACGTTATTGCACGAATACTGCGCCGTCACTGCACCCTCAAAGAGTAGCGCAATGGCCCGGGATGGAGCAACGAAGGCAACACGAAACATGTGCAGCGGAGCGTACAGCATTACGATGAAAAAGAAAAAGCGGCGACGAAGCTATACTCCTTCATATGAGCGCACAGTCTGCAACACTCTTCAGAAAAGCATCGCGACAAAGAAACCGACATTCAAAGCATGCAATCTTTTGCAATGGTAGTCGGCATTGAATGGGGCGTTGGTAACAAAAGCCAAAACGCCTGAAAGCGATTTTTATTTCTCTGTTTTCCTTCTGTGTGCCTTTCTCCTTGAGCAGAACAAATACACAGATTCTCAAGGAAAGCGAAATTAATTAAGACTGTGTCGTATCGTAACAGTCAATGTTAACAATGTCATGAATTGGCATGGCAAAAGCTCGTATTTCTGCACACTATTTTGGAGATTTTACACCGAAGCTGTTTACGGCTAGGGTTCGCTGGATTTTTCGTGCCCGTCAACAAATCTGCATGTGCAGAAACTCAGCTCCCGAATGTGATGCAAAATCGCTTCATTCTATGCAAAAGCTTATAGCGTCTTGGAAGAAGTATTCAAGCCATTAAATTGGGACGGCTTAGGAGTAAGGACCAACGGCGAATATCTCGGCAACCTTCGTTTGCCGAGATGACATTGTCCTGTTCAGCAACACTGGGGACGAGTTACAACATGATTGATGACCTTAACAGACAGAGTGTACGAGTGGGGTTGACGATTAATATGGAGAACACGAAGATAATGATTAACAGCCGAACAAGGGAACAAGATTTCAAGATCGCCAATCAGCCTCTAGAGTCTGTGAAGGAGTACGTCTACCTAGGTCAATTACTCACAGGGAAGCCTGATCATGAGAAGAAATTTTACAAAAGAATAAAAATGGGTTGGAGCGCATACAGCAGACATTGTCAGCTCTTGATTGGAAGCTTACCGTTATCATCGAAAAGGAACGTGCACAATCGGTGCATTTTACCGGTGCTAACATATGGGGCAGAAACTTGGAGCCTGACAAAGAAGCTGGAGAAGTTAAGGACCGCGCAAAGAGCGATGGAACGAAGAATGCTAGGCATAACGTTATGAGACAAAGAAGGCGGTTTGGATAAACAGCAAACGGGCATAGGTGATATTCTAATTGACATTAAGGGGAATAAATAGAGCAGGGCAGGTCAGGTAATGCCTAAGTTAGATAACCGGTGAACCATTAGTGTTACAGAATGGGCGGCAAGAGAAGGGAAGCGCAGTCGATGACGGCAGAAGACTAGGTGGGGCGATGAAATTAGGAAATTTACGGGCGCTAGTAGTTATCGGTGGGCTCAGGACAGCGGTAATTGGAGATCGCAGGGGGAGGCCTTCGTCCTGCAGTGGACATAAAATAGGTTGATGATGATACGTCTGATCACTTGGATATGCATTTTCAGTAGATTAGTTATCAATGGGCACCATTCAGTAGAATATCAGGTAGAAAGAATAAACTGCACTGAAAACTGGTCCGGCAATTTTCCTTCGAGGCGATTTTTTTTTCTTTTATGGGGGTATGAGCCATTACTTAAGGGTGTATGGACACGGAAAGTAAGCGTACGGGACGGAAATATTTCTGGTTGGGTAGGCATAGAAATGCTTACGCATTCAATAACAGAGGTGATATGAGAATTTGTTTGCGTACTTTTGTTCAAAATTCTGCGTCACCTTTGTGTCGTGTGCTAAACACCATCGCAGGTACCCCAGTTTCACAAAGTGGAATGGCTCATTTTTTTTTTTTTTTTCGGAACGGTTAAGCAAGGACGCCATACAGCATTTTTCCCGTACTATTTGCGGCGTCGAGAAAACCCAGATTACTGAGGACTGCAATGTTCACGATGCTTCGAAAGACTGCAAAGTCGAGCGCATAAAACGCGAGTGCTGCATTGCACGCCGGCCAGCACAAGAATGTCTTAAACTTTATCTTCGTGTTCTATGTCTTAAACTCTTCGACCAAGACATCATTGCTTGAAAGATTGGTCTAGGCAACACACGCACTTCACTAATTTTTCAGTGCTGCCTATAGTTTTTATCTACACACGCAAAAAAAATAAATAACAAGAGCGGGCGGGGGGTGAACGGGTGGCAACAGCGTGCGCGTGTTTACTTCCGGATACATGTGGACAGAACTGCCGAAAAGCACACAAATCAGCAAGCACAAGTGATGGCGAAAACCTGAAGGCAGACGCGTGTGCAAACAAACTGCCGGAATACATGGATTTTAAGGAATGCGTCCCCTCAGGGCCAGACGGGCCGAACGAGAACATTTGAACAAAGACAGAAAAAAGAAACAATAAGATAAAGGAAACCTTCAGAAAGGGAGGCGAAGTCACGCTGAACGAAGTAAAAAAATGCCCCCTACCCATAGAACGCCACGCGGAAGCCCGCTTCGGGGGAGGAACCGCCATCGACAGTTTGCGTACAGTCCGCGACAGTAAACATACGAGCAGGCAGAACGATCCGAGCGTCGACACCCGTTCTCAAAGTAAAACTGGCGTCCTCGGGGCATGCACCAATCGCGTCACGTTCTGCGAGTGAATAAACGCGATCACGACGGCGGGTTCGTTTCAATTCGAACGGCTTACGGGCTAATAAATACAGAGGGGCGCGCCTTCCATTTTTACGGTCGCAAGCACCAACGGCGCACTACGGCTCACTGCGCCGCAGTGCAACGCTATAGCACTGACGAACGACCCACGCGCCACCTCACTCCCCTTCCCCTCCCTTATCACCGAGCGACCCGGTGAACCCCCCCGTTTTCCCAAGCGCACACGCTGGCGTGCTGCTTTTTCTTTCGCACCGACGACGCGCCATATCTCAACGGCTGGCCCACTTGCAACGTTGATAGGCCTCCGTTGGTGCTTGCATAAGCTGGCGTTCTCTGTCGCCGACGTCACTTGTCGCCATGAGGGGCGCGTAGCGTTAGAATTCGGGGCCCTTCCAAATTCGTGGCCAGCGCCGGCCGCAGCCCGGCAACTCACTCTGACGACATCGGTGCCCAAGCAGATGCGCCGGCGAAGCTGCTTCGGTCGAGTGAACGCCAGAAGCAGGCGTGATTCAAGATGCGCGGGAAGAAAAAAAAATAGAACTGCAACGAGGAGCACCAGAGACGCTGAACCCCATTATATTCTTAGAAAAGGAGAACTAAAAGAAAGCGAGAAGGAGAGAGAGCTCTCACAGCAACATCTTTTTTTTTTCTTTCGCAAGCTTAAACTCGCACAAAAAGCGAGCAGCCGCGAAGAGGGACTTTCTTAGCTACCCTCATGGTTCCTTGTTTTGAATAAAGAGCATATAGAAAAAAAGCACACAAGCACGCCAGCTCGAGCTATGTAGCCCTTGCCAAAAATACTGCGTTTGCACACCTACTTGAAAAATGAAAATGTTAAGAGCAGCCAGAGAAGCCAATAGCAGCGTTATAGACCGCTTAATCACCACTGTATCACTCCCATATTAAGCGGGGACTGATGTTGACTTTTCAGCGTGTTAGTACCACCAAATCGTGCACCAAAAAACGCTAATCTCGGAGAAGGCCTGAATCCCTATGAAACATTTAAAATAACACGAGAGAGAACAGGACTAATGACAAAGGGATGAAGCGTACACACTCCGAAACTTTAGTGCTCTGAGCACAAATGTAATTAACGGGCTTTGCGACAGGTCAAATTTGATTGCTAAAAAGAACGGTAATGAACTGAACGTTTATATAAAAAAGCATTAAACGAATGAACAATGAAACGCGACACAACCATGAATTTAGGCGGCAGCACCAAAAATCGCAGCGCACTATTTCGGAGCCAGAACTACTAGCAGCGAACTACGCCCCTGCGAAGCATGCACCGCCGCAAATACAGCCAATATGTGGCGAAACAAACAAAGCATACAACAGCGTTTTTAATGCGGTAGCATTAGGAGTGTTAAAGTGGAAAAGTATACATGTGTGACGTGTGAGAAGTCGGTCACGTGGTGTTTGCACGTGCACACACACACACACACACACACACACACACACACACACACACACACACACACACACACACACACACACACACACACACACACACACACACACACACACACACACACACACACACACACACACACACACAGAGAGAGAGAGAGAGAGAGAGAGAGAGAGAGAGAGAGAGAGAGAGAGAGAGAGAGAATTAAAAAAATATGCAAATGCCACGCAGCTGGATAGAACCAAGGGTAATGTTTACCGTGGCTTGAAGATATTTGATTTTCTGCATTCCGGTTAATTACTTAATTAGGCATATTAAATCAGTAACTTGTCAAATATAAGTTAAACTAAAAGGGTCAATGAGAAAACTCTAGAGCAACATGAAAAAGTCCCGATACAGCTTTCTGCTGCTCAATACGTGCTACATCAGAGTTTTTCCGAGCGTGAAAGAAGCCCGCGAATACACGCAGTGCCTCGAGCGGCCGGTCGCGCTACCACTACCCACTACCGGTGAAACCGTGATTACGTGCAGCTGTACTTGGCGTCTCAGCGTGGAGCGCTTAATTAGCCGCACGGCGAACTAGCCCTGGAAGTATTAGTAAGTCACGTGGCACTTGGTCACGTGGAATTTTGGTTCTTTTTTTGCCACCAGATGGCCCTGCTCTCTGCGCATCTCGGCGGAACCTCCTTGGCGGAATTTTTTTTTTCTCGGCAGAACTGGCGCGCGCGTCAAGGAAAACGTGTGCTACCGTGATTTCGTTCGCGCATCGTGTTGGTTCGCGCATCGTGTTCACCTAAAATGAACAAAGCAACCTTCAACGAGGCCCTAATAACTGAAGTGGAGAAGCGTCGCGTCTCATCGTTAATACTGGCAAGACAATTTGCTAATAATATTACCAGTGTATGCTGCTCGCTCTCTTCTCAACCAGGCAGGCCGCACCCACATGTACCTCCTGACCCGCATTTTTTCTTGCTTAAGCATCAGCATCCCCGTTAATAGTAGCAATCGCCTCTTCTGCTCGGTAGTAAGCGGCCGACCCTCCTTTTTATATGTGAAGTTGTAAACAAGCAGCGGCTTCTCAGCATGCGCAAGGTACATAGTCGCAGTTTCGCACACGATATTGCTGCTTGAAATTAAGCTTGATAAATACACTTCGGAAAGAAATGTTGCTGTCTAATTACACTCAGATTATTTTTATTGTAGTGTTCTGTAAGTTTAAGGGCATTTTGTATATGCGGTAACAGAGACAATACATGTCGTTGAGAGTTATGCTGTCTGGCAACCCGGAAAACGTGGCGCGAAAGCGCCGCTCCTTTTTTTCGTACGGGTGCTCGCGCGTGGGCGGCAACGCGGGCGTTTGCCGCCCGTCGCGTTTTTCGCTCGCGAAAAACGCGCCATGCGGTTCCAGCTTTAGGCCGCCGTTTCTGCGGCGAGCGTCGGCGGAACCGAGCAAACTAGCACAGCGAGAGATGAAAGAGCGAACCGCGCAGACCAATGAGAGCGGCCCCTTAAGTGACGTGCGCGCGGGAAACTTGTGTCATGCGGACCCGCCCGACCACTCGTTCCGTACTATTGTCTGCTCGCATCAGCTCTCGCTCGCGCTTGTTTGTATTGCCATGGTTTGCGATTTTTGTAATCTGACAGTATACGCGACGCGAATTGTTCAGTACTTTCTGGAAGCCACGCGGGCACCAGCGATTACGCTGGAACTTTCGATGAGTCATTAAAAAGCGACGCGCTTGACCCGCAGATAACATTTCCGACGATCGCCGACCCTGCTCGCCGACTCTGCTCGTCGCTATCGTTGTGCTCGATTGTTATTTGTCTTGCTGGGTACAAGTTCGGTCAATAAAGGGTTAAATTTGTAAGTCACAGTTCCGACACTGCGTCGTTCTTCACTGTCACTACCAGGTGACAATATAATAATGCAAAACAAGGTCAGCCAATTCTTTCTGAACAATGAGCGACGCAACTGGTGGAAACGCTTCGTCTGCCGCAGCTATTAAACTAGCTGCCCGATCAGAGGATCAGCGCCGCCGCCGAGGAGGCCCTGTTCAGAACCAAATTCTTTGCCATAATATATCGCGAATGCCTAAGCGCGTTAAGAGGATGCCTAAGCGAATTAAGAGGATGAGTAAACGAATTAAAATGGATGACGAAGAGAAGTATACCAAATGAATTAAGGGCGATGTGTACGTCACGTGTCCGTCTTTAATGCGTTGGAACTCTAACTTTCGCCTTGAAGTGGGCTTAGGGATAACATAAGAGACACTGCGAGTGTTTCTAATCGGCCGTCATAAATGCAAGCAAAGTAGTAAACACTATTTCGACTAACACACACTATGGTCCAGGGCGGTGGAAGACCGCCGAACAGCTTAGGGGACACAAGAGGCATACATTTCGCTTGCGTGCTCAATCCGCTTGTGTCCCAGCAGATTTCAGGCTGTAGGGCACGAAACCGCTAGCACCCCCTATCGAAAACTCTATGTTGTCTAAATACACCGTTTGTGCCACGCAGCTCAAACTATCAGACTCCGCCACGCACAACATATCCAGCCACATATCCGTTACTTCTCTACCCGCGCCATCTAGTGTCAATGTGGCTCTTAAGAAAGGGTATCCTTCACCACGTGTGCATTGGTAACTGTACGTGGTCTCTAGCGGCGCGAGATAGTTGCGCTAAGGACGCACAGAGAGGTACCGGACGCATTTAAGTCCAGGTGCAACGTGCCTACGGGCTCCGGACTGTCGGCCGTAGGGGGACTGGAAAGCACAGTAACACGAACATGACGCGTCTTGCACACTGTGCGAACGCTTTATTGCACCGCTGACACACAGCGGCAAATACGATCCTGTAAGGCAAGCCCCGCGAACCGCGTGCACGCAACCTCTCACAATAGACCACGATAGCCACAGAGCCTTAAACACTGCGAGGACCGATGGCCCATGACAGGCTCGGACGCATTTCAGGAACAATGGAGCAAAGACCACAACAGAGCTTCGATACAGTGGGCCAAAGGATCTGTCAGAGGGGTGGAAATAGGGGAGGGGGCAGTAGAGGGCGCGTGCCAGAGACCCCCGAACGACGCGTCGTTTTTCTCCCTCGGCGGCGGTCGCCGCAAACAGCACCCGCACGAACGATCGGGCCGATGAAAAAGCGATCAAGCGAGCCGGCCGCATTCACACGCACGGTCGCCGGCGCCGCCCGTAAAAGCCGGACACGCACCCCACGCGGGTAGAGCAAGACGAATAAGGCCGGACGGAAAGAGCGTTCAAGCGCCGGTCCCAGCCGCACGCCGAGTTCCGCCATTGCGCACTGCAGGACCGACCGAACACGCGCGTGACGATGCGACGAGGTCAGCGAGGCTTGCGAAGATTATCCATCAGCGCGCAAACAGCTGGCCGCTGTCTGTACGCATGGGGGACGCGCGCCGACGTCTCCGACGACGTTCGTCTCGATAGCCGCCGGCAGCAACGAGACACCGCGGCGAGAGATCGATCGCCCAACTCGAGGGCCGCTCGCCGGGGCTCTTTGGTCACCGCCGCTCAGAAAGGAGTGCCTGCAAGCAGTTCGTCTCGTGTGGCACAATCAGAGCACTACTACTCGGGAGGTCGGATAATGACGCCCAGATACGATACGCGCCAGCAGCGGGGGACAAAAAAAAAAGAAAAAACACTGGAGCCCGCATGCAAAGCGCAACGCGGCAGAGCGAAGAGGCACAGAAAAGATGCAAGAAACAAAAGTGAACACAGTTTCAGGATGCGCTCTACTATCATGACAATACCTAGACCAGTAATGTGTGAGAATGTGTCGGTATAAGCGTGCAGAACAAAAACATAACGCACAATAACAGTTGTTGCAATCGGAGACACTTCTGTTTGGATCGGACTGCTGGTGCGATCTGTTGGGAACTCGGCGCTGACGCCCGTGGTTGTACCTGGGTCGCAAGCCCCAAGGGTAGCGTTGGCCTGGCGGCCTGGGGTACAACTGGAAGCATCCGAAGGTCCCGGCAAAGCATGAGTCGACTGGTAACAACGAAACAACTTGTTTATTTTAACATCGCAAAGAGTTGGTGGTCAGGTTTGACCGAAGTAGAGAGACGGGAGAGCACTTTACTCTACAGAAGAAATCGGAGCCCCCCCTTTTGCGTCCGGGGGCAGCTGTTTTTATACTCTCGCAGTTGAGGGCAAGAAGGAACCCCTCAAAAGACGAGCACGTGAATGTACAATGGGCTAATGGTGACGCACACTGTCGTAGCGATGCCGTAGCACCATGACGAGCACGATCTCGTAGCACCCTGTCGAGCACGATCTCGTAGCACCCTGTTGTAGCGCTGCCGGTCGGGCACAATGACTGTAATGAGAGGATGGTCCCTGCTTTGGCATCGCCTGTTTCGGGCACAATGACTGGAATGAGAGGGTGATCTTTTTCGGTCGCATCGCCGCAGTCGCGCCTGGAAACACCTGCCGATGAGTGTTGCGGCGGCGACGATCGGGCCAAAATGTCTGCCGCCCCGCCGCAGTCGCGCCGGCAAAACCACGTGTCGCAGGCGAAACGCAACAGACCGCCCCGCCGGGGGAAGGAGATCCCGATGGACAGGGGACTGCATCCGCTGTCCGGAGGGATGTCGCTCGATGATGCTCATAACCGAAGTCGGGCGTCCCTCGACGTTTCTTGAGCGCAGCGCACAGAGAAGGCCTCGTCCTCTTGTTCAGGTTCGCACGGGACACTGCAAAGTGACTTCGGGAGAGTTCACATTTTTGTTCTCGTTCCCGGTAAGCGTTAGAACTACGCTGAAACTCAACCGCTCAGTCAGCAAGCACGGCACAACCCTCACTAAGCCCTGCCAGGCTCTTTCCCCTTTTTATACCACTGCCTAGTTCCTTACAGTAGTCTAGCATCACTCAGAACGCGTCCACAAATTGAAAACTTGCACTAGAAAGCATATCATCACTTTGAAACACTAAACAAAAGCAATATGTTAAAAAAATCCTGCCTCAGGAAAAAAAACATCAGTAACAAACAATTTTGAGGCTGATTCCTACGTTAGGGGCTTCGACTTAAGCCATCGGCGTTACCGTTGAGACTCCCCTTTTTGTAACGCACCTCAAAGGAATATTGTTGTAAAGCGAGGCTCCAGCGCAGGAGGCGGCCATTTTTGGGAGAGATGGTCTGCAGCCATTGGAGAGGGCAGTGATCCGTCTCAATGATAAACCTCGAGCCGGCTAGATAGCATGACAATTTCTGAACGGCCCACACGAGACACGCACACTCTTTCTCGGTGGCGCTATACGCCTGCTCACGACTGGTCAGCTTACGACTAGCATACAGGACGGGGTGTTCTACTTCTCCATTTTCCCGTTGGCACAGTACAACGCCCATGCCTCGCTCACTAGCATCGCACTGAACAATGAACCCTTTTGTATAGTCTGGCGATCGTAGCACAGGCTGGCTTGTTAGGGCACTCTTTAGGGCGCTAAAAGCTCTTTCCTTTGTCTCGTCCCAGACGACTGTTTGAGGCTCTGTCTTTCTTAGAGCATCCGTCAGGGGAGCCGCGATATCAGAGTACCTAGGGATGTACCTCTGATAGTAGCCGGCGACACCTAAGAACGACCGAATATCGGTCTTTGTGCGCGGTTGCGGAAAGTCTCGCACAGCGGCCACTTTTATTTCAGAGGGGCGGCGACGACCCTGACCAATCACGTGACCGAGGTAGACAACCTCGGCCTGTGCTAACTGGCACTTAGGAGCCTTTACTGTCAAGCCCGCTTCGCGCAGGCGGGTTAGCACTGCCCGCAAGTGTGCCATATGCTCAGACCAGGATGCGGAGAATATCGCTACGTCGTCTAGATACGGTAAAGCGAATTCTTGCTGTCCCCGCAACACTTTATCCATGAGGCTTGAAAAACAGTATGGCTCGTTCTTCAAACCAAAACTCAACACTTTAGGACGGAATGTTCCCATTGGTGAAATGAACGCCGCATACCTACTAGCCTCTTCTGTAAGTGGAACCTGCCAATAACCCCTGACAAGATCTAGGGTGGAAATAAACTGAGCGCTACTAACTTTCTCAAGGCGCTCCTCGATGTTAGGGATCGGATAAATTTGATCCTTAGTGATGGAATTAAGCCTGCGGTAGTCGACGCAAGGACGAGGTTCCTTGCCCGGTACCTCAACTAAAATCAAAGGGGAGGTATAATCACTCTCACCTGCCTCAATAACACCGAGCTGTAGCATTTTCTTTACCTCAGCCTCCATAATATCGCTCTGGCGGGGTGACACCCGATACGCCTTGGATCGTACTGGCTCTGGGGAGGTAAGTTCTATATCATGAGTAAGTACCGAAGTCCTACCAGGCCTCTCAGAGAACAGACCTTGAAACTCTTGTAATAGCTGGTGTAGTTCGGTTTTCTGCTCAGGCGACAGCGGTGCTTTACTGATAAGGTCACTAATGACTTGACCGGTGTCTTCCCTGTTCGTCACTGAGCCTAGTCCCGGAAGCTCGACCGGAAGCTCTTCAGGAACGTTTACCATCATGCACACCACTGCTTCCCTTTGTCTATAAGGTTTGAGCAGATTACAGTGGTAAACTTGCTGTGCTTTCCGCTTTCCTGGCAGACTTACCACGTAGTTAACGTCCGACAGTTTCTGAACAATTCGCGCTGGGCCCTCCCACTGCACGTCTAGTTTGTTGTTTAGCGATGTGCGCAATATCATGACCTCATCGCCAACCTCAAAACGACGGGCCCTGGCTGTCCGATCATAATAAACCTTGGCCCTCTGCTGGGCCTTTGTCATTGCTTCACCTGACAACTCCTGTGCCCTTCTTAAGCGTTCGAGGAGCTTAAGCACGTACTCCACCACGACTGGGTCGTCGCCCCTACCTTCCCACGATTCTCGAAGCATGCGAAGCGGAGATCGAAGCGAGCGACCGTACACCAGTTCAGCTGGCGAAAACCCCGTAGCCGCATGCGGCGCGGTCCTTAAAGCAAACATCACCCCAGGCAGACACAGCTCCCAGTCAGTTCGATGTTCAAAACACAACGCTCTCAACACGCGCTTCATGACGGAGTGGAGCTTCTCAACGGAATTCGACTGTGGGTGGTACACTGAGCTGTGTAACAGCTTTACCCCACACCTTTCGAGAAAAGTTGTCGTCAAAGCGCTAGTAAACACTGTGCCCTGATCTGATTGGATTTCCGCAGGAAAACCAACTCGCGCAAATATGGACAGTAGTGCATTAACTATCTCAACTGAGCTGAGTTCTTTAAGCGGCACTGCTTCAGGGAACTTTGTCGCTGGGCAGATCACAGTCAAAATGTGTCTGTACCCCGTGGCTGTTACCGGCAGAGGTCCCACAGTATCAATAACGAGCCGTCTAAAAGGCTCCGTAATGATAGGTACCAATTTCAACGGCGCCCTCGATTTGTCCCCTGGTTTGCCCACCCGCTGACAAGTGTCACATGTCCTCACGAAATGGTCTGCGTCCCGAAAACACCCTGGCCAATAGTACTCTTGCAAGAGACGGTCCTTAGTTTTCTTAACTCCTAGGTGTCCGGACCACGAACCCCCGTGTGACAAGCGCAACAGATCCTGACGATAGCATTGAGGCACGACCAGCTGATCGAACTCCACTCCTCTGCGGTCTAGATACTTCCGGTACAGGACTCCACCTCTTTCCACAAAACGCGCAGTTTTCCTGGCGATACCTTCTTTGACATTGCAGCGCACGTTTTCCAGGCTGCCATCCTTTTTTTGCTCGGCTATCAAAGCCGTCCGGCTGACTTTTAGCAACCTAGCAAGTCCGTCTGACGTAGGCGCGATGAGCAAATCAGTAGATAGCTCTTCTAACTTTCCCGCGTCGGGCGTTTCCTCTCCAGTATCTGGCGCCTTTAACGTTACAGACTCAAGTTTATTCAGTTCGGGCGTGCTCGGAATATCAGCTTGCTGCGCCTCTGACCCTTTTTCGTTGTTTGATAACGTCGGCCCCGCAACTACCGCCTTTGCAGCGAGCTCCCGAACCTTCGATCTGGTTAAGGCCTGAACACTAGCTTCACCAAACAAAAGCCCCTTCTCGCGCAGGAGGTGATCGGACCTGTTTGAAAATAGGTACGGGTACTGGGGTGGCAGCATAGATGACACTGCCGCCTCCGTCTCAAGCGCTCCGAAAGGTCCTTCAATAAGCACTTTTGCTGCCGGCAGACACACGCTATGAGCTTCCACGGCTTGCTTGATCCATGCGCACTCGCCCGTGAACATATGGGGTTCTACGTAAGACGGGTGAACTACATCCATCGTAGCTGCGGAATCGCGAAGCACTCGGCACTCTTTCCCGTTCACGAGGAGGTCTCGCATGTAAGGCTCGAGAAGCTTCATGTTCTCGTCAGTGCTGCCTATTGAAAAAAACACAACTTTTGGTGTTGTTTCCGGACACTGCGCCGAAAAGTGACCCGGCTTCTGGCACGTATAACAAACGCGCGCTTGCCTCATCTCGAACCGCTTTCTGCGTTCGGCTTCGGCTGCCGCCGTCTCCTTAGGTTCGGTCGCACTGCTTCCACTCGCATCCGCACTACGCGTGTTCCCCTTAAATCTCATGGGCGTGAACCTTGGCCTCTCAAACTGGGAGCCAAATTCACCCTTTTGACCGTCCTTAGCTCCGCGAGCTCGACGCGTCACAAACTCCTCGGCTAGCTCAGCGGCTTTAGCCACCGTACAAACGTCTGGCCTATCCAAGACCCAGTATCGCACGTTCTCCGGTAACCGACTATAAAACTGTTCTAGCCCGAAACACTGCAGAACTTTATCGTGGTCACCAAACGCTTTCTCTTCTTTGAGCCACTCCTGCATGTTCGACATAAGCCTATACGCAAACTCTGTATATGACTCACTTTTGCCTTTCTCATTTTCCCGAAACTTCCGACGGAACGCCTCCGCAGACAGCCGGTACTTTTTTAGCAGACTCGATTTTACTTTGTCGAAATCCTCTGCTTCCTCTCTATCCAAGCGAGCGACTACGTCGGCCGCCTCGCCGGGTAACAAAGTGAGCAAGCGCTGTGGCCACGTTTCCCGAGAGAACCCCTGCTTCTCGCACGTTCGCTCAAAGTTAACCAGGAACAAACCAATGTCCTCTCCAAGCTTAAACGGCCGCATCAGGTCAGTCATTTTGAACAATACTCGTTCTCCTGCACCGTGTGCCTGACTTCCATTACGAGCGCGTTCCATCTCTACCTCGAGACGCTTCATTTCCAAAGCGTGTTCGCGCTCTTCTTTTTCTTTCTGCTCTTTAAGTTCGCGCTCCTGTCTTTTTGACCTCTCCTCAATAGTCTCAAGGCATTCCGACAGCTCGTCATCCTCAGCCTCTAACTCAAGAATAGCCTTTATCAGTTCTGGTTTTCTTAGTTTGTCTGAGACATCCAGACCCAACTCTCTTGCAAGCTCCAACAATTTCGGTTTGCGCAACGACTTCAAATCCATGGCTGCTCTGAATGCTGCTTTCTCTACTGCTTACTATTGTCTTGCCGCAAACTAACCCGGCAGCAACGACAACCACAATTACCAGCTCTGTTTCTGACACTAACAAAAGCCTGGCAAAGCTCAGAAGAAGAAAGTCCCGCACTCACCAAACCTCGCAGCCAAGAGTCCAGCGCAGTCGTTCCGCTGCAGGCAACCAGTCATCACACAGGGCTCGTTGCACTGCTCCCGGATCGTCGTTGAGCTGCTCAGCATACAGTCAACTGCATCTCTTCGCTGCTGGCCTCCGTTGTCGCGATCTCACCGCTGGCAGACAGTTGTTTGGATCGGAGGCGATCTCACCGCTGCCAACCAGATGTTTGGATCGGACTGCTGGTGCGATCTGTTGGGAACTCGGCGCTGACGCCCGTGGTTGTACCTGGGTCGCAAGCCCCAAGGGTAGCGTTGGCCTGGCGGCCTGGGGTACAACTGGAAGCATCCGAAGGTCCCGGCAAAGCATGAGTCGACTGGTAACAACGAAACAACTTGTTTATTTTAACATCGCAAAGAGTTGGTGGTCAGGTTTGACCGAAGTAGAGAGACGGGAGAGCACTTTACTCTACAGAAGAAATCGGAGCCCCCCCTTTTGCGTCCGGGGGCAGCTGTTTTTATACTCTCGCAGTTGAGGGCAAGAAGGAACCCCTCAAAAGACGAGCACGTGAATGTACAATGGGCTAATGGTGACGCACACTGTCGTAGCGATGCCGTAGCACCATGACGAGCACGATCTCGTAGCACCCTGTCGAGCACGATCTCGTAGCACCCTGTTGTAGCGCTGCCGGTCGGGCACAATGACTGTAATGAGAGGATGGTCCCTGCTTTGGCATCGCCTGTTTCGGGCACAATGACTGGAATGAGAGGGTGATCTTTTTCGGTCGCATCGCCGCAGTCGCGCCTGGAAACACCTGCCGATGAGTGTTGCGGCGACGACGATCGGGCCAAAATGTCTGCCGCCCCGCCGCAGTCGCGCCGGCAAAACCACGTGTCGCAGGCGAAACGCAACACTTCCGAATGATTTCAGGAGAACTGCGGTAGTTACCGAGAGGAATCATTCCTATAGAGCGAATGGTTGGGGGAGATATCTTTTGCGCAATAGTTTTAAGTATAGTCAAGTAAAGAACGCCTCGCTTCAGGCAGCCTACGAATTTGCTGTTCCGATTTAGGTGAAGAAACCATTTGCCCCCCCCCCCCCCAATATGACCATATTTGGATTGCTCTAAAACAATGGGCGGTGCTATAGACAGTTTCTTTCATGGGCGCCACCATACTGCTAGGCAGTGGCATTATCTATGGGCAGTCGGCATGCTGGCTTGGGCGAGATGTCAGGTATATGCTCAGCGGTAGTTTCTGGAGTTTGTTTTCGCGCTCGTGCGGTCTACTTAGTATGACGTGGCGCCTTCTACGTGGAAAACGGTTCTGTGAGACGTACTGAAGTGGTTTAAGTGGGAATCGCCGGATTTCCTGCTGAATATTCCATTCACTAATGTGACCTTACTGCAGTATTCCCCGTTAGTTCTGAGCTGCGGTTTAGGATCAATGAAACAAACGACGATCGTAACAGCGTGGGTACCGTTCTGTTACGATAGGAGCCACGCTGTTGTAGTTTGACAAGCGTTCGAACTGTTAGCTGCAGATTACATTACGTGATTACTTGGTTCGGTGGACGAGGTTTCCACCCATGAATAAAATAGTTTTGTTTAGTAATAACAGCATACTTTACAGTGTGAATTATAATTTTCCAGCAAAGCAACCGTTCACGAACTGCGCGAGCCTCCTAAACGGTGCTACATGCTGGATTACAGATATCTTTGTTCTATACAGCGCATGGTCTAAGCATGCGGCATTAATTTTTATATATGTATAAACGTTGTGCGGCGTGACTATGCAAGGTCGTGTTGCGGCGTTAGCCCGTTTCCTCTCTCTGTTTTTCGGGAAATGGATAACCGATTTATTTTTTCGGTTGTCTTCGTCCCTTTCTCTAGACGCACTCACCCGTATTACGCAAACTGTCCTCAAAAGTAGCCATCGCATTCTCTTTATGCAATCCCTCTCGGATATTACGGCTTTACAGGGCACAAAGGCAATGCCGAAGCACAGAACTTATATACTACCACGCTTGTTCACCAACCGAAGGGACAGCTGTGTTCAACAGCGCCATCGGCCTCATCCAGGAGGCTAGCGTAGACAGTGATTTCAAGTCTACTACACTTGAAATGCGTGAGAACGATGAAGGTGTATCAAATATTTGATAGCGCCTGCCGCTTAGATGTTTCGTGGTAGCTTAGGTTGGCCGTACACGAGCATGCGCTCTCATATTTTAGTCCATACGCCAAGCGATCATACAGTGAGCAGATTTACCATTTAATGCTGTCAATACAGAGACGCCGGTTCTCTTCATTGGATTGCGATACACCCAAAATAGTTAACACATGCACGCGCCACGGCTGATAATGCGCGTCACATGTTTGCGCCCCCAAGAGATATTTCCGCGTACTGTAGTTACTGATGCACCGAAAGGCTACACATTGGTTCCCTGACGACCTTGTATGAACGGACATTGAGTAAATATCACAAAGTACGAGCTAAAGCATCTCGAGATCGTTCCGCAGCACGCGACAGCAATACTTTCAAGCAGCGCCGCGCCGGATCGCCCAAGTCAGAGAGCAGGAAAGGCTCGCCGCGCGCCCTTTTCTCCTTGCCCCATGAAAAGGTCTATAGTATTGCAGTTAGCTCTATTTATGAACATTACAATCTACTACGTGCGCCTGATAACGTGATGTTTTGCTCCATTAGTGTCATAAGTTCACCAGATAGCTCAAGTTATCTTTGTCGTTTTTTTTTTTTCTTCTGGTTAACAAACTTCTCCCTTGACCCGAGAACCAATTCTTACTGCATTAGATACATGAAATAATGTGAAAGACCCTTTTGTTGCCAAGCGGACTCCACGCAAGTTTCACATTGTTTGGAAGTGTGCTGTATTCGTCTTCAATTTGATATTCGACGGTCGTTTTTCCTAATGTTCGTCTTCGATTTGATTCGAAAATTATGATATTCTAACAATCCTAAAAGTGCGACCGGGAAATAGATTTAGCCAGTCTGCATAGAAATGGGAGTCAACACCGATCGTTCAAATTGTGCAAAAAGCCTGCAAAAAGCCAGAAATTAAAAGAACACTTCAAATGCCCCAATGAGAGTTTCACACTTGTTTAAATTAGTGCACGTAGTTTGTTTCCCACACGCACGCACACGCACACACGCATACGGACACAGAAAAGCTTTAAACGATGAACGCTGTGCAGAACCCCCACCTCAGGAAGAGACTATTAGCGGCGCGAGGACTTACGGAGTCGCCATCAGTCGGGAGCGGCTCCCTTGCGTAGTATGAGGGATCACGCGGCGCGCTCCTCACAGGTTTGGCTTACGGCGCTCAATAAAAACACCACGCGGCAGACTGGACATTTCTGGAAGTACTCTCAAAACGAGAGATGTTTTTTACTGTCGAAATAATAATCTTGGGCAAACTGAAGGAACAGGATCGTTTACAGACGCCATCTCTTTACCAAATACGTACAGTGAAAGCCACTGCGCGCGGTCGCCGCGATGGAGTCTCCCGAACCGGCTTCTTGCGTGAAAAGTAGGCAAACGCTGAGAGTAAACTATGTGAAATATGTTCTAATAGTGGGCTGTCTGTACATAACCAAATGACGCATAACAGAATGAAGTCTCAATGCAGCGATCGCACGGGTTCGCGGCGACCGACTGCGCGTCTGCATGCATGTCCGCGCAAAATCTTTCGCTGTTGCTGCGAGCGCGTTGTCGCACCGTGCCGTGAGCTTTAGGCCGCAGAGTATGAGCATTTGACAGTATGCAAGCAACCATTGTTGCGTGGACGCTATCACAGCTATTAAAAAAATAATTTCGTAATAGAGACTTCGATGCCTGCGGCGACTGATGTGCCGTCGCGACAATTCAATCTTTGTTCTTTTTTAATTCTTGGACGTTTCAGTATTATTTCTCAAGTTACGTCGCACTGTATGCTTATCGGTATTCTCAGCGGGCGATTTCCCGCTGCTTCTCTTTCGTAATCCAGTGCATTAATTCCTAACATAAGCATGATCATATGCCATGCCTTTTTTAATGCGCTTCTTACCGCTCCCTTTTTATTCCAGTGAACTTGCCAGAATCTAGTATCAACAAGCTCATAGACCTAATAAAGCGTCATGACATTAGCCTGGCAGCGGGCGCGGGCGTCTCAGTGCGCGTTTTCTGCTACTCGCCGAACATCGCGCAGTCCCGGCGCCGTAGCAGAAATCTTCCTCGGGTCTGTGCTTGCTGCATATCCGAGTTGTAGCCGATGGCTGACTGCCGGTTCTAAGTTTCGCGTGCCAAGCTTCACGCAGCTTCTTGTCCTGCGGATACGTGTGAATAAGGCTGACACCGGGCTCCGTTGCGTACGTTCGGTACTGCGGCACCGAACAGTAGCCTACCATGCTGCACGCCTCCAAAGGCAGCCACTACCTATTATAGTGATTTCAAATGTTGTCAAGCAGACAGCCAAGGCGGGAAAGCCGCATCATTTAATCAGAACCGCAGCGCAAGTGGGACTTCTTTAAACTTTCGTTTTCAGCTCGCTTCGCCGCTTCCGAAGCAGCCGACGCGGCCGCTGTGTCCACGTGATCCCTCATGCCACGTGACGCCGACGGTGGCGCCAGCTTTCCAGCGGTGGAGCGCGCCCCCAACACTACACACACAGTATGTATGTATGTATGTATGTGTATATATATATATATATATATATATATATATATATATATATATATATATATATATACACACACACACACACACACACACACCATGGTATCCGAGGCCAGGCTGCAATGTTAATAAAATCATATCTTTCGCAAAGAAAACAAGCAGTTAGCTTACATAATGTACTATCAGAGGTAAAACCTATATTTTCTGGCGTCCCTCAAGGCAGCGTGTTAGGCCCACTTCTTTTCAATATATTCCTTAATGACATTGTTAACATTAACAAAAATGCCAAATTCATCATTTACGCTGGCGACACGAGTATTTATCTTTTTTTTTTTTGCTGGGAAAAACATTCAAGATCTAATAGTGTCTTGCAATACAACAATGGTCACGCTGGAAAAATGGTCGAAATCTAATGATATGCGCGTGAATGAAAAAAAGACAAAAGCCGTAATATTTCGCCCGAAAAATAAGCCGGTTTCTATTCACAGTTATATTCTATATAATTCTCGACCTATAGAAATAGTTAATCATTTGAAATGCCTTGGAGTTATATTTTCTTCAACCATGTCATGGGAACACCATGTAACTCACGTTGTCAAACAACTGGCTAGAGTAGTGGGCATGATTGGTTGCACACGGCACATTCTTCCGACGTCACTCAAACTAACTCTTTATAACGCACTTTTTTATTCTCACGTAAATTATTGTCATCTTGTATGGGGAACTGCAACACATTCTTGTCTTCGCAAAATACACATGCTGCAGAAAAGGGTCCTTCGCTACGCCTTCAATGTTAGCTATGGGTCACCCAGCAAAGGTCTCTTTCTTGCAGCCGGTGTGGTCCAAATCTGAATTATATCTATACCGGTTGAGCATTTCTTACAAAACAGAAATAGAAAATTGTACAAACCATATTCGACGATTGGCAAACTTGCAAGAGAAAACCACAAATTACCCTTTCAGACAACCCGAACAATGGATGGTGCCAACAGCACGCCTAAACTCCGGGCAAGAACGTTTGCAATTCACACTCCCTTCCCTTCTGAACGCTTATACATCTGCACATTTTGACTTATTCACCTGTACTCATAAGGTATTGCGTAGGATGTATATAGAAGGTAGCTCCGAACAATTTTCATCCTCAGTTGTGCAAAATAAGTCTTTGCTTCTGTATCTCATATTTCATGTATGACAGTGTGATATGTAATAACAATCTTTTTATCCCTGTGTTTACTCAGTACGCTTGAAGTGCTCTTGCGATGTATAGCATTACATTTTTGTTCTTTTGCTTCGTTTATACGACGCCTGAAGTTGAGTCGTTGTTTGTCTTCTGCTGTTGCCTGTAAAATGGGGGCTGCGGCTTTGTCAAGCTGTATTTTTACAGCTTTTTCTGCAGCTCCTCTGTCCATGTATCTTTGAGGCAGAAATAAAATTTATTATATATATATATATATATATATATATATATATATATATATATATATATATATATATATATATATATATATATATATATATATATATAGAGAGAGAGAGAGAGAGAGAGAGAGAGAGAGAGAGAGAGAGAGAGAGAGAGAGAGAGAGAGAGAAACGGTGGTGATATATAATGCAAACTGCAATAATTGAATGAATGAATGAATGAATGAAAAGCTGCGGCATCAATATCCACCAACACGCAGCCTAAATACGTCGTTTCTGCCAGCTGGGAGCTAGCGGTCTCCGAGCGACTTCGAGAACCGAAGTGAATCGACAATCGAAGTGAATGCCACTGCAATACCTACGTTTTCTACGATTATTAGAGCGTGATAGTGCGACACGGCGCATTTCAATGGTCATTAAGAAGTTAGGTTGGAATTCGTTTCGAAGGATGGCGTTATAAACGGTATACATGGAAAACCATGTTAATAAATACACGGGATTTTACGTGTCAAAACCACGATCTGATTATGAGGCACACCGTAGTGGGGGCCTCCGGAAATTTGTACCACCGGGGGTTCCTTAACATGTACCTAAATCTAAGTCCACAGGTGTTGTCGCATTTCGCCCGCACCGAAATGTGGCCGCCGTGGCCGGGATTCAATGCCGCGACCTCGTGCTTAGCAGCCCAACACCAAAGCCACTAAGCAACCACGGCGTGTGGAAAACCATATCTGATAAGAGAACGAAACGTGTTTTACAAGATAGTGCAAGTCATTGGCTGAAAGACCAATGATACTTTAACACGTAACACAACTGCAACATTTCATTATCGCATTCGTGGACCAAAATGCTCCAAAGCACGTCTGAAGCTATACGTGCGAAAAACAGCCAAGCATCGCGTAATGACATTTCGAGAAGCGTGCTAACAAATGAGTCCAAATACTTCGATGTCGAGGAGAGCTTCAAATATCTGCATGCATATATATATATATATATATATATATATATATATATATATATATATATATATATATATATATATATATATATATATATATATATATATATATATATATATATATATATATATATATAATCTGAAAACATCCACGAAAAACAGTCCTCGATGAGGGCCCGCGGTGAAATGCGGTTCAAAGCGGTTCGGGAAAGAAATAAGGCGCCACCGTACAAATGAGAATGTCGCCCTGCTGCCTCGCTCGGAAGAGCGCGATGACAACGGCAACGGAAATGAAACGGAAACAAACGAGAAAAATCATAAAGACATCTTCAGAAAAGTGACGGAAAAGACAGGAAGCAGCAGGCTAGAGGGGCGCGCAAGGCACAGAGGGAGTGATCGCAGCAGCGCGAGGTGCGGAAGTGCTGTCAGAAAGGGGACAAAAAAATTACCTGGCTCCAAAACTGCCTGCCGAAGAATTATGTCCACGAAGATTGCGCTTTTACTCCCGTCGAACAGCGATCGCGACAAAAACACAAACCCACGCAAAACCAAGAGCAACGAACGCCTTCTTTTTCAGTGCTTAAAAAGAAAGAAAAGAAAAAAAGCAGTTTCAATAACACGTAACGAAACATAGGTGGTACAAAGGTCGCAGAGACATTCAAGCACCCCGCGCATCGGGAAAAATAAAAACACAAATCCCACGCACTGTCGTAATCCATGTTAAGCGATATATTTTGTACGCAGGTGACTATCCAGACGTGTGTAGTTCTGCAAAGCGTTACCCGAGATTAACTAGCGCTCGCGTGTGCGCGTGCATGCGTCGAAGGTGTACCAACGAAAGTGATGACATGAGATTGGCGATTAATTTCTTTCACTCTAGCGAAGAAACGTTACCACCTGTTGGGGTTATAACCAGAACCGAGCAGGAAGGCGGTACAAGGCCGCAAAACGGCTACGTAGCGGTAGCTGCTACGAGGAAAGGACTTGGGTATGCGAGCCCTGCTATATGCAGGGCTTATTAATGTACGGTGACTTAAATCATCATCATCATCATCATCATCATCATCATCATCATCCTGGTTACGCCCACTGCAGGGCAAAGGCCTCTCCCATACTTCTTCAACAACCCCGGTCATGTACTAATTGTGGCCATGTCGTCCCTGCAAACTTCTTAATCTCATCCGCCCACCTAACTTTCTGCCGCCCCCTGCTACGCTTCGCTTCCCTTGGAATCCAGTCCGTAACCCTTAATGATCATCGGTTATCTTCCCTCCTCACTACATGTCCTGCCCATGCCCCCCCCCCCATTTCTTTTTCTTGATTTCAACTAAGATGTCATTAACTCGCGTTTGTTCCCTCACCCAATCTGCTCTTTTCTTATCCCTTAACTTTACACCCATCATTCTTTCCATAGCTCATTGCGTCGTCCTCAATTTAAGTAGAACCCTTTTCGTAAGCTTCCAGGTTTCTGCCCCGTACGTGAGTACTGGTAAGACGCAGCTGGTTATACACTTTTCTCTTGAGGGATAATGGCAACCTGCTGTTCATGATCTGAGAATGCCTGCCAAACGCACCCCAGCCCATTCTTATTTTTCTGATTATTTCCGTCTCATGATCCGGATCAGCCGTCACTACCTGCCCTAAGTAGATGTATTCCCTTACCACTTCCAGTGCCTCACTACCTATCGTAAACTGATGTTCTCTACCGAGACTGTTAAAGATTACTTTAGCTTTCTGCAGATTAATTTTTAGACCCACCCTTCGGCTTTGCCTCTCCAGGTCAGTGAGCATGCATTGCAGTTGTTCCCCTGTGTTACTAAGCAAGGCAATATCATCAGCGAATCGCAAGTTACTAAGGTATTCTCCATTAACTCTTATCTCCAATTCTTCCCAATCCAGGTCTCTGAATACATCCTGTAAACACGCTGTGAATAGCATTGGAGAGATCGTATATCCCTGCCTGACACCTTTCTTTATTGGGATTTTGTTGCTTTCTTTATGGAGGACTACGGTGGATGTGGAGCCGCTATAGATATCAGTATTTTTACATACGTCTCGTCTGCACCCTGATTCCGTAATGCATCCATGACTGCTGAGGTTTCGACAGAATCAAACGCTTTCTCGTAATCAATGAAAGCTATATATGAGGGTTGGTTATATTCCGCACATTTCTCTATCACCTGATTGATAGTGTGAATATGGTCTATTGTTGAGTATCCTTTACGGAATCCTGCCTGGTCCTTTGGTTGAAAGAAGTCTAAGGTGTTCCTGATTCTATTTGCGATTATCTTAGTAAATACTTTGTAGGAAACTGACAGTAAGCTGATCGGTCTATAATTTTTCAAGTCTTTGGCGTCCCCTTTCTTATGGATTAGGATTATGTTAGCGTTCTTCCAAGATTCCGGTACGCTCGAGGTTATGAGGCATTACGTATACAGGGTGGCCAGTTTCTCTGGAACAATCTGTCCACCAACCTTCAACAAATCTGTTACCTGATCATGCCCAGCTGCCTTCCCCCTTTGCATATCTCCCAAGGCGTTCTTTACTTCTTCCGGCGTTACCTGTGGGATTTCGCATTCCTCTAGACTATTTTCTCTTCCATTATCGTCGTGAGTGCCACTGGTACTGTATAAATCTCTATAGAACTCCTCAGCCACTTGAACTATCTCATCCATATTAGTAATGATATTGCCGGCTTTGTCTCTTAACGCATACATCTGATTCTTGCCAGTTCCTAGTTTCTTCACTGCTTTTAGGCTTCCTCCGTTCCAGAGAGCATGTTCAATTCTATCCATATTATACTTCCTTATGTCAGCTGTCTTACGCTTGTTGATTAACTTCGAAAGTTCTGCCAGTTCTATTCTAGCTGTAGGGTTAGAGGCTTTCATACATTGGCGTTTCTTGATCAGATCTTTCGTCTCCTGCGATAGCTTACTGGTATCCTGCCTAACGGAGTTACCACCGACTTCCATTGCACACTCCTTAATGATGCCCACAAGATTGTCGTTCATTGCTTCAACACTAAGGTCCTCTTCCTGAGTTAAAGCCGAATACCTGTTCTGTAGCTTGATCTGGAATTCCTCTATTTTCCCTCTTACCGCTAACTCATTGATCGGCTTCTTATGTACCAGTTTCTTCCGTTCCCTCCTCAGGTCTAGGCTAATTCGAGTTCTTACCATCCTGTGGTCACTGCAGCGCACCTTGCCGAGCACGTCCACATCTTGTATGATGCCAGGGTTAGCGCAGAGTATGAAGTCTATTTCATTTCTAGTCTCGCCGTTTCGGCTCCTCCACGTCCACTTTCGGCTATCCCGCTTGCGGAAGAAGGTATTCATTATCCGCATATTATTCTGTTCTGCAAATTCTACTAATAACTCTCCCCTGCTATTCCTAGTGCTTATGCCATATTCCCCCACTGCCTTGTCTCCAGCCTGCTTCTTGCCTACCTTGGCATTAAAGTCGCCCATTAGTATAGTGTATTTTGTTTTCACTTTACCCATCGCCGAATCCACGTCTTCATAGAAGCTTTCGACTTCCTGGTCATCATGACTGGGTGTAGGGGCGTAGACCTGTACAACTTCAATTTGTACCTCTTATTAAGTTTCACAACAAGACCGGCCACCCTCTCGTTAATGCTATAGAATTCCTGTATGTTACCAGCTATATCCTTATTAATCAGGAATCCGACTCCTAGTCCTCGTCTCTCCGCTAAGCCCCGGTAGCACAGGACGTGCCCGCTTTTTAGCACTGTATATGCTTCTTTTGGCCTAACTTCACTGAGCCCTATTATATCCCATTTACTGCCCTCTAATTCCTCCAATAATACTGCTAGACTCGCCTCACTAGATAACGTTCTAGCGTTAAACGTTGCCAGGTTCATATTCCAATGGCGGCCTGTCCGGAGCCAGGGATTCTTAGCACCCTCTGCTGCGTCGCAGGTCTGACCGCCGCCGTGGTCAGTTGCTTCGCAGCTGCTGGGGACTGAGGGCCGGGGTTTGATTGTTCTGTTCATATAGGAGGTTGTGGCCAAGTACTGCACCAGGGTGGCCAATCCTGCTCTGGTGAGGGAGTGCGTTACCGGTTCTGGTCACCGGGATCAGGCCACACTCCAGGCCTGTTTCATGCAATTTTATCAACACGCGGATTTTTTTTTAATCCGGTGGAAAATTGCCGGCACCGGGATTCGAACCACGGACCTCTTGCACGCGAGGCGGGTGTTCTTCCTCTACTCCACCGCTTAGTGACTTAAATGACATGATACTACTGCCACGAGGAAAGAATGGGGCAAATTGGCGGTCTCGCTTTTATAAGCAACCTGTAGCTACGCGACGTGACCTACGCGAAAGACCGTGGTAAGGTTGACCGTTATGCACGCGTTTCATTTTTGCGTCTCTGCCCTAATGGAAACTGGCGCACGCGCTTTCCCTTCTTAAAGGGCCCCCAGGTCTGGCCATTTTGAGCTGACAAGCGCAGAACGTACAATGCGCGATAATCATCGTGTCTGCAAAGTATCACATCTCTACGCGCCACGGAAAGATCTGAAATTTCAAAGCGAACGCCGTTTTCCCTTCTCGCGGCCGCCGCGCTCCAAGCCGGAGGCTGACGTACATCTGTTAGTGCGCCTACGTACACGCGTTTGAGCTGCGACGTCGCTCGTGGTGGCACGTGACTTCGAGAATTTTATAGTGGAGCTGTTAGAACCACGCTGGGTTTCTCTTGACGTTCGCAGAGTATAAAAATAGCATCGCGCGCATGAAAAAATATCACCGCGCTGGGAGAGGGGATCAGAGCTGAGAGAGAGAGAGAGTGAAAGTTGAGCATAAAAATAGCATCCCGCAGCCGCGGCCGGTCTCGACGCGCTCTGCACGCGCGCGCGTCGAGACCGGCCGTGGCGCAGCATTGCGACGCGGCGAGGGTGGGTGGAGCCTAGCGGGGGAGAAGGAGCGGCGGGGACACTGGTGGTGTGACCGTCATTGCTCTCCGATAAAAACCCGCGCGCTCGCTTCGGCGGATTTCAAGAAGCTACCGGGTACACGGCGTCGTAGCTAGCATGCATAGCGAAGGCACGGCGGTGCAGCGTCTCAACAAATCAGTTGCGGCGGGTGCCTCAAATGGCACGCCGTCCCAGCCGAATCTCCCCCCCCCCCGGCCCCCAGAGGAAGATGGCATGGATTTTTCTTAAGCCTTAACTTCCCCCTAGCTCCGCTGGTCTCTGGTGGTTGCGATAGCAGAGCCACGCATGACTAAGTGTGCGGTTTAGCACTACTTTACTGGCCTTCCCCCAATTCCACTGGTCTTTGGTGTTTGCGATAGCAGAGCCACGCGTAATTATTCAAGGCAACATCTGTTATTTGTGTAATAAGTTGATTGAATAGACGAATTAAATTTAGAGAAATAATAAAACAAACAAACCGAATGTCCCTGTATTCGTTTTACTTCGCACCACAGCAAGAGAGATGTACTTCCGTTTCGTCTGCCTGGCCTGTTCCCTCGTCGCTGCTCAGCACAAGGTCGCGGGATCGAATCCCGGCCATGGCGGCCGCATATCGATGGGGGCGAAATGCGAAAACACCCGTGCACTTAGATTTAGGTGCACGTTAAAGAAACCCAGGTGGTCGAAACTTCCGGAGCCCTCCACTACGGCGTGCCTCATAATCAGAAAGTGGTTTTGGCACGTAAAACCCCATAATTTAATTTTTGCTCCCTCGTCATGCAGTCGCGCCGCGCAGACACCGAAACTACGAGCCACCGAAACTACGGATGTCATTTTATACCATGCTCCAGCGCGCGATCATGCTCCGTGATACGCTTGTGCTTGAGTATTCGTGTAGCACTCACTTACACCGCTAGTTGGGTGTCCTCGTGCACAGCGCGCAAAATCTTGCGCTGCGCGAAACGAGACAATCACAACAGCTCGTGCGCGACGCCGTCAGCGGAAGTGCGCCGCGCCGCAATAAGCGAGGATAAAAAAAGAAATGAAGGCGAGGCCCCTTACGGATGCGTCATGCCATCCTCAAGTCCGCGGGATGGGAGAACGCAGGGAAGGAATTTCGCTTGCGGGGGCAAGACGGGGCAAGTGCAGAGACCGTCCATGCTTGCAGTGAAGCTCGCCTTCTGAAATCATGGGCTCGCGGCACTAAAATATTTGTCTCCACTATTAATAAGCTGATTTGAAAAATTTTTGCGGCAGAACGCTCCGTAGAGGACACGTAACAATTACCACCGTATAACTGAAATTTGCTGCGTGGCCTGGTGAGGGGCCGTTTAAAGCAACATCTTGCCACGAAACGTGACGCATGCTTCAAGTGTTTTTAAGCGCTAATTGGACTTAGCAGGGGATAAGTATGCATGCATCTGTGACCTAATGGGAAGAGCATCGGGCTGGTGTGCTTGGAAATCTTGGTTCGATCTCATTATTTGTTTTTCATTGAAAGGGTACGAATCAAGGCGCGAGAGGAATGCACCATGACTGGCACGACGAAAATAATGATCCGCCTTAAACAGCGCTTCCCGTACAAGGATAAAACGCGCGGTATGGGGTTAGGTCTGTACCAACGTTGGCCTGCGCGGCAGTGCAGACAGACTGATGGTAGGGAACCGTGCAACTACCTACTGGTGGGGAGACCGAGAAAGAGGAGCATTGCTGAGGCGCTGGGCGCCCCTGCGGCGAAGAGTTGACCAGTTTGGCAAACACGAAATGAACGAACGAATGAATGAATGATATGTCTGACAACCTGACGATGAGCAAGACGGGGTTGTTGATACAATAACCATAAGCGCTTGCAAAGCGGTACAATAGAAAAGTAAAAAAAGGCAACGCGAAAACGAAACCTCTTCTACATCGCTGTGTTCAACCAAGACTTTTGCATTTCATACGTCAATAGTAGTGTAAAAAAGCGAAATGTCGCCCTGAGAAAGGGACCTATTTGTGATTAACCGCCTTAAATGCCGCACTCCGCGATCCTGCATAACGGGGCACTAAAGGTAAATATTAAGCCGAGCTAGATCGATAGATTATTGGTCTAGAAGTTTATCATCGTTTTCTGTGTGCCAATATGTCCCTTCGTTGCGCAGAAAATTGGCGCCGAAGGTCCCGCTGCTGCCGAGTTTGAACCGCCCACGTCAGAACGGACGAGTTGACGTAAGCTCCACGTCACACTGTTTAGGCACACTGATTCAGCCAGTGCGGATGTCATTGCAGAGGTGAATCAATTATGTAGTTTTGCATGCCAAAACCACAACCGGATTATGACACAGGAAGTTGTGGGGAACTCCGGAATGATTTGGACCACCTGAGGTTTTTTAACATGCACCTAAATGTAAGTGCACGGATACTTTCGCATTTCGCCACCATCTAAATGTGGCCGCAATGGCCGGAAATCGATCCCGCGACCTCGTACTTAGCAGCCCAACGACACAGCCATTAAGCAACCACGGCGGGTGAGGTAAATAAATGAAATGTACCTTTATCGTCGACTTTTCAGGTACCATAGTTCACAAGAGGTGGCGCAGTAGTACACAGCATTTCTATTTTTGTCATTTTCTCGCTTACAAAAGCTCCGTTCCCGTTACGAATGACAAATTCGTTATTACAGAAGCCTAAACTTAAAATCTAGCTCGACTTAATATTTTTTTTTTCAAGTGTCCCTTCATTGAGCACGAAATGTTGCACAGTTCGGCAGGAAGATTATCTCGGCAAGTTCCGTCATAACATGTTCCAAACACGCTTGATTTTGTCGTTTCTCAATAAGCTCGCTACTAAAGTGAATGCTCTTCCCGACAGAATTTTCGCCTGGAGGGACAGGGAGTCACTCGAAAAGTTCAGAAGCCTTCAGTAATTCGAAACCGGCAGTTATGTGTCACCCGGTCTGAACATATGCGTCACAGGGATCGAGCAGGAGCACGTGACTTTCGTAAAATTCTGGGCAGTTAGAAAACTACGATGCTGCATAGCTTATAAACGACCAAAACGTTCTGGCGGAAAAAAGGCATTAAGAATACAAAAAAAAATTTTTTACTGTGGTCAAAGACATACTGAAGACACTGCATAAGCAAAATTCAACCAACCATTCCATCCCAACGTTTAAAGCAATGGAGTGTTCCAGGCCGGAGAGTTATCAATATGGAGTGCCTCTTGAATACATTCAGAGATCGGAGATATTCGGACCTCGACCGCTAAACGAAGTGAAAGAAAGCCTCGTTAGTGTTGCCTCTGCTTTTGTAAGACACACGACTGGAAAAAATCTTGGAACCTCATCGTGTACGTGTGCTTTCGACAATGCGATGGGCACGGGTTTAAGGCGCCGTGTTTAAGAACTGTAATGCCGCACGTGAGTTAGCCAACCAGTATAAAGTACGAGACTTTTAAAGAGACTATACCGAAAATATTATCCCCGGCATGATTCGTAGACTGCACTAATACTACCAACAGGAAAGAAAGAAAAAAGAGAGAGGGGCGAGTTTAGCGGGAGTGGACGCTTTGCATCTTAGAAACAACGATGTAGAATCGAAAAATTCGTGGCGACTTCATCCTAAATATTTATGAATATTCTTCCATGACGGTATAAACGTCTGCATGAAGTCCATTCTTCCATTCACTACTAAAAATGAAAAATTCGAGAATCAAATTTCAATTTTTTTCCATAAGTGATATCGTGGAACTACTGTCAGAATAATTGACTCGAGCAATCAATAGTTGTGATCTGCCCAAAAAGCCGGCGAAATGGCAAATTTAAAAGCGCAATATTCCCAGAACATGATTCGACAAAAAGAAGCTCGCAAATATAACATGAAATGCCTAGGGTCAAATTTACTCGGTGCAGAGTATTCGGCGCAGTATCATGTTTAAGGAAGAGACTGAAGAGGAAAAGGCGCTCAAAGAAAGAAAGAAAGAAAGAAAGAAAGAAAGAAAGAAAGAAAGAAAGAAAGAAAGAAAGGAAGGAATTATGCATACATCTATACCGGATACAAACTTGTATAACGTAATCCTTAGCTGGCCCTCTCCTACCGAAACGGCAGCGCTACAAAAATCGCGTAAAGCAACCACCTTAGCTTTATTTCGAGATTAAGGCAGCTCCGATACGGAATGCGAAGTAGTTATCCGTAGTGAGCAACGCTTATCCTCGCAACAGAGCGTGGATACTGCCTTGCGCGGCCTCTGTAGAACCGCTGGAGCGCTCAAAAACGACCGGTTGAAAGCGTGCTCCCGCCGGTTACACCACAGCGTCTATTCAAATCGAGAGTTCTTTTACCGTGCCCGGCATTCCGATATGCGCAATGGCGTCTGCGTTATACCGGATTAGCGAACGCTGGTAGCGCTATCTTGATGACGCTTCGTCCGAACACACAGACACGTTCTCGTGTTGTATGAATGTTCTTGTCGAAAACGAAAAACATGTTAAAAGGCAACGCGTTCACGAGAACAGCGCTGCCGAATATTTACGCCAGGAGCGAAGCAGAATACAGCTGGTTGCTTTGTCCGGTTGAGCTTTGTGCTACTAGGTGGCTCCGAGCAACCCGGAAGCTGGTGAAATGAAATGCATACAGAACTGCAAGCATGAGCACCATGTATAGCAGCATACCTGATTAATTGAGGAAGGCTAGGTCTCGCGTCCGCAAGAATTTGCGGAGCAAATCCGTCTTATCTGAGGATCGGGTAAATTCGTCCACCAAGGAGACTTGAGAGCCAATTCGATATCAGAAGAATGTCACGTAGCAGAGACTTGGCCTAAAATTACAATTGGTCAACGTGACGTGGAGCCTACTTCTTGCTTCTCACTAGAAAAACCTTTCCGCAAGATCAGATGCGTAAAGAAACTAGCAAAACGGCGGCCTCCTCTCACACGGCGGACACAAGACCAACAGCGACTAGAGAAAAGAACAGCAAAACTGAGCAGACGTTCGCATAGTGTGCGCGCCAGCTGCAGGGACCGATGGTCCACTCACGCAGGACAGCCAAAACGACCAGAATAAAGCTATCAATGGGGGGAAAAAGAACAAATGGCACCTCGTGGGCTGCACACAAATCACAGCAGAGGTCCGCATAGGGAAAAAAAAAAAAGAACGTTAATAGGAGAGAGAAATGGGCAAAACACAAACGAGGCCCAAATTCGATAGCCGAAAACGCGAGCGGCTTCGGAATAAATAAGAGCGCCTGGTTCCCCCTCCCCCCACTTCATGTGCAACGCCAGATGCCACGTTGGAACAAAAATTCAATGGACGGAGAAGAGGGAAAAGGCGAAGGCGGCAGACTGGAGAATGCGAGGCGCCCGCGAGCAAAGCCACACTCAAGGAGAGGGCGTTCGCGCCGACAAGGCACGTGACAACAATACCGAACCGGGCCTTGCAACAGCGACCACGAAAACCATCTTCGCGCCGCTTTTCGCTTGCTTGTCAGGATCCCCTGACGACGGTAATCCTGTTTGGGTTCGTTCCTTCCTCCGTGACTCTGCACAGTTCTAAGTGCAAATGCAAGAAACTGTGACATGAGCAATTTGTTGACGGAATTACAGATGCAGCCACAGAGCAGAAAAGCAAAAGAGAGAAATATAAAAGAGAAAAACAACACGCACTGAAAGGTAAAGGCAACACGGGGAAGATAGAACGGTTGAATTAAGAGTAGGCTGCGTGGTCCATTCGAAAGGGTATTGTTTCTCCCGAGCTTGCCAGCTCGGAAAATCTGCCAGTTGTTTAGTGGCCGGCAGGCTCGTCACTGGTACTGCACTAGAGCGAAGTGGGCAGGGACACTTTGCGCGAAGAAGCAAGCCGAGCAATGTCGCCTAAGAAAAAAAGCGACATTTGACAGAAAGCAACAGCCACAAAAAAAGATTCTGCCGGTAACTAGAACTCGGACAGCGCAAGCTTAAGAAACTATGGCCTCGATGGTGACAACGCTGAAAGAACCAGAAGACCAAACAAAATTGCTAAGCAACCAGGCACAGAAAAGGCGTGCGTCCGCACCGCGTGCAAAGAATGCAACGGTGCAAAAAAGGCTACGCACACCCAGAGCAAAGGACGTCCACGAGAACGGAACGAAATGAAATCAAACATACGGTCTCGCATATGGAAATAAGGCGTCACCGTAAACACGTGGGAAGCAGTCAGCACAAAGGGGCACATCGGAACACAGCAGTAAGGAAGAGCGAAGGGACCCACTTGCTCAAAGGAGTGAGAAATAGAAGAAAAACTGTTAGAACATGCCGCACCGCGAGAGCTGGATCGAGAAAATAAAGTTCTAATGCGCGCTCCCTTTTCGCAAATACGCGTACTTTCTAGAAAGCAGTCACGCGAACACTCTCCTCTTGAGCAGCTATAAAACGACGAATACCATGCAACATAGTAGAATGCAAACAAACTACAATGAATCGATGGCGTGCCTTTGTAGCACCTGCTAACGTCACGCGTATGTCTCTCTCTCTCTTGCTTTTTGCTTTCCTGTCGCCAAAAGGGAAGTGACCAGCCGAAACCAAGGCGCACGCACTTAGACACAGTACGCGGCTGGTCGCGAAGGACGAGGCCACATGAACACGGAGACCGAAGAGCAGAACTTTCACGCAATCGGAAGGGACAGGAGCGATGTGGCGGTAGGAAATACAGAACTCATGCACCCACTTGCACTGAACTCGGGAGAGAACTGGGACAAAAATAAATATCGGTAGGGTGAAACAGGCGGAAGAGCCAGACGTATGCAAAAGGTTCCACGGTAACAGCCGGAAAGTTTTAAACCCAGAGCTGAAACAGTGCGTGGGAAGGATGTGAATGTGAGAGCGTACATAAAATTGTTCCTTTACACGCGACAGCGAACGAACCACACCTCGGCGAATCGGCGCATGAAGGCGAACAAAGCACCCGCGACAAAGCACGTCCACACCTGACCCAGCGCCACAAAATGGGGAGAGCTGTCGAAGCAGTAAGGCATCGCTTGTGTGCAAAAGCACGGCGTCAAATACTTCAACAGTAATCCAGTTGCGCCAAAATGCGTGGTGGACAACGGTTCACGGTGACGTCACGAGATCCCCAGTTACTTTACATTGGCCACTGCTGCACAGCCCGAAGTGTGATGATGCCTCCGCTTTCTTACACTAACTACGCAGGCAGCTGTGACGCACGACGATGGCATGTTACATTTTGCAAGTAGACGGTATCCAACATCGTTTGAAGTTTTGCAAAGCGTTACCACATGCATCAACATTTGTTTTGTGCAACGCGAGGAATTGCGAGTGGGACGGAGAGACAGTATGAGTGAGTGAGTGAGTGAGTGAGTGAGTGAGTGAGTGAGTGAGTGAGTGAGTGAGTGAGTGAGTGAGTGAGTGAGTGAGTGAGTGAGTGAGTGAGAGTGAGACGACAGCAGAATGACAACGCCGATAGTATGGAGGCGATGTCATGAGTGATTTATGGTACTCCAGCGAGAAAATGTTACAGCCGGCTCCGTTACCAGTGATCCCGAAGGCGGTACGATGCTCGTGCCTGCGTCTTTGGCCGAACGGAAACCGATATGAGCGCATGTGCCTTCGGATTAGTTAGCAAACAGTTGCGGTGCGACGCGACGCACGCGCCAGTCGTCTCCAAAGCGGATGAACCACCAGCTTCTAATATAGCGGAGATAAGTGCGGCGAACTGACGCTCCAGAACAAGTACTTAAGGTAGCTGCTTAGTCACGTCTACGATTTGATTTTAAGGTGCAGAAACACTCAATCTCCATTCGGCACAGCTTGATAAAACTGTCTCTAACCACGGCGACCGGGCCGGACGTGGCCTGCTCCGTCACCCCAGCCTATTTTCCTCGCTATAGCCAGGTTACACACATTGCTTCAGTATATTCCGTCTCGGCCCGAAGGTCAAGGTCGGCGCAATGATAGAACGGCGATCCAACGCAGGACGTCGAGACCGCCCCTGCGGAGCAAAAGGCTACGGACAACGTTACCGAGGGCAGACGGAGCCGAAATGACGCCACACAACGCGGGCTTCTTTGGGTGGCCGCCACTAGAGTGCCAAAGAAACGGCTCCTCCTGGCCGGCAACGCCAATGCAATCCCCATCTTCCCAATTCCATTGCTTGCCAGTGGAGCGGAGAAAAAAAGTTCCCAGAGTACCGCGTCGGCCCTAGCAGAGTGCGCTGTGCAGCCGAGGGGACACTGAAGAAACGGGAACAAAAACAGCGGACAGCACAAGAAAGGAACGGCGGCCCCGATCGACTCGTGCAAACAATCCAATTAGCGGAGAAGAGCCCCGGCCTCGCCTTAACAAATTTGCGGGTGGCGAGATCCGCCGCCGACGACGAGCGCAACCTCGCCACTCTAGCAACAAGAAAAAAAAAAGGAGAGAGAGATACATAGGGGGGAGAGAAAGAAGAGAAAATGAAAGAAAAAAGAAAAAACTTTTAAAGAAATCTCCGCGAAGCACACTTGATGTTCGCTACTCCCAAGTGAAGCACGTTTCATCCAGACTGTGCATAGCCACCCGCGACGTGTGCTCCCCGGGTCCGTTGGTGGCTTTTAGTGCGACAGTAAATATAAGACCGAAAATGCCTCATGCTGAGTTCGTTCATAATTTCTGTTACGACAACAGCCATCTTGTTTTAAACAGCCGTCACACTCGCCAGAGGGCGACTGAAAACAACAACAAAAAAGAAAAATTGACTCGCCACCCCGGCCCTGGGAAAGTGGATCACCAGCGCACCTGTTGCCAAACCACCACCACAACTGCTGCAAGGGGGGGGGGGGGGCAATGCTTAATTTATGGTTCGGATGCTTGTATTGAGTTTTTCCTTTATTGAAACGTATGCTGTACTGTGTGTCGTATGAGCGATTTCAATGAATGTATGCACTGTTCACTTCACTTTGCTGAGCGCGTGTAGCCTCTGCCTGACGTGGTATGGGCCATTGCCGATGATTGATAACAGATGCTTGTTTTGAGCTTGTTCTTTACTGAAACGGTCGCTGTTCTGTACCGCGTATGCGTGATTCCAATGAATGTGTGCACTGTTCGCTTCACTTTGTTGAGTGTTTGCAGCCTCTGCACAACCAGGGGGATGAGCCATTGCATTTTTGCTTGCTAAGGTGGTATGAGCCATTGCTGATATTTTCTGATCGCGGACGGACACGAAAAATGCCGACCACAGCGAAACTAACAGCTTCGCTGTAAAAGTTGCTGTCCATGCACCGCCGCTGGGATTGTGACACGCCGATTCTGCAACGCACGGTAATTTGTGCGAGCACAGTAGTAGTAGTAGTAGTAGTAGTAGTAGTAGTAGTAGTAGTAGTAGTAGTAGTAGTAGTAGTAGTAGTAGTAGTAGTAAAAGACTTTATTGGGGTTCTGAGGAGCTAAGCGGGGGCCTGCAGGTCCCTACCCAGCCGTTGGCTATAGTCCCATGTCGGAACAGAGAGGCCATGCCTCTCCGCTCGTTCACGGACCCTCTGGACAGCCAGGAGCTGGACGTCTTGTTTCGGGACTGTGATGGCCTTCGTCCAGTCTTCTCGGTGAAATTCCTGTAACACAGGGCACTGCCAGAGCATGCGATTTAATGAGCTAAATTCAGTGCCACAATCTGGGCAGAGTGGGTCAATGTCCGGGTGGAGCATGTTCAGAAAGCCCCTAGAGGGGTAAGACCCCGTCTGGAGCATGCGGAGCATGCTAGCTTGTGGCCTGTTGAGCTTATGATGGGGGAAAGGAAAACTCTGCCTATTCCCTCTGTAATGAGAGGTGATTTCATGAAAAGTAACTAGTGGATCACTGTGGACGAGCTCTCCCTAACTCACCCGAGACACCATCCCGTCGCGGCATACGAAACCTCACGCACGGTCGTGGGCTATCTCATTGGGGTTCAGGTGACCCGGTAATACGTCTGGTCCCATGTGAGCTGGGAACCAGACTATGTGGTGAACAATGTCAGAGGGGTGTTTGCCGTTTAGAATCCTGGCTGCTTCTTTGGCTATCAATCCCGATGCGAACGCTCTAATGGCGGCTCGGGAGTCCGTGTACACCGTAGTGCGTTGAGTACAGTAACGCGAGAGCTATAGCAGCCTGTTCCGCCACATCGACCGAGGAGGTCTTCAGCGAGGCTGCGGAGAGGAGTTCTCCCCTGTCATTGACTACGGCTACGGAGAAGTTGTTGGCACTGGCGTGCCGCGCGGCGTCAACAAAGGTCTCTGTTCCGGATATGTTCTTTAAGAAAGTTCTAGCCCTCGCCAACCTTCGACCTTTATTGTGTTGAGGGTGGACATTTCTTGGAAAAGGGTCTACAATAAAGGAGTTCTTTGGTGCGAGGTTTTGCGCCCCGTATACGCTATTGCGACTCGGATCGAAGACGAGGGACGGACTCTTGGAGGTATACTCCACGCAGCGGGAGCCGGAGCAACGGCAAACTGCATCGCAACGCCATCTACAGGCAGCATCTGGGATCGAGGCAGCCAATGGGTGCCCTTTATTATCTGCAGGCATGTCGCTTGACTCGTGTCAATGTAGATGGCGTCGCGATGCAGTGTGCCGCTGCTCCGGCTCCCGCTGCGTGGAGTATACCACTTTTGACGGAGCCTGTACATACAGCAGGTAATAGCTTACTAGCAGCGGTGCCAAAGAGTGCACCAGACCGACTGAGTGGCTGGTGGCGACTATCTCTTCTAACAATAGGCTGGCTCCGTCTTAAATCCCTGTGGGCGTCCCATCGTCGGCAGGAACGAGGCTGGACCGGTGCTGACGCCAACCGCGTCGCTTTCCTCTTTAGTCAAAGGAGAAGCTCAAGCTGCGTAAAAGCGCTTGTCCTGTCGTCTTCTCTGTCTGTGTCCCTGTTATATGCGCTAGTCTTTTGAATAATGATGACACACCAACTAGCCCATCTTTCTGCCTTGGCTGCCTTGGCTGCCTTGATTGCGTAAAATCGGTCCCCATTGCAGGGGTCAGCAATTCTGTGGAATTCTGAAGGCTGCCAGTGGATTCGTCGTGGTGCTCTGTGTCGCCGGACTCCTCATTGCGACCCACGGAAAGAGTTCGGCAGTTTCGTGGAACTTTGCCGGTTGTCACCAAGGGCAAACACTTCACAAGAACGAGGTGGGGAGGGGGGAGCGTTCGTTGCATCGATGTAGGCGCGCAGTGTCGCACAACAACGCTTACTGAGAGTGGTGGTGTTTGTGCATGCAATTCGGACGCCACTACAGTCAATACTTCTTTGAAAGGTGGCACTGTACGATGTGACAGCCTGTTGCTGCCGTTGTAAACCTATTTCAGAACTGCGGGAATCGCTGCTCATTTTTTTACTTCTGCAACCCCGACAGAGCACCCGTTAGAAAAAGAATGGAACAGCAGAAAATAGCACGGCAAAAGAGCACAGTTTTTAGTTTAAGAAAACAAACAAAAAAAACCTGACTGGATTTCCAGCTGAGTTAATGAAAAAGAAAAACGAAAAACTGGACACCACCTTCGTTTTCCAACAGTAAACTATGGTCCTAAATGATCGCACCGTTGGACTCGATACGCCGATGCCGCACAGTGAAGTCATTTTCGCCAGAGACCAGTATCACGAGGCCTTTTCCTTCTTCCTTCCTCATGCTCCTTACAGGAGGATCCTGTTAAGGGATCCAACTCAAAATGATCCAAGAACAACTCTTTGGCAGAACCCATCCCACGATGACTGTCGACGGTAATAAGTTGAGCACTGAAACAACGTAGATACATGGTATTGTCCCCGTCGAAACGAGTGATACGAGGCGTGTACTGCAGCGGGAGTCCTTTTGCGCTCTGATACAATCTCGACCGAGTGAGGAGCGTCTTCACCGCAAGAATAAGGAAACGACGACGAACGCGGGCCTCGTGATGATGAAGTACAAAACAATGTATTCACTTCATTTGTACATGGATGTGACTATCCGAGCCTCGAGCAGTTGTGATTAACACGGGGGCCAGTACGGCCTTAACCCCTAGCGCTCTTGTGGTCGTCCACCTTGTGGAAGTATCAGTGCCTCTGCCAGGCTCGGAAGTCGATGAGCTCCTGCCCTTCGCGTGTTCTCTTCGTCCTCCCCTTTGTGTGTGCTCAGGGCGTAAAGGGGTGACGCTTTTTCGGGAAAAAGGGGCAATCATCTTGACATGGGAACGTACGCCTGAATGTTTCTCACACTTGCCAGGTCGACGTCCAGGCTTATCCCAACAGCCTTTTCTGTGACGAGGCAAATCATCTTGTCATTGGAACGCACGCCTGAATGTTTCTCACACTTGCCAGGTCGACGTCCAGGCTTATCATAACGGACTTTTCTGTGACGAGGCAAATCATCTTGTCATTGGAACGCACGCCTGAATGTTTCTCACACTTGCCAGGTCGACGCGACGTCCAGGCTTATCATAACAGCTTTTTCTCTGACGAGGCAAATCATCTTGTCATTGGAACGTACGCCTGAATGTTTCTCACACTTGCCAGGTCGACGTCCAGGCTTATCCCAACAGCCTTTTCTGTGACGAGGCAAATCATCTTGTAATGGGAACGTACGCCTGAATGTTTTTCACACTTGCCAGGTCGATCATAACAGCTCTCGGATCACTGAGAACCATCTAGCGCCGCAACCACATGTGGCCTCCGAAATGCACGTGCGTTGGCCTGCACGTGGCCTCCGAAATACATAGCGCGTCGGTGCCCGCGAACGCTGAGAATTGTTCCCTAGCTAGCCGCACACTCAGTGGCACGTACTCAGAGATCCAATTTGAGAGGTTCACTGAACAGCGGTACCTACCCGGTCCCGCATCTAGAGTGACCATGTCGGCGTAAAAAAGGTTCGTTGAAGAGCGGCACATGTTTGACGTAGTAGTTCTGCGGAAACCCGCAAGGTGGAGAGAATTAATAAAGAGAAAATCAGACATCCACTCGTTCGTAGCAATTGCTACAAAGGAAACCCATACGGGTTCCTCGAAAAGAAAGCCTCAGAGTTGAAAATAAAATTGGGGGTTGTGGATCTTTTGTGAGTCGATTGTGAGTCTTTCTTCAACTGTAAGACTTTGCTTTCGAGGAACCCGTACGGGTTTCCTTTGTAGCAATTGCTACCAACGTGTGGATGCCCGATTTTCCCTTTATTAAGAGCGGCACATATGTACACATTGCCACAAACTGAGTGGCCCAAGTTGGTCGGACGGTTGGTTTCGAACATAAGCAGTAACGCCACCGGCGTCCGCCATGAAGCAGTGTTTTCTCGCCGGTTTTTATTAAAACAATAGGACACCGGCGACCTTACGAGCATCAACTAGTGTCACTGGCGCGCAATCTTTGAGGATAAATCGGCAAGAAAACACTGTTTTATGACGGACGCCGGTGCAATGACGGTGATGGAACGGGGCGTTATATCGGCGGCTGTGTGAATCCGGCCTAAAAACTGCGCTCTAAAACGTATACGACGAGGCGGCGCAGCTGTCGCTTCGACTGTACTGTGCAATCACACGGGATTGTGGGTCTTTCTTTGCTGAATGAGTAACGCCAGCTCGAAATTCCACAACGGCACCCGGTTTTAATGCGACAAAGCCAAGTAAGTACCTCTCTGCCCAAGCCGGCCAACAGCGAGTAACGGAACGAGTCAAACGGACTGGAAGAACGACCGCAAATAGCCAGTTGGCTCCATAAAACGAAAGGAGTCGCAGTTGCGACGCCGGAGCGGCTGAACGTCAGAGACCTTGGGAGTGCGGGAGGGGAGCTAAGGAAGGGGGGGGGGGGGGGGTGCTACAGCGCATAGTCCCCTCGGGACTCGGCCAACAGGTGAAAGTTCCCCGGACGGCGCTGAGGCCGCGCAGTTTTTACACGTCCGCCAAGCGCCACTAAACGAAGACACTAAACGAAGAGGACAAAACGTATTAGTCGGCACGAAAGGCGCGTCCCCCTTATAGCGGCGTAAATAAATAAACGCGGCAGCGAAGCGCACTCCAGCGGCTGCGACATTGGGAAGCAGTTTTAAGGCCGCGTTGCCTCGGACGCCCATACAGGCTGCCCCACCTCCCAAGTAGGTTCGTACGTGGCACAGAAGCACGAAGAACCAGCGGCCAGAGAAAAACAGAAGAGGAAGAGGGCCGCTCATCTCCGCGCGCCTTCCCCAGCCGCCCGTTGCTGTCTTGACGCGAGCTTATAAATTTTTCGTCAGGTCCGAAAGAAAAGCAGCCGAACCTAAGGCGCTCTCTCTCTCTCTCTCTCTCTCTCTCTCTCTCTCTCTCTCTCTCTCTCTCTCTAAGAGGATTTCCGCGTGACAGCCCTTTTGACCGGACGAAGATCGAGAGAAAAAGGGTCACGCTTCAGGCGCGATTGCTAAGCTTTTAACAACTTTGGAGGCGACCAAAACAAAACGGCGGGTCACGGGGTAAAAACGAAAGAAAGCGAAACCCGCAATGCGTCCGTTTCGACCAAAGGCTCCCTGAAAGCGCGCTGCCGGTCCTGGCCGGCGAGCAGCGCACGGCAGCCGGAGGCTGAACGCAAGAACGGGAAACTCATTCGAGGAATCTGGCGACGCTGCAACACAACGCAGGCATCCACACAGTAAAGCAATGAGGAGGCACGGCCAATCGAGTCATTCATTTAGAGATGCGAGCGCACGAAGCTCCCAGCCCCCCCAACAGAGGAAAGGGTCAGAGGAGAACAATCAGGGATTGGACTTACTATGAACGGAAAGCAAATGGCAAGCTGGGTTGGGGGGGGGGGGCGAATGCGTCGCCAATTCCGAAAGGTGCGCGCCGCATTAATTAGCAGCCGACAGGCACGGCCAGCCCAACCGTGGCCGGGGATCGCTGCGGAGGCTGCTCTCCAGACGGGGCCCGCCTTCTCGGCGTTAGCGGGCAGCCGATAACGCGGCGGATCGTTTGGTTTCCAGGATCGCGCTGCCACGTGCCGCTTGCAAACAAACAGCGCGCATACACAGAGAGAAGGGCGCGAACCTGGCCCTACGGCGGCAGAAGCCAGCGTCATTAGGGCTGATTGCTTATCGGCCCCGCCTTCGCGACGGAGGCGAGCCGCCGTTAACGTCCGACTTCGGCCGGCTGCGACGGACTTCGGCGTCTGGGCTAAGTGGCGAATTAACACCGCAGCGGCTGTACGGCCGCGGCGCCGCGCAAACTGTGGCTGGCCAAGGCGGCGGCGAAATGTCTCCCGCTCCTTGGCATCATTGAGCGGGCCGCCATCCGCGGCAATGGAACGAGATTCGTGCCAACACTACGGGCAGCTCAGAGCGCGCCGCAGCATACATCGATTGATCGGACGCACTAGAGAAGTGCGTTGTTTCACGAACAAGCAACGTGCAATAAGCCGGCGCAAGTTGCTCGCACTACCAAATCTCACAACGACAATGCTCATGAACGATTCATGCTTATTTTTCCTGCTGATGCACTAGACTCAATTTTTTAGAACGCAAGCTTCGTTTATTATATATGACAGCGATAGCACGTGGACAAATTTCGACAAGCGGGCAGATTCCGAACTTCCACACACACAGTAATTCTAAGAACACTCGGAACGCAATTCTGATTCCATCAACTGAATGGATCCAGAGCGGTAATTCACATGAAATCGACGCTGATCAAAACGCCACCGAAACTGAATTCTACTGTATATTGGCATATAGTGATATATGTTGTCCGTATAGGGTAGAATAAAAAAAAAGTATCACATGTATATTCCTCTGCGAAAAGCTTCATTTCAAATGAAGCCAAGCATTTCTAATGAATGGACGATGCCATCCCTTCGTCAAGTATGTATACTTTGTTTCCACTCGGGAGCGAAGGGTGAACGAGTTCTGCGTGCGCACGCTGACTGCGCCAACAATGATTGCTGAAGTAATACGCGTGTTTTGTTTATACACTAGCGCTGTAGCTGCAAATGGAACCACAGCGACCACGGCAATAAAAGAAAAGATAGAAAGAAAAAAAGCAACGCCGAGGTTAACAGTATGTTTTCCACGCTGCTGCACGTTGATTTGGCATGAGCAAAACACTACTTTCCTTGACGCAGTTGCCACAAGGCTGAACGGCACCTCTGAACAAAGTTGGCACCGAAACACATCCAGGACTTTCAGATCCATGACAGGCATGGTTCGCGGGCGCCAAGATCAGATCGTCTTACCTGCAAAACACGAACAAAGAAAAAGAACGGCATGATCAGAGAACCTTGTCGAGAATGTCTTCAGCGAGTGAATCATGTGAGAGGGCGCACTGAACATGTTGCCCTAAAAACTAGCAAGTACAAAGACGCCTACAACCCCTAATAAATGGCCTAAAATTCACACAATGAACTTTAAGGGTGAAAAAGACATTCCCCTCCCTCATCCGAGCTTCAAAACACGGTAGAGCTGAAAGCAAACGAGAACATTATCGACCTGTTCACAGAGAAAGTGGCTCACTGCCGGCGGCGTACTAGGCACGCGCCTTAGTACAATGGCAGCGAAATGCAACACCGCCTCTGTAAGTACATTTAAACGGACGCTTCTTAGCCAGGGTGACAGAAGTTATCCTCGAATCCATCACTACAGCACCTCTTACAGCCGAGGTGTTGCTTTGGAAGATCAGGCTCGTTCGGAGCTCCCCATTAATTCTGCACGGACGCAGGCAACAGTGGTAATAACAATCAGGACCGAACACCGCAAAGATTTTGGTGGTTCACAACACAGGGGCCTTTTGCGGAAAATAAGCAATTGTTGCGACGCCAACACGCCTTCACGGAACAAAGCACCCTTGACACCTGAATATGTTTACACAAAGTCCACACCGCATGCAGCGACTCGTACGTGTGCATCATAGCTCGCGCAGGTCGCCATGTCATCGGGATACGTACGAACACTGCAGCGAAAAGATATTTCCAGATCGCGTAAACAAACTTAAAGAAGTGAAATAACGGTAACGCAGAAACACGGAAAGTGCAACTCACAAGAAGTGAGGAGCCTACTTTCTGTGGGCTCATAAGTATTGTAAACACAGACAATGTCAGACTGCAGGCTGCCCACCGCACGATAACATTGGGCACTAAGATTTCGTTCCGATCGAAAAAAATATGACTCCCTCGACAAAGGAAAAAAATGCATGTTTTCTTTTATTATTGCGCTAGCAATAATACGGGCACTCGAAGCGAATTTATTGCCGCCGTGGTCGCCGTGAGGTTCCCCGTATGTTTAGGTATACGTACGCTATATGTCGCGCCATCCTATAATGCGGGTTATATTGCCACACCATTCTGTCACCAGGTCTTACATTCTTGACAAAATTATTTCCCAGAATATTGAGAATGACTGCCCACAAACGAATGTCACGAAACAAAACAACGACAGCGCATGCCTTCTATCTTAAATATTTTCAGGCTTAAATATTAAAAGTGCGAAACAATAATAGAGCTCAAACCTGAAAATTACGTAATTTTATTCGCGCCACCGCGCACTGCCTTAGCGACCGGCCCAAAGAAGAGGTTTGAAACAAACCCAATATACGTAAAAGTGGTAGCAAAGTCGGTAAGAAAGACGTCGGCTTTAAATTAATAAAACGTATTAATGAAACTGTCCGATAGCAGGATTCAAACAGAGGACCCCTAGCACAACAGCTCGTTTTTACTTCGTTTACTTCAATTCATACTGCCACTACAGCTACCACTCTTACACTTCGTTTATTATTCTATCCTGCTGCTACCGCATTCATCGCTTGCCCTTTTAAATAACACGATCGTCGCCGGAGCAAATGCGCCATAACAACCGCAGCGCAACACCAGCCCAGTACACCACGTCGCAGCAAGGAACTCCGTGAAGTGACCTCGCGAAGCGCGAGTTAATTGAGCGCACCCTTTCTTCGTGAGGGATTCGAAAAAAATTTACCCGGATATGATAACTGTGGTCGGCAATCAACAAGATCATGAGGGACGACGTGGTATACCTAGGGTGCTTCGTTCACGGGTAAAACCCGATAATTCTTTATTTTTACACCGCGAACACAATCTATGAAAATCTGCTTAAGACCAATTTCTCCCCGCAGTTGGCCCTTTCATACAGGATACAAATAAATTCAGCTGCTACAAAACTATGTATGAGCACTGCTAATCTTTTCTAAGAAAGTGGTCGAGATACATGATGTAATTATTACTGATATACGAATACGGTTTATGCCTCGTCTCCGCTTAACACACAAGCGATAACGGGCATATACAAAAATATAACATGTTCAGTGCCTACCTGTCTGGAGTGAACGAAAGCTTGTTGCTGTTTTAGTAGCAGCGTTTACGTGAATACGACAATGGAGCACTGACTGGCATTTTCCGCACGTCGCATACGTAAACGGCGGTAATATCCGCTGGGAAGCGAATTAACGCAGCTACGACGCCGCTCTGCATTGCGGACAGCAGGTGTGACTGAGGTGACGTTTACCCAACTACGTCACGTTCAAGTAAGGGTGGCCCATTTCGTCTAGCTGGTAGGCGATTATTTTTGTTGCAAGAGCGCATTACTGAGGACCATTAAAACAGGACGATGGCAGACAATGACTAAAGGCACTACAGGTCCAGGATGGACACAGAAATGCTCTCAACGAACATGACTATATCTAAAACAATGGGCTTGCAAGATGAGGAAAAGCATCACACCTGCGAAGCATGTCCCTGCGCGCTTCTTCTCGTAATTTTTTTTTACTTCGTTCAAAGCAAAAAAGTGGAAAACAAAAATAAGGATCGCCAAACCCGTCTTTGTTGTTTTTTGTTAATATGCTTTCTTATTCATAATTCCTGATAACGAAGATTTGTAGAGCTGCGTACGCCACAAGATCTGCGAGTAGCTCTCTTCGTAATTACATGTTCCTGGAAGCGATTTCACTCGTTCAAATTGAACGTTCGTGTCTAAAAGGAGGCCACTAATATTGCTATTTGTTTGTAAAAGGTACCAGAAAAAAAAAATCGCAATATTTCGGCTGCAAGACAAAAAAGAAACCTTCCGATTTCTCCGTCGTTTTCCCCTTAAAAAGTAGCACCCATTTTTACCCCGTTCCCGACTTTCAAATATGAACATAAAACCAGAGAAGGAAGGACCCTACTGTATACCACGTCGCCGTCCCTTTTCTGCAAAAGAGGCACGTATTACAAAGAGCTAGTTAGTACGTTAGAAAATATACATACGTTTATGTAGAGCTTGTCAATACCACACCTACGCATATGTAATATAAACCAACGCCTAAGCAGGGATATACATTTTATAGCGTACACTACGTGGGGGGGGGGGGGGGGGGAGAACTTGGCGGTGCCTAAGCACGCCTCACTTAGCACGCTGCGCTGCTAATTGACTTAGAGCAGCAATATGGCGGTTTACAGCCGATGCTCCCGTGCGCCAATAGTACACAGCCGGAATAAGCACTAGCCCTGGCTGCACAATTCCGTAAGCTACAGCGCAACATAATTTGTGCCCGCATGTCAAGGTGGTGTTCGCGGATGAAACCCGTAAAGGTACGCATTGAAGCGGCGGTACGCTGTTGATTACTCCCAGCACGCGGGCTGCCAAACGTCGCACTTCGGAGGCGCGGAAAGGAACAGCGCTCACAGTAGCTCGAACACATGCACAGCGGCAGAGAGAGACGGCAGTGGAAGGCAGTAAAAGCACGCTTTACATGACCGCAGAACAAAATGAAATGGAGGCAGAACAGAAAGGGCGAAAGAGAGAGAAGCCATTAAATCAGGAAAACACGAGCGGCGAGTGAGCGGCCAGCAGTTTCGTGAGCAAACCAGAGGAGACGACGTAGGAGAGGCACCAACACGGAAGGCGCAGAAATAAATGGCGCGCACGTGCCCATAAGGATGCACGCGAGCGGAAGTTGCGCATGCGTTGCGCGCGCACGGGTGCAGCGGCCCTCAGTGTGCTCGCACCGTCGAGGTGGCGCAAAGGCAACAGCAAACCGACCGTAGCCACAGAGCAGCTTACGGAACGCACGGCATAGTCCACACACGGCGTCAACTGCACGCTGCGAAGTAAAACGTGATGCGAGGTGAAACAAAGCAAGTAGAGTCTCGCGTCCAAAGACGGAGTGAGCGAGCATCCACACAAGCAAGTGAGATTAGCGCACGAACGCATGCCCGAGCTGCCGGCATCATACGAACGCCAACGTTACAGCGTTACGGGCATCCGGAGAAGAATAACGGGAGGTAACTTGAGACAAGATGCAAGTTTGAGAAGCCCCCTTGGCTCGTTCCTCTAAAGTGAGTACAAGCAACGCTAACCAGTCTCGCTAGCCCACCCACCACCACCTTATGTGGATGAACGAGCGGAGGTGAGCAGACACGTGACTACACCGAGATATGTGCCAATGGCGCGAAGCTTTGAAGCCACGAAATTTATTTTGCGCCCCGATCCTACCCGGCCATGGTAGGTGAGGGAATCTAATTTGCGGATCAACCGGCAACGGGCGATCCATCTTCTTCCAGCACGCAAGCGGCAGCGCGGTTATAGAGAGAGTGAAAAGAAGGACGAACTTGGGCGGACGAGGTTAAAAGGGAAGATCGACCCAATCTGCCCGGAAAGAAAGGCAAGGACGGATTCGAAAACACGCACTGGCTCGGGCATAAACGCATTCATCACGACGCCGCGCAGCGACGTGGAAGATGGGAAATCCACTCGAATCGCGCCCAACTCAGGCCGCGGCATCGCTCCGTCAAGAGGAATAATCATGGGGATCAGCGAAAAGGCAACTGAGCGGGAGAGCGGCGCCAGTTCCTGCCACGCACGACCGATCCGGCGTCGCCGAGCAACGGGATCGACGCTAACCAAGTTTCGGGGCCGCAGTCCGGCTCTCAACCATCAGGGACCCGTCTTGCCGTTCATTTTCTTTGAAATTGCGCAAAGATGGGGCACGGTATATACAGTTCGTCGTCGGTGCTTCCAGAAAGTCGTTCTGTGTACGGGTGTCTGGGAGCTCGGAAAAAATTATCCCGGCGAGCAAGAAAATGTGTCCTCTTGTTTCTGCTATTGACGGCGCGCAGCGGTGCGCTTTGCGCGCGGACGACTACACAGTGGGGCGCCCCAATCCGTGCGCGCTCAGTGACTTCAATGTCTCTTCCCAAGTGCGTAGATCAGACTGCGAAACGGCAGGAAGTAATTCAAGTCCTTAATCCTTCACCGAAAACAAATGAAAACCAGAACAAGCAAAATACTAAACGGAACGTCAAATTCAGGCTCATAGGCTTTTGTGCCAAGCAGTTGATAGACGCACGAATACGACGGAACTCCGTGTTGCAGAGGAAGCCAGAAACGATAATTTACCGATGTCTATAGTTTTCCCGTTCTATTGCCGTTCAGTTCATCCTCGGAAACATTACGCCCATGTTGCACATGACGGGCACGTTGCAATAAGGCAACCGGTAAAGAATGGCAGTGAATCCTGCTCCATTACGGCTATCAGATCACAATGTGCTATACATGAAAGAAAGAAAGAAAGAAAGAAAGAAAGAAAGAAAGAAAGAAAGAAAGAAAGAAAGAAAGAAAGAAAGAAAGATGCGGGGGAAAAACGGGAAACGCGACTGAGATTGTGTTGGGTCAGAAGCCTGGCGTATATAGTGCTTAAAAGAGAAGAATTATGGCCGGGGCGCTCGGTACTTCCCATCAAGTGATTACATCAATGCAGCAAACCATCGTGTTCCGCCATCGTGTTCTAACCTTGGTTCTGAACACCATCGTGTTCTATAATTTGAAACGAAAAAAAAAATGCCGAAACTGGATAAACGGCTCCTTCGTTTCTTATGCGCACACAATACACTACAAAGAAGTCCGCTCAGCATTTACGGTAGACGTGCGCCGCGTAAATGGCACACAAGCGACAGAGGAAACACCACACAAAACGCGACAGAATATCGAAAAGAAATGCAGCGCAGCAGCTCGCACGAAAGACTGTTGGTAACCGATTACTATGCAAGTGGAGAAAAAACTGCTCGAAAATTGGACACAATGTTTTCGGCGAGCAACTTCAGGCTTGTATATTGCTCGTTTATTTTTTATTCCCTTTTTATTCCCGCGATCAAAAAGAAGATCAAATACAGCGGGCAGAGCGCAGGAAACCTTACGGCTCGAGCACTGGCATAGGGGAGAAGACAGAAGCGCCACCGCCAGATGACCAAGACGGCAACAAACAAAGACTGGTACACGCGCGCAGTACATAGTGGGCTGCAATAAGTCGGCACCACGCGGCGGAAGCCCGTATTCTAGCGAGGCGCCCTTTCTGCGCTCAACAATTCTGGGAGGGGAAGGAATCCACCCACGGGCGACGCGGGGGAAAAGTGAGCGAGCGCTGCTCTCGAGGGCCACAAACACAGCGGCGAAGCGCACATACCTCGGACGGGAGAGCTGGCCGGCCGGGAGCACGAACGGCGACCGGCAAACAAACCGCGCCGGCCGCGAGCGAGACTGCAGCGTCACGGGGACGTACGCACACGACCCGGGCTCGTCACGCGAAAGGCCACGCCGAACTTCCAACCGCACGCATCGGCGCAGAACGAGAAAGAGTACGACCGCCGCATGGCATTCTCGCGACCAAGCCAGCACGCAGGAAGAGGCCAGCTTTCCAACGGCGGCACTGGGGCGTCCCGTGTCGTTGTAGAAACACCGAAAGCCACAGTCTCGACGAGTACAATGATGAGCGGGGCACAGGCCACAACCAAGCGCATCTCGAAGTGTTCACGAAGAGTGGGATACAAAGTTAAACGCGGCAAAAAGAAAACGCGTAGCGGCAGCATCGTGGCTTTCGATGACTTTCTCCAAGGGCCACGTTCGACAAACTCACAAATTTGAATTACCTTTTGCACGACGAACACAGCTCACGCAGGAAGGTAGTTGGAAATTTGTGAACAGTTCCCTAGGTGCTCGCTATAGGGCGGGGCAATTATTTGCACATCACTCTGGGATGCTAAATCAACCATTCTTTCTTACCTGAATAGCTCGATAGAAATCTTTAAACGTGAGAATAGTGCCTTAAGTTTCCCCAGCTCCCTCCCTCTCTCTCTCTCTCTCTGCAAGATGCGTGTCGTTCGAGCAAAATATGACCCTCGCGGCGTTGAAAGCTAAAACCGTAAATTGCAGAGACGGAACGCGCGGGGAAAAAGAAACAGGACAGAGGTGAAACCCAGCAGGCAGAAGGAAAAGAAAGGAAGCCGCCGACGCGTCCAAAGTATGCGGGCCAAGAACAACACCGGCGGACCCAAAGACACGCCACCGAGCAAGGAGAGCAAGAGCAGAGGAGCGGACACCGACGTGCGGCATACCCGAGTCATCGATCACGCATCGGCCGCATTTTTATCTTTCACCTGACGCCATCGCCAGTACCGGGCGAAGACGATATGCACACGACGTTGCGGAAGAAAGGGCAAATGCTTTTTCGCGTGTTCTGTGCGCGCTCGCTGGGGGGACCGCGGAGTACAGCGACGGGAGGCAGCCTGCGCCACGAGCGCGTCATATTTCAGTCGCTGCCTTTCTTCGCCGAGAGCACAAAGAAACACGCTTTGAAAACCGGCCCAGCAGCTGGGCGGTGCGCGCAGCGGGCTGCTAAACGATCGCCCAGCTCTTTTGGTGCGCGCATACGAGCGGAGAAACTTCGCCGACGAAGAGAGAAAGCGCGAAATGAACGCCGCAACAGCGTAAGTTGGACGAAACAATGAAGCTTTTCTTTTCAGTCAGCCCTGAAGGCGCCTGGGCCGAAGGCCGAGCGAAGTAAACGAGAGAAGACGCTAAGCTCGGGATTGGGGGGTGGGTGTCTGCTCTTCATTATTGACTCGCCCAGCGCCTAATCTTATCCCGCTCGGCGCAAGACGTCCTGACCACGTCGTACATCAGAAACCCAACGAGGGCCGCAACATACGCGCCGGCTTCCCCCACATACGAGAGCCGGTCCAGGAAGTCCCGACACGCGTGTCGGAAATGCCTGCGGCACCTAAGCTAAACCGAACGCGTTCGGTTTCACGCTATAAGTTCACAAGCGTTAAATGTTAAAAATAAATTTCTCAGCTTTTGCAAGTCGGGAAAGCAGTACACTAGTAGAGTGTTCTTAGCTGCAACACAGCAACAGTGGTGACAGCGGTGAAAATAACAATATACATTGTCGGGCACACAATGCGCACTGGGCCGCTATCTTGTACGCGTTCGAAAAAACCGCTGTTCGGTATCGCCTCACGCGACTGTACAGGCGGTGCCGATATCACGGCCTAGGTCAATCTAGGCCAATCGCGTGAGGCGAAACCAAACGTCGGCTTTTCGAACGCGTACAAGACAGCGGCACTGCTGGGTCTTCGCTGCCACCAACGGCAAACGGCATCGCGGCAGGGACCATTGCGCCGACTCACCAAGGCAGCACAGTGAGGCGAACAAAAATCGCTATTAAGTGACCATTTGCTATCTGACCAGGAGAAGTCAGCTCGATTTCAGAAGCAAGCCCAAACTACAGTGTATCGTTCATCTCTGGCGGAACATCGCCTCTGTGAACTTCACCAGGGAACCTTGAGTGCTGCTTCCCGCTGCCGATAAAAGGTGCACAAAGGTCCGTACGTCGGCTTATACTTGGCCGTGACTTACTCGCTACACCCGCATTGACTCTGCTGAAAACAAACTGCAACGAATTCGGCGTGCCGACGACGACGGATAATGTCATTTGTGCTAGTGCACCGTAGTCAACGCCGCGAGTTACTATCCGCCAACTTGGCACGTATACATAAATAGCAACTTTCCAAACCACTCACGTTAGGACAGTGGAAAGGCAGACGCAACAGTGATACACAAAGATGAATATAAGCCGGCTGAAGCTAAGTAGGCACGCATTCAAAAGAGGTCAAAGATACCGCAACAAACTGGATATATTTGTGTTTGTATGTGTCTATGTGTTAAAAATAAACGAAATAAACCAATAAAATATATAATAGCAAAAAAAAAAAAGGCAGCCCGGGGGCTGGGAGTGTTGAGGAGGGGGGAAGGAGCCTTGACGTAAGGTGACGAACGCCTACAGTACGCTACTATGCTACGATTTGCCGCAACAAGTAACACTTTTTTTTAAACCTCAGCAATACCACCACGACTTTGGGCATTTGAGGTAAGGTGCAACTAACGGGAAAATGCTTTACTCCCTCCCTTCACTTTTTTTTTCCTTTCTTCAGAACCACGATATTACCTAACGTTTCCCGCGGTTGAGAAGTGGGTTACATCGGAGGCTGGTTTTCGATTAAGCATGTCTACAACCGGAATACCCGCCTTGGTTGCTATAGTGGCTGTGGTGTTAGGCTGCTAAGCACGAGGTCGCGGGATGGAATCCCGGCCACGGTGGCCGCATTTCGATGGGGGCGAAATGCGAAAACACCCGTGTACTTAGATTTAAGTGCACGATAAAGAACCCCAGGTGGTACATATTATTCCGGAGTCCCCCACTGCGGCGTGCCTCATAATCACATCGTGGTTCCGGCACGTAAAGCCCCAAGATTTAATTTAATCTTACAGCCAAAACTTCTTGGATGCCGAAAATAAAAGTCACGGCGCTTGATTTGCCATATTTGTGGAATGACTTCAAAAGACCCGACAATGTCACCCTCACCCTGTTGCATCTTTTCCATTAAGACGTTACAAGGCACCTGCTACGTAGAAGCCAGGCAAGCAGTAGAAACATTGGGATTAGCCATACTTTCAGTTGAGAAACGCATTCTTCACGCATGCTTGTTAAAGATGCCACTTTATGGGGAATGGACTGAATTCCAGGAGAGCTCAGTGGGGTGAAAACCCGATGGCCCTGCACGCACTATACTCCAAAAAACTGTTTCACACACAAGGATGATGGCAAACTTTAACCTGGAGTGTGAAAGGCGCTTTTTGCCAAGAAGGCCACGCCACGCCAATCTAGGTTTTTCAAGTACGAAAAGGTCGGGCACCTTTGCATACACGTGCACGCTCGACCCGAGTCCTGGCTGCGGGGATCGAGAAACAATGCGACCGAAATGAGCAGACTGCCTCACCGAGATTTAGGCGCATTCTCAAGAACCCCAGCTGCTATCACGGAAATGAATAGACAGTAGATCGAATACAGAAGTGAGAGCGCTCGAATTCAACGAGAACCTCTAAGTTGCGTAAATCGACGATAGATACCCACGGGGCCTTCACAGGCAAGGCACAGATAACAAAGACCAGCCGTAAGACAGGGAAAAACCGATTACGGTTCGAATAATGCAGTCATTCTATTCATATTCTGCTCCGGACCGGTTCTTCTTGTCCATCGCCAATGACCCGAGCGGCGTTGCGCCTACGCTATCAATAGAACAGCCAGCCCCAACGTGGCGAATGATCAGAGCGCATGCGAACGGGGGCGAAAAGAACTGCACGGGGCAAGAGCAAGCAGCCCAAGAGACGCACCAACCGTATTCTCAACAGTGCGCGACGCACAAAACTGACTCGAGGTCGCAAGGCGCTCACTTCAGCAGAGACGGGATTTAACGGAACGTCGAGAGAATGGGCATGTTCAATGCACCGGGTGCAAAGGACCCGGCAGTAAGTTGAGCCTCAGCAAGGAAGCCCGACAGCTACGCCCGAGTGATTTTTTTTTTTTCACACGGCATATTGCCCGCCCGCCTCAGTAGATATCAAGGCTACAGAGATTACGATGAAACACGAGTGCGAAGACCATCAACTTGCAGTAAAGCTCTCACTGACCAAAAAAGCACGGATCGCTCAGGCAGCACGGAGAAGTCGCAGCGATGTAGCCCACAACAGCGGCGACTGAACCTGGACAACAGGGAAAGCTCGCAGTGGTAAATTGCGTTGGGATGCCGGCTCCGTCCCAGCTCCATTTCCAGTGCCGCTCCCTTCCCACCTCCCCGCCAACCCTCGCCCCAAGCAGCCGGGCAAAACGAAGCCAAGCAAATGCGCGGCGGCCTAAACGAGGAGCTACATTCGGACGCTCCGGCAGTCGACAGCTGCCGTTTATTAGGACACTCGGGAAGGCCTTCCCAAGATTTCCCGGGACGACAGCCGGGTAAGCAGGCCAATGAAGCAGGTCACCTGTCAATATCTCCGGAGCAGCGCGCCGCAAGGGCCCGGCCTCGTGGCGGTGGCTGCGTGCACTGACCTAGGTGCGCGTGGATGAAGAACGTGAATCAAACCAGAGGAACTAGGGCGTGCTGAGGACGTACGTTAAGAACTCGCGCAGATTATTTGGGAGGTATTTCCCGTACGTGATGGCTGTCGCGGCTACAAAGTGAAGAGGTGGCAAAGTAAGCTGTGGGATAGTTTGTGCACAGCTGTTTTGAGGTGCAAAAGGCTTGCGGGAAGAAAGGAGAAACGGATAGAACGGGGCACCCTTCCTGTCCGTTTCTTCGTTATTCCGCACAAATCTCGCGCCGCAAGAATTGAAAGTTGAAATTCTCGGGATTTACGTGTTAAAAATCACGATCGGATTATTTTGATTAATTTTGCCCGTCTGGTCTTCATTGAGTACTGTTGTGAAATCAGGGATCCGTGCGGCCATCGAAGGTTCCATGGATGGTGCAGTGCCAGGTGCCGGGAGAAAGAATGGTACCGAGCGACGTTGAAGAGAATAAAAAACAGGATTATATTTTTTTAAAAAAGTACATCGTCAAGTTCTACAACACGGCTCCAACTATCGGAGCACACTACATGCTAGCGTCTTTGCATGTCCGAGCGCCTCTTGTCACAGCCGTCCGGATCCGCTTTTTATGCCCTTCCCTCTTTCTCTCGTTGAGGGAATTCACTGGCCAATCACAAACGCCGAATCGTTCGCCACCTCTATCGCACCCCACTTGCCTCCAACTTGCTGCTCCTGTCTCCAACGGGGCAAAATAGAAGGCAGCCACCTGCCGTCAACGCTTTTCCCCGGAAGTTCTCGACGATGACCCTGCCGTCGATCAGTGGCCTCTTCGTGACGGTCAGGAAAGGCGACGTTGTTGTCTTCAAGCCAGATGCCTTGAAGTGAATGATGAGGCGTGAACATCAAGCGTGACAGCTGCGTGTCGCTGGTGGGGCATCACCCCGCTCTGAGGCACAACAGTACCCACCTGGTGCACCCAATGCACGGTACACGAGCGACCCCTGGGGTGATTCCCCTCTATAGATTAAGCAGCACCAGGAGGGCCAGCAGATACATTGAGAAAATATCAATATTATCACAATATGCACTACCTGCAGGAGAAGGCACAACGCTGAACCTTTCCGGAAAATGCGCAACATAACCCGACCAAGCCCCGGAAAGATTAATAAAACAAGAACAGATAACGCGCTGCTGTCTTCAAAAAGCTGCTCGCCTCCTCGGACTCCTGGCAGACTGTACAACCGCTAAAACAGCGCAAGACCTCACCAGCGACCAGCAGCCCGGTCACAAAGGATAAACTATACCCCAATGACATCAGAGACCGTTGTGACAATCACTAAGGGACAGGCAATGCCAAAGTGCAGCGGGAGAACGAAGCGCTCTGGGCGGGAACAAGCCACGGTGCCAAGCAGGCGACCGCAGAGCCTGGAAGCGTAAGGAGCGCGGCTTTCCTCGTCCCGCGCCAGACTGGCGTGTAATTACGAGAAGCCAGCCGCTAATGGCCACCTCATTAGAAGCAGGAACTGCGCGCCACTGACATTTTCAGCAGTCACTGGAATGCTCAATAACCGACCTCCTGTCACACTGGTCTGAAGCCGGCACAGCCGACCGCCTCTCGTCACACAAGTGTGTGACGCTCGACCAAAGGCGCCCAGGTTGAGACAGCAAACAAGCCGGAACGGATAAAAGATGCCCCTATTAAACAGTATACGGCAAATCGACGTTCACTTGAGACGAACGCCTCAACATGAGATATGGCGCAGGTCCATCCGTCCACGCTTCCCTTTTCCTCCCGAAGACTGCGAAATCGACCAATGACGCAGCTAAATCGCCGTGCGAATCGCCGTGATAAAAGACGAATCAGAACGGTACGCAAACAGAGGCGGACTCCCGTCGGAGCAGCTGCCAGAGCACGCCACGGTGAGCACGCATTCGACGCCCCGCAAGAGGCATTCATGCTCTATTCCGCCAGTGCGCCGAAGGAGAGGTTCCCAAACAGACTGCGTCGGCGCCGCAATCGGGGCTCAAGACAAGGCAGTTGGGGCGGCGTCAGAGAAACGCCCCACGTTCATCCCAGGGACGGCTGCTCAATGACGCCTGTCAGCGGCCCCAAAGCTCCGAACCGGCGGCCGATTGCCGAGAAGTGCCCCAACGAGAAGAACAGCTGCAGCGCTGCTGTTGGCGGAGGCAGCTTTGCCAAGCCAGGGCGGCCTTCACGCATCCTCCACCAGGCGACGCAGCCGGGGCCGGAGTTATTGATAACGTGGCGGGGTTGCCAACTCGTTGAGCCCCCTGCCAAGCACCCGAAAGAAAGCGGCGCAGGCCGGGACGAGCACGACGAAGCGATGGCGGCTAGTGAGCCGAGAGTGCGGCCGTGACAGCACCAGAGTTGACGGCGAGCTGGCCGCAAATCCACTTTTCCGCACGGTCAGGCGCCGCCCGGCAGGAGTGCGCTTCGGCCGCCATACACCGCCGGAGGTCCGAGCAGGCGCCCCAGAATGCCGGGCTTACGGAGAAAGGAACGGTGCCGAAACGGGCGAACGAAGGCCAACCGAAGACGAGGGGCGCCGAGAGGTGGCGCCAGTGAGGCAAGCGGCCACATGACACAAACAACCCCCGCTCATTCCATCCGCCCCCCCCCCCCCGCAAAAAAAAAAAGTTCAACATAAACCAAAACAACTCTAGTGATTGCAGATTCCTACGTGAGGAAAACGTGAGAGTAAATAAAACAGTGCCTGCATGTGCATGAGGAGGAGGGAGGAAATTAATAATACCCGTGTCACACGGGCGTTTGGAAGGCCTTCCAACCGATAGTCAGTTGACTGAAAGGTCAAGTTCGAGCTGCTACACGGGCGGTTTCGAAGGCCGCCGAGTCAATAGTCTATCGAGTCAACGGAGCACCCTACAACTATCGAAATCTCGATGGCCTTTGAGCAACGGAAGCGGAAACAGCGCGAACATGCCCTCTCGTTCACGGTTAGACAGAACCAGATCAAACCAAATGCTCTAAAAATACTATATATGAGTGTTATTGATTAATAAATAAAGTGCTTTTGCCACTTGACATGTGCGAACACACACCAAAACGGCAGTCGCATCGAGCGGCGCCAACGTTGCCGCAGTTTCGCTACTCAACTTAAAGGGGTGGATACATCAAATTTTTCGTTCATGCGTTTGTTGATTCAAACGTTGCGTCATGCTTCAGGGAGCACGATACACACAGCGTGATTCATATATATCCGATATATAATTTAATAATAGCATTACTCTACCGAGCGATTTCGGTTTCGGTTTCTGGGCGCCGGGGGATGCTACGACGTCACAGAGGAGGAAACGCAACATGGCTTGGTCACGTGGGTCACAAGAAATAGTGACGTAAAACGATGCTGCGTCGTCTGCTCGCGCGAACGCGTGCTCTCCCAGCATAGGTAAACAACTGGCGATTCGAAGTGCATGTCGCGATTATTATAATTATTGCTAAGAGCGACAACAACGGTAAGAAAATATAACGGCTTGTGAGAGTCGGTGATTCATTCCGACGCGCCGTAAGCTTTAACTTTGAAGTGAACCGGAAAAGGCCTAGCGACGATATCGGCGGCGCCGAACGATGAGAGGCGGTGAGGCTGCCGTCGGTGCCAGAGTGACCACTCCTCGTTCGCTGATTGGCCGCTTCGCCGTACGGCTGCCGCACAAGTGGGTCCCGGGACCGTCCTCTCTACGGCAAGGAAATCTCGCCGTTCGCGAGCAAAACCGCCGTCGCACGGGGGCCCGCGAACGGCAAACGGCGTGCGGCGAGACTGTGCCGGTAACGTGGACGGTCCCTCACATTGAGAAAGGCCAAGCGAACGAGATACCGCTCCGAGCTGCCGAACTATGCGACTATGCGAGGAGAGAGGCGGACAAGACGAACGCCGCATATCCTGGTTGGTCCCTTTCGGAGTCGGCCGGCTAATGTTACACGCAGTTTGCCGATCGCGGGCCGCCGTGCGGCGTTCGTGTTGTCCACTTCTCTCTTCTTGTGTCCGTGTCTGCACGCCTTACCCCTTCTTTGCATTAAGAAAGGATTTCTATATGCCTGTAGCTCGGTCATAGTGGAGGCTATGCTCGGTCGCTCGGCTCAGCAGGCTCCGTAATCGGCATTTCATCGCTACTCATCATACGTCACGTATTTGTGCTGGCGTGCTATGACGTCTATATTTTCGTTCCTCCTCTGTGACGTCATAACTGCCGCGCTAGCGATGGGTCTCGACCACGAGAAGGAGTTTTTAATGACTTTTCGGAGCTGAATTAAAATTATTTTGAAATGTTTGCAGCGTCCAATACCTCGTTCTGGGTGTCCTTGCATACGGAAGCAGCCTACAACATGCTTTTTATAGCCTCAAAATTTGGTGTCCCAACCCCTTTAAAAACTAAACATATATGTATGGCAGTGTATCAACAAATGTTTTAATGTATAAACAAACATAAAAGAAATTATAGTGCTTTTACATGGTTTTAATGCTGTAACATTTCGTGACATGAAAACGAGAATGAAGATCCGAGGCGCCACGCAATTTTGCGAGAAACGCCTGAACCACTCAACGGCCTTCCAAAGGTGCCGTGTAGCAGCGCGACAACTCCTTTGAGTCGATATAGTTGTGGCGTTTCAAAGGCCGCTGACTGGAAGGCCTTCCAAATATGCCCGTGTGACACAGGTATAAGAAGTATTTCCATATGCCGTTCCAAGCCCATACGCAGCAACTGTGGCAGGGTTCATGCTGCGCCAACACGTAACAACGGCGGGCCGTGATTGAGCTTCAGCTTATCGCACTTCGCCTGTCCAGTGGTGTAGCATAATAAATCTGCTTCTTCAACTAGTTGGTATTTGCTAAAAGACATTTTCCACTAAAAACAAACGCACAAGCACAAAGGATGACACATTGACACCCATGCAGTAGTCAATGGGTTGTCGTTCTTGTGCGTGTCCTTGTGGCGGAAAACACGTCTTCCAGAGGCGAAAATTTTAGCATATTAGACCAAATTAAAGGAAGGACGAGGCGGAAAAGACGTAATGGCAGAATGGTATAAACTAATTCCCTCGTTAAGGAACAGAAAAAGTAAGAAGTGGTATATACCCAAAGCATACAACAAGCACGTTACGTGGGTCAGCTGTGGGATTATGAGGGCGGGTAAATGCGCTTTAATTTCGACTAAGCTTTCGCCGCAGAGGGAAAGCAAACCAAACTGTAAAAAGGGTCGCGTGGGCTACGACGCCCTCTTGCCTTCAGGATAGTCAGTCTGGTCGATTATAATCAGTTGTAAAAAGACATTTATCGTGGAGATGGAGGGTACGCGACCTGAAGCAAACGTTAAACTCTGAAGCGGTCGCTGCCTTGTTACGTCTACCTTGAGCAACGAGGCGTCTGCGGCAAACAGCTGTCATCTGGCATCCTATCGCCATTCCCCAAACCCAGAAATTTCATGCGGCATGGATTGCGCGAACACAAAAAATAAGACTGCATCGCCGTGTACGAATGCGCCAGAAATCGGAACAGGTGGGACGCTACGCTCAAGATGGCAAAACGGCATTTTCTGCCTGCGAGCGATGAGCCCTTCGGAAACGAGACGCACGAAGAAGGCTTCACACGCTCGGACATTCACAAACAGGGACTCAGTCAGTGGCTTGTTGGCTGCCAGCTGTCTGCGACTCGGGAGCTCGAATCTCTTGCGCGAGTAGCTACAGAGTTGTAGACTCGTAAGTCCAGGACCAGAGGCGTTTGGAGCAAGAGAAAATCCGCCGTATTGAACACCTTTTCAGAAGACTACCCAGAGCGACGCAACATCATTGATCCAACGTCAATTCAGCCGGTCGTACAAGGGAATTTGGCAATTATTGTTTGACGCGGGCTGGAAGCGTCGCCCCTAGCAGCCGTTCGACCGGACGATCGGGCAGCCGGATCTATGCCATTTCTATATCGCATACTGAGGCAAACTCAGTGTAGTAAGCCCACCGTTGTCAGAAATTTTGACGCCTCTGAGACAATAGAACTCACCGTTACCTCGTGACAGAACTTCTATTCCACCAAAGGAGTTCTGGAACTCAAGGGAACCGGGAACCTTTATCCCAAAGTCGAGGGTTTTCAAATCCCTGGGCTTCACAACTGTCCTTATACACGTGGACTGGCGACAAACACCTTGACGCGCGCAACGGCTTAAAGACTTCTAGTAAGCAGTTTAGAGCGAAGAAATACCCAACGATCAACACGCGCAGGCACGAAGCAAACTAGAAAGGAAGAAAGAGAAAAGGAAATAGAACAGAACAAAAAAAAATGGTGCTGGTGCGCGCTCCGACCGCTTGGCGTGCACTGTTGCGTTTCGCCTGCGACACGTGGTTTTGCCGGCGCGACGGCGGCGGGGCGGCGGACATTTTGGCCCGATCGTCGTCACCGCAACACTCATCGCCAGGTGTTTCCAGGCGCGTCTGCGGCGATGCGACCGCCTAGGGATTTCGTTCCAGTCATTGTGCCCGAAACAGGCGAGGCCAAAGCAGGGATCTCCTTCCAGTTATTGGGCCCGAAACAGGCGATGCCAAAGCAGGGATCTCGTTCCAGTCATTGTGCCCGAAACAGGCGATGCCAAAGCAGGGACCATCTTCTCGTTACAGTCATTGTGTCCGACCGGCAGCGCCACGACAGTGTGCTGCGCAGCGCCACGACCAGGTGCTACGAGATCGTGCGCAGCGCCACGACATGGTGCTACGGCATCGCTACGACAGTGTGCGTCACCATTAGCCCATTGTACATTCACGTGCTCGTCTTTTGAGGGGTTCCTTCTTGCCCTCAACTGCGAGAGTATAAAAACAGCTGCCCCCGGACGCCAGAGGAGGGCTCCGATTTCTTCCGTTGAGTGAAGTGCTCTCCCGTCTCTCTACTTCGGTCAAACCTGACCGCCAACTCTTTGCGATGTTAAAATAAACAAGTTGTTTCGTTGTTACCAGTCGACTCATGCTTTGCCGGGACCTTCGGATGCTCCCAGTTGTACCCCAGGCCGCCAGGCCAACGCTACCCTTGGGGCTTGCGACCCAGGTACAACCACGGGCGTCAGCGCCGAGTTCCCATCCGATCGCTCCAGTGTCGCGATCCCAAATATCTGGTTGGCAGCGGTGAGATCGCCTACGACTTCAAACATCTGGTTGCCAGCGGTGAGATCGCCTACGACTTCAAACAACGGTCTGCCAGCGGCGAGATCGCGACAACGGAGGCCAGCAGCAAAGAGATGCAGTTGACTGTATGCTGAGCAGCTCAACGACGATCCGGGAGCAGTGCAACGAGCCCTGTGTGACGACTGGTTGCCTGCAGCGGAACGACTGCGCGGAATTCCTGCCTGCGAGGTTTGGTGAGTGCGGGACTTTCTTCTTCTGAGCTTTGCCAGGCTTTTGTTAGTGTTAGAAACAGAGCTGGTAATTGTGGTTGTCGTTGCTGCCGGGTTAGTTTGCGGCAAGACAATAGTAAGCAGTAGAAAAAGCAGCATTCAGAGCAGCCATGGATTTGAAGTCGTTGCGCAAACCGAAATTGTTGGAGCTTGCAAGAGAGTTGGGTCTGGATGTCTCAGACAAACTAAGAAAACCGGAACTGATAACGGCTATTCTTGAGTTAGAGGCTGAGGATGACGAGCTGTCGGAATGCCTTGAGACTATTGAGGAGAGGTCAAAAAGACAGGAGCGCGAACTTAAAGAGCAGAAAGAAAAAGAAGAGCGCGAACACGCTTTGGAAATGAAGCGTCTCGAGGTAGAGATGGAACGCGCTCGTAATGGAAGTCAGGCACACGGTGCAGGAGAACGCGTATTGTTCAAAATGACTGACCTGATGCGGCCGTTTAAGCTTGGAGAGGACATTGGTTTGTTCCTGGTTAACTTTGAGCGAACGTGCGAGAAGCAGGGGTTCTCTCGGGAAACGTGGCCACAGCGCTTGCTCACTTTGTTACCCGGCGAGGCGGCCGACGTAGTCGCTCGCTTGGATAGAGAGGAAGCAGAGGATTTCGACAAAGTAAAATCGAGTCTGCTAAAAAAGTACCGGCTGTCTGCGGAAGCGTTCCGTCGGAAGTTTCGGGAAAATGAGAAAGGCAAAAGTGAGTCATATACAGAGTTTGCGTATAGGCTTATGTCGAACATGCAGGAGTGGCTCAAAGAAGAGAAAGCGTTTGGTGACCACGATAAAGTTCTGCAGTGTTTCGGGCTAGAACAGTTTTATAGTCGGTTACCGGAGAACGTGCGATACTGGGTCTTGGATAGGCCAGACGTGAGTACGGTGGCTAGAGCCGCTGAGCTAGCCGAGGAGTTTGTGACGCGTCGAGCTCGCGGAGCTAAGGACGGTCAAAAGGGTGAATTTGGCTCCAAGTCTGAGAGGCCAAGGTTCACGCCCATGAGATTTAAGGGGGACACGCGTAGTGCGGATGCGAGCGAAAGCAGTCCGACCAACCGTAAAGAGACGGCGGCAGCCAAACGCAGAAAGCGGTTCGAGATGAGGCGAGCGCGCTTGTGTTATACGTGCCAGAAGCCGGGTCACTTTTCGGCGCAGTGTCCGGAAACAACACCAAAAGTTGTGTTTTTTTCAATAGGCAGCACTGACGAGAACATGAAGCTTCTCGAGCCTTACATGCGAGACCTCCTCGTGAACGGGAAAGAGTGCCGAGTGCTTCGCGATTCCGCAGCTACGATGGATGTAGTTCACCCGTCTTACGTAGAACCCCATATGTTCACGGGCGAGTGCGCGTGGATCAAGCAAGCCGTGGAAGCTCATAGCGTGTGTCTGCCGGTAGCAAAAGTGCTTATTGAAGGACCTTTCGGAGCGCTTGAGACGGAGGCGGCAGTGTCATCTATGCTGCCACCCCAGTACCCGTACCTATTTTCAAACAGGTCCGATCACCTCCTGCGCGAGAAGGGGCTTTTGTTTGGTGAAGCTAGTGTTCAGGCCTTAACCAGATCGAAGGTTCGGGAGCTCGCTGCAAAGGCGGTAGTTGCGGGGCCGACGTTATCAAACAACGAAAAAGGGTCAGAGGCGCAGCAAGCTGATATTCAGAGCACGCCCGAACAGAATAAAATTGAGTCTGTAGCGTTGAAGGCGCCAGATACTGGAGAGGAAAATCCCGACGCGGGAAAGTTAGAAGAGCTATCTACTGATTTGCTCATCGCGCCTACGTCAGACGGACTTGATAGGTTGCTAAAAGTCAGCCGGACGGCTTTGATAGCCGAGCAAAAAAAGGATGGCAGCCTGGAAAACGTGCGCTGCAATGTCAAAGAAGGTATCGCCAGGAAAACTGCGCGTTTTGTGGAAAGAGGTGGAGTCCTGTACCGGAAGTATCTAGACCGCCGAGGAGTGGAGTTCGATCAGCTGGTCGTGCCTCAATGCTATCGTCAGGATCTGTTGCGCTTGTCACATGGGGGTTCGTGGTCCGGACACCTAGGAGTTAAGAAAACTAAGGACCGTCTCTTGCAAGAGTACTATTGGCCAGGGTGTTTTCGGGACGCAGACCATTTCGTGAGGACATGTGACACTTGTCAGCGGGTGGGCAAACCAGGGGACAAATCGAGGGCGCCGTTGAAATTGGTACCTATCATTACGGAGCCTTTTAGACGGCTCGTTATTGATACAGTGGGACCTCTGCCGGTAACAGCCACGGGGTACAGACACATTTTGACTGTGATCTGCCCAGCGACAAAGTTCCCTGAAGCAGTGCCGCTTAAAGAACTCAGCTCAGTTGAGATAGTTAATGCACTACTGTCCATATTTGCGCGAGTTGGTTTTCCTGCAGAAATTCAATCAGATCAGGGCACAGTGTTTACTAGCGCTTTGACGACAACTTTTCTCGAAAGGTGTGGGGTAAAGCTGCTACACAGCTCAGTGTACCACCCACAGTCGAATTCCGTTGAGAAGCTCCACTCCGTCATGAAGCGCGTGTTGAGAGCCTTGTGTTTTGAACATCAAACTGACTGGGAGCTGTGTCTGCCTGGGGTGATGTTTGCTTTAAGGACCGCGCCGCATGCGGCTACGGGGTTTTCGCCAGCTGAACTGGTGTACGGTCGCTCGCTTCGATCTCCGCTTCGCATGCTTCGAGAATCATGGGAAGGTAGGGGCGACGACCCAGTCGTGGTGGAGTACGTGCTTAAGCTCCTCGAACGCTTAAGAAGGGCACAGGAGTTGTCAGGTGAAGCAATGACAAAGGCCCAGCAGAGGGCCAAGGTTTATTATGATCGGACAGCCAGGGCCCGTCGTTTTGAGGTTGGCGATGAGGTCATGATATTGCGCACATCGCTAAACAACAAACTAGACGTGCAGTGGGAGGGCCCAGCGCGAATTGTTCAGAAACTGTCGGACGTTAACTACGTGGTAAGTCTGCCAGGAAAGCGGAAAGCACAGCAAGTTTACCACTGTAATCTGCTCAAACCTTATAGACAAAGGGAAGCAGTGGTGTGCATGATGGTAAACGTTCCTGAAGAGCTTCCGGTCGAGCTTCCGGGACTAGGCTCAGTGACGAACAGGGAAGACACCGGTCAAGTCATTAGTGACCTTATCAGTAAAGCACCGCTGTCGCCTGAGCAGAAAACCGAACTACACCAGCTATTACAAGAGTTTCAAGGTCTGTTCTCTGAGAGGCCTGGTAGGACTTCTGTACTTACTCATGATATAGAACTTACCTCCACAGAGCCAGTACGATCCAAGGCGTATCGGGTGTCACCCCGCCAGAGCGATATTATGGAGGCTGAGGTAAAGAAAATGCTACAGCTCGGTGTTATTGAGGCAGGTGAGAGTGATTATACCTCCCCTTTGATTTTAGTTGAGGTACCGGGCAAGGAACCTCGTCCTTGCGTCGACTACCGCAGGCTTAATTCCATCACTAAGGATCAAATTTATCCGATCCCTAACATCGAGGAGCGCCTTGAGAAAGTTAGTAGCGCTCAGTTTATTTCCACCCTAGATCTTGTCAGGGGTTATTGGCAGGTTCCACTTACAGAAGAGGCTAGTAGGTATGCGGCGTTCATTTCACCAATGGGAACATTCCGTCCTAAAGTGTTGAGTTTTGGTTTGAAGAACGCGCCATACTGTTTTTCAAGTCTCATGGATAAAGTGTTGCGGGGACAGCAAGAATTCGCTTTACCGTATCTAGACGACGTAGCGATATTCTCCGCATCCTGGTCTGAGCATATGACACACTTGCGGGCAGTGCTAACCCGCCTGCGCGAAGCAGGCTTGACAGTAAAGGCTCCTAAGTGCCAGTTAGCACAGGCCGAGGTTGTCTACCTCGGTCACGTGATTGGTCAGGGTCGTCGCCGCCCCTCTGAAATAAAAGTGGCCGCTGTGCGAGACTTTCCGCAACCGCGCACAAAGACCGATATTCGGTCGTTCTTAGGTGTCGCCGGCTACTATCAGAGGTACATCCCTAGGTACTCTGATATCGCGGCTCCCCTGACGGATGCTCTAAGAAAGACAGAGCCTCAAACAGTCGTCTGGGACGAGACAAAGGAAAGAGCTTTTAGCGCCCTAAAGAGTGCCCTAACAAGCCAGCCTGTGCTACGATCGCCAGACTATACAAAAGGGTTCATTGTTCAGTGCGATGCTAGTGAGCGAGGCATGGGCGTTGTACTGTGCCAACGGGAAAATGGAGAAGTAGAACACCCCGTCCTGTATGCTAGTCGTAAGCTGACCAGTCGTGAGCAGGCGTATAGCGCCACCGAGAAAGAGTGTGCATGTCTCGTGTGGGCCGTTCAGAAATTGTCATGCTATCTAGCCGGCTCGAGGTTTATCATTGAGACAGATCACTGCCCTCTCCAATGGCTGCAGACCATCTCTCCCAAAAATGGCCGCCTCCTGCGCTGGAGCCTCGCTTTACAACAATATTCCTTTGAGGTGCGTTACAAAAAGGGGAGTCTCAACGGTAACGCCGATGGCTTAAGTCGAAGCCCCTAACGTAGGAATCAGCCTCAAAATTGTTTGTTACTGATGTTTTTCTTCCTGAGGCAGGATTTTTTTTAACATATTGCTTTTGTTTAGTGTTTCAAAGTGATGATATGCTTTCTAGTGCAATTTTTCAATTTGTGGACGCGTTCTGAGTGATGCTAGACTACTGTAAGGAACTAGGCAGTGGTATAAAAAGGGGAAAGAGCCTGGCAGGGCTTAGTGAGGGTTGTGCCGTGCTTGCTGACTGAGCGGTTGAGTTTTCAGCGTAGTTCTAACGCTTGCCGGGAACGAGAACAAAAATGTGAACTCTCCCGAAGTCACTTTGCAGTGTCCCGTGCGAACCTGAACGAGAGAACGAGGCCTTCTCTGTGCGCTGCGCTCAAGAAACGTCAAGGGACGCCCGACTTCGGTTATGAGCATCATCGAGCGACATCCCTCCGGACAGCGGATGCAGTCCCCTGTCCATCGGGATCTCCTTTCCCCGGCGGGGCGGTCTGTTGCGTTTCGCCTGCGACACGTGGTTTTGCCGGCGCGACGGCGGCGGGGCGGCGGACATTTTGGCCCGATCGTCGTCACCGCAACACTCATCGCCAGGTGTTTCCAGGCGCGTCTGCGGCGATGCGACCGCCTAGGGATTTCGTTCCAGTCATTGTGCCCGAAACAGGCGAGGCCAAAGCAGGGATCTCCTTCCAGTTATTGGGCCCGAAACAGGCGATGCCAAAGCAGGGATCTCGTTCCAGTCATTGTGCCCGAAACAGGCGATGCCAAAGCAGGGACCATCTTCTCGTTACAGTCATTGTGTCCGACCGGCAGCGCCACGACAGTGTGCTGCGCAGCGCCACGACCAGGTGCTACGAGATCGTGCGCAGCGCCACGACATGGTGCTACGGCATCGCTACGACAGTGTGCGTCACCATTAGCCCATTGTACATTCACGTGCTCGTCTTTTGAGGGGTTCCTTCTTGCCCTCAACTGCGAGAGTATAAAAACAGCTGCCCCCGGACGCCAGAGGAGGGCTCCGATTTCTTCCGTTGAGTGAAGTGCTCTCCCGTCTCTCTACTTCGGTCAAACCTGACCGCCAACTCTTTGCGATGTTAAAATAAACAAGTTGTTTCGTTGTTACCAGTCGACTCATGCTTTGCCGGGACCTTCGGATGCTCCCAGTTGTACCCCAGGCCGCCAGGCCAACGCTACCCTTGGGGCTTGCGACCCAGGTACAACCACGGGCGTCAGCGCCGAGTTCCCAACAGATCGTACCAGCAGTCAGATCCAAACAGCACCAACGCCATTGAACAAATAACGGGAAGAGCTGCTGCTTTCTTTCCAAGTCTTTTCCCTCTGCCCCGAAAGAGCGGCTTCGCGCCCTGAAAACAGCGCGCGCGGAAGCCTACACACACACACACACACACACACACACACACACACACACACACACACACACACACACACACACACACACACACACACACACACACACACACACAGAGAGAGAGAGAGAGAGAGAGAGAGAGAGAGAGAGAGAGAGAGAGATATAAAAAGAAGGGCTGAGTGGCGGCTCCCATGACAAAGGTAGCTGAGGCGAGTGGCCGACCGCCATGCGAGTCGACCCCGACGCACGCGTCGACTCGGTCGAAGGAGTACAGCTGACCAAAGAAAAGAAGACGCCGGGCGCGAACTAGGTGCAGCCGGGGCACACCACCTAATGCCCACCAAAAACAAGGCCGGCCGGCGTAATCCTCTTAGAAGGCGGCGCCCCAACGACGAAGCACGTTTTCCGCGCCACGGCCCGGAGCCACAGCACCGGGCGGGCCTCCCTCCCCGAAACATACACAACACCTCGACGGCGCTTCGACGACGGAACGAAAGGGCGGACCGCGGTCCTTGGAGAGCCCGGCCCTCTCGATACGGCCAGGTGCTGGCTGGCTATGCCATATCTCGTCTGCACCGGCCGACGCAGCCGCTTGGTCAGTGGTGCTTTTATTATTTTATTTTACTGCGCGTGCCTTCGGATACGGCGGATACCGTCACGCGCCAACGACGAGGCGCTGCCAGTAGCCGAACAGACGACAGAGAGCGCGCGCGAGAAGCTCCTACGCGCGGAAGAGGCCTCGGAAAGCGCCGCAATGCCTCGGGCTCAAGCCGCACTGCCTGTCTGGTGGCGCAGAGAACTCCGCGGTACGAAATCAGTCGGAAATGAGCGCGAACGTGGGGTGCGCCTTCCAAGTCCCTACACGCACACGTTGATCCGCAGCAGCGGACACAGTGCGCGAACGGTAAACGGTTAATAATGCCCAACTGCTTATACAGTAACACTCGGAAAGCGGGAGCTAAGAAAAAAAATTTTCTCGCGCTTTACTTGCACAGCCAGGAATCGAGCGCTAGAATGCGGAAATCCGAGCTGAAGCTCCCGAAATGAATCTCAATTATTTATTGGTTGCGCATTCTTCAGACAGCGAATACATGCTGAGGGAAGTGCTTCGACGGGGGAGTATAGTCAGTGAATATAAACAGGCTCCAAATAGAATGATCATTCGCAACACGTTTCCGAGGTTATTCGGCAACTCGGTTTCAACCTCTCACATTTGGGCTAACTTAAGGTAGACGAACCGCTCTCCACTGTTTTCTTGTTTCGTTTGCTTTGTGAACGTTTTCAATGTCCTGAAACGTCTCTATCTCGCTCTCTGTGCGCGTGCGTGCGCAAGTGCTGAAATTAACAATAAAATACATCGTCAGCAAGCTATGCGGCAGGCGCAACAACAATGGGAAAGCAAAAAATGGACCCTCATGCCAGCAGGTCAAGAGCTCCGTCGCGACCATTCTTATAAATATTTAAACATGTAAGCATGCATCGCAGAAACTTAGACTTGCACCTTCATTCATTTGCACCTAACAATGCTGCATTGCCTACCACACAGAAGACAACTGCGAAAAGCCACGTACACGCACATCGCCCTCCAGCGGACTCAACTCCCGCACACGGACGCTAAGCTCCTTCGCGTCAATTTACCCACGAACGCAACACCGGAAATACACGAGAAGTGGCGAGAAAAATCGGCAAGAGCTGGCGTTGACAGAAACGAAGTAGCAATTTTCTCGAAAAACAACATTTTATAACTGTCGCGTCTTTCTTTCGACCTTCTACAGCACTCAGTTTCCCGCAAAAACCTGACAGCCAAAAATGGCATCTTGCGGATTGTGCGCCATCGTGAAGAAAAACCTAGAGACGGAACAATCGCCACAACGCCGCTGTGCCGGCAAGAAAGAGCTCGCGCCGAAAACCAGCCCGCAGCGAAACCGAAAAAGTATGGCCCGGCCACAGTTAAGCCATAGGACGCTGCCGCGCGGCTGTACGCGACAGCCTGAGTAATAGCGGCTGCAAGAATAACACGAGGCCAATGGAACGCTGTCCTGAGTAGTGCAATACAAGCACGCACGTCACTGCTTTGAGAGACCGCAACCGAACAATTATAGGGGAAAGAAGGAGAAGTCTAACCGAGTAAAAAAAAATTGTGTGTGTGCGTGTGTGTGTGTGCGCGCGCGCGTGTGTGTGCGAGAGAGAGAGAGAGAGAGAGAGAGAGAGAGAGAGAGAGAGAGAGAGAGAGAGAGAGGGCCCGGCATTAGTTTTGCAAGCAAGTAACAAGATCAGCGAATAACGTTTTCTTTTCGATAGAGGCGCAGGCTTAGCAAAAATTATAAATAGATAAATAGTGATGCAGAAGTAGCCAGCGTGAAAAGGAGCACTACAATGCGCCAGCCTTCATTCATAGTCTACAAAGAGGCAACATTCAGAGACGCAGTCAAAGAGTTTCCGACTGACATTTGTTTTACACCCGAAATACACGCCCTTACAAAACAGAAAAGAGCAGAAAAGTAACAGAACCTGCGTGACAAAAAGCACGCAGACTGCGATGAGCAGGAAAAGAAATTAATTTGGCTTCTTTCACCGCAATACCGAAAAGAAAAAGGAAACTAGTAACCGCCAGCAACGCGAAAGAGGATCGCCAAGGCGCCGCGCGGCACTATTAACGACGACACAAAGACAACAAGGCCGAGCTTTCAAGAGAAACCGGCCGCAGCTGACTGAATGCACGTAGAAGCGAACACGATATAGGTCGGCACGTGGATGCTGCCACCAACCAGCTTCAAGATGCAGAAATTCCGAAGCTTCATCCTTTCATAGTCACAAGGGGCCTTCTCGAGGCTCCACACGACGAGGAGTTTGGCCCTCCTTTATCTGACTATTTTAGCGATGTCCTTAAGAAGGAAACATGATACATTGGAACCGCTATACGCGACAAAGGAGCCGCTCAACCGGCGTCCTTTAAGCGCGTAAAGCAAGTACGTGCCGAAAACAAGCGCCGCGTAGCTGGCCCCTCAAGTCGGCGCGCACCCTCCGCGGAGCCGCTCTTTTTCCCGGAAGCCGTAAAAGTACGGCCGGTAAAGCTGCAAGCACACGCGTACGAAAAAACGCGAGCCCGCTCAACAGTGCCGGCAGAAATAATAAAAAAGCCAGGAAGCCACTCCGGCGGCACAAGGCTCCGCGCATCGTGTTTGGCGGCGCGGCCGGACCGCGGGCGCGCGTGCGCTCCCATTGTCGCGGGCCATTGTGAACTTGGGAGCCTCATTCTTGTTACGCTACATCGTTTCATTACCGCCGTTTTTATTCTAGCGAGAGAGTATAGCGGACGGAGATGGTCGATATCCAAGTTCTCAGCAAAATATTGACGCGAAGAAGGCGCCGAGGGTGCCACCATCGCTTCCACAGCTGATCGATGTGCGAGATCAATGTACACATAGCGTGGCCCGAAGCTTTCTTGTCGCTCGCCCGCCTCCCTCTCACCTGCCTCCGCCCATCAGCCGTTCTTCCAAGCGCGCCTCGTTAAGAGGAACGCCACTTTACACGGTGACGCCGCCTCGCTCATTCTGCCGCGCAGGCGGTGCGCACCTTGGATCGAACTGGCGCCACTCCGAAGCACCTGGCGGGTGCAGAGGGACGCGCTGCGAACACTTCGTTCCCGGCCTGTCAGCGCCTGCACGACGAGTCAACGCGAAGGAGCCATGCATATTTCACGCGCCGAACGCGCAAGGCTACAGAAAAGACTTCGCAGGAGACCGCGGCTTCCAAGGAAAGGAGAAGCGAAGCACAGCCTAGACACGTCACGAAAGCCCATCTCACGCGCGCTGAATATGCGATACGGGACATTCATGAAAGTGCCCCCCGCACAGTCGACGGCTTCGCCTCCACCCCATTCCCGTTTCCTCGCACCCAGTTTCTGCTTTGCCAAGGCGACAGTCTTTCATATGAAGACCCGGAACGCATACGAAACACCGACCTCGCAATCACATGCAATGCCGAAAAGGGCCTTCAAAAACAAATGCCTACTGCTTGAACGGACACGCCGTTCCGAGAATGCCTCAATCACCAGAAGATTTAAAAAAAAAAAAGAAAAACTGAAATCAAAGCACGAACAGGACACAGCCGTTCAAGATATAAACGTCAGCCTTTCCGCCGAGAGTTTCTGCATGCGTCCGAAGTACCGAAGTAACCATACGAGAGGTCTTTAAATAACCCCGTGCGTGCGTGCGGGCGTCTACAGGACGTTGCAACCATTCCGTAACGCGGCTCTGCATCGCCGATGTCTCCTCCCCCCCACCCCCCTCGTAAACTCTCTCGATGCAAATTGCCCAGTGGTAGTGACGACGAGGTAATGCTCGAACAGTGAGAAGGGCGGCACAACCACCACAATTCATTGGCCGCGGCGCCCACAAGCCGCAAGCGTTCACCAGTCCCATTAAGATCTATAAAGCTTACCAAAATGCAACAAAAAGAGTAACCTAAATAAGGAATTTTGAAAACGAATGCAACGTACAAATCGATGCCTGAAACCACATTGTTTTTATTTAGTTTTTTTTCTAAGCACAAACAATAAGTAACGCACTCAAATCCTTGAGCATCAGCGCTCGGAAATGAGCATATAGAACCAAAAGGTGCGAAAACAAATACTAACATAGGAAAGAGCGTTTCACGACCACGCACAAATCGAACGCTTCGAGAAGCCTCTCCCCCCGCCACCCGCCGCAACCTTGCCCCGCAAGAAAAATAAAGTGCTTCACAGTCGCTCATCTTGCACACATACGTCGCTGACGAATCCGGGCGCGTCTCGTCGAATATATAGGGTGTACAGCTAACTTTAGCCAGAGCTTAAAAATATGCGAATGCCACGTAGCTGGACAGAACCAAGGTAATGTTTTTTTTTTCTTTTTAATTTCACCCACTTATATCTTTATTAGTAAATAATTTCTGTAATTCAATGAATGAGTACTATTAACTTCCCCTATGCAGTCCTAGGTGTCTTTGTTGACTATTATATCAAACCACGTTCGAGAGACACCATACCACTATGCTCCTGTAAATACACTTAACTTCCATCACAGCAATACGTCGTGCAGTGCAATTTTGACCCACTGTTTCCCTCCCTGCCACACACAAACACACACACACACACACACACACACACACACACACACACACACACACACAGTGTTCCGGAGACAAACAGCCACATGCAGCGGTGACTGATGCAAGGCTTTCCTGTGGCACTTCGTCGTCTTCGTCCGACCGACAGTAACAGCCCGTTCACTGTCTCGTGGCACTACTTCCCCGGGGCGAGACCGCTGACCAGGTGCTTGTTATGACGGACAAGAGGGGCCCGTTGCGTACGGTTTAAGCCTCACTACGTGCACGATAGCAGAGGGCGGTGGCGTAGACGGTGCTGGCTCGACAACAGGCTCGATTTAGTATGTAACGTCGGTGATTTGACGTTGCACCCTGTAAGGACCATCGTAGCGGGACAATAGCTTTTCGGAGACCAATGTGGCGGGACGGAAACTCCAGCAGAAAATCAAAAAAATTATGGGGTTCTACGTGCCAAAACCATTTTCTGATTATGAGGTACGCCGTAGTGCAGGACTCCGGAAATTTGGAGCACCTGGGGTTCTTTAACGTGCACCTAAACCTAAGTACACGGGTTTTTTCGCACTTCGCCCCCATCGAAATGCGGCCGCCGTGGCCGGGATTCAATCCTGCGACCTCGTGCTGAGCAGCCCAACACCATAGCCACTGAGCAACCACGGCGGGTGGAAACCCCAGTAGCACGAGGGCACCTGGGGAATAACTAATGTCACTGTGGCGACCGTCATACAGGGCTTTTGGGGAAGCCTGGGCCACTGTGAGCTGTTCGCGAGCGATCTGCCGAGCTGTGTTGGCACGCGCTATGGCACCGCGAACATACGTAGTGGATGAGCTTAGAGCAGCGGGAAGTATCGACGAGAGGCAGACAAGGTTCGCGTCCATACATAAAACGGTGAGCAACCAGTGGTATCACACCTGGGCGAGTTGTAGGCGAAAGTAACATACGGCAAAGTAGCGTCCCAATAGCGGTGGTCGGCGGAGACATACGTTGAAAGCATATCAGCCAGAGTTCGGTTCAGGCGCTCTGCGAGTCCATTCGTTTGTGGGTCATGAGCTTTGAGTAGTTGATTAATTAATCAAGACTAATTAATTAGGCGGAACGAGAAATAATCTTAGCATCTCTAAGCGACGGGAAACAACATTACCTTGCCTCTGTCCAGCTACGTGGCGTTCGCATATTTTTAAACTCTAGCTAAAGTTAGCCTGGACACCCTACATATTGGCGCCACAGCCTTTACGCGGGCGCGAGCGGTTGTTCCTTCGCAACGGCAATGCATCCCACATACGAACGAATGCCCGCAGCCGGCGAAAACGGAGTCGGGACCACGGGAAACGATCAGCGCGGCACAAAGAACACGCAAGGGCCGCGGCTCAGGAAAGGAGAGCCGTGGCCGAGTTTAAGGCTTCAGAGCAACGTATCAGAGGGGGCAGAAGGGGAGAGACATCGCGCGCAGTCGCGCCACAAAATGAAAAGCGGGAAGAAAAATGAAAGAACGCGCAATTCCCGGCTTGCGCGCCTAAACGAAACGAGCAACGACACGCAGCCGAGCCGCGCATCCGACAGGCATCGGCGTCCCCATAAATTCCGAAAAGCAGCGCCGGATGACCGGCGGGCATAGTGGAAAGAGGGAGATGCCGAAAGACCCGAGGAAAGAACTTCGCTAAGCGCTCCAAAGAGCGCCCGCCCGCGCAAAGCAGAAAAGGAGAAAACGCGCACCAGCGCCGGGCCTACGATACTATCGAGAGAGCAAACGAGCGAAACATCGCGCGCGCAGAAAAAGTAATACGCCCCCCCTCCCCCCCCCCATCCCCCCCCAACGATCGCGCGGCCGACGCAGCCCACGGACATGTATACAGCGCACCGCGCACGCGAGGGAGGGCACCCTCCTCCGAAAAGAAGGAAGTCAAGCTCTAGGCACGCCATATATCCACGCGCCCCGCAAATGAGCCGAACGTCAACAACGCATTCGTCATCTCGCCAGCCGTATCTCCGGCCCAGTGAGCAAGATCAAAGTTTGTGCGCCCGCTCATACATGTATGCGGCCGATAAAGGCACAAAACGGCCAGTGGACAGCGTCGCCACGGTCGCCTTATTTTCGCCGCCTTAACGCCCTCGTCGACCCCTGCGGCGCGAAGGGAGCGCCCAATAATAAAGGCAGACACAGCTACTGGAGTAACGCGATGACGACGCGCACAGCGTTTAAGCTCGCAGTTCCAACGACGATGATGACTGAATTTGCTTACAGTAGCGCACCAGAGATGCGCATTTATTGCAGAGAGCTCGATGGAGAAAACAAAAATACAGAAGAAAGAAAAAGTTATCAGGGCTAAAATGCACCAAGTGGATCCGGGCTGGCATTAATGGTCATTGGAGATACTGTCACGGGCGCGATACAACATTGCACCATACATTCACCTCGAAGGTCTCGCAGTAGAGTGGCGCGCATCATGGGTGGCTTCCCCATCAAGGCCTTCGCAAAAAGTTCGAAAAATAACAATAAACAAGCCAGAAACGATGAGAGGCGGATTTTAACTGCGAGTTGCAACGTGATCTAACCAGCTTTCTCTAACGCTCTACAACAAAGGGAAACTAGTGTTACTGTGGCGCCAGAGATGTCCGCAATCAGAATACGCCGCCAATACATACATCACACACACACACACACACACACACACACACACACACACACACACACACACACACACACACACACACACACACACACACACACACACACACACACACACACACACACACACACACACACACACACACACACACAGGCGCGCGCGCGGCGTCCACAATGCGCCTTGAAAATGCGGGTTTAAGATTTCCAGCTCGCCGCCATCATGGGGCGTCAATGCGCCTGCGTGCCCACTCTGCGTCCTGCAAGGAAAATATTCGCATCCCGCAGTACAAGCTTTCGTATAATTTCCAAAGTTGGCGACCACAAGTCCAGTGTCAATGAACTTAGGGCGCACGATTCGCCACCGTGGTGATTTTTTAAGGCGCCGAGCTGTGCTCCCAGGAGGGTAGCAGAAAGCAGCGCCGATTTCCTATTTGCTTAATCACAATAAACTATATCACGTGAGCTCTTATATCGCTTTCGTTCGCGACCTCATACCGCACCGCTTCTGAATTTCGCTCTCGTCAATATCACTCCGAGACGAGCTATCTCTGCGGCATAGATGTTGATGGCTAAGTGTAGCCGTGGACGTTCGAGTGAGAAAAATATGGCACCTTCGTCCAGAGGGCGAAGCAGTGATAGCGAGAGCAATTTCAGCGTGGCGTTCTCACACCTCGGACGATCCTTGAACAATACGAAAGGCCGACATGTTGCGACGAAGCAGGAACAGCAGCGGCGTCACCGGCATCGCGAGACCGACGAAAACCCGTCGGCGCACAATGAAAGCATTACACAGCTTCACGCTCACTGCCCGTTCCGCTCAGAACAGTCCACGCACAGCTGCTCAGTAGGAACGCTACTGGGGCACCGTGCTCACATCGTGCCAGCAGCGGTACGCAAGACACGGCGTTGCAGCTCCCTCCGGCGAGCAAATTGAGCGGTGTGTCAACTTGGCTTCGTGACGTTTGCAGCCCAAACGCACTGCGCCCTCCGAAGACCTAACCCACCGCGTGTGGGCCGCGCTTGCGACGTCGATACCGCGGCCGCACCACCAGCGTGAACGAGCCTGGAGCGCCCGAAGAACAGATATCCAACTAATTTTTTTTTCCAAATAATTTCAGCGGCATCCTGAACGCCTTGGGACAGGAATCGCACAGTGATTACGTGCTACGTGTGTCTCTGGAGACGCGCACACGTGCACAACGCTAGATTACGCACGCACGCATGATAGATCGGCCCAATATGTATCCACTGCCAAATAAGTCGTTTGGCTGGTTCTATATAGTGACAACCAAGCGCGACGCAAACACGCCGTAATCATGAGGCGCAGATACAGCTAGGTCCATTGTTAAAGGGAACATGTAAGCATCTGGCTTCCGCTTGTGGATGCTTGAGTTGCTGCATGGTGCTTGCGCAACTGTAGTCCATACATAATGCAGGTATAAAAGTCGCCGCTATCTTTGGCATCTCATCTATTGCAAAGCGCGCGTTTCTAGACTTGCGAAATACGGAAATTCGCTCATTCTCTGGTAGTATGCTTTCTCTTCAATAACAGACCCACCTGTACACCGGAAGCAGCAGCGCTATGGGTAGGGCCAAGACATCTACGGCCTGTCCGAAGACGGAGAATCCACAGAATAGGCATCGCAGCGCCAGACGGCGGCCGCAGATACAACTGAATTTACATATAGCCTACTTCAATAAGCTCTCACGCCTTCTTCCGAATGCGGCTTCCTAGAAGACAATCTGGGGGGGGCCTCCCTCATCCAGACTCAGGCGAGCTTTTGAAAAGTGAATCGCTCGTTAACAAAACACTCGTGGCTAGGCAAGTGGCTAAGCAACTACTCTCAGCGACGCTCGGCTTAAGCTTAACATAATTATCAGGGGGCCAACAGAAGATCGGAGCGCCAATAGCCGTTGCGAGGTACACGGATCGATCAGTGAAACACTGCTTTAGAAGTGTACAGGCGCGGCCACTGCTAGAGGGAACACGAGTGCCCGTCGTAGAACTCCGCGGGAAGCCATCACTGGCGCCTCGTCAAGTCTTCGAAGACTACTTATCATAGCAGACGACTCCGCGGGCTTTTCGCCAATCGCTTTGACTGCGCTTGCGCCGCAAGACTTCACGAGGCGTCGGTGGTAGGGCGCTCCCCGGAGTGATGCCAAGGGCTCTGTTCCCGCTAGCCGTGGCCGCGCCTGTACAAAGTGCGCTCTCTTCGTGAAACCACAGCTGACACGTGGACGCCAACAAGCAACGCGTCCAACTACCAGGGACAAAGAGAAACGAGGGCACGATATTCACATATGCTCTTTGCACACTTAAAGGTACATGTTGTGCTTCGACTGCCTCTGTCTCCACTGATATCAGCCATATTCTTACCGTTGTCTGCATGTAAGGAAAGCGCAGCGCCTGAGAATCGGGTATAGCTCAACGTGAAGTAACGCTAACGATTGGCGCGCGAACTTAACAGATACGTAAAATTTTAAACATTTAAATTGTTTAGCGAGCTGAAGGGTCTTTAAAGTGACCTTGTGAAGACATCCGCGGTATATTTAAAATCAAAATGAAAACTTTTTCAAGTGTGGATGCCAACTTTAACATAAAGGTCAAATCACACGCTGTAAACTGGTTTACATTGGGCTTTTTTCTGTTTTTCCACCTTTCGCAAAAAGGGAAAAAGAAAAGTAAAACCGAGAGCAGTTTACCCAGCGCGAACGTTTTCGATCCGATAGCCGCGAAAGACCTCCCCCCCCCCTCCCCCCCGACAACCATGAAGCAATCCCGTTAGCACCATCGCACCATCGTGGCAGCAGATAAGACGATACACACGGTATTAATAAGCAGCACATGCACTTTTAATATAAAATTCGCTGGAGAAAACCAACGCGTCCATCGAAAGGTTAACAAGACGAAGGAAGTTGCAGGGCAAAATGTTTGAAAACCACAGGTTTCGATCAACGTGCTCGTTATTTTTCCGCCGTGGCTTAGAAAACGAGCAACCAGCAGCGCCGCTAAAGATCAGGACCCCTTCAAGAAAATGCGACTCCTTAAAGGAAAGGGGATTTCACAACCATGCCCTTCATCCGGCTTAATCGTTCAGACGCCGAAATACCGAAGGAACAACAGAGCGAATAAAGCGAAACAATACGTCTTTTATAGCGATACTACAAAGTGGTTAAAAAAACAAATAAAGAAAAAAACCGCGAACACAGATCATGAACGCGACAAAGCGGCCACAAATTGGTCGATGAAAAAAGAACGTTTCAATGAGCGGAGGGCTTCGAGACTGCTGACGCGTGAGCAATAACGGAGGCAGTTTATACCAGCCGCATATTATAAGCTGGCCTCGTGGAAACAGCCTGCCTGCCGCGGTTCCAGTTTCCCTGCGCGGGTAAAAAAAAAAAAATAAAAATAAAAAAAAAACTTTGCGGAGTTCGATTTCAGACAGGAATCGACGTATGGATTAGAGCGTATGCAAACAGTCTACATCCAACACCCGGTAACACACACAGAGAGAGAGAGAGAGAGAGAGAGAGAGAGAGAGAGAGAGAGAGAGAGAGGAGAGAGAGAGGGGGAACGACCTTTTCCATTCTTCGCAAACAGACGGTATACAGCGGCCACGTAACACACAAGGTGTCAAACTCACTCGCTCCGAACTCAAATAACGATTCTAGCTTCAAGCTAAACTAGCAAACGGAAGAATTTGCTGAAGTGAAGGAGCCCTTTAGTCGGCGCTCCTAGACACCACGAAATGGAAGGAGAGCGTCCGTCTGCGGCTGCAAGGGGAGCGAACAAGGAATCGCTCGAGCCACAAGGTCGGGCTCGCATGACACTCAGCGGCAGCGATAGATTTAGAGTTTCAGCTTGTCAGTAAACGCACCACAGTTTGCGGAATACCGGATTATTACAGAGGTGTTTGGCAGCGACAACGCTGCCACGCAAAGTAGAGGACACACAACGGAGAGGGCGCGCAAAAGTAATGCTGCAGTGACCTACCATATTATACGTAACTGCCGATTTAAAGCGTCGGTAGCATCGTTAACCCCTTACGCATGAATTTTTATTCTCTTGTGAAAAAAAACTCGACAAGCCTTTGTTTCAACCAGACGTCCCCAAGGAAAACTCACTTTTCAACAGAAACGCTAGGTTACGATTTCATGTGCCGATATTAGCGCATATCATTTAAACGCACCATGCGCAGTTGTGGGTATATATTATGACCATTAAAAAATTTGAATTGCAGAAAACTTGCAAAATAATATCAAAACCATGAAAAAAAAACTTCACACATTGCTTTAAAAAGCTGTAACGTATACTCACAACTATAGCTTGCGTAAGACTCATTTAAAATTTGATGACGTCATCCGGGATTGATTAATTGATAGCTTCAATATCTAGGCCGGATGACTTATAAGCCTCCATCTTACGTTTGCTTCGTGTAGTCTTTAGCAGTTAGACGCAAGCCGAATGAAAACATTCTTACTCCGCTTCCGAGAGTTCTTTGTTGCCGTTATTAGGTCCTGAAACGTGACAGGCTCCACGCTATCTTCATCGTAAACACTGCTTGTATTTCCATTACCCTGCCTACTCTACACCAATAATGGTGCTAAGAAAAATTACAGCCCCCACGAACTTTACATTATGGCACCAAATCCGTCTTCTCGCGAGGAAACAAATACCTGATCTCCTCCACAAAACAACCAATAACTGAATGCTGTATCATACAGGGTGATCATTTTTAAGTTTTACGAAATTTTTAAAAATCGCCTGTGACAGCATAATTCTTGCCATTGTGCTGGATTATTCGAAGAGGCGGACACTACTAGTACGACAAATCGATACACATATTCGAATCATTTTTAAAAATTCAATAATTGATTCCTGAATTACTTCACGGCACATATTGTGATTTATGAAATTGCAGCCCGTGAGCTTGCAAGACGTATCCACATGAAATGAATTTGCAGGATGACGCCAGTTTCGAGATATCATTTCCCAAAGTGTGGAACAAAATACATGGCCGTTGCAATTACTTTTGTGATTCAGTGCAATAAACAGCGTTTCGTTTAAAAAGTAACTGGAACAACAGTGCATCTTTAGGGCAAGTTAGATGGCGCATATCTCCAAACTGGAGTCACTCTGGCGTCATTCCACGTACATACGCCTTGCAAACTCATTGACTACAATTCGTAAATTGCAATATGTGCCGCAAAGCAGGTAATTGAAAACCTAATTAGTGGGCTTTTGTTACTTAGTTGAACAAATGTTTCGATTTCTCGTGTAAGCAATGTCCGCCTATCAGAATAATTCAGCTCAAGAACTAGAATCACGTTACTTGCAACAGGCTATTTTTTTTTTAATTCTATAAAACTTCAAATTTATCACCCTGTATATGGTACGGCAATTATTACTGGCCTCAAAAAACCACCCGAATGTGTTTCTCGATCAATGCATCACAGTAGGCTAAGAAACAGTAAATAAACAACCTGATATTTTTGTGCGCTGATTTCAGATGTATAAATTGTAAAAATGACTTATTTGCGAACGTTTTCTTTTTTCCCACATTGTGTGACAAGCTGCCAAAATGCACATTTTTAAAAGAAAGTGTAACTGAAAATTTATTTCTAGTGATAATGCAGCTGTGTCTTTCACTGCTAGCTGTTTATTTCATTGCATAGATTCTGGGCGAATATGTAGGATTTTCTCTCTGATCGATTCTGTTATTCTAGACGTAACTGTCATTTATGCGAGTCATATGATACACTGTGCATCAAGAGGCTTATACGTGTAGCCATCCTTACGATTTTCTTGCTACAAGAACACTCACAAAACACAAAGAAAACGCTTTAAGTGGATTGCAGTTGGACAAAGTGCCACATGGTGTCACTACTAGTTCTGCTACTGCCTTACACGGCTCCGGTATCCCGGTAATTCGCAAACGGTAAGAAACCTGCGGACAAACAAACTATCGACAGTAATCTAGTACGCAGTCCTTGTTGCTAGAGTTGCCTTTATGAAAAAAAAAAAGCGTGCAGTACAGTTGCTTGGGATGCTTTCATTAACACGTGCAGCTTTCGAAAAGCACCAAGTACCTGCCCCATAGAAAAGGCCAAGCTCATGAGGATGGAGGGTGTTACTGGTACAACTGCGCTCGTGCATCAGCGAAAGGCTATTAGGAGGTGCAATGTGATAATGCACCGGTGTCCACCTACGCAAACGCGCCCCCCCCCCCCCCAACGCGCCTTTTAAAATTTCGCAAGAGCACGCGTCAATGGACCTGAAACAGCGGAGTCACATCAAGCTCAATTTCGATTCCGCAAATGTTGGACGAAGGCTGCGCAGTGAATTGTTGCCGAGGGAAGAACTAAACACAATTATGTGACTACGCAATTTCCCATTGAATAAAGGTGAACACCGCGAAAGTCCCGCACCTGCGCAGTGTGAGCAGGAAACCCCGGCGGTAATTGGTGTGCACTTAGCTTTGGAGAGACAGAACAACGGTTTAAATATATATGCAAGCCGTTGCTCAAGTCTAATAATGAACGACAGTGAAAGGAAGTAGGCGGCAGGATATGACCCCGAAACACGCCTGCGTCAGAGCGAATAACCGGCGCAGTGCCGGACATGAAACAGCCGCGTGGCCCATACGGCACGAGGCGCAACCAACTACTATAAGATACACACTTTTCTCAACTATTGTAATGGTACGGACACAGGTACACCCTAGTTAAACAGACGCCCTATCCTCGGTTAGACTAAGCTCAATTGCGGCATCTTATACATTCAACAAACATGAGCGCCTGAACACTGAATTCATTTACATAAGGTGAGAAGTTTCTGAACAGCGACAGAGACGTACTGGCGGAGCAATTTCCGCCCCAGACTGCCAGGCTAACCCTGCTTGTAACATCTCGACTATGCAACCTAACCGCCGCTGTTGTGTTAGCTATGGCCACTGCACTTCCAAATTCGGTTATATTTTCCTACAGTTAAGCGTAACGGCTGCCAGCCGCACAGAAGGTTATCAGAGGTTTGCGCCTTCGCGCAACCAGACTACTACGACCACCCTCTACTAAACTTTTAAATTTGAATACACACAGCTGCCCGAGTAGCTCAATAGATATATGGCGTTCTACAACTGAGCATGATGTCGCGGGTTCGATTACTAGTCGCGGCATCGCATTATGGTGGGTTGGGGAATCAAAGAGCGCTTGTGCACTAAGCTTTGGGTTCAATGTAAACAACCCCGGAATGTCGAAGTTAATCCAGAGCCCCGCACTACGGCCTATCTTACAGCACGCGGATCGCATTGATACGTTGGCCCCATGAATAAACTGTATCCCAACATTCATATGAACTATTTTCCATACCCTCGAAGAGAAGTTGGCGGGAAACTTGATTACAAAACGCCGATAGATTTAAAGGACTATTCCAAGCACACAGAAATAACTTGGAAAAGCTTCGACGAAGTCTGGCGTTCGTGCGATTCGGCAGATTCGATGCGACAGAACTAAAATCTGCAACATAATAAACGCGTACTCCGTACGAAGTGCTTCAAATGCTGCTGCATGTCCTGGTCTGCAGCCGCCGCATGCTCGCACGGCTGTAATTTATGGCAAGGAACATTGACGGTCTTACGCGCGACATTTCAATACGGTTGTTCTAGCGTAACATGGCTACTTCGGTAAGAATAGCAAGATAGAAGGTCAATAGGATCAACCATTTACAGGTGAATTGCAAACGATAACGAATTTACTTCCTGTGTCCAAGTCTGTTGCGCAAGTATCCCCGCAATCGCTTATCGATGTCCTAACCCACATGCTAGCTTCAGGCACAGCGCACGGACCTCTCGCGTGGACTTGAGAGTGGACACATTTTCTACGGAACTAAGCACTATTGCGCTGTGCTCGTGAAACTATGCAGATCTTAAAATACCTTTCCCAGCAAATCGGCACCAGCCTAGTAGACTTCGCAAAGAAATTTTGCAAAAACTAACGTCTACTGGACCTAGGACGCGTTCAAAAGGGCCTACTGCTCCAGGCATGTTTTGCAATAGCACACAAATAAAAAAAAAATCGGTGAGGGGAGTAACTACAGGCCAATGGACAATCGATAAAAAAATATCACAAAACGAAATTAAACATCTCCACATCCGAAAAGTGCAGTTGGGTTAACCAGGTTCCACTATGCAGCAGCAGCAGCAATAATTTTAGATAAAGGGAAGTGGGGACAAAACAAAGAAAGCAGACTGTGAGTAATAAAGAAAAAAAAACGACGAAACACAAACGCTACGGCGGCACGTACAGAATGGTGCACAGATTGTGCGGACAGTCAGTCAGACGCGACTTTGAAAAAGTCCCGTGTCCGCACATTCTGCTGCAGGACGGCGCGAGAGCGAGCAAACTTTTCCGAAGGGGAAGAGAGGCCCACCTAGGTAGGTGCTCGCTCCGGTCAGCACGAAGAGCACCTTCAGGGCATCCAGCATTGGTCGCTCAGGCGGCCCGCGCGCCGCACGAGCTCGACGACTGGCGCCGCCCAACAGCCGGCATCGTCTCCAGCCCGCGCCTGACTGCCGGCCGGGACCCGGCACGGGATGGAGCGGGATGCCCGCTTCCCTCCCCCGTCGAAAGGTGGGGAGCACCGAGATAACGGAGCATGCGCCAGTGTGCGCAGACCTCGCTCACTCCCGCCTCCCCAACAAGATCCTCAGCCTCCGAGCTCCTCCAACGCCATCCATCGGACGAGCGCCACAGCGTCGAGGCGGCCGTATCAAACTTGCGGGGTTCCGCGTGAAAACGAGCGGAACGACCCGAACGAGGCGACGCCGCGACGTAAACACAGCCGAGCTTGCTATATCATTGCACGCACACCCGCCGTGGTGGTTGTACAGTGGCTACGGCGGTGCACTGCTCGAGCACGTGGTCGGGGGTTATATCCAAGCCTCGGAATGAAAAAAAAAAAAAAACGCGCGTGCTGAGCCATGCTTACAGCGATCGCTAAAGAACCGCAAGTGGTCGAAATTAACGCAGAGCCCTAGAAGTCTATACGGCGCCCCCTCATAATTCACTGTGCAGTTTCGGGACGTTATAAACTGTAGAATCTCATTTTAATTACGGCAGCCCCATGCGATAATTTGCAGCGGTTTTGTATTTTACTTGGATACTCGGACAAAAACTAAACCCGATCTATACCGTAATATGTAATATTTAACTAATAACTCGTCGTCACTTCGATAAAGCCAGTGCAGAAGTAGCGGGTAAAAGTCTAAAAATTCGGTGCATTTTTGAAAAGGCATATAAACCTGCGTGGAGGACGATCGGTTTGCGATTTGTTGCCTAAACCCCCTGGCAGCAGCTCACCCTACCACTGCCGGACATGCCACCGTGCGGCCTACGGACAGCTATGGGGCCAATAGTCTGATATCAGTCTGGCACCATCGCCAAGACTCGGTACTATGATTGAGGACAGCAGCCACAACAGTCGCGATGAATGTCACGCGTTTGAGAAAGCGCGAGGAGATTCAGAAACCACGCTAACAAAGCTGAATTCACACGGCAGACCGAATCCAGCGGACGAGCACGACGTGGCTCCTCGCCGACGATTCGCGCCGCAGAAAAGGACGCCACAGACAAGCTGCTAGCATCGTGATTCGTCGCAACTCAGCAGCGTCTGGTCGTCGGCGGAAGTCCATCGTGTCAACCCCGCTTAAGCGGTGAAAACTGATGCCTTCTTAACTGCACGCTAAACTGCATGCACGCTAAACTGCATGCACGCTTCCTTCCGGCAAGAATATTCACACCTTTGCAACTCCTGTAGTAAGTGCGCCACACCAGCACAACAAATACAAGCAACCGCATAAGTAACAAAAACATATGCTTAATGTTTTCGCCTAAGTCACCGTGAAGGTCGCACTCAGCCGAAAATACAGTGATCAATGTGGCCCGACACGAAGCCATTGAACAGGACAAGCCGTTAGGAGCCATCATCTCCTGTAAAGGGTGCAGCCCCTGCAAACTACCACACAGGAGGGAAAGCCCAACAGCGGGCGTTTCGACGCAAGTGGGCAAAGCTCAATGCATAGAGAATCATGGCCAATACCGCTTAACTGACGGACATGAATTTTGCATCCGCTTCACTGCTCATCTAAATGACGAACCCCCACACCAGCGGCACAATCGGCAACTTTGCCGCTAACGAGAAAACTCGCGCTAGCTGCCGTTCAGAAAATGATGACAACCGTACATTTAACTCATCGCTCACCCTGGGCCATGCGGAAATCAAAAGCTGTGTAAGCTCCCTGGTGCCCACACGCTAACCCACACCATCGCTGTGCAATTTAGGCATTCGTATACGCAAATTATTCCACTGCAAGTTACATTAAAACAGCAAATTCCTTAGTTCAGCGAGCAATCGAGTGACATAAGCCTGTGGGCCGAAGAACCGTGAAAGGAAGCAATTTACACGAATCATCCATGGCGAATCATTTCACACATAAACGAAAATGCTTAGCATTAGCGGGCACATTTTTTCCGTGAATGAAACACGACAAATGTTAAAATCAAGCACGAAGGCAGGGACACGATGGGGAGAATAGGGAAGCGAGAGCTACGCTACCTTTGGCGAAGGCGAAAAAAGAAGCGTCAGCAACTGGCAGCGGATGGTTAACGTACAGAGCTACATTCCCTCGGCCACCACGTGCGGCAATAAATCTGAGCAGAGCCGATGGCAACGGCGTGCTCCCAAATTCCGGCTCTCGCAGATTCAGCACAGCCGCGACATCGTAAAACAGTCAAAGGGGCCTCACTTGGTTCAGTACGCGCCACGTGCCACCGCACTAACGGTGGTGGCTCTGCCAACGTAGCGATCTCGGCACGCACACACGCGCCGAAGCCGCCGCGGATTACCAAGCGCGTCGACTCGAACATCGAACCCATGATTAACAGAAAATAATGAAGCGATATTACATATTCCCCTTTATCCCACATTATTACGAGCTTCCAATTCGGTTCCGAAAATACATCCCGCGATCTGGTCATGGCAGCTATAAATGGTCCATTTTCGGCTTATCTACGCGCTGTACAATGTACAAGTTATATCTGGCTAGCAACATCAAAGTGAGGATGCTCGACGCTTTCTTTCTTACTGTACCAGCGGTACAGTCACGGGTAGGAAGTGACCGCGTCGAGACAAGAAAAGATAGGGTCCTATAGAGCTGCTTAGTGATCGAATCGTGAAATTTACCCCACGGATAGAGAACCGCCCTCCAACCTCTCAAACTCCAGGACTCGGCACTTCCGACACGGGTCAGCTTCAAAGCGTTCGATAGCCAAGGAACGGACGCAATTCACATGACTCTGCAGCTCCCGGGAACCGCGTCCACGGGCAAGGCCAACGGCGCGACTCTGCGCAATGTGCGAAGGCAGCAAAGCGCGCCCTCTCCTCCGCGCTCACCCTCTTGCATCAGCGCTCGTCCTTCATAGCGGAGCACGTAATCGAATTCCATTCGGCTGCCCGTGCCCTGAACGTCATCGCAGAGGCTGCCTGGCCTCGATCGGTGTATTTGCCGCTCACGGGAAAGAACCCCGACTCTCAGCGAGCATCGCAGGCTGCGCGCGGAGGCGGCTGCGAACGCGAGCGACAGGCGCGCAAGAAAGAAGAGACACATGTAAAGCGCAGTAGGCGCAATGACCCGAAGGACAATATACTGACCAACCAACAGAAGAACAGCGGAAAGGGCATTAACCAACTACGTGGCTTCAAAAAAAAAATTAAGAAAAACGGAAAAGAAAGGACGCAGACGGGCTCAACATAAACGCGGCAGCCCATGAAAAACCGGAGAAGGCAGAATGCGCAAGCCTGCTGAGTATCTAAAAACCGAGAAAGGAAGCGCTTTGGCAGGTGGGAGGACAAGGACCCGGGCAACGGATGAAGCCCACAACGAGCAGGTGCGCTGTGAAGTCTGGCTGCCTCTAGTGCCACAGAAATGCGGAACAAGAAAACGGCAGCGCAGGCGAATCAAACCGAAAGGAAGCAGCGGAGGGAATCAGGCGGCCGACAAACCCTGGCCGCCCGGTGCCGGAAGAGAGCGGTCGCGGAAACCATCCGGTGAGGGAAGGCCCCGGGGGACGCTCATCCATCAGGGAAGGCCGAAGCCAGCGAGGTACGCGCTCCCGAGAGGCCGCCGACAGGCCAGGTCGGTCGGGGCCATACACCGCCGACCACCGCGGCGGCAGGGCAGAAGCACACGCGACAGCCCTCGCGGTAAGACATCCGCCGCAGAATACACAAGCGACGGATATACCGCTGCTCCGTGTTGAAGATCAAACCGCAGCAAAGATCGGATCAATACCGTCGCATAACAAAAAGCGAGCGCTGCGAGTGAAGGCCGGCGCGACAGCTATGACACTGAGCGCACGCTGTTAGCTGTGGCTTTACAGAGTCTGCGGTGGTACAGCGCGTATCTTATTATACACGTCCCATTCGCGTACGAGCGGTGTTCGAGACATCTGGCGCGGTAAAGCTATTGCGTATGATCTGATGTTGACCCGTACCTACTTTCTCGCAAAACTTAAAATTCCGCCTAAAGCAAAATTTTCAGACAACGTGAAAGACAGGGCTTCCAGACTGCTGTACACACCCAGAAAAGAAAAATGTTACCGTCATTTTGGTGAAACCAAAGGATTTCCTAAACTTCAATCTGGAGAAACTTGGAGAAAGTGACGTGCGCCGCGGAGTTATTGCAGAGAGGCTTGCGGGGAAACCGTAGTCTCCTCCTACGCCCGGATTGAGCCATCGTTTTATTGCCCCCTACTTCACCATGGATGCCGTGTTCAGCCTGAGAGCTCCTCGCATACAATAGTTAACTTAGCATTTTTGGCGCTTTAATGCCGACAAACAAGTATATAGGTGCTACAATGGTCCACACAGGAGTGTACGCCGACCGCGCGTCTTGCAGGAACTGCAGCCGGTTGCAGATGTATGCAGACAGCAGGGACGCTACAGGCCCAACCCATTTAGAAGCAGCCCCAAATGCATTTCGGAGTAGTCAAATGCACTTTCGGAGCAGGTTTACGAAAGCGATTGCTAACTATATTATATACGGCTTTTACATTGGGCAATGCATGCGAAAGCAGCAAGTCGTCACCGGTTCATAAATTCGAACACTAAAAATGACCCCCCCCCCCCCCCAAACACACACACTTTTTTTTAATCGCAGACCTTACTGTGGACTGCGGTGAAGCGGTGGTGTCCTAAAAAGTGCTTAACGCTTTCGTTACCACGCCTATTCAAATCGATCACCGGTGATCCATGCTTTAGATCGCGGATTTCGACATGTTGGGACCGTTTTTTGTCCACTTAAGGCCATCGAGTAGTTAGTACAGGCGCTGCACTTTCAGAATCAGTTTAAGTTTTCGCTCTCCGGCTATGTGATTTTCGACGGACCTTTTTGCGAACTAATGGGCGTATGTTGTAACGAAAAGAGGCGTGGCTGTCACCTTCTGCCGCGCTCGAGAAAAAAGCATGCCGCTCACGATTACGCCGCACTAGCATCAAAATTTTGTAATCAAATGACTCCCAGCAAGTCAAGAAATAAATCTTATGGCCGGCTTTGGCGTCGGACAGTGCTGAGCGGTGATAATTAACCGACAATGACGCCAGCTGTTCACTGGTGAGCTTTGCTTTGGAGTCCGAGTCGTTTTGTTCCGCCAATGTATTTCCGAAGGTCCGCCGCATGTCCAACATGTAGACCTGGAATTTTCAACCAGCTTCCAACAGTTTAGGTTTCGCTGCTCTCGTGAAATCCAGGCAAGGGGCACTGCCGGTGTCGCTGCGCAGTTATCGAAAGCCGCTCCACGGCGTCGTCCCGCGTGGCTGCGTCGCGAGAAAAGCGTCGTGCTCGAAACTATGCTGCACCCGCACTTCAATTTAGCGATAAGGACTCGAGTTATCATTTCGAAGATGACAGCAAATTCAAGCTCTCACGGTGACGGTGTTTTAAGTCAGCGTGGGACATCCGTAGTTGTTCACCGGCGAGTTTCCTTTACGGCATTGAGCGGTCTCCTTTGTGCGCGCTTATCTGCCGATCTCTTTGCACGTCCTGAGAGCTCTACTGATTATCTTCAGGGTGCATACTTCGCTTGGTTATGATGTGCTGCCATTGGCCGCCCGTAGCACATCTCGGCCCAGCACTGCGGATTAGCGCAGGACAGTTTACAACGGCGTGGGATTTCTTTCTACTCTTCTCTGCAGAGATGATAGACAATCTGCAAAAATGCAAACAGATATGCTTGGATGCAAACAGATATGCTTGGATGCATAATCTTGTAGTTGTCCAGCTACGCTGAGAGCGATCGGTCCTAGAAGAAGCGCATGACTGTAGACGGACCGGTGAAGTACGTTCCTTGGGCTTCTCATCGGACCATCCTCGGAAAATGGCAAGAAGGCGGAACTGAAAAACGTGTTACGAGGACCACAAAGTTGAACAAAAGCCAGACGTTATGCGGGAAACGTGCCAGTGCACATATGCGTCACAAAATCCAGGAACCGCTTCACCGCATCGCATGAGCGATGAACTGGTTTCTTTTTTGTATCCGAAGAACTGCGGTGTACTGAGCATTTTTTTTTTCGGGCACTATTCCCGAATTATTTATCTTTGTAATGCATCTTTTGAATTTAGTTTGATATTAATGTTTTTTTGCAGATATCATGCTATTTTCATTGTTTTTATGAACTGGCAGCAAAAATGGTGCTTTCTAGAATTTTTATGTTCTACCTAATACTTTCTTCTTTTTTGGCAAGGTATATTTTTGGATAGAGCGTTTCATTATGCACAATATGCTATGCGGCAATGTGTGCTGGGATATTATTTGTAGCGGTAAATAAGTTTTTCCCCGAGACATACAAAAAAAAAAAAAACGATCATTTTCTCGCGGTAACGAAAGAGCTTTAAAGCATGGAAGCACTTGGACGTGCTACGTGCAGAATCCAGAAGCGTTTTGAAAACCCCTCAGCGTGATCTTGCTCCTATAACTGTATTCTTTAAGATGGAGCACGCTGTCGAGAAAAGGCCAGCGGTCTGAAATATTTACTTCCCCGTGTTGTAGGTCACTGACAACCGTCTACTTGAAGCACTGCGATGGTCGACACTGTCGGTGCGGTTCGCTTTCGCTCGTCACGCAGCTCGATGTGCGTCGCGCACCGTCGCGAAGTGCCGGTATACGCGCGTGACCTTTTGACTGTGCACATGTAACGCCGTCGGACGAGGCGGTGGTCAACGAATTCAGTTTGGAGCTTTCTGTCTACACGCCAGCTTTCGTCATTCCGCCCAGTAAGCGAAAAAACAAACTTCACGAAGGCGTTCGCGATAGTTGCCGGCATGTCACCTGCGGACCGAATCTCGGCTTCCGGCTGCCAGTCAAGCCCGTGATCCCACGCTAAATCAACGAAGCGGTTTAGTGGGCCGATCATACTGGAAGCCATCTCGCCGCGACTACCTGCCCGCTACCGCGTCAGCTAACAACGGATTTTTTTTTTTCACGGCCCTATGCGATGCAGCAAGCTTTAACCAGCGGCGCTTCGTCAGTATCCAACGGCGAAAGTTACCGTTTGGTGCCGAGTCGACCAAAACCTTGACAGCGGCCGCACGCCATTCTTGCGCCGTGAAATCGCCTCACCAAGAAAGGCTGCAAATCGGCGACAAATTGAACAGCGGAAAAGTTGTTCACGGCCGCGGTGTCTGCGCCAATGTGCGCGTTGTCAAAAATCGAGCGAGGCGCCATACAGCGTACGGTCACCGTTTTACATTGGTCGTAAAGGGGCTCGGCGCCAGCGCGACCGCTCGCTGCCGCCAGGAAACCGAGGTTTTGCCTAAGCAATTCGCACGCGTCGGAAGGCATTGAATATCGACAGCAAACCACGGAAGGAACACCGATCCCTTGACACGGCCCACCGCGGAGGGGCCGAGTCAAGGTAACAGCCTAACAAAAGACTGCACGAAAAAGACGTAGACGATCTAGAGAGAAACGACAAACACGGGCGCTTTCTCTCGTCGTTTCTCTCTAGCTCGTCTACGTCTTGTTTCGCGTAGTTTTTTGTTAGGATGGAGCCACACCAACTTGCCCAGCTCTCAGTTTTGAGGAGTTGAGATAAAACGGCGCTTGAGGGCATAGTTCCGCTTTTTTGAAAGCGCGAGCAACCCTTCCGGCGCAGAGTGGGCGCAGATTTTTCACATTTTGCTGAAATGTAGCAGAGTTCGCCTCTCGGTGCAACTGGCGCAGCGGTAGCATCGCCGAGATAGTGCTCGATCACGCCTCGGCACCGATTATTTTCAGGTATACGTGGCGTCACTTGAACCCAAAGATCGCAAGAATAGAAAAGGATTTAGATTCGATATTATTAAATCAATTCTAAAACACTCGCGAGACAGCCAGGAGGTTCGCTAACCATGTATCTAATCGACAATGAGGGCACGACGAAACATGTGTAATGCATGGTATCCGCGCGTTAATACTTTTTAATGTACTACCTCAAATATTCGATTAGTGGTTATGCAAGTGGCAACTGACTGTCTGGATGTTCTGTTTTGATATGCTCAAGGAAGCCCTCTAAAAGGGGCTTTCCGCTCGCATCACCCACCGTCCACAGCCGTCCACAGCTCTAACCACTGACGAAGCGCAAAAGGCAATACCACCGAAAAAAGGCACGGCTATGAAATCGCGGCCCAGCGTTTCACCACCCGAAAGCCCAGACAATGGAAAGGCGAACACCAGCGTCCGAGGAAGAATGGACCTTCGAAACGTGTCGGTGCACGCCGCGGAAAAGCGTCGGATAAATAGGGTGCGTTCGTGAAACGCACTCAGGCGGGCGCACCCAGACCGCCACGCCCAGCCGGGGCATGTGCGTGCGTGCTGCACACGCGGCACAAACACGGCGCGCACCACGCGCAGCTTGCGTTTCCCACGCGCACCGCCGCCACTCCCACCGCGGCGGCTACCTGCTTTCCGGTAGCACCACAGAGCGGAGTGGAACATAATGGCAGCGCCAGACACGTGACGCTTGTTCTTTACCGCCGCAATAACAGAGAGAGGGTTGCTGCGCTGCATCTACCCCACTGTTCCCTCCCCAAATCTTCGAGAAAATCTCTGCCGCCCTCGTGTTCTGAGCGGTAAGGTAAGGAATGGCCGGTAAAACTTAGTGACAATCTATTTAACGCGTTTTGTTCGCGCGAACTAATATTTGCTGTAGGCAGCATACAACCGTGACGCACAAAGCGCGGTCACGGAAAGAAATACGCAAGCAGCGAGCGCTACGCAAGATGTGAAGTTCACGATGCAGTGTGCGTATAATCTCTCTGACGTTCGTTGATAGTCTCGCAGCACTATCTCCAGTGCGATCCCGCCGAAGACGCGTTGGGTAACGACCGGTGGAGTGAAGTCCTTCAAACGCCAGGCCTGCTGGGTCAATAAGTGCAACGTTGGGACACTGAGCACAAAGCCAGCCTAAGAGATCTCCCGAAAGACTCAAATGGCGGTTACTTACGAACAAGTATTACTATCTGTGCTGTCGAACGAAGACGGCTGGACCGCAAGGGTACAACACGAATAGTTCATGCCCACATTCCAGCAGTTTTACGAACTACAAGGCGCATATCCTTTAAATCAGAAGAGGCGAGCGTAATGCCCCGAAAGACCGCCCGTGATTGACACCTTACCAGGCGAGTGCCTGACGCACCTCGAGGTCCCTGTCGTTTCCAGAGATGAACCACACTGTGTTGCCCGTGTAAATTAGATCAGGGGTTCATAGGTCCATTGCCTGAAGGAGGGGGAGAGAAAGCCCCGGGGACATTTCACTGTCATTCGCTAATCTTGCAGATTCTGGCCGCGTCTCGCCCTGCGCGATGCACATATTCCCCGGAGCACAGAAGAGTGGCCCGTTGCGGGAGAAATTAGGAATCGACCCGTTCTCCATCGACGCGGGGAATGCGCAGGTGCGCGGCAAGCGGACGAGCACTGCCTAGCATAGGCGCCAAGGATTACGCGACGTCGCAGGACAATCGACGCTACCACAGACTTCAGCCGCATCATCCACAGCGATCGCATAAAGCTGTCTATACGCACATAACGAAAAAAAAAATTAAAGATGTTAGGAAATAATCACCCTCTTGAAAGGAATAATGAAAAACAAGTGAGCGCATGTTTCTCTGCCAACAGCAACCATATACACAACCGAATTCCAGCGCATAAAATGACAAAAAAGAAAGGTTGAACGAAAACAAGTACCTCCATACCAGACAAGCGTTTACTACCGGCCACCCAAGCCCCGAGCTCTACAACCCTACTAAACTCGAGACGCATATAAAGCAGCTTACTAAGGAAATATTCACGTCGGTATGTAGTTTCTCCGAGACCATCGACTCTGCCGACTGTCAGATGCGAGAATATTCCCCTTGCCTTGACCGCTTCACGTAGCTCCGGCCATGTCTCCTGCACTCCTCGCCTTTTTTCCCCTCGCAAGAAAGAACTCCACATGAGCTAAGCAGGCACAGTGCGGAGGAGGTGGGAGGAGAGAAAACCTAACCGTATCCTAGTTTCTTTTGTTCCTACTAGTAGACAACCAGGAAATTAATCGGTTCTCCTCACTCTCTAGCCCACATGGTATCCAGCCAGTTCAGCACAAGACAGCCAAAGCGCCTGGAGGCACACTAGCGACATACCCAAGCACATAGCTCTCGCATGACCGAGAAGACCCCCCTTCCCATTGAGCGCTCAGTGGCGGCGCATCGCGACAAGAAGGCTGCCCCGGCGCCGTCACCGCCAGCGGGGTACACGATCGAGTCGGACTACGCCGAGCGTGGGCGGGCAAAGGGTCGCCGTTCGCAGAAGGCGCCAGCCAAGCGTGGCCTCGGGGCAGTCGGCGGGCGAAATCCACAGGAGCCTTGCCTCAGTACGGCTGTCAGGACAAGCGCCGGCGGCCCATTTGTGCGGCTAGAACGGGAGGAGGGAGCGCTTTCGGTCGAAACACTTGTCACGGAGGCGGCACCTAACGAGGCGGCAACTCCCCTACCCTCCGCCAAGTACACCGGACCAGGACGCTGTACGCGGCACGCCGCCCATTGAAACGCACCGTCGCAGCTCAACTCTGGAACTTTAGCCCGCGTCGAGGCTCTGGAAAACTACTAACGCGCTCCAAGGAGATCTGGTATTAAGCGTCCTAAAGCAGTCTTGCCAGACCCATTATTATGGCTACGGGAATCGGTCAGGCTCAAGCTCACCGCTCCCTGTATTTGCAGCACATCCCGATTCTATGCCACCCTTTGCAATGCTTCAAGAGTACGCACAGGTGGAATGCGTGCGGCAGTGTGAAAGAAAAGCTGCTCCTCCGTACAAACGTACAGTTAAGATTATCCTTGCACCAAAACGGAGGCGCTCCCTGTTCGCACAAATGTCTAGACACAGGAGACGACGCCCAGCCGACTTGTTTCGTCGACCGCAAACGTGCTTCAGGGATGCATACCACGACGCACGCTCGCTCGTTCATAGCATCTCGTGTAGCGTCACTACCACCGAGACATTCGGAACAATGGCGCTCTTCCCTGACGTCCATGGAAAACAGCCCTCCGAGCTAGGCGGTGCATTTGCGCAGCCGAGAAGACATCACCCAGGGACGGCTATTTGCTTAAAATGCGCCGGTACCACTGGAGGGCGCACGACATAAGGAGCGGGATGGGCAGCGGAGACTACGCGCGTGCCTATAAAACACTGCGGATCAGGAACAGCACACACAAGCACTTTTCTTATTCCACCGCTATAGGAAAAGAGCGGCGTCACACCGCTGCCGCGTCAATGAGCGCGTCTCTCGCCGTCGCTGCGCCGGCCATGACCATTTCCAACACTCGAGAGCGGCCCGCGCAGGAAGGGCCGCGAGATGCGCCGCTTTTCGCGCGCTTTGCAGATGATGCGCAAGAATTTTAATAAACGTCAGCGTGGTCTCGACGAGAGAAAAGCGCCACCGGGGAAAAGTGTGCGCGCTAGGGGAACGCATCGCACTCTCCCGGAACACTGGTGGACATGGCTTCCACCAAGCACTCCATCAGAGTGCTCGCAAAAGGAAAAAAAGCGGGCGCGAAGAGCTCTTGGACGCGCCTGCGCGAGTATGTACACCGAAGCAAACAAAGCGCCCCGCGACTAAATGCCGAAAGCTCGAGAACACACGAGTGCGCACATAAAGTTAGGCGTTGGAAAAAAATATCCTACAAGAACGACTGCGCTCGAAGAATCGAAGCTGTAGATGGAGAGGCAACAAAACACCGCGGCCTCCGAGCGGCAATCGCGCAAGAAAAATAATACAGAGGAAGCCGTGGAAGCGGAATAGGACGAAGGACGCAACGGTCCAACGAACCGTGGTCGTCGCGCTTCAGAGGGGACCGCTCTCGCGGTTCACGGACAGCGAACGACAGCAACCAAATGTCGGCGCCTCGACCACCGCGAGGGCAGTCTCCAAAACCGGCCGCAAGCATAACAAAGTTTGTCGCCATTCTCTCAATCAACGCGCACTTGTTCGCACCGGGAGTATCGAATTGAGGATGAGTGGTAAACAGTGTGCCTGTACTCTCACACGAGGCCGAAACCCTTCTGCACGCAAAGAAAGGACCAGGCGAGGGGCGGAGCCTTCAAACATCTCTGAAAAGATGGCAAGAGCGCAGGGCTGCTAACGGCGCTCTCTTGACGCCTTTCACATCCAACCTGTCGGTGCAGCACGGCAAAGCGACACTTACGACTCTTAAAGGGCCACCAAAAGCCAATATTGTCACGTGGTCGTGACGTCAAAGAACACAGTAGCAACACTGTGAAAGGCAAAACTAGCTTTTATTGGGCGAACCTGCGCCCACAAAAGAGGCTACACTTAAAGCACAACGAGAGCGGCGAACACAGTCGGCGATCGTCGAAAATCTGATCAGCGGGTCAAGCGCGTCGGCTTTTTACAGCAGTCGTCGAATGTTCCAGACTAATCGCATAGAGAAAGAAATTCAACAAGAGGGGACACTCTTCAAAAACTGGCAACAGGAAACACGTCACGCCTAGTTTCAACAACAACCGTTAGTTGACGCGAGCATCAGATAAAAAAGAATGTGAAATAAACTTCCAGACAACGTTTCATTTTTTTTTATTCCTTCCCACTAAAAGTGAAAAAGTTTTGCGTGTAAATGAACTTATACTTTGCATCTTTTTGTTTCGTTGCCTAGCAACAAGCTAGCCGCACGCCAGACGCGCGTGCATACGTCATGCGCCAGACAAGCCGCAGGAGTGAGCGAGGCCGGTCGTACGTTCGAAGCTCGCGTGCTCGCCGACCCGTCTGTTTTGGATATAGCCCATTTTTTTGGGCTCCCGGCCTTCTCTATGCTTTTCTTGCGTATCGTCTGCATTTCGACACGGCACCACTGCACTACTGGACTACGGCAAGGTGAGAAATTGTGTTTGACAGTGTGCGGCGCATTTTAAGCACATTTAGGCTTAGTTCGAGTGGCGCAGTTAGCGAAAAACAGCTCCGCCGTCCTGGCGCAGTTAATTTGAGTTAATGCCTCGTCCTGGGAGATGTTTGCTGCGCTTTCTATGAGCGCCAACATTACTGTAACTTATTTCGGTAGTTTTGGAGCACGCTTGCCGCACCCGGCTTATTGACGCAGTAAGCGAAAACCGGCTCGGCCGTGTGACGCATTTGCGCGTGTACGTACGTACATGCGTGTACTACGTCGTAGCGCCTAAGACAGACAAGTTTTCGCGCATTCTGTGGCCCCCAACATTATTGTAACTAACGTCGTTATATTTGGGGTAATTTAGAAGCCCGGTTGCCGCGCCCGGCTTATTGACGCAGTTAGCGAAAAGCAGCTCGGCTGTGTGCCGCAGTTTCACGTGTACTGAATCTTACTGGTAGAAGTTCGTTAGGCATTCTCTGACCCGAAAAAGTATTGTAATTTATTTGGTAACTCTTTAGGATATCTTGAGGCTTGCTCGCCGCGCCTGGGGTTGTGAAGGTGTTAGCAAAAAAGCAAGCCGGCCATAGTGAGTTGGTTTTGCGTGTACTGAATTTTAGTGGGACAAGTTTGTGACGCATTTTATAGCCCTGCAACAACATATACTTTATTTCTGTACTCGCGCTTCTCGAAAACGCGACTAGCGGTTGCCGAGAGTGATAACACGGGAGTGTTGCATGCGCCGGCAGGACGCGTAAAAGATAACACGGAGGAGCTCAAGAACATGACATTTACGTATTCTGAGCGACTGAAAACAGGCTTTGCACCCACGAGTCTGACTTGAGTGCGATTAGAAGGCATTCTGCGAGCGTGTAACATGGTCTGGCTGAGCCTGTGTTGTAGCACTGTGTACTTGGCGTACCATCGTGTCGACTGAGGCCAAGTTGTTTTGGAAACGCGCAGTCACCCGTGTATTTGTGCACTTAAAGTGCAGGAAATAATGCCCGGGAAAGGAGGGCTGCTTGAAAATCGGATTTTCAGATTTTGTAGCAATGTTTGGGAGGAGTCTTTGCTGCGAAATATACGTAAAAGTGAATTTATCTGTAATGCCGCTCATTCATCACTTCGCACGTTTCGCCTCTACACGAAATATTCCTGTTAGGTCAATATACCAAAATGATACATGCTTGTAATTTACTTTCTTTCAGCTGATGGCATCCGGTGGAGCATCGCACGGCAACGACTGCTGCTTACCTGGTGCCATAACTTTGGATGAATGCGGAAGAAGCCCGGAACGAGCATTTATATAGAGCAAAATAAACAGTTCATCATTTCAGAAGGCGTCTTTCGTTTTCTTTATGAAATTGCACCTGACAGATTCGGTGCAGTCTTGTAAAGGTCAATCGCAATCATTTCTACTTAATAATGAAACGATTCCACGCCAAGGCCACGCGAGGCTCAGCAGAAGCGAAACGAAAAAAAAAAATGAATGCCGCGCCGAGCCGCGGAGCCGGCGCGGCGTGTACCAACTGGTGTTCAAAACGCGCGCGCCCAAAACCGAAACCGGAAGGAGTCAACAACATCCGCTAGGCGTGCTACAGTCAATTCGGCCGCTGGGCTCTATGGGAGTGTCCGCTCTTGTTGAAATTTCTTTCTCTATGCTAATCGTTCGGACCCGCGTGCCTTCCACAAAGTTCTACACCATTCGCGTCACGCGATGAAATCAGATAACACAAGGTTCGGCGACAACAGACAGCCGGGTCTGTTCGATAACTTTCCAGAAACTTCGGATACATGCAGACGCGTCCCGCGCTGTGCGATTACATTTGTTAGGCGGCGAAACGTGGTCGCCCGATAAAGATAAGTACACGTGTCAATATTAAGTCAAGCTAAAGTGATAGATTACTGCTCGAGAATCTCTAAAAAAATTAAATTATGGGATTTTACGTGCCAAAACCACTTTGATTATGAGGCACGCCGTAGTGGAGGACTCCGGAAATTTCGATCACCTGGGGTTCTTTAACGTGCATCTAAATCTAAGTACACGGGTGTTTTCGCATTTCGCCCCCATCGAAATGCGGCCGCCGTGGCCGGGATTCAATCCCGTGACCTCGTGCTCAGCAGCCCAACACCATAGCCACTGAGCAACCACGGTGGGTAAGAGAGAATCTCTAATGCGTCAATATTATAGCGAACACAGCCTCAGTAACCGAGAAATTGAGGTAAATGCAGGACACGGTTAGAGACCCCCCAGGGACATTCAACTACTTGCCCGATGACGAAGGCACGCCTCATTTAAATTGTCACTAGTATTCTACCATACGTTGCAAAACACACCCTTGTATTGTAAGACGAAATAAAATGCTACAGGTCCAGTTCTATTTCATTTTTAAAAAGAACTCATTGATATTACCCTCGAAAACGATGCGGGCGGTAGAAAGGTTTTGTTTTCGCTCGACTAGGCGCCGCCCACGCTTTCGCGTCTCGGTACTTTCGTTATCGCGAAGTGCTGCGCTGTTTTTGTTGACTCGAGAAACTCGCACAAACTGCAAGTAGCAGAGAATTCAACTACAATGCAATGTCGCGGGATGCCCGAACGGTCCACACCACTTGACCAAAAGCAGCTGCAGCGAATCCACCGCTGTCTTGGCTGGGTCTTTCCATGGCTGCACGCTTGCGTTTTGGTCAAAAAACCGTGCCTTCTGTCCGGCGCCGTTTTACTAGCTCACCGGCGGAGGCAAAGATCAGTGATGGTGTATGCGACGTCACCACTCCCCGGTTAGGTGCCGGGAGATTTGAATTGCGATAAAGGTATTCCGACCCTTCAGGTGCAATTTTCTCGTAAACTCTTGGCCCGAAACAGGCGCTGCGAGGTTTCTGGAATGGTATTTTAACGGTCCACGTAGTTTTAGCATTTACCTTTAGCGTCCCTTTAACTACAAAGAGCGACCACACGAAGCACAGGAGGACACGGCGAGCCGGCATGAAGAAAAAAAAGAGAGAAAAGCCAAGAGTAACCTCTTTGCCACCGCTTCCAAGGAACAACGAAATCGACAGCAAAAGAGGAGTGCCACACACTGCCAGTCCGAAAGCTTGCGTGCCTGTGTGCGCGCATGGCGAAAGGGGTGGAAGAGGGGCTCTTGGCAGCCTCGGCTGCACAGCCCAAGAAGAGCCGATCGGACGGCGGCCGGGAAGGATCGGCCAGCCCATATATATATCTATATATATACCGCCCGCGTCGGCGGCAGCAGCAGGGGACAAAATATCGGCGCCCGCGCGAACGAGGAGATTAGGCGGCCAGGCGCCGTCCAGGAGGCAACGGCGCCTTTAAGGGAGACAAAGAGCACGCGCAATTGGGAGAGATGTGCGAGCACGCCAGGGCCCTTCCAATATTGGCCCCGGCGCGGCGGCATTGTGGAGCGGAATAGAAGCCACCCCAAAAATGAGGTGGCGACACGGAGAGAATGAAAACAGCAACCGGGCACACCCAAAGGGGCAAGGGAAAAATAAGAACGGGAGGCGAGGGGTGCAACGCTGGACGCGAAATGAACAACCTGTCTTCGGCTGGCAGTGGGGAAAAAGAGGAATAAAAAGAGAGGACGGCAGCAACCGAGTCCAATACAGCTTAGGGGGCGGATTAGGCAGTACCGGGGGATTACGAAGATCCCGTGACGAGACATACATCCGTGTTGCGGAGAAGTACGTTCAACCAACATTCTCTCTCTCGCCGTGCGCTACTGGCTCTCGAATCACATTGTACAGCTATCGGTTCTTGGAACGAGAGATCATTAAACGCGCTCGACGCAGCGGCAGCGTAAGTTGTCAAGGGCAGTTTCTTGAAGGAAGGGGATGAAAGTGTCTTACAGGAGAGGACACCCCAACCGCGGTACACAGGGGGAAGAATGGGGTAAAGATAGTGAAGAGGGGATCAGCAGCAGCAACTCGCCACGGACGCGAAGAGTGACGACGTTACAGGCGATCGGCAAGGCCGACGGCCTCAGCGAAGGTCACGAGCATGCGAAACAGCAGCCTGTAACGCGAGGTGCAGCCCGAGGGGTGCAACCCCGGAGAACAACAACCCACCACCGGGGAGAGGGGGCATCGGTCGCGTACGCGTGTTTGCGTGTTTGATAAAGGCGCTTTCTTTTCCTTTCTGTCATACGCTTGACAATCATGGAGCTAGAGAAAGAATCGGAAAGCCGATGGCGCGTTCCACATGGGTTCTTCGCTCCTAAATGCAGTCGTCAGAAGCACCTCTACACGTTAGTTCCTACCAACGTATTTAGAAAGAAACACACACACACACACAAATGACAAATGCCACGCAAGTCCCAACCTACAAGCGAAAGTCACTACTGAAGAAAATGTAAACGAAATAGAGGTAAAAAAAAAAAAGAAAAGTACAAGCAGGACATCCATTCGCGCACAGTTTACAGGTTACTCGTAAAATTTTTGCGCGGGCAGCGGATGAGAAAGGGCGCCCGCGCAACTTCCAGGTTACACGTCATTTCGGGGCCAAAGCAGCGGAGCGCGCTCTCGGCACGCAAAAAAAATAATAATAAAGTAAAATAAACGAAGCTGCCGAGACACCTGAGAAGGCCAATGGTGAGGCGGAGCCGCGAACGCTTGCACGGGCGTCGTACTTGGGCTGCATTCGCGCCACCGCAACTGTTCCTCGCAAGCCACACAAAACGGGTCCACCCCTCCCCCTTTCATCGCGAAGGCGCCCCACGCAGACAGACACACACACACGCGCAATTACGGGTGCGTTTGTGTCCCCTCGGTGCAGAACCACGCTTTCTAACATTTATATGAGCAGGCGAAGCTTTGCTCCTCATTAGCAAGATTTCTTGACCCAGCCGGGGGCGCCAGAGAAATAACGCGCTCGGTTAATGGTTGCAGTGGGAGAAGACAAGCCACGCTAAACGCAAGCGGGAAGAAACTGAACACGAGTAGGCCGTGTACCTGTATATACGAGGCCTCGTTTCCCCCCTGGCTCTTGGAGCGCACGTCCGAAAGCAACGCGGAAAGACACCCGCAACCCCGTCACATATAAGGAGTCGCATCTATCATCCATCGCCACTTCCCTGCAACGGCAGAACCACCGAGCAAGACGTTTTGGCTCCGAGGTCGGTCAGTCACAGCGCAACGACGCGTGAAATGAGCGGTGGTGGTACGCGGGGAAAGAACCACGGTCAGCGTTAGTGCTCTTGCCGCCTCAACAGCGTTAAAAAGTTCAGGGGTAATCATTTATTTCGAAACTCCGATTCCGATAATATATTTCCGTTTATTATTATTATTATTATTATTATTATTATTATTATTATTATTATTATTATTATTATTAAACGCTTCACGAAACCCGCGCATAATAAAAGCTATTCGCTCTAGGGTCAAATAGCTAGATACAGCGCAAGCTTACGGCTGACAAAACCGACCAATCAATTAGCTCCTACTGCCTTTTGCCAATTATGCGCCAGCTTCGTCGCCAACAGTGCGGCTTTTCCTTCAAACCACGCACACGAAATTATCGAGCTACGAAGACGCAGACAGCGTGGCTAACGAGTCGTTCCGGTGCACCTCGCGATCATTCGTGTAGTCCAGAGTTCAGAGAGGACGACGATTCTCACGCTTGTCTTGTACGAAGTCGCAGAAGGCCGATAGGATTAAACTGCTGCTACATTTTGACACGCTCACCCTTGCGCTGTCTAACGAAATATACTTGCCCGATACACAGCAGCGCCACACGAACGAAAGTCGCCTTCGCTAACTATGTGAAAGTGGAAAAAAAGCAACGTCGGAGATGCCGAGAAGGTGTCTTCTCTATCCAATAAGCCACGAATTAAACCCTCAGAGTAGGTGATGCAGGCGAAGAGGACTGTCTTGCCACGTCCCAGCCGTCACTAAGCCAACTTGCGCGATCGCCACGAGACGACGGCGACCGAGGGACGGTGGGTGCTTAATTACGGTGGGCTTGTAAAGGAATCGACGATGCACATATGGAATGTTAATGCACTATTTATCGGGGGGGGGGGGGGGGGGGGGCTGAATGCAGGCCGCGAGGAAACCCTGCTACTGGAGTATAGGGAACCTATACAGTAACTAACTGCTACACGTACGGCTCGCGCGCAACCTGGTGTCGAAACAGCCACGGCGCTTCATTATACCTCAAGTAAGGGAGCGGGTTGCACAAGGTCGTACAGCCCAGCCAACTATTTTACAGTTTAAAGGCGCCGCGGCGGAAAGCCGCCCCAAACATAACCGACAGAGAACACACTGGTCTACGCCACGATTTCGCATGCGCACCTAACCCGAGGGTAACCAGGGCAGACCAGAAGTTTGCACGGACCCGCTTCGATAAGGAAAAGCAAAATTAATTTACTCGGCGTGCGAGTAACTTGCATCCAATTTGAGAGCCGACTACAAGCCGTTGCAACAGACTCGTTGCAGCGTAGGCAAGCAACAACGGTCAGGACCGCCGCCGATGCGGTGGGAGGGAAAACAGAAATGAGCGCTGCCCCATGTCGCGCAAACGAAAGAAACATCGTGTTCAGAGAAGCACGCCCAGGTGGCGCTGCAGGTATTGTACGTGCCTGGTGAGCAAGGATGGGTCAATGAAATGAGCTTGAAAGCGAAAACAAAACGTTGTCCCACCGAAGGTGAAACGGCCAAGCGGTTTTCGAGCCGTCACCCGTACTTCGCCAAACGCAAGGTGTTCCGACTGGCAGTCGTGACACACGCGCAGTTGACAGGCATTTCTCCAGATGGAGGACAGGCGCCTCGAGGCCAGGTGCTTATCCCCCTCGACGCTCACTCTCCGCTGGGGCCTGCCTCGCCTCGGCAGGCACTCGTGGAAATGCGATGGTGCGACACAACAGACGAGAATATTGTAAAGAAACTTCTAGAGTGCCAGTTCTGCAGTCACTCAACAAACAGGTGAAGATAGAAGCGACCGTCTCAAAATGAGATAAAAAAAAAGGCCGCGCAAAGCGCGAACGGTCTTGTCCTTCAAGAATAAAAAAAACTCGCCGGAGGCACCCAAAACACTGCGCGCGGCTGACTTGTTCTGGTCGCCGATTCAACTTGTCTCGTCATCCCCTTACCACTACGGAAACTGTGGCGCAAATTCATATGTTTTGCAAAGCTCACGCAACCACATTCCGCGCCAATAAGCGTAAGATCAAAGACGCTTCGTGAAGCTCGCAGAACTTTTCATTTGATTTAGGCGATTTCTCCGCCTTTCTCTAGTCTGCATGACGTCTCATTGGCTTCAATTTCGAAATGACTTCCAATGAGTAAATTGAATTGAATGCTCGGATTACACGTGCCAATGCTTCCAATGAGTCACAAACGAGCGAAGGGGCTCCAACTCTATAGGAGCATGGTAAATAAAACTGCGCACTCGCTAGGCAACATTATAATGAAAATCTGAGCGAAATACTACCATACAGGCAGCAGGGAGCGCACAATTTTGCTCGAAAGGCTCCACGTCATTTTCTTCAACTTTTTAAAACCCGCTACCATTTCTTTTTTTCCTTAGTCTTACAAACGTGGTGGCTACTCAGCTGATTTCGTCAAAGGCGACCGATGTTTCTAAAAGGTCAATCATTCGAAATCCGAAATGTGCTGGGACCTTTTGTTCTGTAAATTTTCGTATTTGTTTTAAAAACATAATACAACAAGGTGTCTACCAAGTTGACGTTTCCAAATTCCCCGAGTTTTCCAGGTTTTCCCTGAGTGCATTTGCCCATTTCCCTGAGTGATGCAAGACTATGTTTTATGTCAAGACGGGCTGAAACCATATCGCCTGATGCTGTCACTCTCGAGTAAGCACATGAAAAAAATAAAAAAGCGACTTAATCCAATTTCAATACTAAGGAGTAGTGTTTATGTTATTCAAAAAGAGAATAGAAGGCGGGGGTTAGTAAAATGCACAGCAAATGAAGAGTCTTCGAAAAAAATTGCAAATGAGTCGGACATTCACAAATACGAATAAAAAGGAGATGCACATAGAAGCGAATACATTTGAATATATGAGCGATTTTTATCAACTGATAGCAAGCTCAGTGGTATGAGGCCCGAACTCTGTCACAATTGAGATTCTCTCTCAACCGCTCGTAAGTCAACCTCAACTGTCCTGATATACTCTCAGCCCGCGCACGACGCCTGAGTGTTGTGTTTCACTGCTTTAAAGAGTTTATTTTGGTTTGGATGAGGGACACCTGCATCTCGGCATCAGCCAAAACTTTGTTCTTTGAGCTCAAGCTCCTTCAAAACGGCGGCAGCAAGCTTCCTTTCCCATTTATTCCTCAATGCGTACATCATTTCTGTTCTTGTCCTCCTTCTGCCACTCGTTTGCCCCAAGGACCATTTGAAGCATCTTGGTCAGTTGCACAGTTCACGGCCGATTTTTAGAACTCCCTAGGGGTCGCGAAAACGTTCGAAAAATCGGCCAGTTGGAAAAAAAATAAATGCGTGTCATTTACTGCCCTTAGGGGCTCAAACCGCCACAGGCACGTTCGAAAACGCTCTGAAGGCCTGTCGGTACACATATTAGGCATATCGGCGCTCGTACTGTGACAGGAAATACCGGGTGCACGTGTGTATAATTAAGGAATACATACTGTTTTCCGTGGCAATAGCCCCTTCCCACGCTTGTTATGCTTCACTGCAATACTTTTGCGTATGCTTCACCATGTAACATTTCTGTACAGAGGCGAAGCTGACTTTCGGGAACCGGCATTGTGCAACGCACCGTGTTTTCTAAGTTTCTAAGCCAATCGCGAGGACCACAAAAGCGGAGTCCGTGCCATTGCTGACAGCAGCTAATTCTTTCAATAAAAAACTCGGCACCAAACGGCAAGAAGCTTCACACCGAACGTCGAAGCAGCTAGGCCTAGCGTTGCCGCAGTGGTGGCAACGGCTGCCAGCGGATCTGCGCGCGAGAGTGCCGGTTCCCGGTGGCGAAGTAATCGAAACGGCAGCGGTGGTGCCTTTGATTATTGCCGTTTCGGACCTGCGATCACGACAAAACGTCCGCAAAATCGGACGTCGAAGAGTTCTTGCGTCCGAAATTTCACACGTTCTGATACGTTGACCCTATGGGGTACGTGGCGGTGCCACGAAGCCGTCCAAATTATCGGGAATCCATAAAGTCGGTCGTTGACTGCACACTGGCAACTCATCCAGCCGACGACAGGGCGTCAAAGACGATTCACTGCGATTCCTGTCTGCTGCTCGAGCCAGCATTACCGCGACTTTCGACCCTTCCAATAAAATTGCCGCTAATTTTCCCTGATAGAGGCCCAAATTCCCTGAGTTTTCCCTGACTTTTTCCAGACTACTCAAAATCCCTGAGAATTCCCGGTTTTCCCGGTTGGTAGACACCCTGTACAAGAACCAGACGCTTTTGAACTCTTTAAAGGGGCTCTCAACCACGTTTTATCGAAGTCGAGAAATGCATCTGAAGTTAAATTAGCCTATTTCAGAAATACTTTGCCGCAAAAAGTACTTAAATGCGTTCAGCAGAAACGGAGATATTATTGGCAATCAAACACCCCGTTCGCGGTGCTTCCGCTCCTTCTCCAATGCCTTGCACTGCGAAGGCTGCGGCGGAGTGGTGACACCCACAACGCTCCGCCTACCGAACGTCACCGTGGCGCGCCGTTCAAATTTTATTTTGGATGTTCACGTAGACGCCACTGCTTCCCATATTGGAGACTGCGACAAACCAAACGTAAGCGAAACGCGGTTGTCCTCAGCGAGCGATACTGCGCTAAGCCAGCGGACTCGTCGCGGCGACCGCAGCGTACACGCTACGCAGCAGACCGCAAGTAAAGTGAACAAAAAGGCTTTCTAGTGGCGCGAGCGGCTTCCGGGGAGTGGCGTGGAATGATGCGGCGGCGCTGGCGTCGACCACTCTTGCCAAATGCCGCCGGTCGCACTGCAGCGGCACAGCACTATATTGAATGGGGTTTCTTACGAGAAAGTCGCTAGCCGGGACTTCGAAAACAAAACAAAAAAAAAGTTCATATACGCGCACAGAACGAAGAAATGTTGGCGCTACGAACAAAAACGGGACGCGTTGGTTTAGCGAGTTCACTGTACTGCAGCTATAGCTGTTCAGCTGTTCGTCAGGAAAGCGCATCCGCACGGATGCGCTCGTTAATGGGAGGTGCCTGAAGTATATTTAAAACAGCTTCGCTGATTACTTCAGTGCTATATGCAAATGGAGCTGTTACATTAAGCTGCACCGCTATCTGCTTGTGAGCGCGCTCGGAGTCGCGTCACGTGTGGATGGCCGGGTTGTCATTGCCGTGCACCCATCAGACATTCTATCATATTGCCTTACATCCATTTCTTTTTTTCTCAAGTTTTTTTTTTTTTCTCTGTGCAAAATGACTGGATATGTGCACACTGTACCATCCCTTTATTTTAGCAGTTCCGTGTACGCAACTGACTGGGCTGACTTGTAAAACACTATTCGATAAAAAAATCTTAGCATCGCTTTCAATTTACATGTCCACATGTTAAAAACTGCAGCTCACTTCCACGTATATTGAGTAGGCAGCGATTACAGGATCACTTTCTCTTCCAGCTTCTACCCGCTGCTACTTTGCTGTCACCGCTGCCCTGATATGGCAACTTGTCCCAGAAGCGACAAGATAGACTAGTTTTGAATACATAATTACTGTTGCCAATAGACTACTCAAACGTTTTGGGAGCTCACTCTACATTGGGTTTACGGGTGGGATTGAAGAAATACAACACTTTACTGTACACATCTTGTTGCTCATTTCTGCCAGCATGCAGTCATCAGACGAGGGAAGAAAAGCACATGTTATTTTTTCACATTGTTCAAAGACAGTTTCTTATTCGCACATAAATTCAAAAATTAACACAGTGCGTTAGAATAGGCCCAAGAATGGCAGCATACATTTATGGCACCGCAGTTATATATAATCGACCTAACTTCAGTTTGATGCCATGCACTTCGTTTCTCATCGTGAGACTTATTCAGACCCTTGATGTAGAAATGCATTTGTGTGAAGACGTAAAAACCGATCAACTTTGCTGTTAATACCTTGCAATGTTCACCACAACCAACACCGCCAATGCTGCTCCTGTTGACTGCCAACAGATCCATAATGCTGTCTCAAAGTAACTAACTCTTGCTAAAGCAGCCAGTGAAAATGCCAAGTTCACTGATAAACACGAAAAGCTTCAGTGAAGGGTAGAGAAGACCAGCGAAGTCGCAAGATTTCGTGAAAACGGCAGCATTTAGGCACTTTCCATTTGAAGCAAGCAGCAGAAGCTGGTTCATGCATGCACTACGCTTTGTTTTCAGTACACACTTCTTTGCGACAAAGCCTGCAACATAATAAGTAAGTCGTGAGTCACTACGGTGAATATATGGGTGGTCCGGTACAGTCAGAGAGCTGCTATCAAGTGAACATTCGGCACCTTCTAGATCTCCCTCATCAAGCAACAAGTCAATGAACTGCTGCTGCTTGTACGAACTAGCAGTCTGGTCTTCAACTGTCAAAAGCGAGCTTACGACTTCCTCTTGAACGTTTGATCCAATGACGCTCTTGGCAATATTCTAATACCTAAGGCAATTAATGGCAATTAACAGCGCTTTGCGGAGCTGGAGTTTTTTATGTCAAATATGCAGGCAGGTTGGGCAAAATCGTTGGAACCGCATTAGGGGCAAGCGTTGGCATTCACCTTGGCATTCAAACTTCAACACAACTGATGGTATGCATAAAGTCTCGCTATAAAACGTGGTTCAAGGTGCAACTCACGCACAGCGCAATTGGCATCAAGCGGCTTGTCAAGCCAATGGAGGTTATGCTCCCAAAGAAGTCGTCATTCTTCATCTTTCAGGGCTTTAAAAAGAGACAACTTATAACTTTATTGCACACGCGCATATCCAGGTGTGAACCTGGTGCATAAGAATGGTTTAGACGGTGCTTTTTAAGCTGTTTCACGAGGATAAACAAGCACACCACACGGAATAAGTCACGCCGGCCATGCCGCAGGGCAAACTAAATGGGACGAGTGGGCGATGACAGCGCCGCCGCTACTTTCGCCACAAGAGGGGACAGGGGCAAGCAAGGGGAGCACGCTTCTGTCATGCCACTAGAAAGCTTTCTAGTTCACTATACCGCAAGCTACACGCAAGCTCAGTGTTGCCAGGTTTGGCTATACCTATATAGCCAAATTCATTATCATCATCAGCAGCAGCCTATTTTATGTCTACTGCAGGACGAAGGCCTCTCCCTGCGATCTCCAATTACCCCTGTCCTGCACCAACCGATTCCAGCGAGCGCCTGCAAATTTCTTGTTGAGTTTTTCGCTGGTCGATCTGGAGCGGCTGCTGAAATCCTCGAGTGAGCGCTCGGGTTTCACAAATCTGAATCGGCCACGGAGCGCAAGAACGCTCCACGAGGGATCACACAGGAAGTCTGCATACACATTGCATAAACCGGTTCCATTAACTATGCCCGACTTCTGTATGTTTCCCCGGCAACCAAAGTCCCCGGCCCCCGTGCGTAACTTGACCAATGCAGTAGCAGAGTCCGTTATTTCAATGCCCGACTTCTGTATGTTTCCCCGGCAACCAAAGTCCCCGGCCCCCGTGCGTAACTTCGCCAATGCAGTAGCAGAGTCCGTTATTTCAATGTCGCGTCAGCAAGGATTGTGTATGGACAACGCACCTAGAAGGCTTCGTACAGCACCTGCGTCACCTCGTAATCACTGTTGTCCGAGCTCGCATCGCTAATCGCAAGCTCTGCAGCAGCACCGAACGTAGCCATTTTGCGAAGCAACACAATGTTGTGCGTGCCGACAGTATGGTGACTAGAAGGGGAGTTGGGAGCTTTGCGGCCAGCGAGGTGCGCGGCGCAGGCAGCAGTAGTTCATGACAGCACCAAGTGGCGCGCAAGTTCTCAGTTAGATGCATGTACTCCCGCGGCGTGGGTACCAAGGTTGGCGAAGGTGTGTAGGTGGTCAGTGAAATCTGTCACTATGCTGCTTCCCATCTCGTTCGACAGCCTGCAAATTTTGTTTTGTTTGATCCGCCTGTCTTGTGAACCGGCCATAACTTGACTGCAGACGTCTGCGAATATGAAGCGCCAGACTCTGCTTTGCCCCCGAGTGCGTGACAGGCTATATTTCTTCAAGAAAGAAAGGAAACAAAGCGTCCGTTTTTTTCAGTGCCAGATGAGAGGTTTCGAGCGTGCCAAAGAGAGATTCCTCGCATGGACAAGCCCCAGGAGAAAACTTCAGTGCTTTGCGAACTGCATTTTGATAAAAGATTCATCGTGCAGGATTACACCCATGTTGTGAATGGAGAGGTGGTGAAGATTCCGCATGCCTGGCTTTGTCTCGGCAACGACGCAGTGTGAACGCCGTTTCCAAACACATCCGTCTTATTTGTCCAAAAAACTACCCCAGAAAAGAAAGTCGAAGACGTCCAGTAGAGAAATCCTGGGGAAGAAATGGAAAGTGAATGACGATTCACGACAACAGGCAACTTCATTCGATGACGTGAGTACGGGCTTAACAGCAGTTGATGCCACATGTAACCTAAGAGAGTTCGAGCACCTTAGCGGTGACAAGCTACCAACTGAGTACTGGGCAAAGAGTCTTGTCGCTGCAGCGCATGAAACTGTAGCATTTAGTGTTTGCACGCCAGAGAACGAGAGCTTGTGCTTTCGGAGACTCGATTTGTGTTCTGCACATGGAGACCGCTACCACCGTTCAGTGTTTGTCCAGGGTGTGTTGCTAAAGGAAGTGGACATTTTTAAAGCTGAAAGTGTGGAAGGCCTCCTTCGCTCTGTTAACGAAATAAATTTTTGCTCGGGATTGGAAATCTAACGCTAACCCCCGTATTCAGAAATGCAACTTAAGTCGAAGCCCATGCTTGACTTGATTTAAATGACGCCTGGCGTTAATGTGCCCTAAGACGCTCACTACGTTGCCTTCGGCGCGTTCACGTTAGGCGTCACTTAGATTAAGTCAAGCATGGGCTTCAACTTAAGTTGAATTTCTGAATACGGGGGTTAGAGTGTCAACTACAGGATGCATGGAGGCAAGCTTCACAGTGCGAAATGCTTCGGCGCATCACAGAGTGAAGGACCACGTCTTCAGTGCAGATACTTGTGCAAACTTCTACTAAATCAAGCCTCTTATCGAAGGATGAGGACAAAGAGTAATCATCGTCCGGTTGCATCCAAAAAGTTGGCGACACGTAATATGCAGCTTCATCGTGAAAGGAGGAAGGTGGAAAAACTCTCAACCTTATTGAAAACTATGAAAGCAGAGAATGCATCTATGTCACATTCCTACCTGCTGCAAAGCATTTCTGCTTTACCCATAAACAACAGCAGCAGGTAAGGGTATACTTTGATGCTTCCAAGAGGAAGGGCACTCAGGGGATGAAATACAATGTAGAGTGGCTTCTTGAATGCATTGTGATGAAAATGAAGAGCCCAAAGTTACATGAACACATTCGTAAACATAAAATTATGGTCCAACGAAGTAAAAGCTGCCTCCTAAAATACATCAAAAATTACAAAAGCAGCTTTGGTTTCAATGAGAAGGTACTCATTGCAATAGCGGAAAAGATGAAAGGAATGGATTAATATTACCAGCATAGAGGCATCGTAAGTGATGAAATCACACTGTTCGAAAACCTGAAGGTCACCAGTACAGGAATTATTGACCTTGGTGCATATTCATCACAAAACCAGAGCCAAGAGACCTGTGACCATGGCTTGGTTGCTCTTTTCCAACCATTTTCTGGAGATTTTCAACAAATTCTTGGAGCATTTAGCTCCCATAGTAATGTGAAAGCACATCTGCTTTCAAGGATTGTTACTGACTCCATACTAGCTGCAGAGAGGTCTGGCCTCTTCGTTGACCTTGTCACTACAGACGGTGCATCATGGAACAGAAGCATGTGGCATGCACTTGGAGTAAAAGGGTCTGCAAAGCAGACTGTATGCAAAGTGCAGCACCCTGCAGATGCTGGGAGAAGTTTGTATTTTCTCTCAGATTTTCCACATTTACCGAGTGCGTTCGCAACTCTTGTTTCAACAGGCCTCGAAACCACAGAAGGGAGGGTGAAAATGGATGTGATCAAGGAAGCCTGGAACTGTGACAACAGAGACATTGTGAGGCTCAGAGCGATGCCACATGTCACACGGGCTGCGATTGAGCCAAATGGCTGTGAAAAAAATGAAGGCAAATTTTGCTTGTGCTCTTTTCGGTGACGAAGTTCTAAGGGGCTTTTATGCGTACAAAGAACACGTGGAAAACATCTGTGGCACGGGTTCGACTACCGCTACTGTAGCTTTTATAAGAAGAAGGCGCAACCTCGTTGCTGCGATGTCATCCAGGTGAAAAATTATCAACCATCAAAGAATTCTTGGTGTACATAAATACTTGGGAAGCACAAGTTGGCAAACTGGGCTTCCTCTGTGGTCCAACCGTAGAGGGCCTTCATGTATCCCTTGCTAGTACAGTATCCCTCCTTGACTATGTTGCCGGCAAGCTTGGGTTACAAATATCTTATGATGGCACGGTTAAGTCAGGACCCCTTAGAAAACATACTCGGAATTTACAACAAATGTCCGGGTGTAATGACCATCCTACACTAACACAATTCTTGCTTTCTGTGAAGTGCCTTGCATCTTGCAGCTTCGCGAAGGCACCTGCAGGTGGAAATATATCTTCAGGTGTGATCAAGAGCTTGCTGACTGCCAACATTGGTACGCCAAACAACATCCAAAACAAGCTGGATGAACTCGTGGATATTGGGTGCCTCAAAGAAGTGCATGATGTGCTTAAAAGCACCAACAATTTGCCGGACCACATTTGTCTTGTTTCAGTGACGAGTGATACCCGCATCACATATTCTATGGCAGGATATGTTGCCCGCAACATGTTGAAAAAGATGAAGTGTCAGGAGCGGGCAAAATCATTGCTTTGTTCAGCCACTAGATCTGATCTTCCCAATGGAGCCTGCTTAACTAAGGAGGTGGACAGAGGAGGGTTGCTTTATCCTTCCGAGGAGCTTGAAACTCTCATCTTGAAGATGGAGGCTTCATTCACTCATTGTTTCAGCTTTAACAAGCTCAAAGCATTATGGATCTGGTCTCATGCTTGGCGAAAAATGAGTTGAACCTTGTTGGTTGTCTTTGACACAACAAACAGGTCACAAATTGTGTGATCAAATTTTACTCACTTATGAGATTGCATTTCCTTGTTCAAGCTGAAAACAAAAAGTGAAGGGAAAAGGGAGAAGGCGCAGCTGCTAAAACTGCGACGCATTACGTATTTTGCTCTGTTGGCCAAACATATATTGCTGAATTTTTGTGGTTTGCAAATGTAAATAAAAGTATTTCTTTTGTGCAATTGCAGTCTCCCATGGCACCCTTCATCTGTTTTCAGGGACCTAGAAGTTCCTTGACATATAGAAAATTCCATCTACTGGTGCATTGATCTGTGGCCAGTGAAAAGAAAATAAGTAACAAGAAATAAAATATGAACAAGCTCTAGGTTCACGAGATAAGGAAAGCTGATAAGTTTGTTCCCGTCGCTTGAGCTCTGCACTTGGTGCCCCCAGATCATGTCTAATTTTATTTCCCACTAAAGGTTGCACAGAATATATCGGCGAAACATTATACTGCATGTGAAAGCAATAATTGAGGTGCACTCAGTGCTCGCGACTAAAATGCTGCGATGAGGCCAGACAGAAATCGCACAGCTGTAACGCACTCAGCTGCATGCGCACCTCGCTGCAAAGCGATCTACTGTCGACAGCAGCGCCGCCGCATCGTCCTGAATACCTGCTTCAACTCGCTTGCGCCAGAGCTGCCACCTTCCCCTCTAATCACCATACCGACAGGTTACCAATTTAGCTTGAAAATGGAAGTGACGTGAGCTATTTCTGCCTGAATCCGCGCCTAGGTGGCGGAGCAAGTGAGAGCGATCCGGCACGGAGAGAGTTGATCCAAAACGAGCAGCGGAAAGCGCGAACCCGCTCCAGATCGACCAATGAAATTCGGATACGGTGCCATGGAGCAAGAAATCCTGCTCCAAATCGACCAGTGAAAAATGCCATTAATTTCATCATCCCACCTAGTCTTCTGCCATCCTCGACTGTGCTTCCCTTCTCTTGGCACACACGCTAACCCTAATGGTCCACAGGTTATCTAACCTATGCATTACATGACCTGCCCAGCTCCATTTCTCTCTTAATGTCAATTAGAATGTTGGCTATCCCTGTTTACCCTCTGATCCACACCGCTCACATCCTGTCTCATAATGTTACGCCTAACATTCTTCATTTCATCGCTCTTTGCACGATCCTGAACTTGTTCTCGAGCTTCTTTGTCAATCTCCAAGTCTCTGCCCCATATGTCAGCACCAGTAGAATGAATTGACTGTACACCTTTCTTTTTAATGATAATGGTAAGCTTCCAGTAAGGAGCTAACAGTGTCTGCCAAATACGCTCCAACCATTTTTATTCAGTAAATTTTCGACTACAGAAAAAAATTTGGCGCCAACTTGGGCAACTTGGCTAGTGGCTATATTTCGGCTACTGAAAATCTGCGATTTTACTTTGTTCAGGCTATAAGTAGCCCTGTAATCCAACGTTACTAGTCTACTAACGTTGCTCTAATCCATGCTCCAGAGGTGGCGCTGATCGAGTAGAAACGAATCTCAAAGGCTGTTTTAGCTGGCTGAGTCGGCAGCATGGCTGTGTGTGTGTGCGCGCGCGAAATGCACCCCCTCTCCTCAGAGCGCTGTTGTCTGAACAGATGGCTTTGATCTTTCATGCACTTAAAGTTACACCGTGCTTCACCGTGCTAGCATTTGTGCCAGCAACATCGTCTCATCTTCGTTTTATTGGTTTCAGTCATCAGACACCCAATCACCGGGCATCGGGATGAGCCAGGGAGTAGAGGATGTTCCACAGTACACTGCACTAAAATGGCTATGCTCTGAAAGGGAAAGCAATAAAGTAGGGTCGGGCGATCGTTGCACCGGCACGGGTAGATGACACTTAAGTGTGTTCATGGCCATGGCTTCTGGGATAAGTATCACTATGAGCGCAGGTTTCAACCTATTCCACGTTCCTCAGTGTAAGCTGTACTCCCATTTTCGCTCACCTGCGAGATTATGTGAAAAACTAATAGCATTAAGGGCCCTGTGCCACAGTACAACCGGTATCTGGGCACGGTGTCACCGCTGTTGTCCGTATGAGAAAAATGATCCCGAACCCTGCAGGCCCTACGCCTGGCGCATAGGCGTTGCTGAACTAATTGAATATCTTAAAGTAAAATTTGTCATAAAATTCATAAAGTACGACTTACACATAACGTACAGACATGATAGCGTCGGATTGTTTTTTGAATATACGAGAGAACACATTTCTGTGAAGCGGAAACTCAAACACAAACCCCTTTTCCAGCTGCCGTTTGAGGTCTGTCTTAGTGGGAGCAGCGGGCCCCACTCTGTTCCTTGCAACACCATCTAGACTGAGCTCGCATCAGCGGCAGCGGCGGCGCCCGCCGTGCGGGGGAAAGAAAAAAAAACAAAAACAGAGCTCGCCTTCGTGCATAGCCTCGCCGCCAGCATTTGCAGGTAAACATTACGGTTACACAAGCTGCAGTTGCCGGGAAGCACGAGAAGCAGTCAGGGATCTTTGAATGCTATTGCATTCCCCTCTTAAAGGTGAAGCCTCCTCAGAGTTTTTTTGTTTGTGCTTACACATTCAAGATTCACTTTGATAGGCTTGGCCCCTGTAGAGATTTTCCGAGGCCAACCAAAACAGAGGTTCTCACCTAGAGGGAAATCTGGCACTACTACGCTGTTGGTCAAGGGGATAAAGAAAAACTGCTGTAGTGGAGGGAGCACTCGTCAAGTGAAGCCGCTGCATCGCCATCTTGCGGGGGCAAAATCACGCCAGTCGCCGCAGCTTATGCGCATCGGATCATCATGTTTTGCCATGTGCAGTGCTGTGCTCATCCCAAAATGTGCTATCACGCTCAGGTGTTTTTAGGAAAGTTGACGCACAAGCAGTTAACATAGCGTTACCCTTCTCGTTTAAATAAGGTTGCAGATTAGCGCTGCCTTACTCTAGAATGAAGGAAAATATTATTATTATTATTATTATTATTATTAAAATGTTATTTCAGGCTAAAATGAAACTGCAGTTACCAAAGTTCCGAGACCCTCCAGGCAACGGAGATGCTAAAGTACTGGCAATCCCTGACGATAATGATGATAATAATGAATACTTATGTTCGTTGCATGAACTGCTACTTCTCATGCTACAGTTTCAGTTTTTATTGCTTTTTGTTCAGACAGCTTTCATGATTCATCAATTTCAATGCTGCATTAAAGAAGGTGAATAAATGCCTAATTATTGCAAGAATTTTTTTTCTACTTTGCGGCAGCTGCATAATAATGCCAATAAAATAGAAAAATGTCCCAGTACTCCTATATCTGTGATCTGGAGACCTCCAATATGGCTCGCCTCATAGCCCACAGTGTTGCATTAGAACTTGAAAATCCATTAAGCAATTAAAACCACTGGAAAAGTCTGAGAACATCAGCTACAAAGCTCTTGGCAGGCCGCTTCTTGCTCCCCCGCAAGATGGCCACCACCAGCTTCACCCAAGCGCATTGGCCAGCATAGGCGGCTTCCCCTCCAACAGCTTTTCTTTAACCTCCTCGGTTGTGGTATGCTAGGGAATGCCGGTATATTGCGACTTCAGATTGGCATTGTTCTTGGAGAGCCAGACACCCTGAAAACGTGCCTGGCAAGCACCATTGTGTCTGTCACAATGATTCATTCTTTACTAAAACAGCGGGTAAAAAGCTGTTCTAGCATCATTATTACACAAAAACATGGTTTGTTTAATTATGAGAACTTGCTATTGCATGTACAATTATATGAAACGTAAAAGAGTATCAGCGGGTCGCTAAAGTTGGAGGACAGAAAAGATTCTCGGTCGCTTTGGAACAGTTTGTCATTTATTCTTGCTTTTCTTCACTTGGTTATACATTTTAGGCGAGTAAACTTTCATTGGAAAATGTATTATGGGTGAATGAAAACATTTTATGAAGATATGAAGTTTTATTAAGATTGAAGATAGGAACACATTATTTGTGCAACCATATAAACGTTTTAGATGAAGCCTTTACAACACAAGCCTCATAGACACATATACCAATTCTATGCACATACGGTCATTCCCATGACGGCACAGCGCTCCTTAGGAAACTCCCATAAATGGTGGCGCCAGAGTTTCCTCTAGGTGTAGTAGTAAGAAACTATGAACCAAAAAGTGTTCCGTGTGCAAGCATGATGTCGCTGTTGTTGATATCAAGGGTCAGTCGCGGCATCACGGACATTTTGTTACGATGGGTTGAGCAAAAAGGGGATTGCCATAGTCAAATGTGAAAATGTATATACAAATAAAACTGAAAATAAAAACAGCCATATTTCGCTATAACCTTTTTCCCTCATTTTTGTGTTTGGCTACATTTGGGCTACAATTTCTCTAGCTTTGGGCTATGCCACCTAGTTTGACCTGGCAACACTGCATGCAACTGCACTGTTTGCTTCGTGCACGGCAGGACTAAAGTGCGCGCTCGTGCTCGTATGCTCCTGTCTGGCTGTGCTATGTTGTGCGGAACGGCTTTATCCTGCACCAGCTTGACCGATAGATAGTAGTCACATCCAACTTGAGCATTTTGAAGCGCTATCAACAGCTCATTACGAAGCAAGTCTGTCAATGTGTCTAACCAGGAGCGGCCAGGAGGAAGCATGCACTAGCAAGCGTGAATGTGGTCTAACCTTAAGTTTCACGTGGTTCAAGGCTAATGAGTGTTAAACTATAGTCGGATACAACTTAAGTCTGCAGTGAAGCCCCGCCCACACCCTCATAACCGCCAACCACTGTTGCTCCACGAGGCTGCAAATAGTTCGTACTTTAAACATTCCCTGCTACGTAAGTAAGGCGGTAACCACAAAAATGAAATAATAACCATGTAATTCTATACATTTTCATTCATCTATTATAGTGAAACGGTGGAAGCCTAATTCTTTATTGAACTGAAATGAAACACTTACTTCATAGCAACTATTTATTGTCAAGTTTCACTTCAGTTGGCAGTGAAGTTTCATGAGTAAAACTGTGTCAGCAGTGAAATGAACTGTACTGCAAACTTTTGAAGAGTCAAATGCTCAGACTCCACACACGTTGTCGATGTCTGTTGCACACCTCATCACTTCTGCCGATGAAAAGATTCTTCAACAACAGCAGACGCTCCGGAGGTATCAAGCATGACGCCATTTGGAAATGGTCGCATGACGACGATCTTGCTTGCTTATGTGATTGGCTGGCGGAGTAACAACCGCAGCGCGGTCCGTATTCTTTGGTTGCCAGCTGCTGTTTTTTTTTTTTAAGTTGTATTCTACCATAGTTGAAATTAGCGAGACCCGACGGCTACGACACCGATAAGCAGCGTGGCCAAATTCCTGCCCGGGTGACCGCAGCCGAGCACGAGCACACGATAGTCGGGTTCTTCCGAAAGTACATAATTATTATAGAAATTTGAAAGCAGATTTTCACTTACTTCAGCCTGTTTATTAAACTGCATCAATAAATATACACAGTAACCGTACGAAGGATGCTCACTGATCCAAACACCCTCCTTGACTGACGTCAGCTATTGGCCATATGCAGCCGCATGTGTAAATTTGCTTTATGAAATAAAGCATCCAAAAAAAGAGTGAGCAGCAGCCTTCTGTTGAAAAGAAGGCGTTTGGGAGAAAAGTGACTTTGCGTTCCGTTTGCGAGATCCACACGCTGCGCGCGACTGTAAAATTCGGCTGAGATGTCCACAGCAGCGTATGCTATCCGCATACTGTGGTTATTCATAAAGCCCATCGGGTGGTTCAGGGCCTATTTAATGAGACTCTAAAGATGAATATTTTTTTATTTGACTTGGTGTTTATTTCCTTCAAACGAAAGGGGAAGCCAAGGCAAAAGGCAGTAGGCCTGACTCGGCCTTGGCTCCCTGTTACATCCAGTGCATAATGACACGTGTACTTAACTTTATCGGGCGACCACGTTTCGCCGCCTAACAAATGTTATCGCACAGCGCAGGACGCACCTGCATGTAAAAGAAGTTTCTGAAATGTTATCGATGGTTCCGTCCACTGTCTTTCACCGCAACTTGTGAAATCTGATTGCATCTATGCGCGACGCGAATAGTGTAGAACTTTGTGAAAGACACGCGGGTCCCAGCGGTTAATCTGGAACATTCGATGACCGATCTATAAAAGACGACGCGCTTGACCCGCTTATCAGATTTTCGACGATCGCCGACCGTGTTCGCCGCTATCGTTGTGCTATATGTGTAGCCTGTTTTGTGGGCACAGGTTCGCCCAATAAAAGTTAGTTTTGTCGTTCACAGTATTGCTACTGTGTTCAACGTCCCCACCACATGACAATATATAACAAAATATGCGTGTAAATCAAATACACAACTTGATATAAAATAACAGAAAATACATTAGTTATGCAAATAGAAAACTATTGCGAGGCATCGATACAATAACTGAATATTTATATACATAGAAAAGATACAAAAAAAAACTTGTACTCGCTGTAGTATTGTACATGGTGTAGGACAACTATCTACAAATCTGCAAATGGAATGCGTTCGCTCCCACGGGGGCACTTCGTACAGAGAAATCAAGTGAGAACGCCCTAGGCTAGAGGTGGAATATAGAGGAGAATAAGACCCATGTGGCACAACCTACCACCTCATTTCAAAGGGGACGCTTATAGCATTCATCCATCCATCTGGATCATCCCAGCATTCCATGTGTCACTAAGAGCAGGAACAAATGTCAGATAGATGTGACCACCTAGAAGAAGGAATAAATGCGCACGGCGCAACACAGCGTTCATGTTTTCCATGTCGTTCATAGAAAACCGCGATAGGAAACAGGCGATCGTGACAGGAAGCAGAGGCGGGCGAAGGAAATACGCCACGCAGACTTCTGGTCAAATATGCCAATTTCGGCGAAGCAAATATTATTGCTCCACAGAGCGATCCGGAATCGGCGGCTGGTCTCGATCTGCCATTGGAACACAACTGACGCTCCCATTTTGCCATTGGAATAGGATTGCCCAATACAGAGCAGAAGAACCTGACCTGGATCTGCCATTGGAAATCAAAATAAAAGAGTTCCTCTTGATAAGTCTAGTTCGATAAACTCTAAATGCTGCCTTGTTATACTACGATAAAACTAAATGTCCCACCTTGCCCATGATTATAACATGAGGTTTCATGACTTAGGACATCCTCAAAACGCCTGGTTCATGGAGATCATGAAGCCATTTAGTTCGACACATACCCACATCAAGTACAGGTAGGGTACGTGACCACATCTTCATCAGTGACCGTATTCGTTTTCTCGCTCAGTCCATGGTCATCATCATATGGGGCTACACAATTTCCGAGCACTCAAAGAAGTGTCCTCCTTTTCGATCCACTGTCCCCTACTATGTGCTACATGAATGGTATCGATATCGATAGAGATGAAATCGACAAGTCCATAGAGTCGTTAAGAGTGTCATCATCAAGATGTGTATTTATCATGACAAGGTGGGTGGCTACATTGCTTTATTGCATTAACCTCTACAGTCTTCGTGAGATGGCTTCTGCCATAATGGAAAAAAAAAAAAACTCATCAGGTGATGAAATAATACCAGACAGATTCCACAACTTCCATGTAAGGTGCTGCTGGGTCCCTTTGAATAACTTCCATGATTATCACAGCCCTAAGTCGTGATCAAACTTGTATGTTCTAGCTGCTCGGCAGAGGCAACGTTCCTAACAAGGGTTCCAACAGACTCATCTGCGACATATAAATGGGCGCTTATGAAGCAGACCCATACAGATGTTGGTAGTAATGTACGGACACATTAACGAGCTTTGGCGGTTGGGACTGCCACTGAGGTAAACACCTGCCCATAATACAAATCTTCAGGTCTCTTATAGTAGTTTAAAGCTGTTCATGGTGACAAAGAAAACGAACCTGTATGCTTCTCTGCATTGAACAAAAATTCTGTTTGTTACTGCTCTCTGTAGTGCCAGGGTGACACTATGAAGAGGAGATACACTGATGCAGAATAAGATGTGGCCATGGAATTTAAGTGAAAAGTTCAAGAAAATGTTTTAACACGCTTGAGTTATACAAGGTGACATAGGGGAGAGAATTGAAGACTATTCTAAAGAGAATTTCCCGTGGGTTTTCATGGCACAGTAACACATTTTAGTGTGACCTGGGCAAGTATACTGCACTGCTCATATCAACATAAGAGAAGACCAAATGCTTGAAAACATTAGTGGAGCAAGTACATCCCTATGGCAACAATGCCATTACCACTTCCTACACAAGATCCCTGCAGTGTAGCAAAGTAATTAAATGCCGCACAACAAATTTATTCGGCCACATTTCTTAGGGTCCCTTTAAAGCACGGTATCACTATGTATCGAACATGACAGCCTTAGCAAAACAGTTCGTTGTAAAAATGGCATCAGAAGACCTTAGTCAAAAACTTCAAATGAGGAATGTGAATGTCCAAGTAATTTTGCTGGTATAGCTTTAGAACTATCACTGCGTCGACACTAGCATACTGACGAACAATGCAATGTCAGCAGGATATTTTCACATAAGAAGCAGGCTGTAACAAACCCATGAAATCAATTTATGTTTTATAAACAGAAAATTCTTTATAAATCCGAAGACACCTAAGTATTTCTTACAAGTTGTGAATGTGAAAGAATTTATGTCTAATTGAACGCCGCTGAGCGGTCCTTCGAGTTATAATCCCTTGCTGACAAGTGAACGTGTTGAGACACTTGGCACGTTTTGCTTTGGCCTTATTGAGGTGCAGTTAGAACGCAGGCAAGAGATTGCTTGGACGAGAAATGCACTGATAACACAAGCTTCCGAGAGCGAGAGTGACGTGGCATCCAGGCAATGCCCTCTTCCCTCATGCAACACCTGGCACGCTATGGCGGCCCCCCCAGCAGGTGTTCCCTTTCGCCCACTCTATTCCGTTGAGGTGCACTCGTGCCGTGGCATCAAAGCCAATGGGAACTCTATCAAGGCACGCTCACGATGTGGCGTCGTAGCCAATGGGAATTTAGCTGCTACAGGTGACAGACGTAAGCTTTTTCATTCAATCAGCCATTTGATGCTTTTATATGAAAATTATCCTGTTCAATCACTGCACCCCACTCTTAAGCTAAAGAAATTTCAATTTGAAAGTATTGAGGAGGACTTCCAAGCTGCACACCCTATGAAGTTCAAATGGCCAGACATTGCAATGAACACGTTGGGCCAGCAGCCATTATAGATTTAAAAACACTGACAATCAGAATTCTAAACTACAAAATAAGAGCTAAAGATTAATGCAAGGGCTCCTACAATTTTCGACTACCTGCTGCACGACATCTAATGAGTGTTGCCATTTATTTACTAAACAAAAATTTGCTTTCAGCTGAGAGCAGAATTTTAAACTAATTTCTAATTATCTTTAGCAGCAACAGCACAAAATAATAGTGAAATATGAAGAATTTTAACAAATTTTGGACAAATTTTAAATTATTCTCAGTAGATAATGGAAGGCTAGTGGCCTGTGAATGTTTGTAAGCGACATTCCTTTCCTGCCCTTCTTCCATAGTGGCCTCTTGCCACATCCTCTTGCATAACTCAACAGCCTGGGCAATCTGTTCAGTAAGCTTTCATATAAAGTTAGCTAAAGCAGCTGAAAGCTACCTCCCCGAGAGAGCAAAATAATTAATTGCAAATTAAGAATGTCTGCTTGCCGCATATTTGTAGCAGTGGATATTTAAAGAATTGTCAAAGCATGTGAGTGGTTCTAGCAGATTTTGAACACTGTTTTAGTGGGACTCACAAGGACAAATAAGGCTGTATGCCCACCATACTAAAATCAAATTCCCAAGAGGATTAATATTCAAAGGGTTTAAAACCAAAAGAAGATTCATAATGAAGAGGCCTGCACTCTGCTCAAATGGTGCAACAACTCTAACAAAGAGTTATGGCAGCAGCAAAGTAGCCATGAACATTCTGTACGTTCCTGGACCATACAGCTCATACAGATCATACTAAAAAGAAACATTCAATCAGCTTAGAGTGAAAGTATACTTTCAAAACTCACTTTTCACTAATTTTGGATTAATAGACTGATTACTAAAGAGAAAATTAAGGTCAGTTATATTAATGGAATTTCATGATGAAACCTCAAAACCAGTCAGTCAATGTGACATCACAAATTACGTGTTTATTTCATGTTCTGGCGCATTCGACTGGCTGTTAAATTACATTGTAGTCTCGTCTTCGCTGATCAAAACTTGACTCGGCCTGAACAGGCACCATCAATATCCATGACATCACATCACAGCAGGAACCTCCGGGCGACGTCTACACCAGTCTCATTTTTGCATCTTTTATCACTTACTAAGATTCTTCTCACGGTAAGAGTGGCTTTTTTTTTGCTATTGTAGAAGCAGACTTTACTAAAACACTTCAAATTATTCTTTGCTTTGCCGTGCTAATAAGGCCTCTTGTGCCTGTTCATAACCTTGCTCCTTCAATTGAAGGCCCAAGTGAGCAGAGAAATTAACTTAATTTCCACACATGGTAACCCATTCCCAATGCTCTGAAATCGGTGTGTGGCCATTTCTTTCTTTCAGTGCACATTGTTTATGTTTCTATCATGAACAGAGCACCAACTCACCTAACAATGCATTGATGGCAATGAATCACCAAGGCTTCTTGGCACAATGCGGAGAGTGTGCAAATATTGCATCTTACAGACATGAGTGAAAAACATGCTGCAATGCCACTGGGCTTCATATAGTGACAAGGGCAGCTTCAAAGCATGCACAGAGCAATGGGCACCTCTCCTTCTTGCTTGCTCGCGTGGTTGTCAAAAAACTATACAGCATCAACCAGGCAAAAGGGTAGAAACAGGGAGAAAGAAGAGAGGTCATCAATGGGTTTGCACCCCAATTGCTTGACAAACTGAGTATACAGTCACAACGTGCAGGGCCATGCCATAAACATGTACGTGTGTAACACGCGAACTAAGGCGGAATTATGTATTTGTTCACAAGCTGAATATTAATTAGTGTATACGGCCTCCTATTCGCCAACAACCTATGCTAGGAGCGGTCCAGGTGTGAGTCGTAATGCTAGACAGTTACAATGGAGTAAGCGCGAATTTTGACAACCAAACAAATTGGTTGTCAGTCCCTTTAATGAGAACAGGCAGCCAAAGGAAGAGAAGCTTGCTGATTGCTAGGCTGATTCATCTGGGTAGCACACTAAAGGCACTGCAAGACAGCAGTATTGAAATTTCGTAATGGCCAACACCGCAGGAGTGCTTCACATTTTTTTGTCACCTGGCCGAAACCAAGGTGCACAAATGCAAACCCATGGCACACACATGTTCTATGCAACACTGCTACATAGGCAGCACACGGGCAGTTTATGCTATGCCACACATATTCAGTTTGGCACTTTCTACGTGCATAGAAATTTTCCTTGTTCTGTCCACCAGGAATATGGACAAATTTGGACAGCACTTGCAGCAGTGGCCAGCTGATCACCTGCAGACCCAAATACTGCTTCTATGGCTATCAGTCAAGCCTGCGTGTGTGATCTCAGGCCAGACTGCTGATGAGAACCACTGGTAAAAACATAGCCACAAGCTCCCCACAACAGCTTGCTGCTAGCCAATCACAGCACCTAATTATTACTGCATCTTAAATAGTCAACACCACATTAACATTTTGATCCCACAAAGGTCTCTTTGCAGCATCTGTATGGCACCCAAGAAGCTAAGAAAATTGCCTCGCCAATAAGAGCAAATGTGTGGGTGATGACCCAAATGCTGGTAACCATGTTAACAGGTGCCACGTTTGAGATATTGCATGTGCAGGCCATGCCCAGGAAACTGAGTGAGACATATACAGTGAAATCTGTTTACATTAGTACAGACTAGTTCTGTGTAGTAGGTAGCAGTGCCTTGGAAAAGTCTGAATAGTTAACCAGGTCTTAAAAATCCGACAATAAATTGATCAGTGAATGTGGTTGTACTTTAGCAGAAAATGTCAGCTCAACGTCATTGCTAACAGAAGTGCACATAATCAGGTGCTCGCATATAATAAAGACACCAGAAAGCATGCAGAAGAATCTGCACACACACACACACACACACACACACACACACACACACACACACACACACACACACACACACACACACACACACACACACACACACACCTGAGTTAGGCCGGTTGTCCGTCATGTGAGGCCTCGCTGACGGAGCCCCATCTTCAGCCCGAACCAGGATTGCATAGGCCATCTTCTCCTCCCTGTCAAATTCGACTTTGGTGTAGATGTCTCCAGTCTCCCGGTCAATAGAGAAGTACTTGTCACCATGGTCCCGCGATTCTATGGCATAGTAAACCTGGAGGCAAATGCAACCCAGCATTCACTGTTAAGTGTAGCCCCATAGTATTACTGCCGCATCTCTCATAGCCTCCCCAATGCACACACAAGATCGCCTGAGAGCTCACAATAGAAAGCATTCAAAAGGCTTACACAACCTTCGTCAGAAAAGTTCCAGGACTCAGTTCACAGAAAATCATTTATTCAACGTGCAAAGCAGTGAGCGTCTTGTCAAAGTACTCCCCTCAGTTACCTATACCTAGTTACCACCATTTGTGGGAATAATAGAAGCAAGCAGAGAAAGCTTCATCAGGGATGCTCGTCAGAATGTTAGTCGCAGAAGTTCTGATGGATGTCATATCTTCATGATGCTTCTCTTTTAGCCGCAATTTCAAACGGGTAAACAAAAAGAAATCTCACAGCAATAGGTCGGTTAGATATGGGGAAGCGATAGAGAGAAACATGGTGTTTGGCCAGATATTCCTGGACTGATGCCGTAGTGTGGGGCCTCATGTTGGAGCGCAACAATAATCGCTGTCCAGACGACAACACATCAAGATGGTAACCCCAAATTGACTGGCACAAATCTTTTAGCATAAGTTTTGGTTTACTTTTTATCCTATAGGATGAACATGATGCAAACATGATAAACTCTCGATACACCAAGCTTCTAACATAAAAAATGTGATTAACACTGTATTTTTCTTCTTGCGACAGTTGTCTCTATGCTTTTTTAGAGGGAGGTAAACCGTGACTTTGGCCTTCAATGCTTTGTGCTTTCGCTTGCAGGGCATGCTTGTAGCAATAACTTCAATTTGCAGCAGTGATACTGAACACAAATGTAAGATCACTTCTGGCCCTTTTCAAAAGTTTAGCAGCAATTGTTGGTCTGGTTTCTTTTTGAAGTTCCAAGATGGTTCCACTTGAAGTTCCAGATGTTAATTTGGTGTACATTGATCAAATTTGAAAGCATCCTCAATTGTGCATTTGTTTACATAAGCAATTACAACTGGATACAAGAATACCAACTTAAAGGCTATCAAAATCAGTGCTTTGCTTGAGACAGCATTGTAATCAATTATTGTAACCTTCTTTTCAGTTTTTTTTCTTGAATTTCAGGTGCGAATCAAATATATTACTTTTTCAATATTCACATTCTATCCAAACCATGTATTTAATAATACATTATCACTCTATGACAAATATTCAGAACTAACTGAACATTCGACAGCGTGCTCACGAGAACTAGGTTTTGTTTTTTCCTTTTCAATTAACATAGCAGCATGGTCGCCTTCAGACATTATTTACTGGTAGTGCGGTAGCAGGGCGCAGGTTTCTGCTTAAACTGTGACAATGAGCCAGATTTTCTGCTGCTTCATGCCCTTTGGCCATTGCAGGTAGCATGATTAGGGCAAGCTGTTCACAGCTTGAGTCATAGAAAAGATGTGCTTGCGAGGGAAAAGATCATGTGGCGGCAAACATGCATTCAGACAGTAGGAACCAAATTCAAACATCACAGCTAATGAATACACTAGCCGTCGCTGCCCTCCCACGGCCAGCCCCGAGACCACCTGTGTATCGTATTAAATTCAAGCAGGTATATGACCTAACGATGTAAAAAAGAACTCCAGAATGGCAACGGCCTCACGGCTTGCAGTGTGAGAAAGGCACCAGCATTAAAAGTAAGTCTTAATCTAACAAAGGCTGCTTTCACATTCAAGCGCACCTCCTAATTAGTTCGCGAACACCAAAATTCTGCCACTTCATTTTGGGTGCGTATGAGTGCCGTGGCCATCTCACTTTTCCGCCATCATCTATGTAGCACTTATTGTCCTCCAGTGCTTGACAGGACAAGCGTGGACCGTGACAACTGGTGTGTGGCCATATGTCAACATGTTTAAGAATATTTAATGCCACAGACTAATGCACCATTTAGCATGATCGGATGGCCAGTCTGACTCATTCAATATTCCGACTTAACGTAACCCTCACCAGGTCTGGCCATTTTGGGCTGACAAGCACAGTGCATACAATGTGCGCTAACGATGGTGTCTGCTAAGTATTGCAATGCTACACACCATAGAAAGAGCTGGAATTTTCAAACCAAACACCGTTTACCCTTCTCGCATGCGCTGCACTCCCAGCCACAGAGGTGATGTGCATGCGCAAGTGCACCTATGTACGTGTGTGTACTGTCCCGTCGCTCATAGTGACACATGACTTCGAGAATTATTCAAGGCAGCATCTGTTATTTGTGTAATCTGTTGCTTCAACAGACGAATTAAGGCCTAGCGAAATAATAAAACACACAAACCGAATGTCTGCCCGTTTGTTTTACTTCCTACTGTAGCAAGAGATGTACTTCTGTTTCGTCTGCTTGTTCCCATCTCGTGCACTCGTGCGTGCAGACAACGAAACTATCATTTTCTGCCGTGTCCATGCGTGCAATCATACTCTGTTATCCACTTGTGTCTGCCTCAGTGTTCGTGTACCAGTGACTTATACCGCTAGTAAGGTGTTCTCATGCACAGTGCGCAAGATCGTGTGATGTGCGAAACGAAACAAGCACAATAGCTCACTCAGCACACCGTCAGTGCGCTGCGAAACAATGGTGTGCCGGGCTGTGAAAATGGGAGGGGGAAAAAGGCGGGGCCTGTGACATATGCATCACGCGATCCTCAAGCTCCGGTACAGGAGAACGCAGGGAAGGAATTTTGCTTGAGGAGGCTAGACGGAGCAAATGGCAAGAGTTATGCTGGCAGTGACGCTTGCCTCCTGAAATTACGGGTTCGCGGCACTGAAATATTTCTATCTTAGCTATTAATGAATCAATTTGAAGAATTCTTGTGGCAGAAGTCTCCCTACAGGGCACATAACTTTCAGCGTATAACCGAAATTTTCTACGTGGCCTGGTGAGGGGTCCTTTAACAAGGAAGGGTCACATAGTCGACATGCTTTTACTGTAATGGCTTACTACGACATTTTCATTCTTGTCAGAATAATTATGCTGCTCGAACATGTCAAAGTAAGTAGAGGCGTAAATAAATGGCCCTGTATTTGATCACACAATATTTAATTTGATAAATGAAGCTACTCAATTTTGTTGCCAATGTGAGCTACTATAGTTGGTAAGCCCTACGACTATAAAACAGAAAATATGTATAACAACTGCAGTCTAAGCATCACAGGGTCATATTAGACATATTAAAGATTTCTTTATACATCAATTACACGAACGTAAGTCAGCTTTAGAAATGGGGACCGAAGCGCCTTGGAGACAAAAAACAGCGGGCTACAAGTATGCATGCGCAAAACCCGAGGCGACTTACCCTATTTTTGCAAGTATAACTCTCTCCAAAAATTTTTTTAATTGAACAGTAATGTCGGGCTGAGAGTTATATGCATATTGCACTTCGAAGTGTGGCTTTACAGCAACGCATGCCACGCTGCTGTGAAGCCACACTGCAAGGCAAAGCTCTCTGCCATTCAAAGTTTCATTATATCTTTAAGAGACAACGCCCTTTCCCCAACCCTCCGTGTTGAAGCTCTTTTCACCCCTCCTCCATGGTCTTCCATTCTCCTCCCCTTTAAGGGTCACCATTTTGCATTTAAGTACAGGTAAACATTGATATAATGAACTTCAATATAATGAAATTCTCAATATAACAAAGTATTTTACTTTTCAGAACCTCTTGTCCATAGAACAAAATGTACTTAGAACCTCAATATACCGAAGTGTGTATGAGATTTCAATATAATGAAATTTCGCTTCCACAGCAAAGGAATGCCGAGACACTAAATGGAAACTTCCGTGGACGCAGATGGTCAAATTATTCAATTACAAGAGGCTGCTTGCAGACACACCTCTGAAATGGCCTGCGGCTCGACAAGAGCGACTGGCGAAGTGGAGCTGCATCATGTTCTGTTTGAAGTCCAACTGAGATTCTATCATGCTCCGCACACTTTGTGCTTTACGTGCGAGTGACAGTGGGCGAGGGTGGGACAAGAAAGATGGCCTTACGAGTGCCGCCGTCCTGCGCGGCAAAGAGAAAGATGGGAGGGCTGCGAGTTCACGGTAATGCGATCAATTGCGCGTGAGGGTCGGTTGGGAGGAGGGGGGTAAGTTGGTGCGCATCTCGTTTTCTGGCGCGCTCGGCTGTAGCTGCACATGGCTGTAGCACAGCTGAGTGCCTTCGCAACCGTGTACCCTGCTTTAGAGGTAATCTGCCACGTGTGCAAAGAGTTGGCGTGCAGAGACAGCATGGCATCATGTCAGCTGTCTTCCCGCACGTTTAGTATTGGAGGTTGCATAATCTCGAATTTCAGTGACCCGTTGGAGCTAGTGAAGCATTCGCTCCCCACTGCCAGTGCTTTTCGTGATGGCGTCATCCCAGTGCGGGTGACGCTTTCAGCCCGTGGGGGTGGAGTGCACGCGAAAGCGTGGCTGGCATTGCTCAATTCGTACCGCCGATGTGAAGATATCGTCAATGTGGCATGAAACCATATCATTCATCACTGACTCCCAAATTCAACAAAATGAATTTTTTCTCATTCAAATTTGCTTTTTTCGATTGCCCAATAATTCGAAAAATTCTGCAGCCCCTTTCCGTGTAAGAAAAATCAATTGGCAACTGTACTTATTTGCATAAAACATAATTTAGATACAATGAAATTTCGATATAACGAAGCAAATTATCGGTCGGTTTTACCTACTTCGTTATATCGAGGTTTCACTGTAGTTAGCAAATAGTGCATGTGGTGCTCCATGGTGCTCCCTTGATCCGCGCAAAGCGCTTCATGATACGGTGGAGAGCCAAATCACCGTTGGGATTTTCGGCTCAGTCAGATTTGCTCCATCGTTGTTAGCCATGCGAGGGCTGCTCCGTCACTCTGCTGGTCACTCCCTCTCACCCTCTCCCTGCATTCTTCTAGGAACATTCAGAGAGATAAAGGGAGAGAAAGGAACTGCTAAACAACAAATAACATCCAAACCATCCTACGCTTACATTGAACAAAAATAGCAGCGACTCCCCATATATCGAACGTCACGCGGCAGAAAGTGGCCTCAGAAATTGGATTTCCCTCACGGTGGCGGGAAAACCCGGCGGTGCGGCTCCATCCAACCGCTCTCCCTACCGTGACCGCGCTCCCTCGGATGAGCCGTCAACACCCCCTTGCAAAAAATTATCCTGACGCACCGACAGCGCTTGCTCAGATAGCCAATCAGAGGCTCTTGTGCCCTCATGGTGCAAGATGGCGAAAGTGCGAGTTGTCTCGCTGCTTTTCTGGTTGTGTGTGCGCGTTGTGGGCCTTCTTCCGCATTGTTGCCGTGATAAAGCGGCGGAATTCGCCTTTCGTCATGAAGCTCGAAATCATAAATCTGGTTGAATGCGGTGAGAAGTCTGGTGTCCCCGCAGCGTAGAAGATTCCGAGGAGCACTCTCAGCACGATCTTGAAGAATAAGGGGGAGATTAGGGCTAAAGTGGCCAAACTCTCGACCCGGTGCCCGTGGTGCTCGACGCATACACACGGCCATGTACGAGTGGCTCATCCGAAATCGCTTCAGCCGTGCCGATTTCCGCGTGCTCGGTGATGACTAAATTCTGATGAATGCGATGAACCCATTGCCGGTGTTGCCGAAGTTTGGAGCGAGCTGTCTGAATTTCTGGAAGCCATTGAAGAATCACCGATGGACGAGTTTGTGAGCACAAATGATGGTGTCGCAACCACGGGAGAGCACGCAAATGAAGATTACACTGCCAGCATCGCACTGAGCGCAAGTGAAAGTGGTCACAATGAGGAAAGCAATGACGGTTCTTGGCCTACATCCTCTGAAGTGATTGGGACGCTCGCACTAGTCCGGTGCTTCTGCGTGAATGCAGAAGGGTGCAGCCTCAGCTGCTCCGACTCTTTAGACAATGTGAAGAAGTGCGTGCGTTGCAGGCAGCAAAATTGTCCAAGCAGAAGAAAATGCAGGACTATTTCGTGCAAAACTAAGCTAGTTTCATCAATAAAGTGATATTATAAATGGTATGCGCTTTTATGACATCCAAATCTTTAGCAGGCTTATATCGAATTATGCTCTATATCAAATAGGCATTTTTTTTTTCGAGTTCGATATAGCTGGGTTCGACTGTATAAGAAATTTGGCCCAAAATACTTCAGAGATAAAAGGCAATAAATACATGGCACATATGAGAAATGGTTCAGCGCCGTGGGAAATTTCGACAGCCTATTTTTCGAGATATGAGAGTTCAAGTTAACGAGGTATTACTGTTTTAGTATTTCAAGTTTCTGCCTTGTATTATATGCAGATCCAAAAGAAAATTTCAGCCAAGATCGTTAGTGCTGCATGGCTACAATCATCCTCATTGTTCTCTAGCATTCTGGAGGCGCCATCTAGAGAGGATTTGGCCGCCATAACGTACTTGCAGAAGCACAAGCAAGTATCACGGAGGGCCTTGTGTGTTGTGCTTTGAAGTGCAGAATTTCAAATGGCCCGGACAGCACACAAGACAATTTCTGGGAAGAGTTATCAGCCAAGGAACTGCCCGAAGACAGCACAGCCAAGGCAACAATCATTGAAGCACAAAGACCGATGTAAATATATGTTTTCACTGAGTTTGCCTCCCTCGTATTAGTATAAGCACATGACACTTTTGTGCTCTGCTTTATTCTTACACTATTTCGGTGTCTGTAAATTTAAGACTTTCGTGTTCACAGATGCTCTTGGCACAGAGCACAGCACAATAACATGAGCAACCCTGCAAAAATCACACGATTAGGTCCACTTCTGTGGCATCTTGATACCAGAGTTTAAAACATAGAAGCACAAGCTGAATGCAGATGCGATTGAACAACACACTGCTTAATGAAACAATTACAGCTAGAAGGTAAAGTGCGCAGGCCTTGCCTGTCTCTACTGTTGGTGTGCTGCTGTGAATAAGTGCAGTAGAAATTACCGCACACCGACCTCACAACCACTATTCCATTTTGTTCCCCCTGTTGGCAAACTCTGCTTCGATAAGTTTTGCTGTGCTGTCTTAACTCTTTGTGCGACTGAACGGCAATAATGCTTACATCTGCATGTTTACACATACAAATCAAAGCAAGTACCGTATTTACTCCCACAATGATTGCACTTTCTTGTCAAATAAATTTTGATGCAAATTCAGGGGTGCGATCATTATGCGGGCGAAATTTTCCGTGAGACAAAAAGCATCTTTTTTTTTCATCCCGCATTTGCTGCGGGATGACAACAGGTCAACAAACAGGTGGCTGCCGCTGTAACAGTGTGGGACACCAAAACAAATATGGCGGCCAGCGGAGCAAGCCGAACGAGACTTATTTCTTCTCGTGAGTGCATTACGTGCATTGAAAGTTTCTTCCGTATCAGTAACGAATAATATCGTTAATATTGGCAAGTTTGCAGCAATAACGTAGCCATGTCCACTTTGAGGGGACAGAAACAGAGATGGGCACACTTAGCTGCCAGTGACATAGAAACACATGGCAAGCATGCTGTGAAAACTGCAGCATTTGTCTACACTACTATCCTAATACGGCACATTTCCGCTAAGGGTGGGCGAATATCTTAGCTGTGTTACAAGCGTCGGCGTCTGAATAGGGTACACTTCTAATGTATCAGTGCACTTGTGGCTACTATTGTTGCCACTCGTGAATTGTTGCGTGCCCACGAGTGCATACAAGAGGAATTGAAAGGCACTTTTTTGTTCTTGTTGTTGACCACAACCATTCTAAAGCCTACAAATAATAAAGCCAAGGCAAGTTTAGTTGTAGCATTATTTTTTATTTTTTTCATGGAAGTGCGGAAAGGGATGAAAGTTTGAAATGGGGCATCTGCTTAAGAATGTTTGGTGTGTGCAGACCGCTTGGTATGTCTTGAAGAGTCGTTCGCGTTGCATTCGACAGATGGTAAGCGCGATCCTTGTTAGCTCGGCTTGGCACACGCCATTTTGCTGCGGCAAGTTTGGGGTGCGATCATTACAAGGGAAAAAAAAATCGAATTTTGACGAAAAATTCAGAAGCACGATCATTATGCAAGTAAATACGGTAAGTACAAACTGAAATACAGTTTGTGAATACTATGCTGTCTTCTCTCAGAAGATACTTTAACTGTCTCGAACAAATTTAGAGTGAAATGTGCACTGCAACAACCCACAAGGTTCTTTATTTCTATTGCAGATAACATTTTAGCTGCTAAAATGCTTTAAAATTTTGAAGTGCACTGCTATAACAAACAGCAGTGCTCTAACAAACAAAATGGCATGGCAATCTTTCCTATGGAAGCTAGCACTGCCTTTGAGAACATATTTAAATGAAGCCGACGTGGTGAAAAGTAATACAGTATAGACCGCTTATAGTGCAAATCGCTGCAGTCGCAATTATCCACACTATAAGTGGTACCGTAATACAGCTGAACATTGCAATAATGAAACCAGCGGAGAATGCGAAAAAATTCACTTTCGCAAGAATTTCGTCGTTGTGAAATGAGACAGCACAGGTAGGTAATGCATCACAGAACAAAACTTGACTGTCGAAATTGTGTTAGCCTACTTTGGCAAGCTCGCTCGAGGATGTAAAACCGCATTATGACAGTACAGTGTGCCGCATGTGTCGATCAGCAGTGGCAGCACTGCCGTGGAGCTGTATTCTCAGTCAACTGCTTTCCGAGATACGGTCACTTTTGCAAGCTTTTGCCTAACTTAGCACCAGACGCAGAGCAACCACACTCCACGCATGCAGCAGCATTTCTCCAGCACATGCTGTAGGCACCAACGCATCCGGTGCCGAGCAGCAAAGTGATCGTATCTCATATACCCAAAGGCTGTCGATCGAGATTACGGCCCCTCCGTGCAAATCTACGTCCGGCGCCGAATCCGCACGCGATGCCTGTAGGGTGGTGCCAAAACCAGCATTCTTGAAGCAAGGAATGCATATTATCGGACGATTGCTTAATCGTAGCCCAATGTGTGGCACTCCATGCTCCGACCGCCATTTCAAGCGCCACAAACAATCGCATATCGGTTGGACATTGAGTTCCTTGTTTTTGCAGCATTTTTCTCGCCGAGGCACACATTACGCACTGCACTAGGTGTGCAAAAACAGTCAGATGAGTGTAATGTGGTGGTATTTTAACGCAATTTTAGTGCAAAGCAATCGCATTTGAGCACATTTCAAAGCCTGCTAGCCTTGCACGAGTAGGTAATGTACAGGGTTACGTTCCAACAAATTTCTTTGATGCAGGAATGTAGTACAGTCAGTGGCGTAGCAACAGGGGGGGCCGGGGGGCCGTGGGCCCCGGGTGCAAGGGGCCAATGAAGGGGGGGGGGTGTCATATACGTCTGAAGACACCCCTCTTTCCGCCGGCTACACCCGGGGAGGGGGGTGACAGAAGACCTATGGGCCCCGGGTGCCAGACGACCTAGCTACGCCACTGAGTACAGTGACATTTCGTGTCGAGAGATGCGAAATGCATTACAGTCAACGACTGATTTTTCGGACCCTCTAGGGAACGTAAGAACGTCCGAAAATTCAGGCAGTCCGAAAAAATGAATGCATGCAAAAAAAAACGCACTTTTTCTTTTTTTATCGGATCTTGAGGTAAAGGGCGAAGTACCACGCTTCCGAAACCCTGCCAAAGCATCAGTGAAGTGGCTATAAAAACAGGCGTTCAAAAACTGTATGCAGCCGACTGCCGGTTTATTATGTACATGTGCATTGTCGGGCGGCCGGTGTTATTGCTGCATTGGCTTAAAGAACTTGTTGATTGTTGTTTGGACGGCGTTCCAGTTGCATGCGATCATATTCGCCTCGATCTGAGCAAGGGTCACGTCAGCACTGTACACCGATGAACGAGTCAACAGTGCACGCGTCAACTCGGCGCTTGTAGTCGGCGCAGGCACTGGCTCCTCATTTTCAACATCGGAGTCTTCTGAATCCCTCACAACCTGACGGACTATTTCCTCGTCAGTCAGTTCCGCGCAGAAGTCGAGCTCGTTGTCAGCGTCAACAAACTGTTCGAAAGTTATTTCCGTGGGTGTGGAAACCCCAGCAGAGCAGAGGTCGTTGATCACATCGTCCATTGACGCCGAACTCCTTGCTCACGCCAGCTTGGGATCGGCCGCTCACGACTTGCTTAATAATGGCAGCTTCTCCATCGTTAACCGACGGTACTGCTTTCTGCGCTTCGATGCCATCGGCGAGGACGACGAAGACGGAGTGGGGGCCATCGAAGGCAAGCGAAATCCTCAAGTTGCGAACAGTGGAGCTCGCTGACGAGCGTCGAAGCACCTAGGCCTAGCGTCGCAGAGCACACTTGAACAGCACAACCACACACCACGCTAGCCAAAACGCGGCCGGCGTAAACAAACGAAATGGCGCCGCTCCGGAAACTCCGCCGGAGGCGGAAGTGCGCCGATAAACATAGCCAGCGTGGCCAGACCAAATCGGTGTGTGACGGCTAGATTCGGCTAGTTGTGGTTCAAAGCGGTGATATGCTTCGGCTGCAAGTCGATTTCCTTCGCAAGGGCGCTGCGCGAGGAGCAAAAGGAGCTTCAGTCGCGTCAAAAAGTCTGGAAAATTGGACGGCGGGGGGTTCGAGTGTCCGAAACTTCAGATGTCCTTATACATTGATTCTATGGGGCTCGTGGCGGTGCCGCGAACACGTCCGAAATATCAGGCATGTCCGAAAATTTGGGCGTCCGAAAATTCAGTCGTTGACTGTAAATCCTATGAGCGTGCATCAGGGATACGAAAATACTTTGTTTTCACAGGAATTTCGTAGACGCGGGATTTCACTATCACAGGTTTTGACGGTATAACCAAAACAGGACTTTGCAGAAACAGCACACGTGCAAAATATGTAGATCAAGCAGCCGCTCATATCCAAGAATTGAAGCATGTGACTGGAATGTTTGTGTCTGAATTTATGAACGTCGAAAGGGATCTGCAGTCTTCGCATGCAACAGACAAAGTAAAAACAGAAAACGTGCTCGATTATTCAAAATTCCCCGCCACACTGCCACTATACTCCACAGATCTAATGTAGGGTGGCCACTGAAATTTCGGACACCAAGCAATATCTCGTTCGATTTCTCAGACTGATGGGCATGTGCACTCTCGAAAACAAAGGCGACCATGGACCAAGTTGCTGCCATTTGACTGTTGCTCGTGCCACTTGTGCTCTTACTTTCTTTATCAAGGTGGTTCCTTCACTTTACAAGTGCTGTACAGCTGCTGCGACGCATTTCGTTGACTTGGCACTTAACTGCAACCCTGATCGCCAACCCCCGACGAGGTGCGCTGGTTAGGCCTAGCCCTTCGGGGGTATTGGGTGGCATGCCATTGCAGGAAGCTCGCCTTCGGTATGTTCGTACCCATAGACGATTACATAGCTATCGGGCATGTGATCACGTGCAGGGGCTAAACTGACAGCAGCGCATGAGAAGCGGTGGTTGGTTTCTCAGGCGAATAGCCGCGGCAACTACAGTGAATGCCTACCAAGTTTGGTAGGCATTCCGATAGGAACGGCAGAAGCTTGCATGTTGACATAAAGCCTAAAAGCTGTGAACTAAATTTGCAGAACATCGCTCAATGACAGCAGTCAAGGTCGCAAGCATGACATCTACACTTCATGATATCATATGACACGCACGACATCGTGACAGGTGCACGTAAACTGAAGCAGGGTTCAGTGTGGAATATTAAAGTGGAAAGTTGGGCGAGTTAGTGTACATTCATAATGGTAACAGCGCGAACAAAAAGACAACGGAGTGAAAGAACACAGAACAAGCACTGTCATAATTCAGTGCGGAATGCGTGCCACCGACAAGGGACCGAGCTAAGACTTCTCCGTCGCCTAGGCAACCACCGCGCGCCCGCATTGCTCAGCCGTCGCATTTATTTATTTATTTATTCATTCCTTGTTCAATCGCTCCGCATCTCCCCCTCCTCCGCATCGCCCTTATTGCTCTCCTCTACCATCAGCCAGTGCACCTTATTGAGAAGTCTGCGGGATTTTCCCACGGAAGCCATATTACAAACAATATTTCCTTGCGCACAGCTGCAATATAAGTGGCTTACGTATAAATGGAGTTCTATGGGAGGGGAAATGGGAATTATAAAAGGCTGTGTTATATAGCTGGTTCTGCACTATAAATGGTTATGTTATGTTACGGAAATAATTTCTTTTTTAACTGGAGAGGAGATATTGTACTAGTTGCAATAAAGACATGATAGACTGAGTTGCAAATTAAATGTTATATTGTTACATGCTAGCAGCAGCCACTGTTACGCAATGTCGTTAGTGTCGGTCACTGTTTTAGCATGCGGATTTGATTTTTTATTCGCTCGTTTTGTTGTGCCCATTGCCGAAAAAAAGAAACAGCCATAGGTTGTTGCCGGCATTGGCACAGATCTATTGCTTTACTTATAGCAGCCAACAGCAGTGGGAGGACACCACAGAACAAGGGTGAAAGTAGCAGCTATATGTGTAGCTATGCTGTAAAGCGAACACTTCGTTTCGCCACACCATCACCAAGATGGCAGGGGGTGCTTTGCAACAAGTCGATAGATGGTGCTTGGAATTTTAAATATTCCCTACTAGTTTGGTGCTTAGTGTTACATGAAAGCCCCAAAAGAGCTGCAATTGGCCACCTGAATCTTGGGCATGCACTAGTCGTTCAGTGTCCCAATTCTTCAGCAATGAGCAAATGGTTAGATTTTCTAATCAAATCAAATTGTAATGGAACTTTCTTGCAAAATTTTTGTTGTAAGATTTTTCATTTTCTTGCAAAAATAAAGGAAGGACAAATGTATATATCCTTTGAACAAATTCAATGCTGACAAGTAGAGTCAAGCTTGATCAAGTAAATGAAAACAGAGCCCCAACAAAGTTCCACCCACTTGGTTGGTGCTTTGTTTTAACCAAACAGGGCACCCTGTGTTGGTGATAAAAATAAAATGTCTACCAGGGGAACAAGCATAAGAGTGAATAATTGGGCATAACAAATCTACAAGCACCTACAGAAAGCAGCCCTCTGCCGTGTCCAGTTTTGCTCTCTATTGCTGTCCCGTTCCATGTAGTATATTTTGCAAAAATGATGGACCTTTGGCTAGGCACAACTAATACTGGCATTACCAAAGTCCCTACCTTGTTATTTGGGTAGGTACCATCCTTGTCCTGGGCCTGGACCTGGGTCACCTTGGTCCCCGGTGGCAAACCTTCCAACACTGTCTCTTGCTCCCGCTCAATAAAGAGGGGGATCTCATCGTTGACGTCCTCAAGGACTATGTAGACAGTGGCTTCAGAAGCCAACTGTTGGATGCCATTGTTCTGGAGAAAAGATAGTTGTCATGGGTATTAAATGTATGAAGCACCACTTTAGAACACAAATAGTTAGGCTCTAAAGAAACACAGAATGTGAATTTACACTTGCTGTTCATAAGGAAAGTGCACTACTACCCATGAAAACCAGATTGCTAAATGAACAGTCGGAAATCACAAAAATTCATCAAAAGGGGCCCCTAAAAGCTTCTAGGTTTAGCATACATCTGCATGGAAAATAAAAAAAAAACTAGAAATACCATTACACTACCCCACTTTGCTTTGCAGTACTCTAGCTTACTAGGGTAAAGACCAGGCCTGGAAACCGAAAGACTGAGCAATTTATGGATATTTCTTCCCTAAAGAATATATATATTTTTTTTTCCTATTCCGAATATTCCGCTGGAACAAAATGTGTATGAAAGCACACTTTTCCTTGCCTTTACTAAGTGGAGGGAGGTGGTACTCTTAACTGAAGCAGTCACATCGTCAATGATGTTCCTTGCCGATTTTTATGATGAGGAGTTGCCCAATCAACACCTCAAGTGCCTTTTGGTAAATTCTAAATTTGCCCACTTATGAAGTAAGTTATAGCTCAAGAATCATTTATGAGCATTACTGGAGCATTACAGCAAATACTTCAGTCAAGAAGCAGCACTACCTTCCGTTTGGCAGAGTCAAGGAACGTTCAGTCCAGGCACATTTTTGAATACAGTAAAACCTCGTTAAACCGTACCCGCTTAAACAGTAGTTTCGTTTTAAAAGTAGTAAAGTCAAATCCCCGACTCAGCGGCCATTGAACATAATGTGCTTTGTATCCGCATATACCGTACCAGCTTATTGCGTACGCATCGGTTAAAACGTAGTATTTCAACTTTTCGTCACGCAAACACGGCGGTGCATCTTCTCCATCGGGCGGCCCGGCAGAACAACAAGCCTCAGATTTCTGAACAACGGCCTCCAAGCGCCCTGTGCATCTGCGCGTGAAGCCACATCAACATCATTTCGACGCCGTGCCAGAGAGAGTTATGGCGTCGTGCAAGCGAGGACTCGCGTCATGCCAAAGCTCGGATAAAAAAAGATGCCGGGTGCTCAGCATCGAAGAAAAATTAGACATCGTTTGTGCTATCGAATGTGACACGAAGAAGTCGGTCCTAACACGCTACATGGGTCTACTGTTGACTACGGTGTGTGGTATTTGGAATACGAAGCAGTTGCTCAGCAACACTGCTGCAACCGCAAAGAGATGTTGGCTACAAGGTTCGACTTTTCGCCATCGTTGCCTCTGTTGTTGCCGAAGTGTCACCTAGCGACAGTGATAAGGACGACACGGAAAGTGACAGCACGGGCGATTCAGGCCCGACAGTGGCAGAAGCTACGCATTAAGTCAGCCTCATGAATGCAATCGTCACGACGAGAACACGGGCGCGATAACGTAACTCTATCATAAGCGAAAAGTATTCAATACTCCGGCACCCAGCAATGAAAATGCGCCCCCGGGACTTCTGCAGCACTACTGCGCGCATGCACGGAGAATACGTAACACCAACGAGGAATCCGCCATGCGAGTGTTTGCAGAGAAGAGGGGGCTGGCTGAAAAGCATGCACGCAGCTTCAGTAAGTTTGAGGCCGCTGTCGTCGTGCTAGGCCGCCGCGGCATCAAACGAAAATAACACTTTTGTCGCGCGAAGTGAATAAATACTGCATGTTTTTTTCCCCTTTCATCGCACTCTCTCTGAGTTCCGTTTTCGACAGGTAAGTGGGCAATCTCATGCTATTTCGGTTAAACAGTACTACCGTTTAGTACGTAGTTTTTCCGGGCTCCAGCCAACTACGGTTTAACGAGGTTTCACTGTACAGCCAAGATACACAGATGATAATCCATTGGTTCCTGGTGCTTAATTCTACGTGGTATGTAACAAAAGTTGGTTCTGCTCAGACATCAAGCAGTGCACATCAAGCACACACATATTAATTTTAACATAATATTTCAGTGTAACAGAAAATGGAGCCACTGCATTAAAGAATTACTGTTAAATACCCATGAAAGTAGATGAGAAAGAAATGCACCAACCTCAACTCGAACGGTAAGATTGTACTGCTGGATGCGTTCATAATCCAGAGGGTAATTGACCACCAGCTCTGCTACTGTGTGGCCGTTCTCCACCTTCTGGTTCAAGTAGAAAGTGTCCTTCTTGTTGGTCTGCTCGGTACTTCCTTTCATCAGTGTGTAGAACACATCGGGATTCTCCGGTATTCCAGATCTGAAAGGAATCACCAACAATATTGCTTTCAAGACTTCTGAGGGCAGCCTATTACGTAGAACATATTATGCAGCAAAATGGCACGGATTACCCACAGACATTCTGCTGAAACAAAGCATTAATACGGAGTAGCTCCAACGCAAGGATCTTGAAATTCTAAAGGTGCCCTTACAGATGGTCGTCTCTGACATACCAATCACCACAGTTCAAGTTTCAATTAGAGAAGAATTTTACTCCCATTATTTTTCTCAAAAAGCAGGAATACTAAGTTCAGGGCACTCTGGCTTGTCCCCATATGACAAAAATTTTAAAAGCAGGCCTAACGTGGTTGTGAGAAGACCTTTCTAACTAGACAATCTTTAACAAAGGCACTATATTATCAAGCCAACGTGCCCTAGAGTGATCAAATCCACGAATCTCTACCCTGTTCCCTACCCTATTCTACTCACCTGGCTTTGATGGAAATGACGCGGCTGCCGACTTCAAGGTTTTCCTTGATAAATATTGGACCATACACAGGCTGGTCCCATATGGGAGGATTGTTAGCCCTGTCAACGACGTCAATTATCACTTCCACAGTTGCTTGGTGTTGAGGAACTCCTTTGTCCAGTGCAATGGCTCGCAGCTGATACTGATCACGCTGTAAATAGAAAACTGACATCAGGTACAAGGAAAGTGCAAGTGACAGTTTCGAAAGTTTAAGACTAGAAAATTGGTTTTAAAGCCACAGACAGATTTAAAAGGTTGGTCCAATGTTGCTCGAAAGCAACCAGTTTTTTTTTTCAGCAAACTGGTTGAACTTCATGCAAAAAATGCATTCTTTCTACCATGCTACAACTTACATAAAAACCTCTTATACTAAAATAGAACTAAAATACCAGACTTCAAAGGTTAGAATATTTTAATGCCTTAGTAGCACACAAACATGACACAAATTTATACGCAACATCCCCAATATGCTATCGAATTTTCTTACACGATTGGCCAGACAACTAACAAAGGATACTTTTCCTTGAATTTCAACCAAAAGAGAACATTATTAAAGTATGTAAATAATGGTTTCACAATTTCATGCTGAGCAAATTTTGAGCTTGTTGTGGTGCAACATAAGCACTATTCACACTAAAAAAAAATATGGACTGAATAACTTATAGAGCAGAAAACAGGCACGAGATGCTGCAAAGCAAAAACTCAGAAGAGTATGGCAGTTTTTAGATTGTCATGGGTTCAATACCCAGAAAGAGCCGAGAAAGCTAGAGGAAACAAGGAGGGCACAGGGCATGACTAGCATCCCTCTAGCCTTGAGGTAGCTCAACGAATGAGTGTTGTATGACCTACGCTTTCAGCTTGAAATGTACAGTAAATGTGAATATTGTGTGTTTGGCCGAACTGCCTCATGTTCTACTTTCCTCATTTCTTTTCCTTGACAGATTCATATACATGCTGTAGACACTTTATAACCATGTAATGCAACTCATTTCTACCCATCTCAGAGATGAACAACTTGACAGTATAGAAGTAGAAAAACACAAGGCACTTAGAAATGAACTGCAGACAGCACATTCAGATATTATCACACATGCAGAAGGCATTTCTTAGCTACACAACGTTCATTGTATGAAAAAAAGTTGGCACGACCCACTCAAGCTTGAACACACATCACTCCTGAATTTCATTCCTCTTATGGTGCAGTAGATACTGAACAGTCCAAGGACAAAATCTAGCAGACTCAAATTGCTAACATGCAAACTGAAAGCAACTTTAATACACTAAAAGAGCAGGTTAAATTGCTCATACTTTCAGCCAATTTTCACAATATATTTACTGCAATTAAGGCTCTACTCGGAAAAGGCAAACAAAATTTCATGAAATACTAACATCAAGGGCCTTTTGCAGGCTTATCCAGCCAGAATCGGGGTTGATGGAAAAATAAGCCAGGTGATCAGGGTCATAAGGTGCAGTCAGATTGTAGACAATGGCACCGTTGTTATCTGCATCTTCGTCAGAAGCAGAAACTCGCAGGATATGAATCCCAACCTAAAAAATTTTAAAATAAGAAAGGATTATCTTAAGAGAAATACAGAGCATAATAACCACTACCGTCACTTTAGACAAGAAAGGTCATGTAGATGAGCAAGAAAACAAATATGAGAAGCAACGACAGAAAAATGACGAAATATTTTTTATCTAGCATCAGTAACCTCCAGTAGACATCTCATCACTATACTAGTAATCACAGAGAAAGAACACACCACGTAGACATGAATTTTCAAAGAAACCCACCTGCGTATCCTGCTTCACATTCTCTCTATACTCTTGTCTGTCAAATAGAGGCGGGTTGTCGTTGATATCCGTTATTTCCACTTTGAATGAACACACTCCTTCCAAAGGTGGGCTACCACGATCCGTTGCCTTTACTGTGACACTAACAAAGCGGCCATCATCACCTTCCCGGTCAAAAACCTGCATTAAAGGAAGCATTAGAGTATAAGTGTCATAGTTGGAATCTGTTGGCACAGGACAAGGGTAAGTGGAGATCGCAAGGAGAGGTCTTCGTCCTGCAATGGAAATAAAAGATGGTGGTGGTGGTGGTGGTGGTGGTGAAAGTGGTTAGGATGAAACTATGTTACCTTGGCAAGTAGCACTACATAAATTAAGCACTCCTCACTCAGACTTCCAAAGACTGCGAAAAAAGCATTACTAGTATAAAGTTTGAGGTAACATGCATAGTCACAGCTCCTCCTCATGTGAAGTTAATGCATAAGTCAGCATCTAATAGGCAACTCTGGCTTTAAGCTGGCTATACATGCTATACATACAGTAATTTAACTATCCAATCGTAATGGCCATAATTTCAAACATTTTCACAATGGCATACGACCCATACATCAAGCACAGATCGTTCCCCAGCAAGCAAATTAATTGAATGCACCCACGCACCAGCGCCCCCAACTGTTCCCAGTGACAATGTGAGTTCACGGCCAGCAGCAAATAATACTATAGACTTGGAGAACCGTACTAAACAGCAACCAGTATCAACAGTGCTTTAAATGCTGCCATGTAGTAGACAAGGCTCATTTCACCACTACCTTGCTCTCAAGCAGAGATACCACAAAGCAATTAAAGTAATATCAGAGTCCTTCCATGTTTTTCTGGTCACGAAACTCCGCCGTCACGCTATGGGAGAGGTTCATATGCTGCCCAAAGGTGCCGCGACGCGGCGCCACTGTGCCACAGAGGGCATCGTTCGCGTACCGAAATGCGTGCGCAGTGCGAGGCGAGCTGACTTTTCGGGTACGTTCTGTGCATGTGCTGTGCTATTTTTCGAGTGTTGGGCTGTTTGGTTGAAGTGGTGGGGTGGGACAACGATGCCGAGCACGTGTTGCGTGCCTGGGTGCCGTTCCGGCTACAAGGGCACGACCGAAAAGGTGTCGTTGTTCTGTTTACCTAATAACAAGCGGCAGCGCGAGAAATGGAAGCGGGCCATACCGCGGCAGGAAAGTGGCTGTTTTAATTTCGAATCGAAGTATACACGTGTGTGCGCGAAACACTTTGACGCCTCGGACATCGTCACTGCGTACAATTTCAACATCAACGGCGACGACGTGTCCCTGGAGCGTGAGAAGCCGACGCTGAACACATTTGCTTTATGCTTTGTTGCAACCTCAATTTGTGTTATACCAGGATAGAGTAGTTCACAGCAATAGCGCCCTTACCCCGACCATCTATGAAAGGTATAGCATTATAATTCCTTTAAATGCAAGTGTTAAAACAGAATAATATGCATTGTTTTATTTTCCATGTCCTTTAGTCTTGGCTAATGATGGGCTACAATTCTTCAATTGCACAAACTTTTAAGTCTATAAGCTGCTATGAGTAAGAAGGTTATTAGCACACTGTTAGCTACATTTGTATTGTGATTTGCTGAGCAAGTTTTGTCTGCATGTTTAAGTAACAGCTGAAGAAGTAGAAAGGTGGTATCTCTAACAAGCCATTTAAAAAAAAATTGCTGTATTTGTGATGTGGCTACTTGTATTCGTTTGAGAGTTCTTTAGCCGTGTGTTATGAAATGCTTATGCTTTACACTTTCTTGTTTATAGAAACAATCGACTATGCATTCTGTACTTATTTCCATTCGTTTGCTGGTGTTTGTTTCCTGCCTCCCAATGCATACCTCTCACGTTTGATCTTATTTCTTTATGCGTATTATATCAGTGTCATGCTTTTAACAAACTTCTTGCATTGTGAATGGTGGACCATTTGTGACCGGACGCCTCCGTGCTATCTGTATTTCGCTCCGCTTATTTTACATGATAAATAAATGATCGTGCTTGTATTTTGTTTTTGCACCAACACGTTTTATTTATTTTCTTAATCGAATTATAAAGTTTTTTTTTCATTTTTCGACCATGATAAGAATATCAGGACCGGTGATTGCAACATTTTAACATGTTGTAAATAGTTGCGAATTAAGAACCAAAATACCTAGTCTCGTCGTTTCTCCGTCGAAGCCACGAGCAGTGAAGTGCTGGGCTTACTGACGCTTCTAAACGACTGCTTGCTAAGGCAATTGCCTAATTACAGCTAGTTTCAACTGTGCAGGTCCTAACACTTCAGGTTCGCCTTAATCCGTTGTTAAAAGCCGCACCGAAGGCATTTAGCAGGATACGTTGTTGGGCAAGTTGGTTCATTGTAATAGGAAACATTGGTTGCGCTTTCTAGACAATCACATGTAAGAAGACAGGACAGGTCTGTCTGTCTGTCCTGTCTTCTTACATGTGATTGTCTAGGAAGACATTTAGTAGCAAAGTTCGTCTTGCATTAATTCTACCTAAATCTTATTCAGAAATGACATCGCTTTGCAAGAAATCTTAAGCGCATGGAGCAGCTCAGTTCCCTTTTCTTTGTCATTAAGTATTCTACGGTAGCAGCCTTTTGCAATAGCAATTTCATTCTTTTGATCTCGTTATAAGATACTGCCCACAGAGTCCTTCTATGCCACAGTTTAACAGAAACCGAACAGCTGTGCTCGGCGAACAATCAGGCGCTATGCGCAACGGAGAATCGGCGCTTACTCCTCTGGTGATAAGTGGGACCACTGGCGTTTTGTTGCGAATGCGCGGTGTTTAATTTAAGGCAAATATTAAAAAGCGGAGCCCACCGAAGCGTTGAGGCGAACGGCGATGACGAAGAAATCCGGACCGGGACCGCCCGGCCGTGTACAGCGGACGCACTTCGACGGGGGCGAAATGCAAAACACCCGTTTATTTAAATTTAGGTGCATTTTAAAGGATCCCAGGTGGTCAAAAGTAATCCCGAGTCCCCCACTACGGCGTGCCTCATAATCGTATAGCGGTTCTGGCTCTTAAAATTCCAGATCTTTCTTTTTTTTCGGTCTGAGACCGCCGCAAGCTCCATGTTATGAGCGGCTTTTTTTTTCGTCCCGTGCGCTCATATCATCGCAGAAGACACGCTCAGGCAGTAATTTAATTATATTCAATGTTAAAAATAGTTACGTGAAACTAAAGCGATCGTTGAGGAAGTTGAGAAAGCTAGAATACCGAGGCTGCCCCACACACAACCACAGCGGTAGCGGCGTTCGCATGCCCTCTCATGCACGGTTGCGCCTCTAGCGGCGGGCGCTGGCGCTATATGAAACTGAGGCGGCAGTTTCGTGACCAGAAAAAACATGGAAGGACTCTGGTAATATCTAAATACATTTTAAATATTTCGTATAGTGGAAGTGCAGTTGAAAACCAATCAATTAATTCATTTGAAATATTTGCAAGCCTTGAAGAATGCTGGTACCTCTACTGAACTGGTCGTGTTTTCATAATCGATAAAGATTTGTTGTATTGTGTAAGGCTCTCAGCTACCTCATCGATGACATGGATATGACAGATTGTCAAATGTCCCTTTCTAAAGCCACCCTGTTCTCTGGGTTGATTGAAGTCAACTGTTGCCCTCATTCTATTCAAAATTTCCTAGGTTAGTCAATGATATGTACAACACCAAGAGCAAGGTAATGGGACTGAAGTTCATCTATCATTAAACATCTGCTTTCGTATGGTATAATATGTTGGCATACTTCCAATTTATGGTACAATTGAAGTCGTGAGGCAACTGCATATAGTCACAAGCTTTTCGAGTACACTATCCACACTATATTTTATATCAACTCCCTATTCCATCTTCTCCTGCTGCTTTTTCTCGAGATATATCTTGCAAAGCCTTTTTAATTTCATCCCTAGTACTACAGTGAAACCTCGTTACTACGAACACCACCATTAACAGACTTTTCAGATAAAAAAATTTTTCAGAAATACCCTGCCGACTTCTTATGGTTTCAATGTAAAAATATTTCAGTACTATGAACTTCAGAATACAGAACTTTTCAGAACAAAGATCGTTATTCAGTTTCCATGTCATGTTGACAATGCATCAGTACTGCAAACTAATATTCCAGAATTCGGGGTTTCTTAGATTTCCGTGTATCCTTCACAGCATGCGAAACAGTAAGCTAGCAGACAACAAGGTGCACAAAGCGGATGCAGCGGTGTATGGGTTTGGAAAACCTGAGATGGCGCTCAATAAAAAAATTTGCGAGAGAATTTTGTTATACCCTTTGCAGAGGCAACAACGCATGGATTTTGTGAGCGCATGCTCCGCCCAGGCAAATGTCACCTAGCAACAGAGGCACGTCTCTTCTTTCGCCCTTCTTTCTGCACACGTTTCTTTCTGTGGCCGTACTAGCCATGCGCGCGGAGAAATGTAACCTCCATACTCGTGGGGATGACACACAGTCGCACTTTGCACTTTCCAGGCAATGTCGTTTATGCGTACCTGCACTTTGAAATCGTTCAGGTGTCCACCTCAAGTGAGACAGTTGAGGTGTCCATGGCAATGAATGTGAAAAACAAACAAGAAACATTGTGCTTTGGAGGCAACAGGGAGCTTCATTTTAGTCAGTTTTCTCAGCGTCAGCTCTGCACATAAGCGTTGGTGCTTTGGTGGTGAGTGGCAGCGGAATCTATGGAAAATACGGCCTGGGCAACAGCCCTGGCCGAGAGCCAACAGCGACGTTTTCATGGATAGCTCAAACAGCGACAACTTGTGAATTGATGGGTTGATGGGCAGAATGGTTAATTTTGGGGCTTTCACTGCAACGGCCTTTCAGAATAGCGAACGATTTTCGGCAGTCCCGCGTGATTCGTTATATCAAGATTCAACTGCGCATGGAACAAATATCTCCTTTGGAACATCCAGATATGGTGACGCGGTTCTCCTGGCTACTGCACACTTCAGTATAGAATTCATCTGCTGCCCTTATACCAAAACGTGAAATATGCTAGCCTATAATCATCACAAAAATGACAGACATCTTGCATTAGTAATAGTATAGTGCCTAGAATATACTGGCTAGTGTGCCGTCCGCGGCCTCCCGGGTGGCACCGGATGCAATTAATGCCGGCGGCTGCCGCTAGGAGCGCTGCAGTGCAGGTGGGTGCCGCAGCACCATCCAGTCTTCGTAGCCCGCCGTGTTTCCACAGCATTGGCAAGCGGGCTGCTGCACTTTTTGTTTTTATTAAGCCGTAGCAGCAGCACAGTTCAAATGTGGGCAGCTGATTTATAAATCAGGGTTTGTTTTGATTACAACAGGCTTCTCTAGCGCTTCTCGCTTGCGTGAAAAGCGTGTGCTATCTCAGCTCGGCTTCGAGCGGGGAACCTGATGTGTTTCTATGCTGGCGAAGAGAAAACGTAATTTTTAAGGCAAATGCCTCAGATCTCCATGTTCCAAGGCCGCGTAGCGAGGTACAGAACATATCACACGATCCAAGGAAGGCCAGAAACGAACCAAAGCACGTCCAGCCGTGTATAAAAGATGCTAAATGAATAGCAAATTTAATTATTGATTGTAGTGATTGGATTAAGGGGGTTTAGGTTGAATTAGGGGGATTAAGATGTATTCATTAAGGAGGATTAGGGTGCATTAAGGTGAATTACAGTAGGCTTTACAAGGCGTTCGCCTTCGTGTCTCTTCGGCGATAGCTAAGGACACTTGTTTCTTATTCTAGCCATGATGGCAGCGTAATCTTTGTAAGGGTAAGTTTTAGGTTACATTTTTCATTCTAATAAAGTAAAGGAATTCTAAGGTTACGTTACTGTTCTTTTGATGTTATATTAATGCATAACCATTGAAAACCGCTGTAACCGATCATCTTTTGAAATGACTTGAATTTCGCTGTCCTTTTTATTTTATTTGCTGCTATTTCTGCCTATTGTTGTCCTGATAGGTTTGAATGTTTTTGATTGTCTGTAAACCATGTGCCCATCTCCTCATAATGCCCATTGGGCCACAAGGATAGGATAATAAGTAAAAAAAATTTGCCTGTAAAATGGACTGCACGTGGTGTTCTGTGTACTATACATTTTTTAATACCTGGTACACACGTGCAGATTTCTTTTATATAAGCGAACGAAAATGGGAAACAGATCTTTCATTTAAGCGTAACAAATATTTTACTCTCGCGTAACAACAGTCAAACGCGGGCATATAAGACAGCCCTAGATGAGATAATGCACACATACATAAAGATAGATCTAGTGGCAGTGACACAGTTTAAAGAGCTTCCGTCATTGCCTTTGCGCTTCCCTCTCTTTGTTGATGCCTTTTACAAAAAAGACGAAACCCCAAGAAAACATAGAACTTCACAAGTGTTGGCAAAGCTCGTTTTTCATGCTCTGGGCACCCTAGTTGGGAAAAGGCCAGTGTCTGCAGCTGACCAGAAAAATCAGCTAGTCTCGCTACATGTAACTTGTTTTTGCTAAAGAACACAGTAAAAGCATCTTCCACGGCCTTCACAGCGGTTGACAAGGTCTGACTAAGATAGACAAGGCCTCCATTGTCAAAATGCGCAGTGCAATAGTGAAGCAGCGTCGGCACTAGCTTCAGCTTTACTTACGCAAAGGAAGCCTGCACACTGTGGTCAAGAATTTTGGGCAGTGATCTTTTGTGCAACATAACAGTATAGTAGATCAAAGCACTACTGCTCCTTTTCTCTTGTTTTTTTTTTTCCCCTGGTACTCACGGAAAGTAAGGTGCATGCTTAGAATACTCAGGAAATATCGTGGGTATAGCGTAGGGTTTCAGGTGTGGTTTATTGCGGGGAATCTCGTGGACAAGCCGTTCACAGTGATAGAGAATGCGCGCTCGACTAAGCTGTTTTTGAAATGTTTTTCACAAACCACAGCAGTTGGTGCCGGCCTTCTGTCCGCTCTCCTGATCATTCTTGCACATTCTGCTGCCACTTCGTATCAGTGGTGTAGTGAACAAGAATACATGCTCTTTGTTCGAGCGGTAACCGCTTCGACACAATGGCACAAAGCAGGTCCTCTCCTTGCACTGTCTCTTCGTCATTTTTTCACCGCCGCCGCATAGTTCTTGTAATGACAGGCACACGAACACAGCAGCGACGCACTCACTCTTTGACAACACCAAGAACAAACACGCAACGCTGTAATAACACTGAAAATGCCAACATAGAAACCGACGCAACAGCTGAGAAACTGATACGCGAAGCAGACGGCACGCATAGTCTGCACCCACCCTTGTGGCAACGACCTCTGTCGGCCACCGTGGGCATTCATTGCAGGCGACGCCACGCTCCTCCATTGAAAAGAGCGGGTGCACGGCACACTAGCCAGTATGTTCTAGGCACTATAGTAATAGGCTTGTTCCACTGTTATCGGCAGGCCACAACACCAGACATGCCATGCGTTTCCATGGCTATGGATACGGCAAATCAAAGTTACAACTCGCAAGGCCAGCCTCTCTTCCATCATAAGATGCAGAATATAGCAAGGGTTTGTGTACAGAAAAACAGAATAGGAGAGGGTACACACGAACATGAATGAGCCCTCTTACCTTGTTTGTCCTGATTTCTCCAGTGAGCTCATCAACACTGAACTTTGTGCCTTTCTGATTAGGCTGCTGGACAATGGAGTAGCGTACTTGACCATTGTGACCCTTGTCAAGATCTCTTGCTTTCACCTAAGAAGCCAAGCAGTGACTATGAGACCACGAATCCCACTGCTTAGCAAAGCGTAGTGCTCCAGTCAGAAAATGCCGTTCTTATACTAAAAATAGGACCTTCATAAATATTGTAATAGGGCATTAGTATTATATAACATGTACACAGATATCATTAGCACTCTGAATCACATCATAAGCATGGAATACTGCTGCAAACAAATCACATTTTAATTAAAAAGCTAGAATTAAAATTAGTAAGATATGTCAGTGCACAAATATTCAAGCATTTGGTCACACAAATAAAATAGGAAACATTTGAAGCATGATATAGAATGGAATAACATGGCTGTCACATCAAATTGCTCTCCTACAGAATGAAAACGGCATCATTTTTCTAAAGGTCTCAAAATTTCTTCTTCAATATGAACAAAAAAGCCACAGCTTATACCATACGCGACTAAATGATTACTCTGGAGTGTTCTTGCCAGGACATGGCTATTCGACAGGTCGAAATGGGCCACTTATATTCAGCTGGACATTTTCAAATGCCCCTAGCTCAGAGAGCCCCAAGGCTCTGACATACACCGCTGCAGCAGTCTGCAGGATGTGGCTCCCTTCCAGTGATCTGTCCATGCCATGCATCCATGCAGCAGTATAGACTGACTTTTCCTTTTGAGAACAATGTTGCCATCCAGTGCCTTTCATGCCATTGCTAACTTCGCTCTGATGCCTCCTGCTTGTGCTTGACGCCAGACATGTGTGAAAAAGCTTTTTTGAATGTATTGGTCTTGCCCTCATTTGTTGTCTTCAGCTCAATCAGCCACTGGCTGAACCAGTGGCTTGCACTGCTTTCCGAGCAGCTCTTGCCACAAGAATGGGTATAGCTGTGCTTTTCCACTTCTCTCGTATGGCTGCTACAAGGCCACAGCACAAAAAAAAAAAAAAAGAACGCTGACCAAGGGGGAAGAAAATATTAAAATATGTTTCGGCTCTCACACAAGAGCCTTGTTCCCAATGAGAATAATTTGAAAGAGTAGAAGGTTGTGTAGATTCGAAGAGGCTGCCGTCACTGCGGTTCAGAGTGCGTCAGAGTGTTCCCGCCTCTCATCCACTGCATAAACACACTACCATCCCTTACGTTCCGAGTTCGAGTGAATCGCCCACTTGTACAATGTGCATGTGGCACATGCTCCTTCCAATGCGCTGGTAAATGTCAGATAAAACCAACAAGGAAGACTTTTCTGGTGTCGTCCACATGGTGCCATGTGCAGAGTGCAAGCAGGTGTACATTCGCAAAAGTGGAAATTTAGGCTAAGGTTGTAGCAACATGTCAACAATTTCAAAAAGAAAAACACTGCCTTTAACAGCAATGCTGTGCACACGGTATCTTTTGGGGATGAAGTATACTGAGGCCAGGCACACATTATTACAAAAAAAAAAAGAGACATACACCACATTTGCATCTTGAATCTATCTTCATCCAGACTGCTGTGCAGACTCTCAACCGCACTTATGACAGTCTTCCACATGTGAGATGGTGGCAAAGATAACGGCACCAACTCATGCTCTCCCGTCTTATTTCTGCTTCCAGGGCAACCTCCAACATAAACCCAACAATACGAGTGAGGAAGTGCATTTGCAGAATTTCACACATCCCCTATTGTGCCACTAAAGATCAAGGTTAACAGTGGTTGGCTACCTTGAGAAGCAAAGAGCTAAACCACATGTGCATTGGCAGCAAAGGAAAGATTAAAATGGCTCCACACAAATGCAAATGGCTGGCCTGGTATTACAGTCCACTTATAACAATACAATCTACAAGTGGTTACAGCAAAAGGCGTCATCGTAGAGTAGAGGAGTATAAGATCGGTCACGATAAAACAAATGGTCAGGTCAATCAGACTTTTTTTATATTTCTTAATGGTCATCAGTAGATTGCAATTCATAGCAGGCCTTACAGATGCCCAAGGACAAAATTAAAACCTTTCCAATGATAGAATGAGAAGTTAACAGAAAAAAAGGAAAAGCTACATTAGAGAGTTGTTTTGCAGAGCTCTTTAAACTGTCATGTAATAAATGCACAGGCAAAACTATGAATGTATAATAATACATCACATCAAAAAAATAGACAATGTGCAGTCATTTAAATGACTCCACCAAAGAGGCAGTGCCTTATGCATTTTTACAGACTTACCTTGATGACTGATGTTCCACTCTGTGCACCCTCTTCTACCTTTGGTGTGTACGTCTGGCACTCCTCAAAAACAGGCTTGTTGTCATTCACATCCGTAATGAACACAACCACAAGGGCTGTGCTTGTATGAGGGGTCAACGCCCCATTACGACAGCAGGCACCATCATCCCGTGCTGTCACATTCAGCTCATATTTGTCTTTGTCCAGGTGTATGGGACCATTGATGAGCCGAATAACACCTGCAAATAAAGGAAACCTATATCACAGTATGCTCTCACGCAAATCTTGCCGTTTTTGGGACGCACGAAAACAAAATTGCTGACTATGACCGCAAATCTACTTGCTAATGATGCCAAAATGTGAAAACAAAGAAAAAAAAGGACCATAAAGATTTCATTTATACCATTAAGCGTGACCTCAAGAATGTGAATTAGAATGTTTTCAAAGCCTTGCACAAGAGAGCAATGAAACAATACAGTCGAACCCCAATATATCAAACTCTAAGGGGATCGCGAAATAGTTTGATATATTGACAATCCGAAATCTAAAATATGCCTCTCTGTAGCTATCTGAAAACTCACATCTGGGACAGACTCCTGGCAACATGAAAAGCGGAAATTTACCTATCATATGCTCAGAGCCACTGAGTAAAAAAAGATCGAGGGCCATCCATTTCTTGTGGAGCATGTTTATCAGACTGGGAGGCCTTAAAATTATGTGTTCATGCTCTTTCCACAACAAGTAGTTTGCTTCACTGCACAATAACCAGTTCCACCTATCAGTATGCTTCACCACATTACACCATTGTAATGCAGCGAATATTTCTAAAGCAAATCCAGCATTATGGAATGCAAATAAGATCCTTGCTACACGAGCCCTCTGTATTTTGAGGCACACACCTTGCTAACTTTTCCTCCATGGCAGGTGCTGCCTTTCATATTTAATGCCTTGACAGCACCTGCCAAAACAGTGCCATTTCGTGAACATGAATATTTCTAATAACGCGAGAAGTGATTACAGTCTCGTTAGGAGAAGCGCACTTGCAGGGGAGTATCACAGTGCAGCGTTTGACATACTGAATGTGGTAGTACACGCGAGTTTGATATATGCATAGTACTGTGCTACACATTTGCATGGGATTTCCGAAGGGGTGTTATGACTGTTCGATATAGACAATCATTCAATATACCCAAATTTGATATATATGCAGGTTTGACTAATAATAAATGCTAAGGATAAATGATTTGCCTCGTCACATAACCTCAAATTTACATTTGTATGCTGATGACTGCGTATCACCATAAAATTTCCTGCCTTTATCATTTACAGCTTCAAAAATCACTTATTTTAGCTTTTGGTGTGCTACCTGGCAAATGACAATTAACATCCATAAAACCATCATTATGACTTACTAATAAAACCACATCTTCCGTTTTTTTTCTTACAAAATTGGTAATAGCCCCATTCAGAGCGTTAGTGAATATAAATACTTTGGTCTTATTTTCACACCCAGAATGTCTTGGCCCAAACACAGATTTAATAACCTCAAAGGCACTGAATAAGTTAGGCTATCTGCACCACATGCTGATCCCAGTCCGAAGGTATAGCAAACTACTGATGTATAAATCTCTAATTCGGCCTTTACTAGAATATGCTTTGCCTGTCTGAAATCCACACAAGCAATGTTGCACTAATCAAATCAAGGCCATCCAAAAGAAAGCAGTCTGCTTCATATGCTGCAGGTTCGATAGAGATCTTTCACCTTCTGCAGCGCTTCCATCCACCGCTCTCAGATCGCCGACGCACAGAATCGCTAAAGTTTCTGCACTGCATTAACTTCTCTTGCTGGATTTCATCAGATAATTATCTAACTCCTGCTAAACCATCCAATACTAGAAGTCACCATCACCTAAGCATAGTGCCTTTTGTCTGTACAGGCACTTTTAAATATTGTTTCTTTCCCTGTGTTATTGGATATTGGAATTCTATGCCTGGTAATACTCGCTCTCTGCCTTTAAACTTATTTTTAGTGACCATTGAATGGGTAGTTATTTTCATTGTGTCTGTATTGTTCATATTGCCTTTGTTATTTGTCATTGTTCTGCTTTTCATACCCACTCCTCCAATAGCCCGATAGGGCTGCAGTATGTACAAATAAATAACATATAACTGAATTTCACTACACTGACTGATTATTGAACAAGCACAAGCACACAGCAGGAAGCAGTGCAAAAACTTGTTTCAGGAAAAGTGTGCCCTGATATCTAAAAGTTCAACATCGACAGTATGTATTTGGTAATAATAATCTGGCTCCTAGCACCTATGGGCAGATACAGTCCTATTAAGAGAAGCAAGTAGTAAATTTGCATGCTTAGAGCTTTACAAACAACCGTATCGCTTAAACTAAGCAGTTCATGTTACCTGTCCTCTCTTCAATCTGGAACATGCCAGACGTAGTGCCACTGTTGACAAATCCAAAGAGGATGTTGTCGCCATCCTTGTCACTGGCCACTACAGTGGTCACAAGAGTGCTGGGCCCAGCATTTTCATCTACATTTGGCGTGTAGACATCTTGGCTGAACTTTGGTGACTCATCGTTTTTGTTTTCCGTGTAGATGCGTATTGTGGCAGTGCCAGTCAATGGTGGCTCCCCCCGGTCCGTGGCACGCACAGTCAACACATATGTGTTGTTCACATCAGCATCGAGCCGCCGGTTGGAGTACACCACACCCCTGCTGTCGATGGTGAAATCTTCCTTGTCGAGCGAGTATGTCAGTTCAGCATTGCGGCCTGTGTCCATATCCGTTGCCGACACTGCAAGAACAAGCACGTTTGCCCACACAGGAACTTTAATAAATACATCTTCAACTGTGACCAAGGCACATGAAAACAGTCAGAAATGTGCACGTCTTGGCCACTAAATAAATTACACATAGTATGTATCAGTAAATACTAGCTTAAGTACTTCTCACTAGCAAGCATCGTGTATAAATCTTGTCAAGTGAAAAAGAAAGAAAACAATCTCTGATAACCAGAAAATATAAAAGCAAATTATATTTTCACAAGCTTTTGTGTGGTTCATGTGGCCCTGCTCAGTCTTTCTAAACACCCTACTTTTCCCTCTGCCACAGAGTTGTCTATGATTCAAGAAACTCGTCTCTACAAGTCATTTAGTATCTATATGGCCCAATTTATAAAATGAGTTAGACCAAGGCTTTAAGGTGTCATTAAGCATATATAGGCTTCACATAACACAACCTTTTGTGAATGCAAAGCTGGATATTGCTTTGTAAGCTGTCAAATTCTTTTAAAGAAGAAGATGTCGCCAGGCATTTCACCTTCACACTGGAGCTTCTTCAGGCACTGCTGATCCCAATTTCTCTCTATGCAAGTGCTGTCCACCATAGTGCCAGTGGCAATTTTTGATGGCCACATACTCTATTACACATAGCAATGATGATTTAGCCAAACCCTCACCTTGAAGTATAGATGTTCCCACTGCGATGTCTTCATCAACATTGTGGGCTTGATAATCTGGCAGTTCAAATCGTGGAGCATTGTCATTCACATCAGTAACTTTGATTGTTAGCTGAAATAGAAAAAAACAAGAAAAAGCAGAAGATATCATCAACAAAGCTGTAAGACCTGTCTATTTGGAACATTATTTTTTAAAATTGGCAGTTTCACCCAAGGACGAAACACACTGAAAGCGATATCATAGTTTAGCATTGCACTGAAAGTATCTCGGAGCACTGGCCAGCAGCATTGCCAGCGGCCAGGAACAGGAGTGTTGCCAGTAGCATTGCAGGCGTCACACATTAACTGTCCGTTCTGCTAAGGCCATTGTTGCCTGGTGTACACATAGCTGCTGAACAGGGACGTGTGTGCGCACAGCGCTAATACCAGCAGCGGAAGCCAGAATACTGCCCTGGATCCAGCAGAGCCAATTAAGCAAAGCGTGACAGTGCATGCACTTGGCTTCACAGTTCTTGTTGCCAAATGGTCGCTGAAGAGCTTCTACTGCACCACGCACAGGCCACACATGCACGACACCATGGCAGCACAATGACGATGGCGCAAATGTGCCTCAGGCATACGTATAAATTGCGACTACGATAAAATGCATTTCTTAGAACACAAGAGCTGACAAAAGTGTTACTATGAAGCACAAAGTACAAAGCAACCAAGTAGTCAACTATTGAAGGGAACAGCCAGGAGGTAGTCAGTCATCAATTACAGCTGAGATATGGCATGAAGAGCTGCAGCATATATGTCTGCATGATGCATCGTTTCCACCACTTTTTTCTGAAAAATTTGGAAGAAAATTACAAGTTATGTGTAGAAACCCGCAATAACGAAACCATCGGGGAAGGAAATTCCATTGATCCAAGACTGCTTTTTAAAATATCTTCACTGCCGAGAGAGAGCAAATGCACTGAACTCTATGGACGTTCACCAGGGGCACCAGATTTCTTTGTTGCCACGAGAATTTCAATCTTGAGGGTTTTCATTATTGAGGGTTTGAACTGCATTATTCCCCAAGGGATGCTGCTGAGTCTTCAGCTTTATTAATCTAGACCAAGTGCAATGATAAGGCCAGGTATCTTGTTAAAATAAACCTCTCTTTAAAAGCTGTGTGGCAAGTTCCACTGCTTTCAGTGTTCTAACCTGCTCTTTCTCTCACATTTCCTAGTATTGAAAAGATGTGTGCAACCCTATGTGGCCTTATGCCGAGGGCTTCATGCAGCGATCAAATTTCTCTATAGAGGAGGAAGGTCAGTAAAGGCTGTTCTTGATACTACCTGCAGCTAAAATGGGGAGGGAAGGGGGAGGGGGTTCCTTTCTACCCAACAAGCATAAGATGTCCAAAACATTTCAGTCCCTATTAGAGCATAAGAAACGTATGTCTCTGCAGGCATGTGGAGAACTCCCATTCCTCAACTGGCCAGCTCCTCAATTTCCCCACACTGTGTGAGTCGTGTCATGAGGTCTCGAAGTTAAACCTGGACAATTCAATTTTCGCTCACTTCAACTGATGTTGAAAATCCTCCGGAATCTTCAGTTGCGGTCACAATTAGTGAGTATGACTTTGGCTGCCTGAGGTCTTCATAGTCAAGCTCCTTGGCCAACTTCACCACTCCGCTGGTAGGTCCGATGTTGAAGGTACCAGCTCCCTTGCCCTGGGCTCGCAGGGTGTACCGAATTTCCCGATCGGCAAAAGATTTGGCCTTCACCTCGATGATGCTGAGATGAACAAGCAAGAGTAAAGCAAATATTAATTTTACCATGAGCTCCACAAATATGGCAAGAACTTAAGGCATATATACTTACTAGAATATTTATTACAAGTTTCAAACATTACGAGTCAGTTTACTGGTCACAAAGGTGTAATGCTCCACAGAACAAATGGAGTTTTTCTTTGAGCATACGAGATTGGCAAACACTGTGACACACAAAACTGTCTAAGTGTAACCACAACACCAAAGAAAAAAATTTACTGCAAGTGGCAACTACAATTTAGTTGAGAGTGTCGTATACAAATCTGGCTTACAAAAGCAAGGAAATTCTAATTTTTTTCAAGCCTACCAGTACAATATACTCAAAACTTGTGATATCACTCATTTCTACAACACTGAGATACATCATAATGCTCACTCATCCAGGTATTTCTTTCCCCATTTTAGTTTTTCAATGCTGCATATTGTACACCAGCAAGAGAGCCATCAGCTTTTCTTTAAGTGTTGCACTAATTACCTAATAAAGTAGTAGCAAATGATTTAACTCTTTATACAACAGCAAACGCAAACAGTTTTACAACTGCACGAACAAACGATCACAGAGAGAGCAAACAAGGACAGCCACACCTGTCCTTGTTTGCTTTCTCTGATCGTTTGTTCACACAGGTATAAAACTGTGCTAATATCCACCAACACCTCGAACAACAAGTGCTTCTAATCTTTATACAATAGTGATAACAATGCACCTAACATTTCATTAAATTATTTTTGAAACATGAACCTAAACATGTGCAAAACGCCACAACATGCATAAACATGCAAGTGCACCATCATGCATCAGAACGAGTAATATGCAATGATTAGAAGAAGCTTGTGGTACTTCCATGTTGAATGAAATTATGTTTAAAGTGATGTGAAGCCGATCGTTTCAAACAGTAAACCATTGTTAACAATAGTTTACAGCTATGACAACAAAATTCCCCACTCCTCAGTGTATACGTGACATAAAAATCTGTTGAGGTCGCTAAGGCTGATTAAAATACCTGATCCAGCAATACAGTACAGCAAAGAATTGCCAGTGTTTTGATAATGTAATAACATGTGCAGCAATCAGTTTTGGAAGTTGTTGGGTAACTCACTCCGAGTCTTTCTTTTGATTCTCCGGTATCACAGCTTCATAGAAGGGCACATAAAACTGAGGTTGGCGCTTGCCACCAACCACTGAGAGGCGTTCTTCTCGTGTTGACTGGTGCTGTCTATCTCCAACCTGGCCATTCAGATCTTCAGCCTTGACATATAGCACATACTCCTTGTCCAGCATGAACGGTGCATTGCCCAGGGTCACCACCTCACCCGAGTGCGGGTCCACGTCAAACCTGTTGCCACCTGCACCAGAACAAAAATGAAAGGCTTATAAATAGTTCCAAGATATAAAACAAAGGCATCAATTTCAAAGAATGTTGCAGTTACTATTACCTATATCTGCATACTTAAAACACATGCATACTAGGAGATCTTTGAAGTGCTTGAAGATCAAATGCAACATGAGACCTTTAAACATTGAAGGCTCAGAAAAAGTTTATTAAAAAATAGTGCAGCGATTGAATTGTAAGAATACTTAATTTAACCTACAGAACAAAGAAGTCAACAATCAAGATGTCTTGTGACTTTTAAAATATAATGGGGAATGCTGGACAAAACATTATTTACAAATGCTTCTTAACATTGTGCTCTATTCAAACACAAGTATGAAGTGCAAAGGGACTTACTCCTGTCGCGCACAATAGAGTAGCGAATATTGTGGTCCGTGTCCGGATCCCTGGCCTGCAACTTGAAGACAGGAGTGCCGGCCGGGGCATTCAACTGTACAACAGCCTGCATCGGAATCGGCCGGTTGATAAAGTAGGGAGGCTCATCGTTCACGTCCGCTATCCGGATGATGATTCGTTGCCGCTCCTTCTCTGCATAGTTCAAGTAGGAAACCACAAAAAGCCATTAGCATCTAGCAGTGAAGCCGGTAAGAATATGGTAACAAAAGCTCCAAGAAACCCCTCTATCTACTCTCACTACAACCGTAAAAAATTGTATTCAAAAATACAAGTAGACTGAAGATGTAGACAGAAGCAGAAATCAGTAACAGACTGAAATGAGCTCGAAATCTAATTTATTCAAAAATTCTGTGACGTACTAGAATAGTAAGTGTTGAAAGGTGTTAATAGTTACAGCATATACCAAGACAGTAGTTAGAATAAAAAAGTGCAATAAGAAATCATCACACTTTGAAGATCTGTGCCAGTATTCCCAAACATTCTTACAAACTATTGTTTCCTCACTAGCTGACATTCAAGCACCCAACACACATGACATCAACCAGCACAATAATAAGATGACTATCCTAGCGAACTGTGAATGGGGCTTATGTAAAAATTTCTGTGGCTCAAAAACAAGACAAAAAGGCATGCCATTTCCTTTTTCTTCTGCTCCACTATGAAACAAAATATGGTTATTTTAACCAACACAGCTTTGTCCAGTAAACAAAACTTGTTTCTGTGTCTATAGAGACAAAAGCCCAGCTACCTGGACAGCACTTTCAACATTCCACATTTCAATCACTCTATCTACACTTCCCCCATTGTCACAGGACCAGGCAAAAAAAAGAAGCATGCCAAGAAGCTACTTTTCTTTTAGAAACATGCTATTCAGTTTTGAATCACCATCTTCACTAGTGTTCTGCATAAGCAGCTCATTTTTATGCCATCCCACCAGAGTGCCTGATACAGAAAAATGTAATACATGCCCCCACAGAACCAGAAGCTCAAGGCAATTTTGTCCCTTGGACACTTGTACTGTAGCTAAATTGATAAAGATGTCACTGCAAGGACTGTACATGCAAGGTAAATTCCTGTACACAGTGAATTCTTGCAACATGCAAATCTAGTGAGGTTCACAAGTCATGCAGATTACCAGAAGATGTGCCAAATCGTAACATGAATATTCCCACATGGTGTCACAGGGAGCCTCATACAAAGACACAACCAGCTTCATAGTTTCAGAAATGGTCCCTATGTTTCCATATCTTTACCGTTTTGCCACAAATGAGAACCAATGCCAAAGCAGAGCCCCTTCAAACAAATGCATGAATGACCTGTGTCACGTCAGGGAAAGACCAAAAAAGATCCATCCTCATCACTTTGCTGTCAAATTGCTTCAGTACCGGCATGTAAGTGACCTCACACCTGCTGCAGTGCTGTAGTTTCAGATCCTTTAAGTGGGTCTACAAGAAACTGCAGAGCTGCAGATAAAGCTGCCCATAAAAAAACACCTCACTAGATGACTGCTTTCAAAGAATGACATACCTGATAATAAAGGCAACATAATGTTAACAAATACTATTAACACATCTCCACATGGTCACAGAAAATAACAGCTCCTATCTGTTTTGTAAAAGGTTACTAATACAAAAGCATATTTAGCATGTAGCTAGCATTCCTGTTTTTTGGCACTACAAGAAGGCAATGCTTCTTCAATGTGACAAGATTTCTTTTTAAGAAGGGTAATGAAATAAGGTCACTTAGCATTGATGTCTTGCTTCACTCAGTATTTAAACCTGAGCACAAATAAGATTGAAGTGTAAGCCAGGTGTAGGCCAGCAGAATTAAACCTCCACTCAGCAAAGAAAATACACAGCAGCATCTCCCAGCATTTTTATCACTTTTCAGCGAAGCCAAACAAGCTCCATTCATACTCTTGTGTTCAACATACAGCTAGAACATGAACTGTGTGCTGTGCTTTACTACATCCATGAACATTATATGTCAGTGGCAAAGAACAATAATATATGTTCCAAAAGCTGACAATGTCTACCAGCAGTGGCCACTCATTTCGATATCTCTGAACAAGAGCAGAAATTTATTAACTTGTTTTCCTTTTTTTTATTGCATGGTCGTGGCGGTAGCATTTCATCTATGCTTACTTCCACCTTTTAGAACACTGCACTGCTCCCTGCTAGTTCATCCACCTTTGCTCTTCAGAAAGCAAAATTCGTTTTTTTTATTTTTATTTTTTTCTGCAAAAACATTTTAGACAGCAATGGCACTAGTATACGCCAGTTCAAATGCCTGGGCACTGCTGCCAATTTGTGGCATGTTAAATAAAAGTTATCTACACTGTGAAGTGTTACTGGTGCGAGGACCCACTGGCTAAGTAAGGGACAGCCTTCCAGACCCAGGAGACCCAAGTTCAACTGAAAAGTTTACTAACATTTCCCATTCCCAAGCTTTCCATTCTTTGAAATGGTCCAAAATAAAGCAATAAATTGTTTTTTCACATCAGTTTCACAAATTACAGACAGGATGTGGATTCATGTGGGAAAAACGGAAGGACAAGGACAGATGGATGTTTGCCTAAGATTTTGGGTACACATAAAATCAGCATAATCAGCATAGCAAGCAACCGAATATTGTGTGTGTTGTTGAAGTAAACGGAATTAGAAATTGTCTGAGTTCAAAATCAGCCCACTCAACTTTCTCCTAAAAAACGAATGCTCCATTGAAAAAAACAAAAACATTTTTATCAAAACAGTAAATTAAGTTTTGAACAGGCCTCAAAGGCAACTTTAAATCCTACTTAATAAAAGTGATGTAAATTACAATGTGTGTTAAGATCCAAACATACAAAAAAAATTGTCTACCACATGGCTGATGTAAATTTGCATCTCAAAAGGCAAAAGCTATTCTCTCAGGTCTTCAGCTGGGCCAGCGACCCTCACTAGCATTGCCTGCTAAGTATGAAACAGTATAGCTGTGGCATAACTACTGTAGATACCAATTTCCCTAATGCAAAGAAAAGAAAAATTTTCCTGTATTTTCCCATAATTTTTCATTAATTCCCTGAAAATTACAGGTTTTTTTGATGGTAGACACTGAATGTGCTCCCAACACCCATGCTTAGTGGTGCAACATTCCAATCACAAAAAACAGTAAGATTATGAGCAAATATCCCTTTTTTTTATCCTACAAATATCTCAAAAGTGCAAGCCCATTTGCAAATGGTGCCCTGAACACTATTTTACCTTAACTCGACACGAACTCCACAGATTAACTAGTCATAACCATCCACCACAAAAGATAATCCAATCCCAGAAAAGCTCACATAAACTTGCACAGCAGACCTGAAAATGAAGGAAGAATTCAAAATGAGCCCACTTAAGGATAAAACTAGAGATTAGCATAATGCGCGTAGTCCAACTATGTCACCACTAATATTGAGTACCTCATTTAGGACAAGCTATGCATATTGTGTGAAAGACTGAAGCCTAGTTCTTGGTTTGATGCAGGTATAATATTTGGTATTGTTGAATTCAAGCCAGTTTAAAGAACAGATTATGGGACAATTAGAAAGCTAGCATCTTCACCTTCAATGTTCTGTACCATAAAAATAAAAGCCTAATCACCTAACAAGATGCTTGTGCTACCCTCCCCCTATGTCAAAGAACTTTTCCAAAATGGAGCTTTATAAAATGTTTCGGATGCCTTGAGCAAGATGTGTACATGCATGACTTCATTCGAATTTGTTCACAGTTCCACATTTACATAAACGACAATTTTCTATATAAAAGATCTCAAAAACAACGAAAGTGGAAATTTCATGGCAGAAAAATGAATGCCAGCTGTTACGATTTTCACAGAAAGTACAAATTGTAACTCTTGGTGGCAGCCAACACACCATCATTTGCTAGTACAAACTCAGTTTTATTAGAGATGCTCCCCTAACGAAAACACTTGGATTGCCGTGCGCACCACCTATGTGTACAAACACCAAACTCCAACAAGTGGAGCTTCAGGGCAAGGATTCATGCTTTGAACAAACTTGGCCTAGTCCTGCGCTAGAGTACTTAGTTCTAACGTGGCAAGCTTCCTGGCGCAGTGCACCGCACCTGGTGCACGTTCAAGGCCAGCGAGACATAAAAAGAACGGACAGGCCATTCTATTTGCAGGGCGCATGCGCGGGCTTTAATGAGGCGCGCCAAGGGACTCCGCGGGGGGATTGGCAGCGGTTTCCCCGGAGGAAAAACAGCAACGGCGCCAGGCAGGAAAATCGAAGTTTCCGAGTCCTCGGAGGAGCCCTGCGCTCCGGAAATCGGTCGCAAGCCCAACACAGCCACTCGCTGCCGGCGCTCACTCAGCATGTTGCGTCTGGCCGCCGCGATGGCCACGGCGCCCTTTGTCCCGCGCTATGGTGGCCACGCGAAGGCTAGACTGCGGCGAGGGGGCTCCCTTCGACGCGATTATTATGGCGGGAAGCGGGGCTCTGTCGACGCAGTCATTACTGCGTTTAGCGCCGCACGAAAGACGACGCGTACCTCTGCCGCGCCCACTGTGTCCTGTGACGCCAAGCGCGGTAATGGATCGATACTAGTATTGGAAACTCGACGTTGCTCGGCGCACACAATGCCCAGAAACAAGTGTGAGCGTGCAACGACCACGCGCACGTAAAAGCAAAACAGTCGCGGGTTAGGAAAAATCGTCGAACGAGACCGGCACGATGGCAAGTCCCGCAGGGCCAGGACCTCCCGCGGCAGATTCGACGAACGGTGGTCGGGAGCACGCTCGTGTGCCTTGTGGTCCGACGTGCTTTCGCGCAAGATACGCCAGGCGCAATCGATCTAGGCGCGAGGCGGTTCGAAGTCCGAAGCCCAGCAGGCCTCTCTCGCTGGAAGTGGCCTGTGCATGCTCAAGAACGGACCGAACAATGAAGGGGCGCCGAGCCTTGACGCAGCGTCTACAGCAAGCGCTGGCACACCTGCACGTGACGGCGGCCATACTTTTCGTAATTCTCACAGGTGCACTCGATCTACTACAGAACATTCAACGGGCTGAATTTACGTTAGAATTCACCAACAAAAAAATGAAGGCGCTACTGGAAGTCACGAATGATCGCCGAGTCAGACACGCGGGTCGCAAAAGGTTTCGGAATGCAAAGACTGAAGTAGACAGCTTGAAAATAAAGATGTACACTTCGGCGTCAGTCATAGTTTTAGGATATTCAACTCCAATCAATATTTTCACTTCACATTTTGTTTTCGGCCTTCCTCACTGGCTTTCTCGCCGTCGCGCCGCCGTTATCGCCGGGATCGACCGCTCGCGGCAAGGCGGTTTATATGCGGCCGCCGCAGCCAGGTTTTCCCAGACACGGAGACTGTTCCAATGAGGGCGACATTCATGGTGCAACACAATAGAGATTAAGTACACTGGTAGTGGCATCCTATACGGAAAGAAGCTTTCACAATCTTCGGGACAGCGTAGAGCCTGCTGCAGTCAAAGGAAGACATTGCAATGCGCGTGTATGCATCGTAGTAAAATTTTCGTACAACGAACGCTTTCGCAATGTAGAATAACGCGTTCACTCAGCACACAGCAACCGCTGCATCGCTACCGCCCTTGCCAGGTGCCAGCAGCGCGCCAGCTAGCTATTGCGCATGAGCAGGCGGCACATGGCATGGGTGCGGTAACGGTTATAGGGTTCCGTTACGCCAAAATGTCGCTGTCGTAGCGTATTGGTCAACATATGAAAACCAAAACAATCGAAGAACTCGTTCGCACAGCAAGTTAAAAAAAAACGGGTTCGCTCGGAGTGACGCAGCGCCCACAAAGTACACACAACGTTCGTGCGCTGCGATTAGATATGCGCAGCTCCCAGAGCATGCGCTGCCCCGGCCTTTCCTATTTCCGCTGACCGAGGGGAATCCCCTGGCGAAATACCTCCACCGCGGAGGAGAGGGTGAGTAGGCCATCGCACCCGTCGCTACAGAATGGCCGGAAGAGGCGCATGCCACCGACACTTACGTCACGGCCGCGACTACCCAGCGAAAGGCCACGAAGGACGAGCGGAGACGGCCCCAGTACACGAAGAGCCGACGCCGGGATGCCAGTCGCAACTTCGCCACCGACCGCGGTGCCTCCCACCGCTTCGATTTCGCGGAAGATGAATGAACACCTTCAGTCGCATCTGAAGTCGTACGCCGTGGTATACGTTCAACAAACTGACCCACAATCCACAGCTATTTAAAAAAGAAAACCGGAAAAAAGTGCGAAAGAAGTCTAAATGAAAATCAAGCTTTGCCACGCCGTTTGAGCGCCAGAACGCACGTACCCCGTGCAACAATTCACTGCAGTCAGTGCAGGGCGCACAAGAACAGCGCGTGCGCTTCTCGAATCCGCGGCTTGGTGCAACAAGAGCAAGCCTGCAGGCGCATACAGATCGAGCGGTTTGCCATCCGGCGTTGCGAAAGGAGGCGGGAGGGGATAACTGGTCCTGTGCGGGCGTGTACCCGCGTGCCTCGGTTCCCGAGTCACTTTTCCGCTGGCAACTGACGGCGGGCTTTTCTTTCTCGAGACCGCTCGGAAGAGCAGCGTCCGCACTTGCCCGTTTTCAACATTTTCCCAGAATCACTGGCAGCGTAGCACAAGCGCACCTGTGGCGCATAAATACGGTACGTGCCTCGAAACTAGCACGATGGTGATCAACCGCACCTTAGTCAACGCCAACAACGTCGCGCATGCTCCACTCAGCTCGATGTTGTGCCACTGAACTACTCGGCCCGTGAGTGCAAGAGGCGTTCATCTGCTAATGTGTTGCCGAGCTGCAATGAAACACGAACACTTCGTATGTGTCGCCATGTCATGTCACCTGAACCTATGACATGACATATGTTTAGTATGTTCTTCACGTGCATTAGGCGCGATCCTTCCAGAAGGTCCTTCACGAACCTCGTTAATTCCTCGCACAAGTCGGAAGGAAAGTATTCGCTCTAGATTCGTATTAAAGCCCAAACCACGAGCAAGGGGGTGGGCGCGCACAGGATAACGAGAAGATGTGCGGAGATCTGCCCATTAGGCTCACCACGAAATACGACGACGATTCCAACGAGCTCACGCACGAACACGAGACCAGAAGAGAGGGGCAAGCCCACTGCGCCCTCTCACTGCAATCAGATACCGCTCTTGCTGTGCGCGCCTTGCAATGAAAAAATGGGACAAAACGACACGAGCCGATGCACCGGCCCACTCTCCGCCTGAGCGACTCGAATTGCAGCCCTTCGATGGCCGCGTCAGGAGGCTGTGCTAAACGAGGGTCCTCGTGAGCTGACGCGACATTCCTCGTCGCAAGTGATCGAGGTCCTTGGGGTAACAAGAGGCAAGCTAAAATTGATGCGCAGGAAAGGGAGCCTTTCGAAACGAGTCGCAAAAGTTCACTGGAGCTTCGTAAGGCCCTGCCGACAAGACTCCTCCCATCGAAGCCCTTGACCACGTTATTTCGCACATGTATGCGCGCTGCAATCACACGCATGCGAGGCAGCTTGCAGCCAGCTTCCAGGCCTTTTAAGCAAGAAGCCATGTCGGGCATGCCCGGTGTGCCTTTGATGCAGTCCAATGACTACGTTTCATATTTCGCGTGCCACGCTGTGGACGCTACGCAAGAAGTTTAGTCATCAAAATGTATCACTAGAGGCCCGTTCCCTGGGCTGCTTTTCTGCACACCGCTGCATTCCGCCATATTGTCAAAGTCTGTAATGGCGGCATTTTGAGCCAATCAGAGAGGTTGTAGCCACAGCCCTCTGGGCCAATCAGAGCTGACAAGATGGCAAATTCGCCGATGAATAGCACCCCTGAGTTTAAACACTATCTGGTACGAGCACACGCGCGAAGCTACTGCGACGGGCTCCAAATGAAAAACGCGAAAAGGAACATAACGAAAAGCTAAATTATCTAAAACAACGTATTAGGAGCCATATAATAAGAATTTGTTGCTTTTTATGAACTACTTTTATTGAATACGGAATCTAAAGACAGAACACTCACGTAATTGGTGACAAAAGCATCCAACTATTCGTTGGTAAGAACGCAGCCACCACGTAGAGTCTTTGCACAGAGTTGCACGCGATGTATGAAACGGAATATATCCTTTTTTTTTTTACCATTTTCCTTGCGTTCAAGGTGAAGCAGGCCAGTATGAACAATTGCATACTGATCAGAAGTGCACTGAGTAACAATTGTCCAAACGAGCGTTTAATTTTGCGAACGAACGCAGTGCGCCGACAAGGGAGCGATTAACAAATTAACGAAGTTTTGGATGTTTTTGGAGCTTAATTCCATGGTACTGGCCTATCTCTTTCACATGAGCTTCCAACTCATAATGAGCTGCAGTGTTTAGATTCAAACATTAGGTTTTGTTAATGAACATGTCTGCTGACGCTATTCTCCGCAAGCGCAAAAACAACTCTTGCATTATATACAACTCTGCCCACTCGAAAATTGTTAGAAGAGGTATAGCGACGCTCTGCCTAGGGTCGGCGCTTAGAAGGACTTGTGTTCACTAGCTCCAGTCTAGTTTCGAGCATTAGGTCCAGCGGCTTTTAAATGCCGGATTTCCTCGTTCGGTCATCACCTCGTTGGCAGAAACCTTGCTGCAGAAGCTCAAACCTCCAGAAAGGCTCCAGAAAAATTCCTTGCACCGAGCCGATTACTCCTCTTTGCTTGGTGCAGTGCATGTCCGCGGAGCACTGGATCGGGCAGCGCAAAAGGCAAAGGCTGAAAACACCTGACCGAAAGCGACCGGTTGCACAGCCAAAGTCTGCGGCAGCTGCAATTAACTCAGACGTCGGGTACGGAAGCTAGCGTAAAAGTTTGAGAGCTTCCGTCATGCATGCAGGTTTCGCGCCACTTTAAGCGATTGTCGCAGGTCAGTGTCGCCCGCGAGCAGCAAAACGGTAAATTCGCGTCGCATTTAACGCAGAACGCGCTCCCAGCGAAACGAGTAAGTCGTCTAACTCCACCAGAATGACGTGTAGCCTCGACACCTGTCCCTCGAAGATACAAACAAAGCGCGAAGCCGAAATCTGCGTCTGAGTTATCTTTATGCAGTTATTGGTGGGGTTCTACGTCCCAAAGCTACACCTGGGCTACGGGGGACGCTTTAGCTGAGGGCTCAGGATTAGTACACACTACTTGGCATTAGCCTGCGCCGAAGTAGCTAGACGGGCGTTTCTAGATTCCAGCCGGACCCGAACGCAGCCGGCGGAGCAGAGAATCGAAACACCGACCATCGCGCATTCGGCAGCGCAACTACACAAACCGCTGAGACCTGCATTGTACTGAGTACGTCACCTCCTCCCTTAATATACGCATATCTCTCCCTATCGAGTCCGCAACACGCTCTGCACTTTCTAAGTGCTGCCTGCCCACGTCAATGAAACAGCAATTACTTTGATTCACTGCAAGAGGTAGTCAACTCAATACAACCACAGTTTTCGCTAATTTGAATAGTAATAATTACAATAGTAATATGCCTGCATAATGTATACAGCATTTAACATTTGCACGGCTCATTTCCTGCCCAAACGTCTTCGCCATCAATTGAGAACCGCGGAGCAGCACCGCGCTACCGAAGCAACATTGAGGTGCTGTGCACTAGCCAGAAGTAACACTACCGAGACAGCAAAGCCGACAGACAATGACGACAAGGAAAGCATAGAGGTAATTAGTTGCGGTTTAAACTGAAATGTATAACATAGTGAAGAACGGGGAAATCAAAGTGAACGAAAAGCTAACTAGCCGCCGGTGGGAGCCGAATCAACAACATCAGCATTACGCGAGCGTTGCACTACCAATCGTGCTACAGCGACGGCTACCAGGCCTGCCACTGTCTTGGGTATTTATGTGTAGTAGATCTAGCCCTGGCAGTGTTAGCCAACGCCAGTCAGTGCCATGACGGGAGAATGTGGAACATCCTTTTTTTTTTTTTTTGCCTGATGGCGCCACGTAACACGTGAACTTGGGAGAGCAGGCACGTGGCTAATAAACCCTCGCATGTTACCTAATGACATCGAAGCTGCCAGATTTGAGATCCTCGCTACGAATGAACGAGAAAAGGGAAACCGAGGGGCTCGATTGGTACACATTAGAGACAGGGAAACGCTTTACATCGTAAGGTGAAAAAGAGTTGCGTAAGAGCCGGAGACCTCATAAAGCTATTTTTGGCGTGCATCTAGACAGCTTGCTGCTTACACGTAGTACTATTATTTCCAACTATAACAGCTTTAAAGGCAATTTCATGCCCGAGACCACATATGTGAAAATGCGGCGCCATAATAACGGTCGACGTCGACCGTTCTGGCTCAAGAGCGTGCCAGCGTTGGCAGGAGAGCCAGTCAAAACTAGGAAGAGGAAATGATGTCATCGCACAAGGGCGATAGGAAGCGGAGAAGGGGAACACGCCGGCTTCCCGACGGCAGCACAGAGCGCCCGCCGCCGAAACCCTGATCCGGTCGTAAATAACCGGCGGCCCATAAACCGTGCCGACGGAAGGCGCCGGAACGCAAAACTGCCCGCGCACCAAGCGAGAGCAGACATTCTGTGCATGCTGGGAAGGGTGGGGGCGGCAGGCATTCCCTCGTCCCACGCAGGGGGAACTTAGCGGAACTTGGCCAGTGACAGCGGCACCGGCGCAAGCCCTTGGCAAGGGGCCTGAATGAGAGCGAAAGAGCACACTTTTCGCGCCTGTTTGCCAACGCATCTGTTTAGGTCACGCGCCACTCTACTACCGCTGGCGCAATGGCATGCGCCCGGCAGACGGGCGAAGACAGCTGGCGTGTCGGTGAATGAAAACGGGCCGAAATCGCACGAGCCACAGGGTGGCGGGCGTGCCGCCAGCCAAAGGAGCGCCGCCTCCAGGCTCAACCGAGTCGATCTCGGCCGCCGAGAGCGGAAAGTCTCGAACGAAGGGCCAAAGACACGCGGCGGGTGGCAGGCAGCAGCGGCGCCGTGCTAGATGGGCGGCAGACAGTTGGAAACACCGCGGCGTGCTCGCGCGACGCCGTCGAGAAACCTGTGCCCTGCTAGAATGCGGACACTGTACGGCAGCGTGCGTCGCTCTTTGCACGCGTTGCACCGACGCAGAGAGGCTCGGGACAAGTCGCAGAGGCGCGGAACAGCCGTACACAACAGGACGCACGCCTGACCCCTGGTACGTCGCTCTTCTGGACCGAAACAAAACAAGAAATCGCGAGGCACGGCGCGGAATCGGGTCAGGAATGAGAGTACCCGGCGTCAATCTTCTCGCGTTCCGCCACCGTTTGAGCGTCCCCGTGAAGCTTACATCGGCAGCGCCGCATCATCGGCGGCGAAGCTGGGAAAAAATCTGGATGAAAGAGGTCCAAGAAAGCGTCCTCGACTACTGTAACGACAACATCCAGCCACGAAAAGTACGGCCTCGGGTGTGGAATTTAGAACGATAAAAGCAAACAACAGAAGCAACCTCTGTGCCGGTATGGCGCGGAAAGTGCGCTCGTTAGGCGCAAGTCCAAGGTCAGCCTTTCAGATACCGGGCCCGTCCGTGGACTTCTGCCACGCTAGTATTCATTGAGAACTGTGAGGCATGCTGAGAAAGCGAATACCACTGACGCTTTTCCGAAGAGACACCGTATAACCGCCAAATGCACAGATTTCTCGTTCGCGTGCCCCGTTTTCAGAACGCATTGCTGCGCATAATCAGCCCGAAAGTCTAGAGGAGAAAAACAAATCATGCGAGCCTGCGGCGGCCAAGAATGGCGTGTGACCCACTAATCAGGAAACGCATTAACTAAAATTCAGTAATTAATTTAGGAAGCGCGTACCTTGGAATTTAGTCGCAGAATTACTTGAAGGCTGACCGGCGTCAATCCCGCAATCGCAGCATAGTAGGCAGAAGCAGCTAATACATATTGCCAATAAGGAAGCCCATTTCCATGCATAATGTATAGGGTCGTCCACTCTTAGGGGGGGAAACACGCGAGCGCGTGGCCGTGCTTAAAGCCCCTCCATACACGTTTCCGCGCGTAGATGCAGGGGCTTTACGCCGTGCTCAGCGGCCGCCTGGAGAACTGCGCAGGTGCGTTGAGTGCATCAAGGAATGAAAAATACAGGAGGCAGCATTACGTCCCGCAGCCAGCCTTGGCAAGAGAACGCTCCGCGAAGCCGCAGTGGTGGCCCAACACGTGACCTCTTGCGCTGAGATCAGAGAAGGAATCCAAATGTGCTGAGGCGTTTGGTTCCCCGTAGTACTAGTACACTGTACCAGTAGCTACGCCAGTGGTTTTAATTCGGTGCGCGTTTGTTCGGCCGCCCTGCCGTGGCTCTGCCTGCAGAGCAGGAACACTAAAACTAGCCGCGCACTTTGACGTGCGATCACGTGTTGGGCCACCAGGTTAGCTTCAATCGCGTTGCGGTATGCTCCCTCCTATGTTTTCCCTCCTCCATGATTGAGTGCCAGAGGCGGCACCTACAGCGTGTCGTCCGCTATTCTGGCGGCGTGCGCAAATTAGCCTCGCTTGATACTGGCACCGTAGCTACACTGTACCGTAGCTTGGCTTGCATCGCGGTGCAGGAGCGCCCCTTTTTCGTGTAAACCTTCGCAAATCACTGAGTGGCTATGGCACGCGGCACAGCAAACTGCTTGAAGTGGTGAAAGTCCGAGATCAACAGTTTTTAATGCGTAAAGCATTATACGGCTACTTCCTTCGGAATTCTGTCCCGTCTATCTGCAACACGTGACACGATGCACTCTATAAGTATGCATGGGATCCTATGGAGGTATGCATGAGAATGCCTTATGACTATGTACGACTACTGAGATGCATGGTTATGACTATACATAGTGAGCACTGAACAGGTCTACAAAGATTAATTACGAAGAATTAAAGCTAAATAAGACTCCGTCGGACTAATGGACAAGGAAGGCTAACGGAAAGTAATTACTAATTAAGTAACCACAGGGTTAATGTGACCAGCATAAGTGAAAGTAATTAAGGTTAAAAAAAGGATACTTAATAAGCATCATTACATACATACATTATGGGGTTTTACGTGCCAAAACCACTTTCTGATTATGAGGCACGCCGTAGTGGAGGACTCCGGAAATTTCGACCACCTGGGGTTCCTTAACGTGCACCTAAATCTAAGCACACGGGTGTTTTCGCATTTCGCCCCCATCGAAATGCGACCGCCGTGGCCGGGATTCGATCCCGCGACCTCGTGCTCAGCAGCCCTACACCACAGCCACTGAGCAACCACGGCGGGTTAAGCATCATTACAATTATCATTAAATTGGCGAAGGCTAATCGTGAACAATTAAGGGTAATTAATACGACCTAAGCTAACTAATAATTACGGTCACATTACTTAAGTCCAATGAAGATCTCTAAGGATAATGATTAATTGATGTTGCATTACTTCACCTTAACTCAGATTAATTACGATTACGTTAATTTCGCCCAATAATAATTCCGACTAATTAGATTCACCAATTTGGTGACTGCAACAGGTCAGTGCAATACTTGCAGCACACTGAGTCATCTTGAGTGCAAGATGAGCGACTGGAAGTTACACATTACCTGACAAGTCCCGTTGGGGATTCACCGCAGTAATTTTTATAGAAGTGCTAATTGGTTCAATACTTGACAGAACGCCGCATGCACGGCGTGTGTGCCCTATGTGCTACTCGTCTAAGGTTACCGCGCCCTCTACTTTTCTGTCGGCAATGCTATGTCATGTTGATAACGCGCATGTCGTTCGTTACTGGAAAGTACCGGGCTCGCCGCGTTGAAGAAAGGAAATGCGGACAAGACAGATAACGATTATCGTTGTGTGGAAAAAGGGTGTAATTTTGCTTGAGAGTGTACAACAATAATCGTCGTCTGCCTTGCTGGCGGTCGACCAGCAGCATGCATTTGCGCCGTCATGCGATAAAAGCCGCATGCCCAGATACCTACACCAGGCACAAGGCCCTGTCGCGGGCCAGTCTCGCTGCAGCCAACCTTGTTCATTCATCACACGCTTGAGAGCAGCACAATAACAGTGCGCAAGCGCCCCGTCATGCGGTATTTTTTCACGTTTCGCGGGATTTCTTTGGAACGCGGAAAAAATGACCATGTGAGATATATCGTGTTGGAAACAATTTAGCGAGCTGTTTCTCAAGGTGCTCTATGACTGCGTATCACACTTGAGGTCTGCAGCCAATACTTAAGAAGTTGATTAATTAAACATAACTAATCCGTTAGTTAAGGGGAAAATAAAAAAGCCTGAGTAACTCTAGGCCAGTGCCAACATTATGCATTCGGTTCAACTCGCGGCCGGAGTGCCTTTCATTTTTAAAACTTTGGCTCAAGTTACGTGGGACAAGCTGTACATATGAACGACAAGACGTCTGACCGGGTGGATTACGGAAACCGTTCTCAGTCATACTCATCAATTTTTCGCAGGCTACGTACTCTCCCTCACACATAAGCACTCAAAGAGCGTGCCACAGACAAGAGACGCGGGTTTATGACCGATCCTCCCCAGTGATGATATTGCGGTATTGTACCATAAGAGTGCTGGTTCGGGCTAGTCGATTGAACACATCGACATACATACTGAAGAAAAAACAGCGCAGACAACACGGGCACACCTGTTTCTTTTGTTCAGGTTGCGGGCAAAGATTTATTCCCAATAGAACAGAACTGGCAACGTTCCTAAGGGACCAGATGTTTATCCAATATGATGCAGTAGCCACTGAAGAAATAACACTCCCTTAACATGTGAAGGCGAAAGCCTGCTGCATTCAATATTTGGGGTTTTACGTGCCAAAACCACTTTCTGATTATGAGGCACGCCGTAGTGGAGGACTCCGGAAATTTGGACCACCTGGGGTTCTTTAACGTGCACCTAAATCTAAGCACACGGGTGTTTTCGCATTTCGCCCCCATCGAAATGCGGCCGCCGTGGCCGGTATTCGATCCCGCGACCTCGTGCTCAGCAGCCCAACACCATAGCCACTCAGCAACCACGGCGGGTAGCCTGCTGCATTCTTGGTAATGCATTAAGCTATACGATCGGAGTGGTCAGACTTCTTGCAAGGCATAACGAGCCGCAGTGTTAAGTATACACGTGCGGCGGTTTAGGTCGACCTCAAAGGAAACATACAATCACTAAATGCACTACCTAAAGCTGCAGCATGACTGTCGCCACCAAGTGTTAGAAATGAGTAACACAAACGGAACACAACGTTGCGTCCCCGCCTCGCCTCTCTTTCCGTGAGCATCCGAGGCCGTAGCGTACTTCCGACGTCTACCGCGCAAACCGCTCGGCCGTCTTCCATCGCCGTCTTTCACGCGTCGCAGTCGACTGTCGCCACAACCGCCGCCGCGTGACGTCAGCTACGCAACGAGCCACTCAAAGGGCCCCTCACCAAGCTCCATAGCAAATTTTGGTTATACGCTGGAAGTTATTGCGTGTCCTCTAGGGAGCGTTCTGCCGCGAAAAAAACTTTTCAAATCGGCTTATTAAAAGCCGAGATAGAAATATTTCAGTGCCGCGAACCCATGATTTTACCAGGCGGGCTCCAGTGCCAAGCAAGACGGTCTCTCCACTCGCCCCGTCTAGCCTCCGCAAGCGAAATTCCTTCCCTACTATCTCCCACACTGGACCTCGAGGATCGTGTGAAATGTACGTCACGGGCACCGCCTTCATTTCTTTTTCTCGCTTTTTTTTTTTTCGCCGCTACACACTTCCGCTGACGGCGCCGCGCACGACCTGTTGTCTCGTTCGCGCAGCGCACGATTTTGCGCGCTGTACACAAGGAAACATGACTAGCTGTATAATTCTGTGTTACACGAATACTCAGGCAGAACAAGCGCATCGCAGAGCATGGTCACGCGCTGGAACACGGTAGAAAATGGCATAGTTTCGGTATCTATGCACGTGACCGCACGACGGTGGGAACAAGCAGACGAAGCGGAAGTACATCTTTCTTGCTTCGGTGCGAAGTAAAACAAAAAACACGCAGGCATTCCGTTTGTGTGTTTTATTATTTCTCGAAACTTCAATTCGTCAATTCAAGCAACAGATCAAACAGATAACAGATGTCTAATTCTCGAAGTCGCGTCTCACCACCAGCAACGTCACACTGCGGACACGATTACGTAGGCGCAGGGGCACGATTACGTCACCATCCGGCTTGGAGCGCGGCGGCCGCGAGAAGGAAAAATGGCGTTCGGTTTGAAATTTCAGATCTTTCCGCGGCGCGTAGCGATGTAATACTTTGCAGACACGATCGGCATCGCGCAATGTATGCTCTGCGCTTGTTAGCTCAAAATGGCCAGACCTGGTGAGGGGCCCTTTAAGGAGTTCGCCTTAAAATGAATGAAAGTGAAACCAAGCGGTTATCTGGGGCCGTACTCTCGATCGATCACTTTCGGGGATACTCTTGCGTTACGTTATACTGTCTACAGAGACAAGCTACAGCCACCCCAGCAATGATTTCGGGAACTGTGCGAAGTGGAAGTAACGCTTGGGAGGAGCATCGTTCCTTTCGCCACATCTGCTTCCGCTGCCAAAGTTATTTCAATTCAATTCACTTTATTTCGTGTTCAATCGGTGAGAGTGCGAGAAAAAAAAAGCTGGAATACGGATAGCTTGAGTTGAAGAGCTCTCTCATTCCGTACATAATGGGCAGGCTAGAGATATCCGAGGAACAGAACAGTCATAATAATATTGTAGTAAATATACTAATAGATGTTTAAACAGAAATAAGAACAACCTAGAACAGAGAAGAGCTTTTGAAATTGATCATTTTATACTACTGCTTTAACACATACACAACATCAAGTATAACACATTTGCAGTCATTTGGACATATATATCAAGTAAAAATTGGAAAGGATTCCTTTTTTTAATACACAGAAAAGGAACACTATTTTATCACTTCTCATACTAATATTCCTATGTTTCGAGTGTATTTTTGTAAAGTGTCATTGGTAGGAAGGTTGTAGGAACGAAGGAACATTTGCATGTCACAGGCTGTTTTTGAAAAAGGTACTGCCCAGCGTTTGGCGTGTCGAGTGTATTGTGAATCTGAGCCAAACTTGTCAAAGCTGGCATCCAGCCTGTTTTCTTTTAGGGGAATGGCTTGGATACGCAAAACTAATATTGTTCTATGCTGACAAGACAAACTTTTTAAAGAGAGGGTCTACTGAAAGTCGTGGAAGGGAGTTGCAAATCGTTGAGAATTGAAACCAATGTCGAAAGTTAGTCGGGGGTGGGGGGGGGGGGGGTTAATATAAGAAGAAATAACTGCATGCATGTACAAAGATGCTAGTTGTTGCCGACCGGTGAAATGAGGAAGTTGAGGCTCCGCAAAGTGCACCTTCTTTTCACAACCCTTCATACTCCGCTTATCTGGAGAGTTTTCATCGGTGCAGAGCAAAGGCCGTATCATGCTGCTTCTAATCAGCTAGCCTCGGAACAGCGCGGATGCTACTGCCAGCGAAATGCGAGCGTGCAAAACAGCGCTGCTCGACGCAGGACGCCGGCCGGCCACTCCACAATGTTTCGGCAGGCGGGTGGTCGACTGCACGAGGTGGAGCGAAAAAGAGCGACTAGCAACACAGCGGCTAATTACCGAGCCTCGCGCGCACAACTGCGACTGCCATCAAAGGAGCAACCAACCCAAAGCAAAAAAACCACAGGAATTGACAGCAGGGAAAAATTCCGTAACTATTCTCCCGCCACTCTCCGAAAAAAAAAAAAGGGGGGGGGGGAATTGACGAAGGAACGAGACGGTGCCGTCGGAGTCTGCTTTGTAAGGCCAAGTCTGCAATGCCAGACGCAACGCCAACAAATAAGTGGAACACCGACGATTACGCGTCCTCTGATGCCATCGTCTGTTCGCGCTTTTCGAACTTTCAAATCAAGTGCAACTGCCTGAACTGTCACATCCACGCTAGTCGCAGTGAGAGGCGAGCGAGCCTGTAGCACAAAAGTGCGGCACAATGAAGTTGCGAGAGCTTCTCGACAGAGTGCCCTGGAGAGAGCGCATCCTTCCGGTGGACCGCCAACTTCATGCCGGCCAGGAGCGGCGCGGTTCACCTCGTCCCCGATGGACACGATCGAGGCGGCCTCGTCGCGTCGGCCCCGTGAAATCCACGCCCATCCTCCTTCGCTGGCCTTGCAAGAGACGGCTCCGTGCATATGCAGGCGCGACGCCGCCCTCCGATACGGGCAGCTTGGCGCCGCCAATCTCCATTGTCGCGACGGCCGGAACTAACGCAGCAGTCTTCTCGCGCGGACTATAAAAACACGGCCTGTCAGTGAGCGCGGCGGCAAGGGTAGCCTGCATGCATAAACCGCGCGCTCGCAGGCAACCCCAACATGGAGCTCCGCGATGTTACCATATTTACTCTCAAATTGTAGGCCCTGCTTTTTTTTTTTTTGTTTTTGCCCGGTTCAGTGAAAGAAAATATCTCGCCCACAGACGACGGGAGGTGGGTTCATGGCGGGCTATGCGAAATCTCATTTCCTGCGACACGCACGCACGCCATGTCTCCCGAGCGCAATATCTTAAAATAATAATAGCCCCGAACGCTGGTGAACAAATTCAGCTCCTGATCAGGAAACGGGAAATAAATTTCGCTGCTTAATTCTTCCCGCCAACCATTCATCGCCGAAATACTTTCGGGTTGAGCCGCTGTAATTACGACTCTTGTTCACTCGTCCTCCACCACCAAAAAATTTCTTAAAGCAGGGCCTGGCAACTAACACGCAAGAGAGAACAGCACTGTATTCGTCTCCCTTACCTATGTGTATAAAGTATTTTTGCGCTGCTCGCCTCAAGAATGGAATACGAGCTTGAGTGCAACTTCGTGAAGACTACTTCCGCACCGTTGTAAGAGATGCCATGTTTATGTTTAATATATATATATATATATATATATATATATATATATATATATATATACTGCAGCCCAATATAGGGCTATAGCAGTAGTGGGAACATTATACATTACTATACATTACACATTAAAAACAAAAAATAATGATCAAAAAGAAGCGTTTTACATGTTAGCGAAGTGCTTACCAGTGATAGCTATGAAATCTTAGTGATAGTGAACGAATGTTACCGGGTAAAGAGTTCCAAAGCTCTATTGTACGCGGAAAAACTGTACTTGAATGTGTTAGTATGGGCATAAATAGGTGTTCAAGGCGTAGGGGCCACGGGTACAACTTGCGTTAGTAAATGTGATATAGTTACAATCAGAAAGACCAGAGGCGGAGTTATTAATAATAATATTTGGGGTTTTACGTGCCAAAACCACTTTCTGATTATGAGGCACGCCGTAGTGGAGGGCTCCGGAAATTTTGACCACCTGGGGTTCTTTAACGTGCACCTAAATCTAAGCAAACGGGTGTTTTCGCATTTCGCCCCCACGCCCCCGCGACCTCGTGCTCAGCAGCGCAACACCATTGCCACTGAGCAACCACGGCGGGTAGAGGCGGAGTTATTAATTGCATATAAATGTTTTAAGGCTTCAATGCGATAGCGTGAAAGCAATGGCTCAATGTTCAACGACTGTTGAGCCTGTGTTGGTGAAGAAGTGTGGCTGTAATTTTGGCAAATGAAACGGATGGATTTTCGTTGAAAGTTACTGAGCGAGCTTATTTCCCATTGTGTGTATTCTGGAACAGGGCGTTTTATATAATAGCAATTTAATATCGCGGGGGGTCTGAGCTAAAGTGCGGCGTAAATAACCTAATTTTTTAGGGCTTTCCCGTTTACATATTATATATATCTGTATACATTCAGCAAGACATGTATCAGTACCTGTACTTGCCATACATCATACGAAGTAACCCGCCGTGGTTGCTCAGTGGCTATGGTGTTGGGCTGCTGAGCACGAGGTCGCGGGATCGAATCCCGGCCACGGCGGCCGCATTTCGATGGGGGCGAAATGCGAAAACACCCGTGTGCTTAGATTTAGGTGCACGTTAAAGAACCCCAGGTGGTCAAAATTTCCGGAGTCCTCCACTACGGCGTGCCTCATAATCAGAAAGTGGTTTTGGCACGTAAAACCCCAAATATTATTATTATTATCATACGAAGTACCGTGAATCTTAACATACAAGATACCCCTATGGCAAAATCCACAATGACAACCAGAATCACGGACAGCAGTTACAACTTCTATGGTGACACTTCTATGCTAACTCCTTTTTCTAATAACCAAATACGATTGACAAAATCGAATGCTGTGCAGCACCTGTATTAATAATGAAAGTTTTACTAATTAACTTTTGATTATACTCGTTAAGTGGAATGTTCCAACCAATGAATGGAAGTCAAGCCGGAGATTATAGCATACCATTTTGCAAGAAACGTGCTTAGAAGCAGTTTCACGAAATGCAGATTGAACAGGCGTCGTGAAATACATTGCTGTTCGAGCTACAATTTCACACACAGTATTTCACACAAATTAGAAACATACCTGGAACGTCAGTGCACAGACCACTACAGGTTTTAAGTACTTTGATTGTACTTTTAGAGCGCCTCATCTAGTCACTGCTTGATACCCACGCAGACGCTCTGCAATAGAATTAGGAGCTGCAAAAGGAGGCGCTAAAAAACTGACAGTGGATGGATGGACGGACGGATGGAAGGTAGGAGCGTCCCCTTTGAAACGGGGTGATGGCAGTTGCCACCATGCTCAGCTTTTTATGCTTTTGTTAACTGTGTTGCAAGTTATTAAAATTCGCCATTTTCTTTAAATACGTCTTCCTACCCTTTTAACCTTATGTCACCTCTCTGCTTTTGAGCCACCAACCTTCCAATCGCTTTTTGCTAATTTTCACCGCATATTTATTTACATGACTATTGTTATCTCTAAACCCTAGGGCCTCGGGAAGCGTGACTGTGCCCGCATCGACATCGGGATGGATACCATCACATTTTAGTATGAGGTGTTCTATTGTTTCTACAGATTTACCACACACAGTACATGTGTCCTCGTTATATTTCTTTTTATAGCTCCGCGTTCTAAGACATCCTGACCTAGCTTCAAAGAGTAGGGTAATGCCTCTTGAGTTATCATAAAACGCTTCCTTCCTGATCTGCTGTTTCCAGTATCGATATAGTTCAACACTATGCTTTTTTTCCGTTGAATTTATCCAATTTTTACCTTCCGCGTTTTTAACCTGTCGTTTAATGCTCTGTCTTTCTCCGTCCTCGTATCTGGCACACTTACTGGTTAGCTTCCTGGTTCTTTTCCACCACTGTGAGTCAACGCTCTTTCTGTATAGGTATTTAAATACCTTAGCTGCCCACCTGTTATCGTCCAATTTCCTCGGGTGTCTTTCGTATACGATTTTACTCTTAGCCTCCCGTGCTTCCAACGATGCCCAGCCCATATCCCCCTGTACTGCCTCGTTTGTAGTTTTCCTGTGGGCACCTAGTGCTAATCTTCCAACACCTCTCTGATTTACTTCTAGTCTCGACTGAACTTCTGCCCTTAAGCACAGGACCGCATTCCCGAAAGTAAGCCCCGGCACCATTATTCCTTCCCAAATACCTCTCAGTACTTTATACCTGCTGTACCCCCACAATGCCCTATGTTTCATTATCCCGGGATCTCTTCGCCCTTTTGCTATGAGAGACTGTTCGTGCTTTTCCGTGTACATCTGCCCTTTGTATATCCATATCCCGAGATATTTGTATTCGACCACTCGGGGTATTTCATGGCCTTGTATTGTAAGCTCCTGATCAGTGGTATTGTTGAAAAACATCCCACCGGACTTAGCTGCATTAAAACTGAAACCTAAACTGTCTCCTTCGTCTCCACAGTAATTAACCAGAGTTTGCAAATCTTCCTGGCTATCTGCTAACAGTACAACATCGTCCGCATACATTAAACCCGGTAGTCGTTGCTCAACAACCTTTCCGCCTAATCTGTACGACAGACTATACCCTAGATCGCTTCCTTGTAGCCTTCTTTCCATACTTATCATATAAAGCATGAACAGCAGCGGTGATAGAGCACAACCTTGCCTTAATCATTTGTGTACCTCGACAGTTGTACTCTTAATTTCTTCCCACGTTATTTCAACATTACTTTATCGATATATTTCCTGTAGGAAATGAATTACCTCATGACCGATACCTTCATCTTTTAATACGTTCCACAGCAGTTCCCTGTTCATGTTGTCGTATGCACCGCTTATGTCCAGGAAGGCTAAATACAGAGGTCTATTTTCCGCCTTAGGTATTTCTATGCACTGGGAAAGCACGAACAGGCCATCATCTAAGCGCCTACCACTTCTGAACCCGTTCTGAAGTTCTCCGAGTATTCCATTAATTTCTACCCATGACTGCATTTTTAATTTCACAGCCTGCATCGCCAGTCTATATATAACTGATGTTATCGTAATTGGTTGGAAGGATTTTATGTTCGTTTTATTCGTCTTTCCCTTTATAAATCAAATTCACTTTACTATGTTTCCAGCTGCGCGTATTTGCTTATTTGTTATGAGTGCCTCCAATGCTTTTATCAGCATTTCCTTGTTTCTTGGGCCAAGTTCATTAATTAACTTGATTGGAATTTCGTCTATCCCTGCGGACATGCATTTTGGAACATTTGCTGCCGCCTTTTTCCAGTTAAGACTGGTCAGTTCTAAGCTGTTTTCTATTGTGTTATCCTGTGTTGCTCCCTCATTTGGGGCGATTACCCTATCGTCTTTCCTAAATGACTCAGCTATAACTGAATCAATGTAGTTAACAGCGTCATCTCCCTCTAAACATTTTCCATCGGCATCGTGAATCTGTTCCTGCTTTCTGTGATTCGCTTTACCCAGCCAGCTTATATGGTTCCAGAATTTTCTTGACCCCGCTTTAGTTGCATCGCGAACTTCAGCCAGCCAGCGATCAGAGGACTGCTTTATTTTAGCCTGGACGAGGACCTGCAATTGTTTCTTTTGTCGATAAGATTCCCATTGTTGGCCTATTTCCTCTTCAGATAACTGCACCCTCTTTGCTTCTCTGTGTTCCCGTGATGCCAACCGTCGTTGTTCGATGGCCTCCCTAATTTCCTTATTCCACCAACTTCGTGGCTTCGCCTTTCCTCTCGAGCAGTTTACTCCTTTTACTTTTTATTTTTGTACTAATGCGTAATTATAACTGATTATAATCCCACTTTTCCATGGGATGTTTCTCTATTGCTTCCTCTATGTGGGCCGCTATTTGCGCTATTTATTCGTCATTTAATTTTGCTTACTCTTTTTGACATCCCTGCATTTCTCTTTTGAGCAGGGCTCCCAGCTGTAGACGCACAACAAATAAAACCTGTTGCTACATGATCAACCGTTTCTTCGTCCGACTGGTACCAGGTCAAATTAGGATGCACATTTTGCAAGACCATCATCAGCGGTGTGTCCTGCTACAGTTTTAACTTCAGCCTTCACTTAGTGTTATTGCACAATTTGAACGTTGCTGCAAACCCATTATGCTGATGATGTGATTATCCACTTTGAAACCAGGAGGTGGCAAATCTCGCCAAGCTTCTTTCAACTTTCTATAGTGTGCATGTTTTTAAATACATTCATACCCTAAGCTACATTTACTGCAGTTCGCTGACGCACGGAAACAATCTATACAACGCGGTGTATTGTTTATAGACATTGTTATCTCCATATAACACGTCTAACCTATTAATTGCGTAATATGTAGATTACGCGCCGAAGCTTAATGTGGCATGATTATAAATCTACACAAACGAACACTACAATATAGGACCCTGACCCGCTTTACGGACGGATTGTAAAGCAGTGCCTCGCACCGATGGTCAAGGCGGCATGCAAAAAAAATCCTTATTGTGTATCGTACTTTCACTAACTGCTGCACGTCCGATCAGCCCCGTAGACTGTTGCGGAACTAATTGCGACATAGATCGTTGTTCGAACTTGAACAAAAAAAATATAAAGGAAAAAAATTATATAATTGTCAGTAGAGGAAATTTGAAATGGCTGGCGGGAGATATAAAATTCGCCAGTAAACACCTAGCAGCCTGGTGTTCCTGGTCTTTGCAGTGCAGCTATAATAATGAATTAACTAATGTTGGCGCAAGACAGTGGTAATTGGAGCTCGCAGGGAGAGGCCTTCGTCCCGCATTGGACATAATACAGGATGATGATCTAATGCATCAAAGCATCTTAACATACATACGGCAAGTACCGTATCGGATACAATTATTCCGCTTATATCTTGTATATGCACCTCTAATAATTTTCGCCTCAGTACCTTGTATCTGCATCATGGTGCATGTGCAAAGTATATCTGCCCAGCCCTGGCGATTGGGAACTGAAATCACCGTAATGGAGCGGCAGAAGCCACAGCGTGCACCGGAAAGACATTCCCAGAACGCGCAACTGTCGAAGCCCGGGTTAGAAGTGAGATAACGACCCAGCAGGGCGTTCTTCCCACGTAGCGCCACCACAGATGACAGCTGTTGAAGGCGATAACGGTGCCGCAAACTACTGAGATGGCGCGGCAGTTGCGGGCCCCTCGAGGGGTGGAGGTGGAGAGGGGATCCATCAGATCACAGTCCACACAAGTGCAGTAAAGGCAGGGGACGTCCGGGTCGCGGACAGCCAAGTCTGCGCCAGTTTGGGTTCGCACGCCGCCATTCTGTTTTGTCTCGTCTAACCGAAACAGTCTGCATTCAATGCTGATGCGACAGAGAAACCGCACGACGGCACAGTGAAACTCGCTCCCCCTCTTCCACCCTCTGCCCCCCCCCCCCCCAGCGAGGCTTAGAGCGGAAATGGTTGTGGTACACACGGTACGTATGCGAGGTTCAACGGTCGGACAGAGGTTAGGATCCTGTGCAGGAACGGAAACGTTGGTCTTGCAAACGTTTGTGATCCGCGTCGTACTTTTTTGTTGTTCACACACAAGCACAGCGAACGGTTGTGCTCGCTCCTCTTTAGCGTAAGTTCTAAAGGCTCTCTATTGAAGCAGCGCCGAAAAAGAGTAGGGAAGCGTTCTTTCAACGCGTCTGGCGAACGCATACTTCGCATTCCAATGACGTTGACCAGAGCGCAAACAAATACCCGCTGGCAGAACGAGAGAAACGGTGTCTGCAAAAAGAAAAGAAACGCAGCGCCTCACAAGGAATGCCCTCGTTTCCACTAGCGTCCTACCGACCACACAAATTTTTTAACACAAGCAAGGAGGAGGACAAAGGGGGAGAGGGGCATTTTAGGCAAACTACTCTGTAACAAGCAAGTTTCACGCTCGAACAACATGATCACGCGACTTCCGTCGCACACCGATGCCGAAAGGCGCACGCGCGCCGACTTGTTCGGTTTAGGCGCGCATATTCGGGAGATTAGTATTTCAGACCGCGACGGCGGTTACGTGCAAAGGCTCAATGCAGGCCGCCTCAGAACTTGGCGAGAAAGAGGGGGCAGGTATCACGTCGCCCAGAGGCTCTCGCGCGCGACACTCGGGCGGACCTCGGCGGGCACAAAGCTGCGAGTCACGCTGCGCTCGTAATGGCGCGCGCCCGCGACCCCGATTCGCTCGCGGGCTGTTGTACGAGCGACACCGCGCACGGCCGAGTGGCCCCACGAAGACAGCGCGAGCCTTGAGGGCGCTACAGTCGCCTACGCTTCCTGGGGACCAGCAGGGTGGCCTTTTCGACGTAGTGCGTGGTCCAATATGGAAGCCACCGCTAGCAGATACGCTTAAAAGGGGAGGGGGCAATGCTCCTTCGCGAAGCGTTACGGGGCAAAAAAGAATGAGCAGAGCGGTCGCGCATGACAGACCGGCATCGCGGACGTTGCACGTGCTGCATGGGGCCCGTTCTGACACAATCCAATGCGCCTACTACACGACAGTTAAAGGCGCAGATGCAAGAAAAAAAGAAATCGCTGGACTTACGCGACTTTGCAGAACCCCAACTGAAATTCCAATGAAGGCCGAAGCGTCGGACGCGCTCCGTGTTACCCGTTTCCTGGAGAACTCTTGCGATGCTCTTGTGCCCCCTCCTGCCGACTTTCCGCGCGCCATAGCTGCTGCGCCAGCGGCGTTGAACGCCAGACCGCTTATATTTAATGCTCTCAATGAATACTTCTAAACTTGTATACCTTTAAAGAATGATTCAAAGGTGTACAGTACAGGGTCTCGCATATACGTGTACAAAGTATCAATCACAAACGGTGAAACGTTTGCTTACAGAAACGATCAAATTCACAAACAGTTCCAACAGCGCCCCCAAATAACCTACAGCCCTAAATTTATCCAAAACGTCCCTCCAGAACGCGCATTTTATTTCTACAAAGATTATGGTAGCTAATGGTAGCTTATGGTAGCCATGGTAGCTAACAAACGGCATTTTTTTTTTATCCACTGGCAAACTTATTGTCCCACGGCGTCCTGAAAGGACCTACAACTTCGAAATTTCTCCAGCATATTCCTTACTTTATTCCTATCAAGTCTAATAGATGCGACATAAGAAATGATGCAACGTTGAACAACCGACGGAGTTTCAAAGTGGCATTAAGCGAACTTTCGTAACTTCCCACAACGCGCCTAATTACTCCCAACACTTCTAATTTAGCCATACATCAACCTTGACATGCCCAACATCCCCTGTAAATTTCGTTGCGATGCCTCGAATAGTTGTCTCAATTTCCGTCGAGATATGGAGCGGACGCTCTGGAGCGAGGATTCCCATGCGCCGCATCCAATAGAAAGAACAGATTCGCTCTAAAAATATATCTATACAACAGCTGTTTAGGCAAGAGCGTCCTATTAAAAGATGAGTAACGGCGGGGTTCTTTACGCAGAGTAATTAGGCCGCAATATCGACCGTGAAAGTTTACGGAACACCTGAGAGGAATTTCCTCGCCGCTAACTCAACGCACGCAGGGCCAGACTATGTGCGCTGGAACAGCGAGGAAACCAGCCTCCACGGCTCTAGACTTGACGTGAACATTTGCTCCCGCTATCTGTACGGTACAGTGTCTTTAATTTATGCCTGATCGAAATAAGGTATTCCACTATCAACCCCGACTCCAGAACGTTACCCATTAAATCCGTTCATCACGACGAATAAAAGCTCTCCTTACGCTACATTGCAAAGAAAGGCTCTAGCCAGCAGCTGGTCACCTGCCGTTCAAATCAACGTCCAGCTCGGCCGAATTACTGCGGCCATCCGCAAAATGCCCATACGTCGCTGAAGCAGCGGCAATCTGTAATCGAGATGTCCACACTGCGGATCGCGATAGATGCACCCAAAGCGGACTGCACTAAAATACAAGGCGACTATGAACCACAGAAAAAGGGACGCACAGCATCGCACACTGCCAGTACAAGAATAAAAGAAAAACCACGGGCATCATCTTCGGGACAAGTGCTATGCGCCGGCCGGCTATCAATCGGCATTTAAGGCCCGGTATGGGCGCGGCAGACGTGCTTTGCCGTGTACCGTGCACCCTTTGAATAATATAATATTTGGTAACGCGTTAGTAGCTGCAAGCAAGATGAGAAAATTTGCCGCAGTTACCGCTCAAACACTATTACTAAGCTAGTCTTGCACGTGGTTATTATGAGCGGTCACAGTGCAAGGTTCAGGTGAAGTGTAGTTTATCATTACGTTGGGTTTGAAATTATGCGCCACCTCGCGCAGCAGATATGTGCCAAGCATAATAGAAACTCGTGTTCCCAACTTTGTTTACGCTAATAACATATGTGCTTGGCGGTTCTAACTGCTCCCCCAAAAGCAAGACTGTGTTCCAATACTCGCCGTACACGGCAAAGCAGACGGCTAAAGGGACAGCGGCTATCTTTAAGTCTCGTTCCAATTCTCACGAAGACGACAAAGTAGGAAGCTTCGAGAAGACAGCATCGACGTCACGACCTACGGAACTCCAGACCTGCACAGATCTCCCTGCTTCAGCACGCCTCGTCTAGTTCGCCCCTTTTGCCTTTAGGGACAGGGCGTACAAGCAGAGTGGCGCTAGTTATAACCTATACGCTGTCTGCTCCGGCGATCTGTTCAGCGCTCGCGCTGCCATTTCGGCAGGCACAAAGCGCTCGTATTGGTGGTAAATGAATAAATTCACAAATATAAGTAGAAAAAATTTTGCGAGTGCTTTGCGTTTGAATTGTGAAATTAGAAGGAGCGGTGCTAGAAAGGTAACAACGAGCATATAGGCGGCAGCTGCAATTCTAGACGGCATAAATTTTCCTTTCCTAGCCTCCGTAAGGCTGGAAAATTTGTTTCAAAGGATTCATAGGATAATCTAGCTTTTTTTAAAATTTGATTACAGATAGCCTAATGTCGTAGATGACATTGGGATATACTGCTATGTGCCGTAGTGAAAGGCAGAAGATCTGAAGTACTGCACAAGTAAGTGCTGCGCCCATATGTGCAATAAATTGAGCGAGTCTGTTTCAACGAAAGGTGAGCACAGCTTGTTTTTAATGTTGTTGGATGTCTAAATCAGTAGAAAGCGTGTAAAAGCGATCCCAGTGCTTTGTGACGTACTGCACTGCAGGCCTTGTGTCACGGAACTCTTTTCAAACTGCGAAGCTAGCTTTTCTGAACTCACGACGCATTCACGGACAACTTTTAAGAGTTAAAATGAGTGGTAATCGTTCTGTCGCCGAACGTAACGGTGGTTTCCAGTTTTTAAAGGGCGCAGAAGCGAACTTTACAACGCATGTAGAATGAAACTTTGGTGTACTTTACGAACTCTATGAACAATGTGACTTATAATAATGTGCAAGATCTGTGCGGTTTGCTACTGCCTGTAAAATGCAATAGGAGCGGCTATTTAACGCTACTTTAGAGAGCAGCGGACTACACGCGCCGACATTTTTCAGGTTCGGGCAGTCAACTTTTGGAGCCAAGTGACCGATCGAAGCCTTGACATTGTCACTGTGTTCGCAAAAATCAACTAGGCAAGCAGTTCATCACAACACAACGCCGCACCAGTGAACCGTAGAGTAGCGGACGAACAGGTTGTACAAGCGGCACCAACGGTTGAACGAGGGTGGGCGCAAGCGGCTACCATAGAAGCCGGATATCTGTGCAGGTCTGGAATTCCAGTAGGTCGTGATCTAAGTCAATAACGATGCAGGCTATTTTCCTGTCCAAACAAGGTGGCTGCTGAACAGGACGCCTGCAAACCCGACAGGAAGGTTGTCTGCGCGCAAGAAAACGTTGACACCCTATTCTACGCCTTTACTATGAACTACACCGTGTTTTTGTACGTTCGTAGACGCAAAGATTAAAAATACAGAAATGAAATTTTTTCTCAACCTTTCTGTTTTGACGCCGCGAGGTGGCGTCCCGTCGCAGAAGCGTCGTCCATACGTCTTCCAGACGACTCGAAACGCGTTCCATCACATGGCCTCGAGGCTGTCTCCTTAGCCGTCTACGCAGGCTGTATCCGATACTGGCCAGAATATGAACACACCTTATATAATATATATGTATGTATATATATATATACACACACACATACACACACACACACACACACACACACACACACACACACACACACACACACACACGTGAGATAATTTGCGTAGTAGCGCATTTGTAGTATTGATCTCCCGCTTTTCTCCCTCTCATCTGTACAGTGTAGCCATGCGCAGCTTAACGTTACTAGTATGATTGACGTGCCATTAACATATTTATGGTGCAATGGATACAGCGAAAAAATTGGCTCTTTTTCAATTTTATTTAACATCGATATGCTTTTAGAATAGAAGCGACTTCGCTACGGACATGGTAGTTGTCTTTACAAACCGGAAAGAATGATGCAGCTGCGTTAGTAACGGTACTCTGGAGTTGGCAATTTAAGCTCATTATTAACGGTTACTACTAAGTAAATATTACTAACGTTACTAACAGGAGTTAACACGTTAGTAAAATGTGTGACGACGTCCAGTTACTAACACCTAGTAACTTACGACCTGCGAATGTCAGTGACCGCGGTGCAGAGCTTAAAGGCCAACTGCAACAAACTTTGGTCTAAGTTGGTTATAAATTAGAAGTACACACCACTAGTTACAAAAATATGTGGGTGGAGATGATGACGATGATGCCTGATGTGAATCTTATTAGGCTGTCATATAGATCTTGGCTACTAGGCGCGAAAACACACGACACAAGGAAGGAGACGGGACAGAGCGCCACTTACAACTGCTTTTATTCGGAGGCACACCACACACTTATATACCCGTCTTAGACGCAAGGACACAATCACATCAAGATTGATATGGACGCGCACTGGTTAAATATTTCTTTTCAGCCATATATAAAGATATTGACGGGTCGCTGACGCACATGCTTCCTTTCTTTCCGATAAAGAAAGCTTCAATCACTTCCCGAGCTTTTTGATCTTTACTTTTTGCCAGAATTCGCGCCCCTTCAAAACATGGCTCACAAGAGCGTGATGGGCAGGACTTAATGTGCTTCGGGATGTTTGGCCCTTCTTTATCTTTTTCTACATTTCTCTCATGTTCCCTAATTCGGTCGTTAACGCAGCGCCCCGTTTGCCCTATGTAGGAGCGCCCGCATGAGAGGGAGATTTCGTACACAACGCCTTCGTTGCACTTCATGAACGGTCGCGCATGCTTGGTGCCGCATCCATTTTTATCGTCTCGTATTTTTTCGATACGAGAACAAAGGCTTCTTAGCTTTCGGGGGGCTGAAAACATAAGTGTGTGGTGTGCCTCCGAATAAAAGCAGTTGTAAGTGGCGCTCTGTCCCGTCTCCTTCCTTGTGTCGTGTGTGTTTTCGCGCCTAGTAGCCAAGATGAATTGTGACCAACTCGCCCAACAAGACGTCCTTTTATGTCATATAGATACAGCTATTTACGTTCTAAGGCTGCTGTTTGCAACACTGCCTCACTGCAGTGAAGCTGTTCATCTACTCTCAGCCCCCAATAGGAAAACTTCTCCAGACAAGCTACGAAATATTGGTCAGATCGTTTTCTTCCCGGTCACAAAAGTTGTAAATTCTCTTTAAACGTCGCTTTCCTACCACAGTCAATAGCAATGTCCAATCAATCGACAGTGCTCCTTTCCTGCAGGAATTGTTGATTGGTCTCAGATTTGACAGTAATCTTTCCCACGACATGACCGCCACAATTATTGGCTCATGTACGTCATAATTACTTTGCTCAAAATCCTACCGCTGGTTCTTCGTAATATTAAAGATTGAGCAATGTCATCCATCAGTAATACACCACTTATTATTTACTGAACGGTAGCTGCGTCACATTTGTGTTCAACCTAATACGATTTTCGCGAAGTGTCTTTTTCATGAGCGAAGTCCCTCTGCAAATTCTCACGAAATTCTGTGTTCTCGCAAAGCCAAGGGGGTTTCGTTGTCCTAAGTAGCCAGTCAGGGAAATATATCTTCTGTAATCAAAATTGAAGATGAGCAACGAACATCCGCAGCCAATATTTACGCCGCCGTTAATAGGCAGAAATGTACCGCGAGGAAGCTGACAGCAAAAGGAGCACGGCCTCAAATCGAGCCGAACAAGTCGAGCAGTGAGACGCCAGTTGCGGGCGGCACAGCAGACGAGCGGCGGCCACTTCACGCAGCCTGCTTGGAAAGACCACTCGACTGTCGACAGCACAACACGAAGGCGACCCAGCAATTTACCGCATTCGCGCAAACGAAGGCGCTAAGCACCGCAAATAGCGCCTCGACATGCAAGTTCGTACAAACGGGTGGCGTTATCACACCGAGGTGGGCGATCACACACTCGTATGCGTGGCACAGAAGCTGCCGTACTCTAAGAGACACGTTGTAATTGAGATTCAAGTAAATATTTACAATTTCAGCGTTTCTGTTGAAGTTGCGCGAGAGAACCGCCAGACGTGACGCTTCATGCATGCACATACCTAATTAGCGGAATATTACTCCGCAGATATTCATTACAAATGTAAATAACTGAACACTTGAACAAAAAAGAAAGTGGCAGACTCCAAGATTCCCTTAACCCAATTACGGAGTTACCCAAGGTCCACGCCACGGCTGCCGCTGTGCGTAGATGGGGAGCGCCTTTTGCCGTGGCAGCATACTGCACTGATGATAACGAGTAATCGCGTGCATATGATATACGTTATATTCTCGCACCCACTATGCCGAAGCCCTTCACACTGCGCGTCATTCTGCGCAGGCAGGGGAATCTGCCAGCTTATTTCATTGTTTTTTTATAACAGTTCATCTCAGTAGAAGGCGGACGTATAGCAGTGGTTAGAGTATTATGATTGTAGTCGCCAGGGTGTCGGAGCGAAATGTTTCTGGTTTCAGCTTCGTTCCACTGAAAAAAGTTCCGTTCAGGTTCTGCTTCGGAACGAAAAAAAAATTGATCCGTAGCGGTTCATAGCGGTTTTGGTTCGCAAGCAAAAATTTTCGAAGCAGTACGATAAAAAGTTAGTATTTATTTTTCTTAAGTGAATTATGAATTCTGAGATTATGCTCAGTGCCTTCAGTCAAGGCACTGGAGCATAATCTCAGAAGCAGCACGTCAGCGAGTGTACTCGCCGAAATGCGAGAGCACTGTTCCGATAAAACGAACTTGAACGAACATAAACGATAAAAATTCGGTAACAAAGCGTTGTAACCGTAGAAAACGAAACGATAAGCTCTTCAACGCGCATGCCCTGGGTTTTTGCTACGATGCCGATCTGCCAGTGCACCGAGCGGCAGGCTTTGCCTAGTGGAGCGCTCGACCGCCTATCGCTCGCACTATCTGTCCCAGATGTACGCTAATGCGGAGCCCCGAGATACGACATTGCCCGACGTCGGCTGTTTCGAATTGCCGAATTTCCCCTTGAACTGAAAACCGGTAAAAATATTTCGGTTTCTCTCGCAAAGAAAACGTTTCGTCAAAAATATCGTTTTGTTTCGTTTGTCGTTTTCGTTCCAACACATTGGTAGTCGCGCAAGCTCTGGTTCTATTCACCACACCAACGTGTTTTTCTCTCTCTCTCTCTCTCTCTCTCTCTACGAAAATCGAAATTTCTGCGAATGGACGGACACGTTCTGTCCACCGCCTAGCTCATAGCTGTGCTTTGCAGTTAAAGGCGATGCTAACTTGTGCTTCGAACACGACGGTCGAGACAAAAGCCAGCGGTCGCGCGTGATCTGACGATCTTCGCTGCTGTCCAGTGCGTGTAAAACGCGGCCCGCGAGCTGCTGCTGACGCCAGTAACCCCCGGTATACCGAAGCGCGTGCAGAATGGATGAGCTCTGCCACTTGTACTGCAGCGTGCAACAAGCGCTCGACTGTGGCTAGAGAGCGACGCGAGAAACGAACCTCGAGACTGCCGCTCGCCCAGCACGAACGATTCCACGGCAGCTCGTTCCACACTACTCGCCGCAGCGGCTCGCTCGCTACTACGAACGGTGGCACAACTTGCGGACGCGTCGCCGCAGGAACGGAACGTGCGATGACTCAACGCCGGGGTATGCGAATACCGTTTTCTTATTATTTACACATAAGCTCAGGTTGTAAACCTGTTTCCGGCAAAAGGGTTTTTGATTACTTTCCTTTTTCCTGGCGAGTAGTCTCGCACAAACGATCGTATAAGCGACAGAGAAAATGTCACAAATGCGACGCATGGCCTCAATACGACAGAAAGCTTCAGTGTTTTAGAGCACGACACACTAGCCGTTAAACTCCCCTCCGCAATACGAGAAGACTCCACGCAGCTGAGATCACGACAGCAGTCACTGGGTGACGAGTGACATTAAAGGCGCGAGTGCAAAGTCACCGGAATGACCGACATTTTTGCTTAAGAGCCACAACCACCGGCCAGCTCACGAAACGCCCCTAGAGAACACAGCCGGGACAAGGTCAATTTACACGGCCGCGAAGGCGAGGCTGAAATGCAGTTACAAACCAATGAGTAGCGACATCCATTACGGCCTTACGAATGAAGCGCGGCTACATCTGGCGGGGCAAAACAATTGATAAACATTATGCATCCAATACGTCAGCAACTGAAATATTTGAAAAGCACAGACAATGTCAGAATAGTAAAATGTGAAGACACAGGCTGTTTGCTTCATTTAAGAGTACGAAACTGCGCAGGCTTTCTGAAGTGTGCTCGTGGCGAGGCGTGCTGTTTGTTATATGCAGAGATTGTATGAGCCTATTTAACGCTGTAATGTCGCCGAAATTCTTATGCGTAGCCATAAAAGGTAATGACAGCATATGTAGTATTCACCTTAGAATATTTTATCAGTAAGTTTACTTTTTAACCGACTTCTCACTAAACATGTTTTAGCTATGTCTTCAGTACCAGAGAAGATAGAGAGAGAGAGAGGAAAGGGGAAAGGCAGGGAGGTTAACCAGAGGAGAAGATCCGGTTTGCTACCCTACGCTGGGTAGAGAGGGGATGGGGAGGTAAAGAAAAACTACAGGTAGCAGGCGTGCTGTGCTAATGAAAATGAAGGTGTTATTTGTGAATTATTTCATTGTATTGTTATCCTCACATCGGAATAACATGCTTGTTGGTATTAAGGACACATGCATGTGGTACTCAGTTCAAAATGTGGGTGAACCCAATGCTTGAATTCATGCAAAACCCACGTCTCACCGGTGTAACGTCCGCCGTTGTAGAATGTGGGCTATAAATACAGATCGGCCATTAACTATTAGTGTTGGATTGCGACGCGATGTTGTGACGAATATTCTCACGCTTCTTTTGTACTGTTACGTGCTCCGAGTATGTAGTAAATGCGATGTGATGTGAGCTGGCGCAGTAGACGACTCGGCGCACAAAGCTTGATTTTTTTTTTTTCCACTGAGAAGTTGACCCCGCCATATGTAGATGGCACTGTCATGCTTTTTTTTAAGTGCGCGTCCTACGCACTGTGGGAATCCATGTAAGCGAAGCTGTCAGTGCTGTTTGGTTTGATTGACGTTAATTATCTGTGATATTAACGGCGAATGTTTTATTTATTCAACGTTTAGTCCAATACGAAATCTGCGAGTTGATGTTAAACCTTACCTTGCGTGCACCACTGCTGTTTGTGTGCGTAGTACACAGTACACACAAGGAGACGTTGTGAGCCATTCTTCATAACCACAAGAGGGTTGAGCAATGGTATTGCCTCACATGGCACGTCGCGGCAAAAGCGTTGGCAGAATTATGGGGCTGTGCGTGCCAAAACCACAATCGGAGGCACGCCGTAGTGGCGGACTCCGGATTAATTCTGACACCCTGGTGGTCTTTAACGTGCATCAAAATCTAAGCGCCAAAACCCGGCTGCCGCGGTCGGGATCGAACACGCGACGTCGAGCAATGCTAGAGCCGCATAGCTACCGCGGCGGGCACAGGAGCGTTGATTGGACGTGCGACCGCTTCCGTAGTGTCGCCTTTCAGTAGTGTCGCCTGCCAAGCTCCTTTCATGCATATACATGCTTTGAAGCATCCCCCGACGCAGCAGTGGAAAAGTCAAAGGAAGAGGCAAAGAAAGATTCCCTTTAGACAGGCAGGACATTAGGCAAAACAACAAGAGCTTTGGTGGCGCAACCCACCACCCCATTTCAAAGGGGACCCTCGTAGCATCCATCCATCGAAGCCGCCATTCGAGGTCGTATGGGCTTCTATGGGAGTTTCCCTACCATGCGTACCTTGGCCGGGCCATTCTTGTTTAGTCATTCTAGCAGACGCCCACAAATGTTTGATGACGTGGGGTGATAGGCTGTGCGTGGTCGCATACGTCGTCGGAAAGATAAAAAAAAATTAAATTATGGGGTTTTACGTGCCAAAACCACTTTCTGATAATGAGGCACGCCGTAGTGGAGGGCTCCGGAAATTTCGACCACCTGGGTTCTTTAACGTGCACCTAAATGTCGGAAAGATAGATGAAGAAAAAAACACCACTTGAAAAGAGGAATTCAGACCTTTCGAAACGAACTACACCCTTGTAAACACGTAACGTGCAACGTAAGCTGATGCGCCATTGGCGGCAATTTTTGGATGCGCGATACCACAAATCATATAAGTGCCACAAACAAAAGCGCAAGCTAAGCGACGACGCTGAAATATTTGGCGACATCGCCGAAACGAATCACTGAGCCGACGGCGGCCCGAGGCCCAGCAATACTGACACGACGAGCCGCTATTCCACGCTCTCCGACTGTTCTGAAATCCTGCAGCTAAGCCGAGCAATTCGGAAATCGGGATGACCGCAGCTGGGGGTCAAGCAGCCGCGGACATCGACCTCCAATCTGCATGCTTCGTGCCATGGTTGGGTTCTTTTTTCCTGGCACTGTTGGCAAGCCCGCAGTGTTGGAAATATGCCGATTTATCGTGGTATGCGCAAATGTATAGGGGCACCAGGCGCTTATCCAGGATAAATTGTAGTGTTACCAAACGACGCGTGTTTTAGGCGACAAGGGTGAGGCACGCTATACGCTACCAGTTACCTGGTTTGAAGTCTATATAACTGACCTATCTTTTACTGCGCAAATTTCATTTTGCTGGAAACTTGGACGAAAATTGCAACTATATCTCGCTAGTCACGAAAACGGATGTGTTAGTGTATTTACGCAATCTGATTTATCACTTCCATTAGATTTAAACCTACGTGCAATGAGCACCCAACAAATACAGTTACCCGAATGTGAGCAATTTCTAACGTTTATGCCTCTTGTGCCAGCTGAAAATGTTAACATGGCCACTGCTCACTGTTGAAATTTTCAACGTTTCAAATGTGTCTGCAACTTTCTTTTTTTCCGAGTGAGGCAAAACTTGGTGTACAAGCACCACTACTCCTGGTCCGACGTGCACCAACAAGGAGCTGGCATGCGATTCTCTCTCCGGCCGAAGCTGCTCTGGGACCGTTCCGGAGAGGCCTACGTCATTGGCACGCAAACAGGAGTGTAAAGAAATCAGTCTCGGAGGCCTCACACCTAGAGAGCAGCGCCCAGGGCAGGCGGCCCACATTCGACCACACAGGCAAGCTCCCGAGGCGCAGGGCACGTGCGCTAAACGGAAACCACAACAGCAGAAGCGTCCAGCGGCGCCTTTAAGACGACCTCGTTCGCACGCGCCGGAAAACACAAGGGTGCGCGTGCTGCCCATGTAGAAGGCGCTTTCGATCGCGCAAAGCAGTCACGTCAAGTCGTAAAGAAATGGGTCACACGCCACGTCGGCCACACCGAGCGTGGCTCTAGCCCGTGCGGAGACAACAAAGCGGCTCCCTGTAACCACCGAAGAAGCGGCACGCCGGCCCCGGCGCGGTTCAATCAGCCCAACGACTCGGGTCCAGTAGTGCTGCAGCAAAGCCCAGGCTGGGTGCCCGAACATTCTGGACAGGCGGACAGCCGTGTATTGATCAACCGAAACCGGGCTGCGCCCTTGTGCCTGGCGGTTGGCGCGCGCTTACGCACAAGAGGAACCGGTACATGCCGAACAAACAGCGACAGCGCAAGATATGGCACAGCATCGCCCGCTTACGTAAGCTGAGTTCATCGGCGCCGCTAAACAACTAGTGCTCCTGCGGGAAGCACGCACTGGAACACTACCGCAAAGCCACACCGCGCAACTCGTCCACTGGTGCAACAAGCGCGCGCAAGTCACCCTTTTACCCCGATAGGAATGCTCGGACCGTCGCGCGAAGGTCGGCCAAGCGGAAGGCGGCGGCCAAGCCTGGCACGCTGCCCGCTGAGTCACCTATACAACCACAAGGACTACAGAAGTGGCGGCAGCACGTTCCCACAGACCGCACTGCCCGACACCTTCCGGAAAGCCTGCTTCCCATTGTGCTGCACAATGACTCCTAACACGATGACGGACACTGCAAGCCTTGCAATGTAGCGCCGTAAGCGTTCCTCGCCGCTCACGGACGAACCGGTATGCAGGCCTTGCGAAGAGAAGCTCGTGTTTTACAGCAACTGACAAGATACAGAATAGCAAGAACCGTGTTAACACGAATAACGAGATACATTAAGACGCAGGAATGTTAGAAAAGGCACCTGCCGCTATTTAAATGCGACGCCACTCGTTACAAGCAGCAATATACAGGAGCGGACAGTGCAAGTTTTGGTAACGTACACATCGTAGGCCTCCCGGTGCGTTCAAGAAGCCTACAAATGGACCCTCAAAACAGCTTTGCTTTTTTTCTAGCTTAATGGCTGGTGCTCAAAGTCGACACCACTGAGTGCATGACCTAGAAGCAGAAAAAAGCTTCCGCACGCTTTTTTTTTTTTTTTCTCCGTCACCACAGTGAGATCGAGCGAGGATGCGCCGGCGCCCTCACGCGTGCAGCTGCGTGCGAGAGGAGGAGGAGGAAGAAACATTTATTGATGAGGCAAAAAAAAAAAAAGAGACGCTGGCTGCGCAGCGGTCGTGGACATCTGTGTGTAATCGCAGCCGAACCATGCGCAGAATCTATTTTACTGCGATTACATGACGTGTATCGGCGAAGGCGTTATGTAGTCTAGGCGACGTCAGAGCACCACTTCGAGGGCGAAAAGTGCACGCCCTTGCCACACGTCGTGCACAACGACCTCGAGAAAGCATTAGGCGTGCCCAAAGAAAAGCGCTACTAAGGTATACTGTTCACTCTTATAGACACGCGAACGATCGCGTACAACTTGGCCAGAGCTCATGGACGGCCAGTGACGACAGCGCTACGCGTGAAACGAGCGGCGCCCGCACATTTGCGTGCAGTGCCGTCGACCAATTCGTTCTGTGCCAAGCATTTAGCAGCGAGTAGACAAAAGCGGGCAACGCATTAAACAGGTCAGAGCGCATCACTCCAAGTTAAGCAAGCTGCACCTGTCAGAGGCTAATATGAACAGTAGTAAGATCTCGTGCTAGGCCGGTAGGCTGCCGACATTTTAAAGGCCTTCGTCGTTTTAACGAGAACTTTGACCTCAAAAGAAGTTCGAATTATAGCTACACAGACGAGTGGACAACACTTCGACAAAATCCCGCTGCAGTTGGGCGCGTGAAACATCTTTCGCGCACCAGCCACAGAGCTGACGGGACGCCCGAGGGCGACTGCCGTTTAAATGTGCCATCCATGGCGCAGAAGCTCACGCGCCGTAGAGTATGCAGATCCGTGTACGAGACCTTTGAGCGAACGCACCTCGCGCGCAAAACAATGCAAGTTCGTTACAGAAACCCCTCCCCCCGGGCGGAGTCTGTGCGCCGCGGCGCACACGAACGAAACGCACGAGATAAATCGTGCCACAGGCGTCGCTGCGACAGACTCGCCTGACGCTTGGTCGGCAGACCAAGCGTCAGGCGAGTCTGTCTGTCTGGCGTTGACAGGCGAGTCTGTCTGGCGTTGACAGACAGACTCGTCAGGCGAGTCTGTCTGTCAACGGGCTAGGCTTGCGCAACCGAGACGCGAGAAGGTTCGGCGGCAGCTGCGCCTGACCAAACAATCCCGTCACCTGCGTCGTTCCTAATATTTTATTCAAAACAAGGCAAACAGGCGCATCGATACGACGCCGAACGTGCAGAAAATAAAAATGGAGAAGTAAGCATCGAAGCTTGCCACGACGATCGTGCGAAATCGTTGAACGAGCACGGCTGCAGCCCGCTCACTCTTGGGAGCCACGAGATAACGCGCCCTCCCCTCGCGTTCCTCGATCACGGCGCCTAACATCAGACACCCAAGAATGGCTCCATTTTACTCGGCGCGCTCCGCGGCGGCAAGTGTTGGCGTTACGTCCAGATCGCGAGGAAGAATCGATGCCTGCTGGCAGACGCGCCTGGCGCGACCGCGGCGCTCCCCGCCCCCACGTGGACCGGCGATGCACTGTAGCCGCCCGTGACAGGCTGCACATGCGCGAAGGAGTCACCGCCTCGTAGGCAGGCAATCGACGCAAAGAGAAAAATAGTTACGCCAGTCTCCTCAGCGCAACGCAGGTGCCGACAAATCCAGCTGTTCTAAGACGACCCTACGTCGATTGGATGCCACGACCAGGGAGCAACGACCCGAACACTCTCACGCTCCACTGTAACTGGAGCGTGATTTTCGCGACTAACTCGGCGCGGCAGAAAACGAAACGGCAGCACGCGCAGATTACTCGATGGGCCGCGCTACAGAAAAATTGCACCGATAAGAGCGACGTGGGCACCGCCACGCATTCCTGTCAGCGTGATCAGACACGCAGAGAACATCTTGTCGTGCCATTATTTTCGCTTTATACTTTCAAACTGGCATCTCCGCGGCAACGCAAAGACTGTGGAGGTACTATGTGATTTGCCCGCACTAACGTCTTTTCCCGGTCCTTGCAGCCAAAGCGCTCAGAATCCCCAAAGCCGGAGTACTTTTCTATACTGCCACGCGGAAACACGCCGGCCTGACAAACCAAGCGCTGCCGCCTCTAACCGCCAGGCTAAATCTGCCGCTAACTTCCAGCATTTAAGGCGAGTTGCAAAATGTGTCTTTTATAGCGTGACATCTGCATAAGAAAAAAGAAAAAGGACATGATTAAAATCCATCTTTCCAATTAGCAAGCGCATTACACTGAATTTTACCTTAGTATCGTCGCCTTTAAAAGGAGCTTTAATCAATCCGTCAGGGCCATCCAATCATCCTGACAAAGTGCCGAATTTGGAAATTCTTGGGTGCGTTTCTGCTTTCGCATGAGGAAAATAATGCGCAAAACCCTCTACTGACGCTGAGCGCTGTTTTGACGAGTTTCCATTACGGAACCCTTAAACGCTTACTTCGGGACTAGTGTTTTTTGGCCAAGTACTGCCTCGGTCACGCATATGAAACAAACATGGTCGCGTTCTTTGTACGCGTGAGTGAAAGCACGCCGCCTCATACGACTTATCTCAAAACACCACTGTACTATGCCACGCATGGCCAGTATATTTTTTTCTACTGCCACCATTCAAATAAAATGAGCGAGAAGAATAAAAGGAACCAAGGGGCTAAATTTTTGTTAGCTAAAGCTACATCATGCCAACAGATAAGCCATGGAAAGCATAGGGAAAGTTTACTTACTTTAATTAAAATGCTGAAAAAAAAGGCAACGGGAAATAAAAGTGGGCGAAAAGACAACTTGCTGCAGGTAGGAGCCGAACCCACATCCTTCGCATTACGCGTGCGACGCGCCACACCATACAGCTACCGCGGTGGCCGTCCTTCCCGTCCGCTTTCTTGAGTATTTACTAAGGAGCACTTGATTGAAACACAGCTACACCGATCCAATATGACACTACACTCTTCCGAAAAACACTGCTCTCAGTACATTACGAAGCACGTATTAGAGCAATAGAGTTTCTTCTCGTACCTGCTCGCAATTCGCTCAGCCAAAATATCTGCCCAGGCCAGATCAGCCCCGTAAGGCCACAACTTGTATCATGGACGCCGGTTGTTGTGCTCCACGCATCAAAGGAGAGCTTTTAGCACGTGCCGTCCATACGGTAATCCTCTTTGTAAGCAGCTCCGTTTTGCCGGTCGAAAAGGTCAGGCGCTTCCTTTCTCCGTACGGTAATGCGGCATGGCTAAATCTAATGCACCGCAGCTGCACAAGGCCCTGTGAAAGCGCGTGTAGAGGCGGCATGCACTTTCAACAACGCGTCGATAGCGTAAAACACTGCTCATACCACGGTCGACCCCGGCAGCCGCGTACGGGCGCGCATCTAGAAACGTCGGGACACTACGGACAGGCGCATCCCATGCAGTGGTTCGAACCCTGCGCCATGACCTCAGACGGGACGGTGTGCTGGTGCTGCCGAACACCAGTGAGTGAGTGAAATAACTTCAATAGGTCTAGAGAACACGCAGGAGAGACCCCGCGCCACCCGGCTAGTCCCACGTAGGGGACCGCCAAGCCCAGCTTGACGGCCCGATCGCGGGCACTCTGGACGGCCAGGGTTTAGTCGTTGAGTTCGGGGCTGCCCAAGAGCGCAGCCCACCTATCCTCGCTGAAGGACGAGCCGATGGCTTCGCACTCCCACAACACATGGTCCAATGTTGCCGTTAGTCCACAGGCAGGGCAGTCCGCACTGGGATACCTTTCAGCGTATGTTGCATGAAGAACCGCAAGGTTAGGATACGCACCGGCTTGTAAAAGTCTAAGGGTCACCGCCCGTGCCCTGTATAAGGCGGGGTGCGGGAGGGGGAATGCCCGTCTTGACAGTAGTGTGAGGTAACCTCATGGAATGTGAGCAAGGATCCCTCGCGGGGCAGGGGTGACTGCGGAGGCGGCGCGGTCAGTGAGTCCTCGTGCGGACTCGTGCGCAGCCTCGTTAGGGTTAGAAGGAGCCCTCAGTCGACCCCAAGTTAGCGGGAAACCAAGTGATAGAATGTGGAGAGATACTTTTGCCGCTTTGTAGAATGCGAAGGGCCTGAGAGGAGACCATCTCGGTTTGGTAGGCCTTCATGACTGCCTTGGAATCGCTATATATTGCCTCTCTGCGACCATCGAGCACAGCCAGCGCGACTGCAACCTGTTCGGCTACCACGGGGCCTCGAAGTGCGTACCGTAGCGCAGCAAGTGAGCCTGGAATTGGAGTCGACGATGGAGACGGCGAATGCCTCTTGTTGGACATATGCCGCGGCATCCACGAAGCTTGCCACAATGTGGTTGTTGCGGACATGCTCGAGTAGAGCTGTACCCGACGTCTGCCGACGTTGTTTGCAGGATGCATATTGCGGGGAATGGGCACGATGTCGCGATGGGCGCGATATACCAGAACTTTTGCTGCCAGCTGTGAAATAGTGCGCCTTCGTACAGAGTAGTATTTAAGGGAAACAATGAGATCTGCCAAAGGGTCGGGCAGCCATCATCCGTCACCAAGTTCGCGAAGTAGTAACGTTGTTTGGTCGGCGAGTTGGTTCTTACTAGTGGGTGAAAGAAACCAGCGCAAAAACGCAAAGTAGTATTACGCATCGACATGACATTAGCAAAGTGCAGAGCCCGATGGCAAGCCGTTCGCATTCTCAAGTCCTGCAGCGACCACCACCAGACCCACATCGCGGAGGATAATTTCCCCGACCAGCGCTATCCCCTGCGGTTCAAAGCGCCCCATCTCCGCGACGCCGAGCACGACCACGCATGCAAAACAAACGCTGGGGGAGCTGGGACAACGCCGTAAAACACGCCGGCCGTCTGAAACACCCGAATGGTTGAAGCAGGGAATAAAAACAGCCAACGAATTTGCATATCGGTTGCGCGCCTGGCAAAGCGTGTCGTAGGCGCCATCATCGCGGCTCGCTCCCCGGCTGACGTGCCACCGGGATGGGGAAGAAAACGGCGCCGCGGCCACACGCGGCAGGCAAACAAAGCACTGATGCCGGCTCGAGAAGCCATCGCCCGGGTATCATATGCACGCCCGGACACTCGCCATTACCGAAAAACTGCGCCGGATAAAAGGAACGCGCATCGCTTGAACAAAAGCGGCCCGCGAGAACCGCAAATGGGGGGGGGGGGGGTGAAGTGGCCAGGAGGCAGCGAAAAAAGAAAAAAAAAAGGGGGGGGGGGGAGTTGCACAATGACGGGAAGGAAGCGGGCGCCGCCAGGAACAAAAAGCATCGCGGCCAGACTGGGAAAGAAGGCCGACAGCGCCGGGGCACCTGCGGCCACCGGCACTGTAGCCGGAGGCGCGACAGGCGATGCCCGGCGCTTGGACGCCGCCGGACAACGCGGTAACGGTTAAAGATACCGAGAAGAGACGCGCTTGCGCACCGCTTTCTATCTCGCTTCTCTCTTTTTGTGTGTGTTTTGCTTGTTTTTTGCTCTATATGCACGGTGGATGGAAGTAATCGAAAAGTGACTACTAGCCCAATCAACTTTCAAAAGGCCTCAGTTTGAAAATTGATCTGGCTACTTTCTTTCACGTTCCATCGAGCATTCGAACTCTCTTCTTCGAAGAGCGGAGACTTACTGACAATGTCCATTAATATCACTGACGAGGAACACCTTGGAATTAACGCAGGCAGTCTGCAGTTGCTTTACCGGGACCCACGAGCGTGCCCACTCCCCGATAGAGTAGCCCTCATCTCTTGGCTAGCCATTGACGAGGGGTGCAGAAAGCAACTTTAAAAGAAGCAGTCTGGACTTTTTTTCATGTACAGCTGTGAAATCAACAATGGATAGCATCACTGGAGGCCACTTCATTTGCATTAGCACTTTTCAAAGTGCGATTATGCACTACTGCAAGAAAGCTGCTGTATGCGTGTGTGCTTGTTCACGACAGTAATGTTCAATTCCTTGATAGGTAGACTGCACAGATTGGAGAACTTTTGCCTCTAATGTACCCATACAAAAACACTGCCATGCTTTCCCAAGAATGGAGGCATGCAGTGCAGGTGGCCAAAGAGGCAATGAAAGCACACTTGGGCTTTCATTTCTTGTCAAACATTTAGTTACACAATTTATCATGGACCAAATGGTCAGACCGCAAGACTATGTACACCTGACATAGGCAACCAGCACTCGAGCACCAGACACAAAAGTACTTCCAAGAGCTGGGTACCACCGTAGTAATAATGACAGACGGCGAAGGTATCAAAGTGTAGTGCCTATGATTTGATGCAAGTCACTGCTTTCAGCGATTCCCAATGTGAATGGGCATAGCTATAAACAGCAAACAAGCAGTAGGCACCACAATACCATGCAGCATTGCAATGCAGTTTTGAAGGCAGACCAATGGATTCACACTTCTGCTCCGAGTACCCTTGATTGCCTCAAATGCTACAATATGCTAAAAAATTAAACATTGCTGGTAAAGATTACATGCAAATATACCAATCAGCATTGATAACCTCAGTGTCCTGTGTATCTCAAGCGAAATTTCTGCAACTAAATGCATAGCAAACAATCAGTCAATGTAGCCCTTAACACTTTCTCAATCTCGTGCAAGTGACACCAAGTTAAAGGTGCCAGCCACAGCACATGACCCTGCTCAATGAAATCACAACATGAGAAGACTGCAAAAATACCATCCCACATTTTAGTCTCACTAACTTCTGGAAACTCTACGATTGCTGGACACTTTACAGCCGTGCCATTTGCATCACCAAAAATAGAATGTCACCATTCAATGCAGCCGGACATCACATGTGTAAAATGTGTTTGATCTACAATAGGTAGCCAGTCTCAGAGCGACAAGATGAATTGTATTTCATAGCAATAGAGTGAAGACAAGTCTTTTTGGCATTGCAGTCCTTCGTTGCACGAAGTGTCCATAGTTTATTTCCTTCAATTCCCTGTTAACTTGCTCAATCTGCACAATTATGAATCACATAGCCATTTCTATGTATAACAAAAGAACAAAAGTATGTAGCTCGTTCTTGAAGTATTTTCTTCACAAATCAATGTGCATTCTTTGAAAAAGTTTTCTGTGAGGTTGACTTAAATGGCTAAGAAAAATTGTTCTTATTCACAAAGCATAAACATGATCAAATTTGGTGCATTTTAACATGCTGTGAACAAAATTTCTGCCACTGTCCGAATACTTTAAGGAACAAATACAGCATACTTTCACGACCCCGCAATGAGATATGAACACGCAAAAACAACCTTACTGCCTGTAACTGCATTTGCAAACGTCAGTGTGCAAGAGGTCATGAAGTGTGGCTGTGCTTAAGTTGCTGCAACGAAATTGAAACTGCTCGATTGCCATGATGTGCGAGGGTTAAAAATGAATTGCTTACCAGCTCTTCCAGGGGACCTGGCCAGCACCCAGAAATCGATGGATTTCTCTTTATCCAGCTGCTCGTAGTCCCATTTCTCCTTGACGCGCACGTCGCCATTTGGGCTCACGTAGACCCAGCGATCGGGCTTCTCGAGCTCGAAGGTCTCGTCGACCGCCTTCTTGTCAAGCGTGAAGACAGTCTTGTTGACGTCACGGCCCTTGGTCTCTTCGAAACGGTACGTTTTCGTCGGCCGTATCGTGACCGTTGAGCGACGCACACGCGTCTGCTGCTGTTCATGTTCTAGGTAGCGCGGCGTGGGCGGTGCCGGCTCTGGCTCGAACACCTCTACCTTCACGGCGACAGTGCGTCCGAAGCGCTGTGGCTTGCCGCGGTCTCCCACGCGTACGGCCATCAGGTACGACTGGGGCGCGAGGCCACGAGTGACCATGAGCTCGCCCGTCTTGGGCACCACAGTGAAAAATGGATGGCGTTCAGCGAGACGAAAGCTGACGCTGTCACCGTCCGCGTCCGAAGCGCTCACGTTGCCCACGATGGTGTAGGGCTCGGCGTCGCGGGCAACGCGAAACACATACGCTTCCCTGTCCGCCACCGGGTCGTTGTCGTTCACGTCCAGCACGTCTACCAAAAGGAGCGTCAACGCAGAGTCGACGTCGTCGGAGGCCCGAAGTTTCAGCTCGTAGCGGTGGCGGCGTTCGCGATCCAACGGCCGGCTGGTGCGAAGCGCCAGCCGCGTGAAGTTGGCGTATAAGCGGGACACATTGAAGTCCTCGTGGCTGCCGTCCTCATCAGGCAGAAGTTCGTACTGGACGTCGCGGTTGGGGTCCCGCGTAGCACCGTCCAACTCGAGCACCGTCGTCCCGGCGCACTCGTTTTCGAGCACGGCACCCCGGAGCTCAGCCTTTGGAAACTTGAGAAGCTGCTGTTTGGGAATGACGTGCACGAGCAGCTCGTGGACACGGTCTTGCTGCGTTCGCGGCCAGCTCGGAAAGTCGGTCTCGGTCAGAACCAATTTCCCCGGCTTCCCGACTAAGTGGGACACGTTCGTGGCGACCATAAGCAGACCATCGCTCAGCATGCTGAAGCAACGCGCTACTCGGGGTTCTCCGGTCAATCCGAATGACTGACCTAAGTAGGGAAGCTGCTTCACGCTCAGGCCTGGGTAGACGTCATCCGGTAGGACCAGCACCTTATCTGAACTCGTCTTGCTGTGACTGGGTCCCCAAAGCGCGACCAGCACGACTGCTGCACAGATCAGTCTTGGGGGAAGCGCCATCGCGAAGCGTGTCTCCGGGCCCCGGGCGCACGGTCAACCGGAAAGCCGGCTTCAAGCGGCGTTCCACCGAGACTCGCAAAGGCGTCGCTCCTCCGTCACCGTCGAACCTGAACTCGACAAATAGACACATGCCAACAACGTCAAACTTGTGGCGACAGCCGTTGAATGATGCATCGCATAGCAAGATGTTGCGCTCTCGCATTCACAGAACAAGTCAATGCACCCTACCGGAGCTCAGTGACGTCCCGGCGTCCTTGTTAACCCTAACGCTGATTTCGCGAACGTGTAACTGACGAGCAGATAAATCTGAATTGGAAAAGAGATAGACGCACAAGCAGCTCAGTCCTGAGCTATTAACAGCGACACAACGCTAACTCAGCTGAGAAGCGGTAACCAGCCGAGCATACACAAAACAAAAACCACAACGAGCAGAAGCCGTGGAGACCATTAGAGGGTCAAACGCCAAGTTATTCTGCTTAGAAACACTCCATTTCGAAACTCGCAGCGCTCCTGCTCACTGCACACTGAATAGCTTAGCGCACTATAGGAACCACGGCACATGCACTGAAAAGTAATAAGTGTGCGCTCGTGCCCATGCAGCGATGGGGGTGTGAAGCACGGCATAATAAATGTCACTCCGTTCGTTCCGGTGCCTCACTCGGCCACGGATCGCACGGATAGAGCCGCTGCGCGTAGAACGTTCAGCAAACAAAAAATAGTAATATATAGGTCAGCAACTCACCTTTCCAAATGAAGATTAGATCCATAGAAATTTAAACACGCGCATTTGCTCCCAACATCAAACACACCACCGAACGAGCCCAAGCCGACTCAAAAGACAACGGCAGCGGCAGCAACGGTGGCCATTCCGCAAAACAGCGGCACTCCCTCTCTATTTGAAAAAAAAGAAGGAAAGATAGATCGAAAAAAAAAAAGTTAGTCTTTGATGAAATAATTGTACCCCTAAACAGCCCTGAATCTTTTTATTATTAATTTTTGTACTTTTAGTGTATAATATACAAGAGAGTAAATATTTTTTGTTGTTTCTGAAGAAAGAAATTACAAAGGCTGTGCGGGTACGTTCGCAGCTGGAAAGAGCGGCTTCCGGCCGCCATTGTTTCGAGTGTTTGTAGGTTTGTAGACGATTTGCAGTGCAAGTGTGATAAGTTGAACTAGGTTCGCTGTAACTGCACTGTGAATTGTCCTGGCGTCGTATCGGTAATTGTTCGGAATACGAACCGTATCACTGTAGCGCACCTATGCATTCCTGTTTTATCTGGCACTTTCAATGCTGATTTCGTAGCTTTCATGTTGACCTGCTGGCCTCTTCTGATTCTTCTTGTAATTGATCCATTGCTGATCATTAATGGATTAACTGTCATACTCTTTTTTTTTTAGAAATGGCAGGAAGTGCTACCTAGCCTGCAAGTGTGTACGCTAGTACTGCGCGCCACGTTTTGTTTTGGCCACTTGTCTGCTGTACACATTTATTGATTTTCATGGTACTGTTCGCGCAGAACCAGATAAAAAATGCGGTGATTCTTGCTATCTTTCTAAAGGTGTGATACTCCTAATGGTCGATAGAAATTTATCTGCGGAACAGAAAACCGTCCTAAGTGATTCTGCAAGTGTTAAGGTGGCCCCTCACTTTCTCTTGCCTTTTGACAGGGAAAAAAAAAAGTGATAGTGACTTGTTCTCATCACGCTCTGTGCTGTGGTCATTTAAATGTTCAACTATTTAAAAGAAAAGTCGCTTGTCTTCGTTTTTATTTATTGTATTCCTCACAAAGCTGTAACGGCTATATAATTGCTCTCTTAACGAAAATAAAAAGAGCGCAATTATATCAACATGGAGGAAAGATGCTTTGAAGTAATCCATATTCAACGTGACGGGTAAGGCCATCACACACATACTGTCGCTATTTGCAACGGGTGGTAACATGTGGGTGGCAGCAATGGCCATTAAAATGGTCTTTCCAAACTTGATGCTTGTATTATTATCAGTTGTTTTAAAACATAAATGGTCATTGATTGGGCCTCCTAGCAAAACAACCCATGCAGTATTTATGGCTTTCCTTGTGTACGTACATTCACAGCAGAGGCCTGCGAGGATTGCACTCGGCAACCATTGAGACTGCGATACTGTGGGTGTGTGATGGTGGGACCATGCCAAGTTCTGGACAGTTGCTTTCTGGAGGTGTGTGAATATTCGAAACTTTCGAATAACGAATCGAATAGTCACTATTCAACTAAGTCCTCAAATGGAATAGTCACTATTTGAAAAACCTAACGTAGCAAAAAATAGATTAGCTTTCCTTTTATCTGCAGTCTATAGCATGTAGCATCACTCAGACTGCCAGACATTTCCAGCTAAATGAGATTCACTCACAATAAAACGCTCTTTAGGCACAATATTCCGTGATAGATATTGTTAGTACTATTTCTATGTGCAGCACCTGTGTTCCCTGATCAGATTGCCCACCGTGGTTGCTCAGTGGCTATGGTGTTGGGCTGCTGAGCACGAGGTCGCAGGATTGAATCCCGGCCACCGCGGCTGCATTTCGATGGGCGCAAAATGTGAAAACACCTGCGTACTTAGATTTAGGTGCACGTTAAAAAACCCCAGGTGGTCAAAATTTCCGGAGTCCTCCACTATGGCGTGCCTCATAATGAGAAAGTGGTTTTGGCATGTAAAAACCCTATAATTAAAAAAAATTAAATTAATCTTATCGGGTTAAGTAAGCATATGTTTCATTGCAACATATATTATACAATAGGCACCGTCTGCCGTGACCATTCGAACTAGAGAAAAAGTTCTTTTTTTTTTTTTCATTCTGCCATTGCTGCAGATGGAACGCATTTATGACTTGGTCGCAATATTAATTGGCCCACAAAGCTGCCCTTCTAAACTTTGTATGATATCTCATGACCACGTATTCTCCAAAGAATCCCACATTGCAAACGAAGTGCTTAGCTAATTGTTCCTAACGCTTGCTTTCTGCTTTTAGTAAAGCATGCTTTAACATGTACAGTGTAATGACAGAAACTTTCTGATGTTGAGAATACCAGGATGGGAAAATTGTAGGGGTTTGTAGCGATAGGTAAGAAGGTTGTACATTATTCACAAGCCATTTGAAAAATTTTCAATATTCGATTCAATTTACTTCTGGCACTGTTTGATTTGTAATCAATTCGATCTCAAAAACTACTGTTTGCACACCCCTATTCCTTTCAGATAACTGTAATGATGAGAGGACAAACATGCTTGGCCGTAGGCAACCAGGCAGCTTGCATTGGAAATTCGCAGCATAGAAGCCATGTTTTTCAGAGGTGCGAACTATTGAGGCTGTTGCAGTCATACACAGCAGGTCAGATCAGCAAAATAAAGCTGCCTGACTGAAGGATAGACATGACGACGCTCACCATCAAGTCACACACAACAGATCAGATGCATGATACCCTCTGTGCAAAAGAAATTACTTCATAACTATATCTTAGATGTGCCGCGCTACACTTGCCATTACAGCTGTCTGGTCCAGTTTTTTTATTTAAGATATGTTTTAACAGTGTAGTCGGTTTCTTGCAAGCATGTTGTGCTTGGTACTAGGAATGCATTTTACAATTCACTGTTATTATCAATAGTGTTATCTACATGATATCTTTACTTGCCATGCACTATAAGCAGAATTCACTAGCTGAATGCTTAGTGATGTACATACTTCTGTGAAACTAAGCATCGAAGTTTTGATTCATTTTAATAATGGCCTGTCATCAACTCTGCTTCTCTATCTAAGTGAACTGTGTACAGCACAGACTGGCTCTAATTCACTTTCAGACCTCCGTCATTCAGAAATTTAATGGCACCTAAACATGATGACAAGACCAGATAGGCACAGAAATGCTGTCTTTCAAACTATTTTATTGTCACACTTGCGTGGCCTAAAAACCTGCAGTACATTTGTTGCCACCTATTATACACGTCAAACAGAAGTTCCAGCTTGATGGCCTCGTAGACATTATGCCAACACAGGTTGCATGCTTCCTGTGCCTACACAACTTCCTCTGTCGGCTGATTATAACTTAGAGTAACAGCCTGACATCATTCAGAACTTGAATGACAGTTACGCCCTTTACAGCAGACAGCCAAGTGCCTTTCAATGCATTTGACTCGTAAATTAAGGCTCAGGCCTATTAGCCCCATAAATTTTATTGCAATAGCAATTATATTGACTCCCGGCGAATTTCTGCTGTTGGCGTCAGGTTCCGTATAAAGTGCCAAGTGCGATGAGATCCTAACGTGCACCGCATACTGTAGGTGCGAGGGTGAGCCGACAAGTGTGGTGGCTTGACCCACGCCATCTTCCCAATTGCCCAGTGTTGTGCACGCAAGGGCGGCAAGTATGCGTCCGTGTGTCCACTAGGCCGGCCGTTTCTGCGCATGGCACAACTCTGTGTACTCTGTCTTGGAAGTTATCTGCTGTGGGTGCCAATCTTAGGCGAGCCGAGATGGCTGGTGGCTTTTGTGTGCTGTGTTCTCGAGCGCCTAGTCGTGGAGGCTTGCATTGTAAAATTTTTTTTTCCCCCAAAGCGAAGTACCAACTGCATGTACAGGGTGTTTCAGCGAACGCTTTCAAAATTTTTTAAACGTTGCCTGTGGCAAATAGCTCAATTAGTTTATGAGCCAGTCTACTCGAAGTGGCAGACTCTACTTGCACAAAAAATTGAAATGCAAAATTGATGAATTAACAAGAATTCACTAATTAACTTTTTAGCTAATTACTTCATGAGCCATATTGCAATTTACAAATTCTAGCAGTGGACTTCGTAAGGCGGATCCGCTTGGAGCGAATTCTCAGGACACCAGTTTTGAGATATAAATTGCATTGGCGTTCCAGTTAATTTGTTAAGAAAACGTCTGAACACCGAAGCACACAAGTAACTGGAACACCAATGCATTTCTCCGCAAAGTTCGGGAATTTATATCTCGAAACTGGTGTCGTATTGAAAATTCGTTCCAAGTGGATCCGCCTTGCGAACTCCACAGCTAGAATTTGACAATTGCAATATGGGCCATAATGTAATTAGTCAGAAACTTAATTACTGAATTTTTATTAATTAGTAAATTTTGCATCTCAATTTTTTGTGTAAGTATTGTCCACCGCTCCGAGTAGACGGGCTCATAAACTAGAATTGTGATATCTGCCACAGGCAACCTTTAAAGATTTTTGAAAGTGTTCGCTGAAACACCCTGTATGTATTAGTAATTGCTTCAGAGAATGCAGGGTGCAACTTTCAATGGCTCTTTATGATTGTGCATACCAGATGCAAGGTCATTTTAATATTTTTTTAGATGAATAGGTTGAAAATGTGGCACTGTAGTTGTGCTGACCAAATAAAGCTCTGGTTATTTCAATAATTGTATGTCGCCTGCAGTACTCACGGAAATTTTAGCAACTAAAAGAAAAATGCTTTCCGCTTATAAAAGCAATTTTATGTCCGCTGTCAGGTATTGTTTCTGAAGTATGGTGGCATCTAGCACTCTGCCATGATTATATGACCTGGGAAGGGACTGCATCTCCATAAGATGCTATGCATGCTGGGGCAGTCGCTGCATTCAATGTAGAGATGAGTATCTTCGCGAAAAGACCTTATAGAAAGTGACTGTGGGCTAAGGGTGTGGAGAGAACTGACTGCCCACGAGGAGGTGTGGTGGAAATTGCCGGAACATTGGTGAACATGGGTGAATATATATGTAATGTTTGTGTGTGTTCTCTCTTTCGTACATACGACTGGTTAAGGGGCAATCGCATTAAAGAACGTTTTACCACCACCATCAATTTATATTTAATCATGTCTTAGTATCAGCGAGTGTAAATGCAAGTAGCACGTCACATTTGAAATTTCATCTATGCACGTGCCGTGTTGAATTCTCACGTTTTACGTGCATCACGATTTGATTATAAGGCACACCATAATGGCAGGCTCCAGCTTAATTTTGACCACCAGGGCGGTGCTTCCAATGCACCGGGCAAGGGCGTTTTTGTATTTCGCTTCCATCAAAATGCAACGGCCACGATTCAATCCCGCGACCTCGTGCTTAGCAGCGCAATGCCGTAGCCGCTAAGCCACCGCGGCGGGTCGCACCATGCCCTGTTCAGGTCGGTTTTCTACCGTTTTCGTTCCATAGTCTGTCATGTTCGGATGTGTTGAGCACTCTGCAAACAGACTTTATTTCTCTATTCTAGCACAGTTGGCGTTAATCTACAAGCAATCACAAGAGAAATCACAACAGCTTTATGAAAAGAGCTCAAGTACAGCGAAACTGGTCATGAAGCTTAAATCAAATGACAATTATTGTTGTGTGGAAAATATACACCCTTAAGGGCGCAACTGTTTTTAGAGTGTATCTTGCCACACAATGATAATCGTCATCTGTCTTGTCCACATTTCCTTTCTTTAACGCTGCGAGCCCAGTACTTCCTAGTCACGAACCCTTGCGCGTTTTTAGCTTGACTCGGCATTTTCGACAGGAAAGTAGCCAGCGCCTAGTTTTCAAGAGAGAAAAAGCAAGCAAGGCAGATGACAATTATTATTTGGGGACAAGATAAGCCCCAAATGGTGTGAGCTTTTTTTAGAGTGCACTCTTAAGCAAAATTGCGCCCTTTGGGTCGCATCTTGCCAGACAACAATAATCGTCATGTGTTGTCCGCATTTCCTTTAGCGCTGTGAGCCCGGTACTTCTGAGTCCCGAACGGCATGTGCATTATCATCATGACAGTATTCTCGACAGGAAAGTAGCGAGCGCAGCGTTTTCAAGAAAGGAAACGCAAGCAAGGCAGATGACGATTATCGTTGTGTGGCAGATAGACACCCCAAAGGGTGTACCTTTGTCTACACTCTAAAGTTTAAACCCTTTGTGTATATCGCCACACAACGGTAATCTTCATCTGCCTTGCGTGCGTTTCCTTTCTTGAAAACCCTGCGCTCGCTACTTTCCTGTCGAGAATGCCGTGTCAAACTGTTAACGCGCAAGCCGTTCATGACTGGGAAGTACCGGGCTCGCAGCGTTAAAGAAAAGAATCGCGGGCAAGTGAGATGACGATTGTTGTGGCGCTCGTCCTGTGTTCTGCTTGTCCCTGTGTCATTTATTGTGCTATGTATCCCAGTCTGAAAAAAATAGCGCTCGTCCTGTGTTCTGCTTGTCCCTGTGTATTTTTTGCGCTATGTATCCCAGTCTGAATGTATCCCACCAACACGCCCAAACTTCTTCCCTGCTAAAGATTGTTGTGGGACAATGTAAGCCCCAAAGGGTGTAATTTTTGAGAGTGTACACTCTTAGAAAATTCACGCCCTTTGGGGTGTATATCTGCAACAACAATAATCGTCATCCGTCCTTCCCGCGTTCCCTTTCTTTAACGCGGCGAGCCCGGTACTTTCCTGTAACGAACGGGATGCGCGTCATCAGCATGACGTAGCATTGCCGACAGGAAAGTAGCGGGCGCGGCGTTTTCAAGAAAGGAAACGCAAGCAAGGCAGATGACGATTATCGTTGTGGGACAAATATACACCCCAAAGGGTGCAGCCGTGTTAAGAGTGTATACACTCTTAACACTTCGCCTTGCTTAAAACTTTGCAGCACGGATGACGGTTATTGTTGTGGGACAAGATACGCCCCAAAGGGTGTAAATTTTTCTAAGAGTGGAATGCTTTACACCCTTTGGGGCGTATCTTGTCCCACAACAATAACCGTCATCTGTCTTGCCCGCGTTTCCTTTCTTTAACGCTGCGAGCCCGGTACTTCCCAGTCACGAACGGCATGCGCGTTATCAGTGTGACGCAGCATTCTCGACAGGAAAGTAGCGAGCGCCGAGTTTTCAGGAAAGGAAACGCAAGCAAGGCAGGTGACGATTGTTGTGGGACAAATATACACCCCAAAGGGTGCAACTGTTTTAAGAGTGTATGGTTGTGCGGCTAATATACACCCCAAAGGGTGTACATGTTCCTTACACGCTTAGAAGAATTTACACCCTTTGGGGCGTATCTTGTCCCACAACAATAATCGTCATCCGTGCTGCCCGCGTTTCCTTTCTTTAACGCTGCGAGCCCGGTACTTTCCAGTCACGAACGGCATGCGCCTTATCAGTGTGACGCAGCATTGTCGACAGGAAAGTAGCGAGCGCCGAGTTTTCAGGAAAGGAAACGCAAGCAAGGCAGATGACGATTATCGTTGTGGGACAAATATACACCTCAAAGGGTGTAACCGTTTTAAGAGTACAGTGCAGCTGCTGATGATTTCATCTCTTATTAGTTTTCATAAGCGCGCAAAAAGTCCTCGAAGCTCTCCGGCGCGAGGTAACCTGTTGAACGTTTGAGAGCCACGTGTGCAAGAAACGTCAGCTGGTGACGTGACCTTTCCTTCGTGGTCTGCATGCGCTGCGCAAGCGGAACAATTTCAAGCGTCCTTCCTGTCTTTAGATCACTATCATCACTCTTTTTGACCCGGTGGTCGAGTCCGGCTCGCAGCATGCGCATGGCTTCATCATCGGTTAATGCGTCAAAACGACCATTGAGCTGCGCCTTTCCATTTCGGCGTGCTTCTTGAGCTGAAATAAGAAGCAGTCTGTAGTTGTGTTTCCGCTGTACCATACGAAACAATTATCCCAGCGTGCCCGACCGCATTTGCTTTGTCACCTCTGGATTTCACTTCTGCTTTCACTGGATCCACATGGAAAATAAGCGTTTGAGTAATAAGTTTATGCTTCAAAGCAAGCTTTGTTTGCCTCTTGGCCGAGGTTTGTCGTTTTCTCGCCAGACATATTTGTGAATATATTTATTAAGGTAATACAACTTGGGCCGCTGAGTATTCATGTGTCACTCGTACCAACGTGTCATTCTTGGCCAATGCCTCAGAATGCGTATTTACCAGAAAAGATAAGCAGGACAAGATCAAGAAGTGAAGAAATCGGCAAAAGAACAAGCCATGCAAGTTTGGAGAATTAATTGAAGTGATCTGAGATATGAGCGTGCATTTAGCGAGGATTCAACGTCAACATTGAGCAAGGAACATTAAGACAGAAAAGTCGGCTACAGAGAAGTGCGTAAAAATACATTCAGTTTGCGTCATTTTTTTTTTTTTTTTTTACAAACATGATGGTCTAGCGTTTCGTTTTGGATAGCACTTACGTTTACTATTTGCGCAAGCATAAAAAGAAAAGATAAAAAGCTTCGCTTAACACCGATTCCTGCATATGCATGGAATCCGCGTACAATTATTTTAAAAAATTTATTGAAAACTACCTGCAGCGCAAGAAAAAATCCCTCCCATGAGTCTTCAAAAGAAGTGATACTGGCTGCATATGCATGCATGGTAGCTATACTGAGTTGATTGCAACATTGGAGTTGTATCTGACTGCCAGGGAGTTTCGGATTAACATTTGTTTCTTAAGGACAAAAGCAATGGTAATTGGGGCGCTTAAACAAATCATGGTGAGATTACCTCTCAAGTGTTTTCCCGCCATCGCAACACGAAGGAAGCGGTTTTTTTCATTGTGTCCACAGAATGCACAAGCATGTCTCGCAGAATGTTTTCGAGAGTTCTTCAGACACTGGTTTAAATTAAGAGTCTAGCAAGTTCGTATGCAGAAGCTTTTTTTTTTTTTTCACTGAGATGGCAGGGAAACACGAGGACAAAAAGAAGGCACATTTCATACACAGGCGCTATGCCTTTTGGTGTCTTTTGTCCTCGTGTTACTCCACGCCACGAAGCAAGAAACATTTAGGAGTGGAAACTCCGATGTTTGCGGCGACCAGAAAAGGTCACAAGCCCGCGGAACCGTTATCGTGCTGGCGGCCTGGAAAGAAATTACCATAGATTACCGCCGTTGAGAGCGCGCCGGAGCCGCCTGCCCGGGCGCTGCATTTTTTATTTTTTTCGCTGCGGCTTCTACGACGCGCCGCATGGCGCCGCCACTGTATACGGCCCCGTCGGCGCATAGAACAATTGTGACCTTATCTGGTCGCCCGCGCTCGCTCACGCTGACGGGAGTTTCACCTCCTAAATGTCTTACTCCGTGCTCCACGCTCAACCACTTTCATCCAGATGTACCAACAAATCTCGTCCTCGTCAGTTCGCGTTGTTATTCGTCAACTATGTATCAGAACCAGCTAACCCTCCAACAAACCTTGTCCCTTTTTATCGTAGGTCCAAGATAAAAATGCAGGGTCGACAAATGTTGCGACTTTGGTGGCTATAAGCAACGGCTCCGCTTCGTCATGTCTTCGGAAAAGCTTGATCGAGAAAGTTCCGAGCTTCCTTTAAAAATGCACTCGGCGCATTCCGCTGTTCCTGCGGCGAGCGTCGGCGTAACTGAGCGAACGAGCGCCGCGAAGAATTAAAGCGAACGCGGAGCACAGCGGTATAGATGAAAGCAAGGCCATAGCGAAGAGGAGGGTGCCGCGGAACAATGAGGCGGAAAACGGAGGGGGAGCGGAGGGGAGACGGCCTGCGCATGCGCTGAGTTGCTGGCGGCCACAGCATCCGCAACCGTGTGGTCGGTCTCATGTGCGCCTCAGAGTGGTGGCGAGGGTGCAGTGAGGTGGGGAGGGCTACGCTGGTCCGTAGCGTCTGCTCCTTAGGTCAATCCGCGGTACCAGCGTCACCGCGGGTCGGCCCACGTATGAGGAGTAAAGCCCCTTAAACTTCGTAAAGTAGTGCCACGCTTTGAAGAAAGCCGCCTCCTCCTCGCGCGCCCTGGCCTAAGCCGACGCCGCGTCGCTATTGGACTAATAGCATCACGTGGGCCCTCGCGCCGTGCGTCAGCGCCATTTTTGCTCGAGAAGCGTCTACGGAGTGGCAAGGAGCGCATGTTGGCGCCGTTGCTACGCTCGAGCAATGTAGGCGGCGCCACGGTCGAGGAGCGAGCTTGAAAGAGAGGAGAAACGAGGGGGAGTGAAGGCGGAGGAGGAGAGTGTCGCTACTTTACGAAGTTTAAGGGGCTTTAATGAGGAGGAGCCTGCTTCACCTCCGCCGCAGGTCGGGCCAGTATTGCACTATATTCGGGATCGGCCCACGTATGGGGAGTGCTTAACGCCTGCTTCACCTCCGTCGCATGTCGGCCCGGCATTGCACTATCTTCGGGTTCGGCCCACGTATGGGGAGTGCTTAACGCCTGCTTCACCTCCGTCGCATGTCGGCCCGGCATTGCACTATCTTCGGGTTCGGCCCACGTATGGGGAGTGCTTAACGCCTGCTTCACCTCTGTCGCGTGTCGGCCCGGCATTGCACTATCTTCGGGTTAGGCTAACCAGGCGCCCAGCTTCCGAGATCACCTGCTTTGATTGTGATATCAAACGGGTTCGCACTTTGTTCTTCTAATGATTAGTGTTATTATTGCTATATCGAAGAAGAAACGGTTCGCAATCTTTCTGGCAATGGATATACCGTGTGATCTATCTTAATGGAAACAAATAAAAAAAAAGGGGGGGGGGGGTTGACTGAGGCGGTGATGCTTTCTTCACTAGTCGTTTTTTCAGCGCGGCCGACAAATGGCGGATCAGCTTTCGCAGATTGTTCGCTAATTAACTAAGATTGGTTAAGTAACATTTAAAATACTGATTTTAATGTTAATGTTGCAATAGGGGTATTGAAGAAGGACGCCGCAGGAGGCAAAATCAATTTACGTGGTTTTAAAAGCGTCATGCGTTATTGAGATATCCGTTGGCAACAAAATTCGCTCCGAATTGTCGCTGTGTTTTTTTTTTCCTCTTTTATTGCGATAGCAGTTATATGGACGTTCCAGGCGCATTTCTGCCGTCGCCAAAATCGTCGCTGCGCGGCCTATATGTGCGAGTAAAAGCTTGCGAGGGTGAGCCGGCGACAGCGGCTCAATCTTGCGCACGCAACGGTGGGAAGCGGGGACGAAGCGCGGCGCCGCCTTCCGTCGCGCGCAATGCGTTGGGGGAGGGGAGGGATGGGAACGCGTTCTACTCCGGGCGGGCGCCCGGCCGGGCCGCTGTATTCTTTTTTCTATGGCTGTATCCTGAAAGACATTTGCGATGGGCACAGAGTCAGCGTTCCGCTGTATTTTCGCGGCGTAGTTCGCGTTGGGGGGGGGGGGATGCGAGCGGCAGCTCGAAGGTCAATTCGCTCGCCGCTGCTGCCGCGTGTCCTCGCTGCAGCGTTTTGACAGTGAGTTTCTGCGGTCATCGAGTGAGATGTGCTCATGTTTGCTTGTGCGCGCGTGGCACCATGCTTGTTAATTCAGTTAGTGTGCCCATGTTTACAAGTTTATACGGCCGATAAAACTTATATCCTTACTTCGTATCATCATACCTTGCTAGTGAAGCAGCGCACTGACACGGACACAGTGAAGACGACACTCGCTGCACTCGCAACTATTTTATTTCAGAACACATACTTCATATTTATATACCTGCGCACCCTCAGGCGTCAAAGAAAATCAAGGCAAGATTAAAGGCATTTTTAAAAAAAATTGTTTGTCTGCGCCTAGTCGGGCGTCAAAGATATGACACCTAGCTATCATGGTGTGCAATCCTATCGTATTTGTTGCACCCCTAACAACCATTTTTATTGTGCAACAAATACGATAGGACTGCACACCATGATAGCTAGGTGTCATAGCTTTGACGCCCGACTAGGCGCAGACAAACGATTTTTTAACAAAATGCCTTTAATCTTGCCTTGATTATTTTTGACGCCTGAGGGTGCGCAGGTATATAAATATGAAGTATGTGTTCTGAAATAACATAGTTGCGAGTGCAGCGAGTGTCGTCTTTTCCTGTTTGTCTTCACTGTGTCGGTGTCAGTGCGCTGCTTCACCAGCAAGGTATGATGATTACTCACCAACTAGCCCAACTTTCCACTTTACTTACTTCGTATAGCTGTACCCATTTTTGCTATCGCAATCGATGCTTAATTCGCCTTTCGGGCGAAACCGCGACTTTTCTTTTATTGCAGGTGCATTGCAATGTGACTGCCTCAAAATTTACCGATAAACAACTAGCTCAAAGGTTATAAAAAGGTGACCAATAATTTTTTTAATTAGCCTTTTCAAGCTTACGTTAACAGCGGCAAAATTTGTTGCAAAGCTTTTTTACAAATAAATTCGTATGGTCTAAAAAACAGCAACAATGAAGTTACAGTGACGCTTCACTTCGTGAACGCGGCTTACACGCCAGCGTATGGGTGATATTCTCTTTTTGTGCATTGCGCGCATAGCATTTTAAAATGTTTTGATTCTGTGTAAGTGTGGCGGTTTTTTCAAGGCTTACCTTTTATTTTGTATGTTCTATGTCCGTTTTTTTTTAGTTTTATAGAGTAAATTGCAAGTAGGAAAGACGATAAGGCACTGTAAGTAAATGCAGTTTTTATTTCAAGCAATTTGGTAATGGTACTTACTACTCATGCTATTCATTTCCCCCTTCTCCTTCTTCCTCTTCTGGAGTTTCCTGGGCACGCCAAGCCCGCGCCTTTTGCCGGACTTGTTCAACTCGTGCCCGACGCTTGGCGACGACTTCGGGGTCAGTAGGCTCGCGCTCGGCTTGCCGCCGCATGAGTCTCTCCTCCGTCCTTTTCCCTCGGCGTTTGACCTGTCGATCACGAGACGAACCCGGTGCGTCCATAGCGCATTAAGAACACGTAGCAACTGCCAGATGAGGTCAACCCAGCGCGCCTCAGCCTACCCTCCTCCTCCGCGACGCCTCGCCTTTCTCCTTCCCCGCTTCGCTCAAGTTGCGCCACCTAGAGGAAAGTCTACGTGGCGTTGCTTTGCCAACAACACCTGGACAAGAGAAGGCCTGAGCGCTCGGTGAGTGACGTCACAGAGAGGAGGCCGGCGGCCTGCTTGGGGATACGGTTGAATGAAGGGATCGCCCACTTACGTGCAACGTTAACCGAAGCGCTGTTATTGTCTTTTAGTCTTAGTTGAACAGATGGCCCGCAGAGCACAGAGGGTGTTCCAAGATTATTTTATTTATGTAAAACATTTTACGCGCTGCATTATTAAAAAGCCCGTCCATAAAAAATGAAATGGTTCAACCTTAGGATTGAGAACGAATTTCGGGTACATGATGACAGGGAGCATGGCTTATATTGAAAAGTCACAGTGCGGCCATCTTCTTCATAGTAGCTTCATTGCCTTGATTTATCGTCGGCGTCAAAGAGTTTGCCGTTCAGGCGCCCACAAAAGTTCTTCAACAAAATGTTAGCACTGCACCATAACGCACATCTCCTGAAAAACGAGAAGAAAGAGGGTTAACCGAGGGGCCCGATTTTTATTAGTCATATCATGAGAAGCCAAGAAACACTGACACCAAGGACAACATAGGGGAAATTACTTGTGCTGAATAAATGAAATAAAGAAACGATAAATTAGTGGAAGATGAAGTGGATGAAAAAACAACTTGCCGCAGGTGGGAGCCGAACCCACAACCTTCGCATTTCGCGTGCGATGCTCTACCAATTGAGCTACCGCGGCGGCGTTTCCCCATCCACTTCCACGTCCACCGCCAAGGTCTATGAGTGGTGGCGCTGGCTAACACTCCCAGGGTTCTCACTAGTACACATAAATACCCAAGAAAGCGGATGAGGAAACGCCGCCGCGGTAGCTCAATTGGTAGAGCATCGCACGCGAAATGCGAAGGTTGTGGGTTCGGCTCCCACCTGCGGCAAGTTGTTTTTTCATCCACTTCATCTTCCACTAATTTATCGTTTCTTTATTTCATTTATTCAGCACAAGTAATTTCCCCTATGTTGTCCTTGGTGTCAGTGTTTGTTGGCTTAATTCTCATGATGTCTCCTGAAAAAGTCACTGGTCTTTCCTTCATTTTAGGGACACATGTATTTATTCCAGTCTAGATTAGGCTTTAAACGAATAATTTCGCTTGCGAGGCATTATTACATACAGTACCGCAGTCCACGTATTTATAACACCTCAAATAAGTTTAGCAATGGAGATACAAAACATTAGTGCAAGTATTACAAGGAAACAGATGCCTTATTCCGCAACGTTTCAGCTTTTCTATTCTTTGCCTTAGCATTGACATCCAATATTCTTTCATTCATCTTGCGGAAACATGAACACAATTTTTCGACCCCGATTTGTAATTGCTCCGGCAATTGGACACGCAGAACTTGTTAGGCATATCCTGGCATGAACGTAATCCACATTCCGCAGCAATGAAGGCTTACCGGACACACAACTGCAATCGCAGCACAAGCGCAGAGACTACATGCACGGTTCACGTCCAGAAAAAAGTGCGCTCGGAAGCATGTTGCAGCATGCCAGGAGCTATCCAAGGAGCGGCAGGGTTCTCGGAACTAATCGAATTGTTATCGCCGTCATCGCTCACTCGGTCTTCCGCGCCTCGTTTTCAACACAGGTGCGCCGCTCGTAGCTGCGTAGCACGCTGCACGGAACTTCTATGTGGGCCTCTTTTGCGTGACGCAGCACGCGATTCTCTTCTCCACCTCCAGGCGCCTTCCTCCTCCGGCGCTCGCTTCTCTCGCGGCGACACGCATAATCTCGCCGATTTCACAGACGGGGCATGTACGCGTCCGCGTAAAGCACCCTGTCAAAGAAATTCACCGAGGATCAATTGCGATACTCCTTAACGCGAAATTTGAGCGTGTGTATTTCGTGTTTTTATTTCGCGATATACTGGCTGGCGCGGACAATATGTCTCGTGACCCGCCGTGGTTGCTTAGTGGCTATGGTGTTAGGCTGGTAAGCACGAGGTCGCGGGATCGAATCCTGGCCACGGCGGCCGCATTTCGATGGGGGCGAAATGCGAAAACACCCCTGTGCTTAGATTTAGGTGCACGTTAAAGAACCACAGCTGGTCGAAATTTCCGGAGTCCTCCACTACGGCGTGCTTCATAATCAGAAAGTGGTTTTGGCACGTAAAACCCCATAATTTAATCTGTCTCGTGTGGCACGTTGCAAACGGAGCGAAGTATGGCGCGACTGCCTCGTTAATCGGGTGATCACGTGCGAGAGGCAGGGCGTGGGTGACGCGTGGGAGAGATTCACAGCAGCCGCTGCAGACAGACTTACGCTCATGCAGCGCTTTGTTTCCACATATATGGTATCGGTGGACGCGCTCTGCGCATGCCTTGTCGATGGCGTCATCGGTGAACAGACGACGCGCGCTACTCTGGCACCATCTTGTAGCGATCGTCGCCGCAGAACACGTCTTGCGCTTTTCTTCTCACGCTTTCGCCATACCCTCCTCCTCCGCTTTCTTACTCGCACTCTCTTCGCTATCGCCATCTTTCATGCGCGTTCGCTCTTTCATCCTTCGCTGTGCTCGTTCGCTCGGTTACACCGAGGACGCTGAGGGACGCCGATGCTCAACACAGGAACGGGCGCCAGAGCTGCGCTCTAAATTTAAATGACAATAGGTGGGACGAGGCGAAGGAACTCATAACCTAAACCGAATGTAATAAATAAATAGGTATGACAGGCCAGCTCACAGGCGCACTGATCTGCATACAAGTTCTGCTGGCCTTCCTGTATCGCAAGCCCTCCGTGGTATTTCCCCTTCCCACTTCCTCCTTTCCCAATAGGAAATAAAGATTGATTTACTGATACATTTAAAATGCATTGATTGCTTGTATTGCGGCATTGTTTGTGGAACGCGCCTTTAGTGTACTTGAATTCTCTACAGATATAGCAGTCAGTCACATTTCTGCTGGTACTCTGCTGCCCCAGATTTACGTTAGTGGAGAATTTAAATGGAACGCATTAAATGTAAAGTTATAAACAATGTCATAAAGAATGTTTCATTTCGACTGAACAAAGAACATGCATCTTAATGGATGGTGTTTTCTTTTAGCTTGATAAGAATTAACGTTGCTTTTTACTCACACGACTGTGAGGCATAGTCACATGTAACTCATGGGAGTCTACTAAGCGCTTAAAAGTTGTGCTCTTCGGCACTTACGTTTCGGTTTTCTGTGTGAAATTGACCGGAATTCGCTAGACTGTCAATATTTACAGCGTCAGCTTTTTGCATCTTTGGATACGGTTATGAGCTCGATCCTCGGATGACGGTCTTCCAACTCTTCCTTAGGGATCAACTGCGCGGCTCTTTCGGTTTAAGAGATAAAGTCTAATTTGCATAATTACTTGTCTAATTCAGATCTACCTCGAGTGGTTTCGATCTCGTGCAAGTATATGTCCGCCTCTCTGACTAATGCAGCCCCGGAGTAGAATCTTCAGCAGGCTATTTTAAAAAAATCCGTAAAACTTAAGATGATCACCCGGTATGTATGCCTGCAAAAGAAGACCTAAATCATACGTAAGTACTTCCTCACTTTCCGTACGTGCCGTTCCTGCTCGATGTGTCCCCTCTCCCTAGAGAAGGAGACGGAGCGCATTGATTGAGGCACCCTATCCATAGAGATAGAAGAAAAAAAATATGCCCTATCTGCCCTATCCTCCCCTTCCCTCTCACGCTCCCCTTCGTGACGTGCTCCTTTGAGGTCCTCACCAAATAAATAACAAATAAGCTAGATTACACTACTTATATGTACTTGAATTTTGTCTAAAAATTGCTCGCGACAGTCCGAAGAAAAAAAAAAAGAACATTTTTGCCCAATCTGCTACACTGGCGACGCCTTCATATGCCTTGCATGTCGGCGGTTTTCTAAAGCTGAGCCAGCCCTATGTAACGGCAACAACAGGCGGACGGGCAAACGACAGCTATCTGCTTATCGCTGGACGTGCGGGAGGGGTGTGTTATATCTTGCTTTTGTGGAACTTGCTGTGACTCTGTCAATTCCGTGTGCGCTTATATGCCATGGAATGAGGTTCCGCACGCCTTGTAGCAGTGTAGTTGTGTAATATGTAGACGCTGGTAGCAACAAGGCTAGCACGTCACTGTCATAGATTTGTCTCGAATGTAAAGTTAAACGCAGCGCGAACTGACGACGTTGATTATCCAAAAAGCCACAGCATCGGTTGGTACACTGCCAGCCGTCATGCCAAAAAAGGTGGGTGGCTAAAATTAGCTGAAAACGCCTGAACGCCCCGAACTAACGTTAGGTCCTCGGGCGCTCGCGGCAGGTAGAGTCGTAGAGTTCTACCAAGGTTATGTTTGTTCCGAATTTTGTTTTGGCTTGCAGTTTTGACACCGATGAGTTTTCTCGGCTGCGACAACAACAGCTTCGCTATGAGGGGACTGCACCAGATCCTGGTCGAAGTCAAACCTGAACTGAAACCGCTACCTGGCGTCGCTCTGCTGGCAAAGTCGCACGGCATCAAAGTACCGCCTAATGATCGCTATTCGTACGGGGTTGACTGCGATGAGGTCTACCCAGGCATATACGTCGGTGACGAGTAAGTGCGTTTTATGTGGTCCTGCTTCTATATGCTCTCTTGGCGGGTTTTTATTACGCCTTTTATTGACCTACTACTGGGCTACTAGATCCTAGGTCGAACTGCTCACAGCTTGTTGCTCGCATTATTCTTGTATGCCTATATCAGAACACTAGTTTCAGAAGCGAAAACAGGTCTCTGTTTCTCCTCATTTTCACAAGTGTGTCTGTGTGCATTGCATTTCAGGAGCTCTTAATTGCGAGTCTCCAAGACCTTTTAAGCCTTCGCTGTTTGCTTTTCTGGCATGTGTTGATCTGTGTGTTTATTTAGTAGCAGTGAATATTCCTTGTTATGTGGGGGGGGGAAGGGGGGTCTCTAGGCGTCTGACGCAGCCAGCCAAATTTAAGTGAATGTGTATCAGTGTTGGAAAATTGTGCAGTAGTAGACATTTATATTGTAATTTGTACGTTATGAATTGCATTCATTGGCGCCATAAAGACTCCAGCTTCACCTACTGGAGCATGTAGATCCCCTTCAGGCACCAATTTTGTTGATTGCAAATTTAGTTTTGTAATGTTTACAGAATGTGGACTCCATGCAAGAACTCTACAGGAACGTCAGATATGAGAACATAAAGTGTTTCATGTCCAGCATACTTGGAAAGCACTGATCCAGCCACCTGAAAACTATGCCTGATGTAAAATGTGAAAAAAAAATGAACCTGCTACATTACAACATACTAACACCAAGAGCAAACACCCAGCATTTTACCTTCCAGCTCGTTTTAACTACAGCACTTTACATGTATTATTCAAATTTACAGCAACTGCTGCAGTAACTTTGTGAATGTGGCATTGCACTGCTGTGCTTGAGGTCGCAAGTCCGATCGGGCAGCGGCGGCTGCACTTCTACAAGGATGCAAAAACGCTCATGTGCTTAGATTTAGGTGCATCTTAAAGAACCCAGGGTGGTCAAAATTAATCCAGAGCTCTCCACTATGGTGTGCCTGATAATGTCATCGTGGTTACAGCATGTAAGGCCCCAGCATTTAATTTTCAAATTTTGAAACTTTCAGCACATGTTTGAAAATGTATGCGATACATTCTAAAGGGACACCGAAAAGAAACTGACACCAAAGAGAAACACTTTAACTTAGTCAGTTTTGTAAAGTGTTTTCTAAAGTCCATTTTTGTTAATTTCGGAGTAATAGCCCGATTACCAAAAGAAAAAAAAAATTAAAGTCAAAGTTTCATTTTAGTTTCGAACTGAAACCATATTGCCAGTACATCAGTGTGATTTCATATATTTCAATGTATTTTCTTGCCCTCCATGGCAGCTTAGTTGTGCTGCTGAGCATGGGATTGCAGGTTTGATCCCGGACGCAGTGGCCACATTCTGGTAGAGGCAGAATGTGAAAACACTAGTGTGCTGCGAGTTGGATGAAAGAACTCCAGGTGGTCAAAATTTGTTGTTCCAAGTCCCCCATTACGATGTGCCTCATGATATTGTGGTTCTGGCACATATAACCATAGAAAAAGCTTTTGTTTCTCATATTTGGGTTGTGGTTCAGTAAATGTTTTTTAAGCTTGGAGAGTTCAGTCTTTTGCTCATTTAGTATACAATGTAGTTCATCTTTATTGATAAAAAAATTAACTAGGCCTGTGCAGACGCTGTCAAAATCCATGCTGTTGTGGTGAGCTGGTGCGGGCATTTAGGGTGGTGTCGCACCCATCTTTAGTTCTTGCATCTTTTCTGGCTTGCCAAGCCTCCTCATGGTAAGACTGGCTTTTTTGGTGTTGTTGAAGTGTAGTTTATTAATACAGCTGAGATAATATTTCTTCTTAGTGTACTTTTAAATATTATTTTTGTCAGTGCTTTTGCTTTTGATGCACTATCTTGGCGTGCACAATTGTGTACACAATGCCTGAAGGGGATGCTGTATAGCTGCTTCAACTCTCCATCAAAAGGAGACTGCTTTTCAGTTGAATAATAAGTACTCATGATGACCTTCATAGCTGGGCCATCTTTTACTTGAAACAGATGTGACAGAAATTTAGCTGTTTTAAGAATGGATAAATTGGGATAGGTATGATAAAAATATGTAATGCTGCCACAGTTCCTGTCAAATATTGTGGCATCGTAACAAGCTGCTCTGCATTGCTGTGGCAAGCTAAGTATTGTGTGTTCAGGAAAAAAACTGATGCTGTTGTGAGCTGTTTATTGTGCAAATTATTGCAAGCCACTGTTTGTCATGGCTGCTTGCAACTGAATTTTTTGTTTGTACAGTGCATCTGAAAAATCTACATTTCCTTTGGAGAAAACAGTGATACAGCTAGTTCGCTGTTGTAAGTACATTGTCCCACTGTGCAATTACTGTGTAAATAATCTATACATGATTGTGTGTCATTTTTGTTTTGGTACTTGTGTGCAGGGGTGCCGCACGCAACAAGCATTACCTCCGTGGCCTAGGAGTGACCCATGTTCTCAACACAGCAGAGGGTTCCCAGTTTGGTCAGGTGGACACGAGCCAGGCATTTTATAATAGTCATGGCATTTCTTACTTGGGCCTACGCCTTGTTGACATACCACAGGAAGACATCGCAGCACACTTTGACAAATGTGCCAACTTTATCGATGACTGCCTTGAGCACAATGGTAATTGCCCCGTTATGAATTGGCTCCCTCACTCTTTTGTAGACATGTAGAACCTGTAATTCAGTGTGAGAGTTGTAGCAATATTTCACTATACTTATTGCTCGCAGGATTTGAAAAGAAAGTTTTAAAAATTTCATGGTGCATAGGTTGCTTTGTGTCCATAAGTTAGTTCTGTTTTGACAAATTAATCTTGAGTAATACTTGGTAAACAGGAAGTAAGGTATGGTTTGTTTACATCTTCATTTTTTAACAGATGAGTATTGGAGCCGGGCTCTGGCTGAGCGGTATTTCGCAGCAAGGGAATTTCTTTTGTTGAATTCGCAAGCTATTTTTGATTATGGCAAATCAGTTCTGCGAGATCCCACAAGGTGAAGATTAATGAAAAAGAAAAAAAACGTTTCACCAACTTGTGATTGTTGAGTGCAATGATAGAATGGTCAGAGAGGTGCCATCAGGAATCGTGCCTTACTGCACCGAGATATTTCTTTGGGTGTTATGTCGTGAAAGAGTGAAAGTATCCCTTTAGGGCCATTCTAAAATACGGCCTTCCACTTCGACTTTGTCATATTTGTCACTGGGGAAACACACTTTGCTTGAGATTAAAGGCATGTGAAAATTCAGAGTGCAGATAATGTGTGCATGGTCACTCTCCTTGTAATCCTGTCTATGCATTCCCATTTGCCTACAAATATTTTTTCGTTTAATCCAGCAGCATCCAAAATTTTTGTCATGTGTAACATGAAAACACCTTAAAATGGCCCCTCACCAAGCCCCGTAGAAAATTTGGGTTATATGCTGAAAGTTGTTACGTGTCCTCTAGGGAGTGTTCTGCCACAAAAAGTTTTCAAATCTGCTGATTACTAGCCGAGATAGAAATATTTCAATGCCGCGAACCCATGATTTCGGGAGGCGAGCTCCACTGCATAGCGAGACGCTCTCCACTCGCCCCGTCTAGCCTCCGCAAGCGAAATTCCTTCCCTGCGTTCTCCCATATCGGACCTCAAGGATTGCGTGACGCATACGTCATGGGCCTCACCTTCATTTTTTTTCTCCTAATTTTTTTTTTCTTTTTTGCGGCGCTGCGCACGAGCTGTTGTGATTGTCTGGTTTTGCGCAGCACACAATTTTGCGCGCTGTGCACAAGGAAACATGACTAGCGGTATAATTCAGTGCTACACGAATACTGAGGCAGAACAAGGGGATTGCAGAGCATGATCATGCGCTGGAACACTGCAGAAAATGGCATAGCTTCGGTACCTGCGCACGTGACTGCATGACCATGCGAACAAGCAGACGAAGTGGAAGTACATCTCTCTTTGTTGCTTCGGTGCGAAGTAAAACAAAAAACACTCAGACATTCCGTTTGTGTCTTTTATTTCTCTAAACCTCAATTCGTCAATTCAAGCAACAGATCACACAAATAGCAGATGGTGCCTTGAATAATTCTCGAAGTCATGTGTCACCACGAGCGATGTCACGCTGCGGACCTGTCTACGTAGGCGTGGGGGCGCGACTACATCACTGTCCGGCTTCGAGCACGGTCACCGCGAGAGAAAGGGAAGACGGGGTTCGGATTGAAATTTCAGACCTTTCTGTGGTGTGTAGCGATGTAATTCTTTGCAAACACGATCGTTAGCGCGCATTGTATGCTCTGCGCTTGTCGGCTCAAAATGGCCAGACCTGGTGAGGGCCCCTTTACAGGGACAGACAACCGCTCAGAACATGAATCGAGATAACCCCACTGATGGAAAGATTGCCTATTGTACTGGTTAAAATTTGCCATGTTTTTCTCATTAAATATAATTAATATATTTAGTTCTTCTCTAAATGTCTTGAAAAAAGACCGCTGGCGCCCCACGCAGAAAAAACATGATGCGTAGAGGCCTATCACGTGACCTTATGTTAGTGTATGTGGTTTCTGGTCTTTTTATTAGTATTGAAATGCAGCAAACATTTTTCTCTTGTAAGCTTTCTTTAACTTGCAATGTGGAGATAAGCCTTCGTTTGTAGTGAGTAGAAAAGTGGTGCTTCCTTCACCTTCATTTTCGTTGAGTTGGCTTGGCTCGTCTATCGACAGAATAATGACGATGGGGGCCAGCCAGCTGTGACGTAGGCGTGTACTTGGGGGAAAATGCAGTACAAATATAAGAAAGGTCTGTACGACAACGCAAACTTATTGCACCAGCTTTTTATTTTCAAAAGTGGTAGAAAAGGTCAAAATCTAGATGGTTAACCACAGTTGCACTCACTACTGTGAAAGCAGAACGATGGGAGGGTTTCACAATTTGCGAGGCAGGTTATCGGCATCGCTCTCATGTCTCAGCGTTGCTAGAGGAGGGACTCTTACTTTATTTTAGAGTCCGCTCAGATCGAACAATTTTGCTTGCAAAATATCCACACACTTTTTGAAGTAACCGCTGCAGGTGTTAACACTACCGAGGGTGAGTGTTTCGTAGAACCATAAAAAAAAAAAAAAAAAAAAAACTAGGTCCTTAAAAATTGCCAGTCCCTTTAAGGAAGAGCAGGAAAACAGTTGCAAGAGGTTCTTTGCGATGTCTCTGTGTTACTGAGAAGTGCATTTAACCAAGTAGGTCTGGGAGAAGGTGTGTTGTTTAGATAAGCATAGTTAGCAAGAATACCTGACAGGCAGTGGGGATATAGACAGTGAAGAGTGTGGTGCTTGTGTTTCCAACGCCCCCTGTAATCTTGCTGGCTTACCATTCATGCAGAGGAAGTCCGTCTCATCGTACCCATGTCTGTGAAAACTAGAAATGTCCCTCCCCGCCTAAACGTGCACATTTTTTTTTTCTTCATATGCCTCTATTTCACACCTGTCCTTTCTCTTTTAATGGCCCCCAATTCGGCTGCAATGAAATTGGTTCCTACTTTTCAGCGTTACACAATTTAGTGCAATGTTTTAGCACTAAGAGTAGTTTTTGCTATCTTGTTCTATGTGTGTATCTTATATGAATCGCAAGGCCAGCTTTGAAAGTTCTTCTTTTTGTGTCATTCAACAGGTAAAGTGCTGGTTAACTGCCGCATGGGAATGTCACGGTCTGCAACCATAGCCATTGCCTACTTGATGATCAAGAAAGGAATGACTGTTGATGATGGCCTGCGTACCCTACGCATGAACCGGGCAGTACGACCCAATAATGGCTTCCTTTTGCAACTCGTCCAACTGGATGCAAAACTACGCAGCTAAAGGAAGCCCTTCAACTATTTTTGGGGGATGCCTCTGTGTTTTATTTTAAGCAGGGAAATCGCCCAGCCTCTGTTCGGGAGGGATGTCACGCTGGCTTATATATCATCCAGCTGTTCACATTGTTTGAGTGTCCCCTTTGGATACAGTGTGACGTCCTAGTTGCCCATACTTAACGGTGGCAAGTTCAGGGGCCTCCTCTTTCCAAATAACCAGTGGTATAGACGCTAGAAAACTCACCTTTATTCATTACACCTGTGCAAAAACTTATGTTGGATGTTTACTGTTTTTGTATTGGCTTTTTGCATTGAAATTGCATTTCTCTGGAGCAGTGAAAAGCAAGGCATGCTGTTGCTGGCTTGGACAAGATTTGGCAGTGCTGAGTATCGTTTTGGCATATCTGGTAGTTTGCTGACTTGTTCCTTTTTCTGGCTGTTGCTGTGTTAATTGTAGGCAGCTGTCACTAAAAAGTGAGTGTATTTTGATGTAGGCACATCTTGCAGTATGTTTGCTTGTCACTGTGGTGAAGTAAAATTAGTAGGGGGCGCTTTTGTAATTATAGAACTTGTTCCTTTGATTGTGTTAACATTATTCTTAGTATGCAAGTAACTATTCTATCAAAAGCTTAGCTGGCTTTGTGCGCCAAGTGATCATTGCCTCGCAGTTCTTGAACATGGTAAAATATGTGACTCGCTTCTTCTCTTATTCAGTAATATACGTCAGGGCCTTATTAGTATGTAGCAGACTCGCCGTGCAGACAATCTATTCTAGCAACATGCTTGCTGTGCCTGCATCACACAGTATTTGCATCTGCTTGCAGAGAATTTGAAGTGATTTATGGCAGTAATATATGTCATAACATCTGCCCTTCAAATTTTCTTGTAGTGTCTTCATGTGCGGCTGATGGTTGGGTCATGTAATTTACTGATTGGGAATAGAGTTGCGAGACCTAAATTGTCTGTTTCAGATGTTTTGTTGTGGAATTCCTGCAAAGTTTCCTACTTTTTGAAAATCTCCAATCGGAATTGTATGCAGCTGAACAATATTTCTTGGCAATTAGAACTTTCCGACAGTAGTAAGCCTTTTATAGACAAATATGACAGAAGTTGGCTTTATATATTCAAGTATTCTAAATCTGTACACTGCTTGAAAGGGGTTGTAAGCCAGGCCCTTCCTTGTGGAGTGCTGTATCTTTATTCCATTCTTCATTTTAGTTACAGCTTAAAAAAATGAAATAAAATAAATATAAAAATAAATGCCCCCCCTTCACCACAAGACTTCAATTCCACCATGCTTTCCCTGATTTCATTGCTCATCTTGACTTATAGGTCTAAGAAGTTTCTGCCTTCAACTTCCTGCCTATGTTTGGTTTCATATGTTTAGAAGTGCTTGCATTAATTAAGCAACTTCAGGACTTTAGAGGTTTGTACATTTTTCTGTTATAGCAGATCAGAATTGATTTATTGATAAATTACCATTAGCATACATGTCATGGATATCTTCAGAATGGTTGTTTCAAGCTTTTCCTTCAGAAAATTTTATGGCATAAATCTTTCTTTAGCACCTGCAGAAGTGTCTGCATGATGTACTGCAATATAATGTGTGTGTCATGCATGAAATGTTTATAAAAATGCTGCACATTTTTATAGTGCATATTGCCACTGATTACATTCTTGCTGCCTTCTGGTGAGGTCTGGGTGTACTTTGAGAACTTCGCCATATAGTATGGAATTTATAGTTCAGATGAAATACAGGCAGTAATAGTGAAAAAATATTTTAACTTTCTTTATTCACAGGCCAATTTCTATATTTGGCAAGCTGCTTTGCCTTGAGTGATTTGCTAGCATGCCCGAGTAAACATGAAGTGCAGTGGTGAACTGCAGACTTTCTGAGGCTGGTTGGCTATCTGTCTTGAGGGTCAATTTCTGTGCTTGGCCAATTCTGTGCCACAGATCTTGCACCTTTTGCAGCTTGCCTGTTTAAAGGTTTTGATCCTCTGGTTTCAGACGTGAATGCTCACCTTCAGTGGTTTGTATAAGCAGGGGTAGTGCATACTCTCTTTTAATGCACAGTTATTTGCACTGAATCTGAAATTTTGCCTTCTGATGCTGTAGTTCAAACGCAGTGCTCCATATTCTGAAATATCACTTAAGGCGACTTGAGGAGAACACTAAGATAAAGTGAAAGCAGACAAAGTGGATATTGTTGGGAAATGTGGAAGAAGCGTAGGTCCCCATGTCCCCGTGGATTTTTCAGTAGAGATGAACACAAGGGCAAACTTTCATCTGTCCTTTACATAGTTGGCAATGCTGTGCCCTCATGAAAACATTCTTGCTATTGTAGCCAAGTTGTGCCACTTCTAGTGGTACTGTAGTCACCTTTATGCAATACACAACTGTGTCTGGATAATTTCATATATACTTTTAGCCTGTCATTTAGCAAATCGAGAGCAAGAAAAGCCGTTTCTTTTTCCAGGGATAGTTGTGGAGTGATCCACTGTGATTCTTCTAGCTTTAGTACAGAGTGCTGCGTTTCTGGTAAGTTGTGTGCACATATAACTGTGGCACACAAATTTACAAAAAAAGAAAACTTCTGCATCCCTAACACAGTTGCTCTTTCTTTTATTGACATGATGTAAATCTGCTTATTGAAGTGTTTCATGTTTTGTTGGGAATGTTTAATATTTTTTAGACTATAACAGCCAAGTATGTCTACTGGGTATTTCTCATGTTTGTTATTCATTATGGTTGTTTGTTGTGTTGTATGTATATTTGCTTGGGCATAAGCAGTATAGATGTGATGATAATCCAAAGTGAGCAGTTGTTGAAAAGAATGGCAGCCAAAATGGAAACTAATTAACCATGGTTGCTTTATGGATATGATCTCTGGCGTGCTTTTAGAAGCATTGTCTGTCTGCTGCTTTGTGTTTCTTATACAACAAAAGAGATGGAAGACGGCACTGACATGCAAGTCTAGTCTGTCTGCTGTTAGGCATTTCCTTGTTTTATATACTGTTGTTATACAAAATACTTTTATAGGCTGTGAAGGAAGCCAGGTCTATGGCCTGTGTCACATGTTGCCTACGTGGAAGAAAATTGCTGCCAAGTTTTTATTCATTAACACTGTTTATATATGTGGCACTGTTTTATGTTGGTGTATAAAGTCAACAATACTTTTATCACATTGTCACCTTCTTTATTTGCCCCTTTTTTGTGCATTTTAATCGAGCTGCTCTTTTACCTTCTGTTCAGAGCTCGATAGGCTGGAGCAGAAAGAATATCCTGCTTTTACTAGGTGCTGAAGGATTCTATCTTGTGTGTGTATGTTACAAATGTTGCTCCTTTATGTAAGTTGAAGTTCACATTGGCAACAAGAGATGATCTTGCAAGATCAGAAACATTATACTACTTGCTATTTTGCTGTTTTCCTATGCTGATGCCAGAACATGTTATCTTTACTGTGAGTGCTTGAATAAGGGTACATTTTATTGCCATTTTTAGTGCATGCCTTATTTCGTGACATATTCTGAAAGCGTTTTCATGTGAGACGTAATAATAGAAAAAGAAACCTTCAGGAGACGAAAAAACAAACGTCAAGCTACTGTTTTGCTGCACACCTGCATGGAGTAGCAAGTGGGATTTAAATATTTTTTTCTTTTTTTTCCCCTGCTTATTTCGGGTACCTTGACATGCATAGTGCAGCATGGCAGAAATCTTTCATTATCCAGCTCGCAGGAGCACCAGCTGATCTTCAATTTTTCAGTGTTAGATCGGCTGCATCTGTTATGCTAGCCAGCTCTTGTTGAGAGCAGGTGCAAGCTCTGCATTCTTGTTTTGTATTTTTCCCGTTCCTGAAAGTGCAAAGGCTATCTAGCATGGGGCAGTTGGAATATCGAGTAGTAGGTGTGTCACTTTGCCAAGTTGAGCGAGTAACTGTTACGGGTAAGGGGTGACCATTGAATACATTGTGCAAATGAGTCTTCGTGGTGCAAGTTGTCAGAGCTGAGTGGGAATGTGGCACCAGGAGCCACGAAGTTGCACCCTTGAAGGTCAGGATGTCTAACGGTAATGTAGATAGTATGTTTAGACGTGAATTGAACTTCAGCTTGTATTAATAAGTATTGATGCACATGCTTTGCTTTACAAATAAGACTAAATGAAGCAGCTTTGAAAAGTTTTGCAGGAGTGCACTTATGCTTGTGGAGAAATATTGCTTAAAATCTTGTGGTAAAACTGAGCGTACAGACATCATTAAAAAAAAAGAGAAAGATAAAGTTGAAAGTTGTGGTACAAGACTTTTTATGTAGCAAATATTGCAGTCTGATAAAATACTTCCACATATATGGACCATGCCAAATGGTTACAGGTATGGTAATATAATTGATGATTTCTTTAATCGTGTACTAAAAGTGTGGTACCAGTTAAATATTTCAAAAAGTGCATGGAAATGCTTTTGTAACCTTTTCAGTTGATCCTGTGAATTGGATGTTATTTGCAATTCTTTAGGAAAATGCTTCTGCTGTGATGTTTGGCACTTCGAGCATTGTAGGCACCTTCGAGACCCTTTTATGTCATGTCTTTTCTATCATCCATACGTCCATCTGTTGCTGGTGTACTGTTATGTGCTTAACACCCACAAAATTAGTTCATATTGTCATAACGGATTCATGGAAATGTTTTAAAATATTTGTCTCTCGGGTTTTCTACATATACACAAGTCCAATTGGTTAAAGCCTGTTTCATTTTGCAGCTAGAGGAAACTTCCATGCCATTAGTGTAGAGTAACTAATGGAGTGTCTAATGTGATGCTATTGATATTTGCATTTGAGCAACCACAATACCATGATGTGGACTTGTTAGTGACTGCAAGCATGTTCATATTCTGTAGTTACGTATTTGCTGTTCCCTTTAAACTCTTCTGGTGTATCATTCAATTCCTATGCTGGGAAAATAGTGGTTGTCGCCACGTGTGCCTGGCAGCTCCTACAGGTTAACATATGTAATGGTGTGTGCACACTTACATGTTAGAATTGTCCTTTGTGTTCAGTTCAAATCGTTGCACAAGCCATTGTTTATGTAAAGTGTATCTAGAAAGAGAGTTCCATTGAAGGTGTTGCCACATTGGCTCAATTGTAGGAATCGCAGGCTTTCACGCTAATTTATTGCTCAGCAGTGAGTAACATGCACCATCTAAGACAACTACCTAGACGCAACTTTAGTTGCACTCCTTATGTTCAAGGAGGTTGAGCAACCCACCACTTGCCATAATATTGTGATTCATATCTTGAATGAAAAGAAGTGTGAATTTACTGAAAAATAATTGGGAATCTGTATTGCAATACGCTTTCAGTGTGCACTGGTAAGCAGGAGGACATAACAAAGTTTTGACAAAGCCAATTGGTCAGATATATTTTCGGTTCAGTGGCATGGTGCATGTGGTCAGAGAAAAACTTTGTAAGGACAGAAAGCTTACAATGAGCTCACTTTCCATTTCTTACAAATTTCCATTGAACTGTGTATGTGAAGATGTTTCGTGGTGTTATGCATTTCCCAGAAGACTGCGACAACAAAGATCCTGTTGAACCTAGCATTTATGACAGGTGGCATTGTAGAAACACAAGCTTCACTGTGACAGGTGCTTGGTAAAATGGCTTTAAAAGACTTCAAAAGTAGGTTAGAAATATAACATATAGTAAAAATGTTTTGGTATACTCATGTGGAAGTTACTAGTAATTTGAAACCTACTTTCTGGATACATCTTTTATGTTATATGCTGAACTGGTTCACAGTAAACATTTAGTACATGAAGTATATTCATTTAAATTTAAATTTACTTGTTGAACAGCTGTTCAAACACTGTTTCAACAGTTGTTTAAACAAGGTGGTCTGCATCAGTGCTGCCTAAGATTTGGCACATGTGAAGCTCCAGGTCTTGATAATCAAGACTTGTACTAGTGCAGATACATACTTGTGAATCAGACGTACAAATATTGAGGCATTCAAATGTGGATGAGCATAATCATACAGGAGTTCATGCGTTACATGTACAAGTTGTTTCAAGTAACCACCTCTAGTCTGTGTTATATTTCTTTGAAAGAAACCCAGGCACTGAGCACAGCTGTGTTATGAGTGAGAAGACCACCCTTTATGTCGACTAACAGCTGCTGGCATCAGGATTCTGGTGTATTCATGCTCACTGAAAGTAGCGGTTTATCCTTAGCAGCGACTATTTTTACTGCGGCGTCAGACATATGGATGGGATGCAAATGCATTGCACAGAGCTAGTCATGTAGATAAAGCATATACTCTAGGTTTCGTACAAAAGCAATTTTTTTTCTACAACTTGTGCAAGGATAGCTATTGCATATTTTTGCCCATTACTCTAAACAACGCTTGGAAAGCAAGTTAAGCATTTCCATTTTGCAAAGTACAAATGCATAGTTTTGCATCAAGCAGATGTAACAAAGTACACGAAGGGCATTTTTGCTGCTTTTATTGCCAGTGTGCACCGCCAGTGCGTGACAGTGCTGCAGCTGTGCAAGTGAACTTCCCTTGCAACTGTGATGTTGTGCACACTGTGAAGCATGTTGTGGTGTCTTGTTAATTGTTGCCTGGTCTGTGTGCACAGGCGTAGTTGTAATTGTACTATACAGATGCACTGTCAGTTTGTTGCCCCCATGCTTCTGAATAGTATCACCTATGCTGTGCTTGTTTGTTCTTGATGGCACAGTGACCCACTGTCCACTAGTACATATTGTGGAGGTACAAAGACTTGTATATGTGCATGCAGTATGCACTGCCCAAAGGAATGTTTGCAACAGTGTATTTCAGTAGAAATAAACTTACTGCAACTATTGACTAGTGGAGTACTGTTTCTCATCCCATGCAGCAGCTTTCTGCATACGAGCTCAGGGAGCAGGGAAATCTAATTAGTGCCTGTGTGGACAGCTACTCTTAAGATTTCATTCTAATGCATGTTGCCTGTGTTTCAATTTTAACGTACATGGCAGGTAATTCTGGGCACTGCAGTTCTGCTTTTGCAGTTTTATTGTCAGAAAAGTGCCGAATTCATTCAGAATCCACATCCTTTCTCAATATTGCTTTGTAACCTCATTTCATCCATTGCATGCCATTACCAAAGTTCATGTATCTCTGGCAACATTAAGCCTTCGTAGGGCTGTCCAAGAACAGATATGAGGGGCCTTTTAAAGAACTTAAATATTGCCAAAGTTGTCACTGGTGATGTTCTTCTCAAACTAACCTTAAATGAACTAAATGTTCTCCGTGCCTCACCACGAAGGTGCATATCTTGGTGTGGTCGCTGAATCCTTCAATTGAGAACTTGGGGGGGGGGGGATATTCTGTTAAGAGTCCACCTGGTGGACTGTTTATTTCGGCCGTTGTTGATTGGGTGCAGCTGTACGAGCGAGGAAGAGATGAGCAGCCCTAGCCAATCGAGAACGGCCTAAATGGACAGTAGGTGGACCCTTGCAGAATACCTCCCCTGGTCTTGACCACTATCTGGATCTGCTTGCACACACACTGTGATAAACACTCCTTAAGCTTCAAAGTATTGGCAACCATGATACATTAAACTTCTCACAAGACAAAGCACAAGTACTGGCACAACTGCCATGACCACCTCCAAGGCCGATAATGTTTTGCATTTTTACAGCCCCACTCTTCCATGCAAGACGCAATTAGCTTTAAGTGTGAAATGAAACGATACCATTGTGCTATTGTTGGCCTATTGGGGAGCTCTTTGTCGGCACATGCTGTTCAGCAACTGTCCATTGTAGGCATGCTGGAAATGTTTTAGCACTGAAAGGCAAGGACACAAGAAAAAGGTGCAGGAAACGTGTTCCTACATCTTTTTCTGGTGTCTGTGCCTTTCAGCACCTAAACATACCTAACGTGATTCCACTTGTGCAAATTTCCACCCTGAATGACTATGTTATAGGTCTTTTGAAAGGAATGTCCAACATTTGCATTTCTCATTAGAGAGAGTTCAGCTCAAGGGCCCGTATTCTAGCCAAAGTTATAGATACCCTGCCCCAGTGGCTGCTCAGGGCAAATAGCCGAAACAATGCACGAGGCAGGTTCCAAAGGGTACCCACAAGGTTGGATAAACCATTGGCATGTATCTACTACACTCAAACCTCGTTATAACGAAGTTTAAGAGGGAGCCGAAATCGTTATGTCGGTTAGCTTGCTATATCAATTTGTCGGCCTATTTTATGTCCACTGCAGGACGAAGGCCTCTCCCTGCAATCTCCAATTAGCCCTGTCCTGTGCCAACCGATTCCAACCAGCGCCCGCAAATTTCCCAATTTCATCGCCACACCTAGTCTTCTTCCGTCCTCGACTTCGCACCCATCCTGTAACCATAATGGTCCACCGGTTATCTAAGCTACACATCACATGACCTGCCCAGCTCAATTTTTTTCTCTTAATGTCAATTCGAATATCAGCTATACCCATTTGCTCTCTGATCCAAACTGCTCTTTCTGTCTCTTAATGTGATGCCTAGCATTCTTTGTTCCATTGCTCTTTGCATGGTCGTTAAAGGGCCCCTCACCAGGTCAGGCCATCTTGAGCTGACAAGCGCAGAGCATACAATGCGCGCTAACGATTGTGTTTGCAAAGATTTACATTGCTACGCGCTGTGGAAAGGTCCGAAATTTGAATCCGAACGCTGTTTTCCCTTTCCCTCGCAGAGACCACGCTCCAAGCCTTATGGTGACGTACTCGTGTCCCTGCGCCTACGCACCGGCGACCGCAGTGAGAGTCACTAGTGGCGACACGCGTCTGCGAGAATTATTCAAGGCAACATCTGTTATTTTATTTGTGTGATCTGTTGCTTGAACTGATGAATTGAAGTTTACAGAAATAATAAAAAACACAAATGGAATGTCTGCATGTTTTTTTTTTTTTTCCTACTTCGCACCGAAGCAAGAAAGATTTACTTCCGCTTCGTCTGCTTGTTCCCACGGTCGTGCAGTCACATTCGCAGGTACCGAGGGAGGAGGAGGATTGAACATTTATTGTGAGAAACAGCGAGAAAGTGTTCTTTCTTCGCCCTAGGTGGGTGGCTCTCTTAGTCCAGAAAGCCGTTGGCTAATGCCGCAGCCCAGACCACCAGACTTCGCTGATCTTCCAGGCTCTGTGCTTTTAACATTGCCTCCCACGTTTCTTTGATAGCTTATAACGGTTCTGAAGCATCATCTTGACTGTTTTTCTCGCGGTGTGGGCACACTAACACCATGTGTTGGAGGTTGTCTGGTACATCACAATATCTGCATAGGTATGAGAATTTGGTGGGGTACATCCGGTGCACGATAATTCCATGGACATACGCATTCATTTGTAGTCTGTGGAGTGTGGTGGCTTCTTCCTTGCTTAATTTTGAATGTGGTAGAGGATATTGTCTTCTTTCCAGTCGGTAATGTTGCAATATTGCAGCATAGTTGATGGGAATGTCCTCCACCCTCGGCACTTTCCGGAGACTGTGCGGCAGGAAATCCTGGCTGGTATGCTCTTGGGCGACAGCATGTGCTGCTTCATTTCTTGCCAGGTGTTCGTAGCCTGGGGTCCATGCTACGTAGGTTTCGGGTAGTTCTTGGAGTCTTGTTATCTCTTTTAGGATCTTCACTGCTGCGGCAGAAATTCGGCCTTTTTCTAGGTTTCTAGATGCCGTCTGCGAGCCGCTCAAGATGGTTGCTGTGTCTTTGCATGTGGTGACGCCGACGACGATGGCCACTTCCTCCGCCGTTTCTGGATTTCTAGCTGGTATGGTGGCAGCGACTAGCTCATTCCCTTGGTTTTTGATCACGGTAATTGCGTATGCTCTTCTAGCTGGGTATTTTGCCGCATCTGTATATCTTGTGTTGGGCTTCTTTGAGTACTTCTTGCTGAGCGCTCTAACCCTTGCTTGTCTTTGTGGTGTGTTGCATGCATGTTGCGAGGTATTGGAGCGACTAAGATAGAGTCACAAAGAAGTGGCGGCAATCGAGCTTTCACGTCCGAGTCTGCTATGAAGATTTCGCTGTATGCGAGTTTGCGAAGTGCTGCTCTGCCTGCATGAGTCAGCTTAAGGCGTTCCAGCTGGCTGGCTCTGTGCGCTTCACTCATTTCTTCTCGGTTGTTATGGAGGCCAAGTTTGAGGAGTGTCGTGGTTGAGGTCGTACTGGGAAGTCCTAGTGCATTCTTGATTGCTTTTCTGATGACGATGTTCAGTTTGCAATTTCAGCTTTCTTGAGGAGTAGATACAGGGTGCCATATGTGATCCGGCTTATAAGGAGTGCTTGGATTAATTGGATGCTTTCTTGCTCTTTAAGTCCTCTTCTTTGGGTGGTTATACGCCAAATGAGACGAGTTACTTGTGTTAGGATCTTCTGAAGCTTCGGAAGTGTAGCTGTGCCAGAACAGTCTTTATGTATTGTGAGGCCAAGGACGCGGAGGGGGTCAACTTGAGGGATATCGATTCCATTGAGTCTGATGTTGGGATCTGGGGCGACGTAGGCTCGTGGTCTTCTCAGAGTCCTTGCCTTGAGTATAAGTAGCTCCGATTTTTCGGGGGGCGCACTGGAGACCGCATCTTGAGAGGTACTGTTCTATCTCATCGATTGCCTCTTGGAGGGTAGTTTGCTGTTCGCCCGTTGTGGATGCTTTTGTCCATAACGTTATATCATCGGCGTACATTGCATGGCTTAAACCCTCGATGCCACCGAGTTGCTGCGGGAGCTTAATAATGGCGAGATTGAACAGCAAAGGTGCAATGACTGACCCTTGTGGAGTTCCTTTGTTGGGCATTTCGAATTTGTCGCTTCGGATGTTGCCGATACCCACCGTAGCCGTGCGATCATTGAGAAAGTCGTGTACGTATTGGTAAGTCCGGATCCTGCAGTTTGTGTCTTGGAGATTCTGGAGGATTGCTTCATGCTTCACATTATCGAAGGCTCCTTTTATATCTATTGCTAAAATAGAGAACTTTTTGTGTCATTTTAGGTAGTCCAAGAGGTCTTCCTTGAGCTGTAGGAGTATATCTTGTGCTGAGAGGAGCTGTTGGAAGCCAAACGTTGTGTCAGGCACGAGTCCCGAGTCTTCCGAGGTATGTGGTGAGGCGATCGTGAACCATGTGTTCGAGAAGCTTTCCAGCGCAGGAAGTAAGGGAAATGCGCCCTAGGTTGCTCATTTGTAGTGGCGTGTTGGGTTTTGGGATCATAATGACTTCTGCATGCTTCCATTCTGCCGGGAGCTCGCCTTTTTCCCAGCAGTTATTCATGTAGTCGAGGTGTCCATTTAGGGCCTTGTCTGGGAGGTTTTGTAGAATCTTGGTCACCTTGTCATTTCCTGGCGATGTGTTACAGGTCAATTTGGCAAGGGCGGCGTGGAGTTCAGGAAGCGGGAAAGGGCTGTCGAGGGTGAGGTTTGGTTCGCCTTCGTACGGTCGAGGACCGGGGACCTTGTCTCCGACAAGTTTACGCTTTATTTCTTCCAAAATTTGTTTCTCAGTTCCTGGATGGAAGTGAATAATTTTCTTGAGGTCATGTCTTTGTTGGGTCTTGGTTTTGGTGGTAGCTAGAAGGGCTCGCGGTGTGTGCCAGGTCTTCTTCATACTGAGTGTGCCTTGAAGTTGGCTGCACAGCTTATTCCAGTTCTGACTGCTGAGTTGATATCCATATTCTTCTGCTTGCTTTGTTATGTGAGCGATCCGTTTCAGCAGTTTGCGGTTAAATTTAATCTTTTTCCAACGCCTCAGTAGTCCTCTTCTGGCATCCCAAAGATGTAGGAGGCGAGAGTCTATGGCCGGCGTGTCCATTGCGAGTTGGATGACTTGAATGTGCTTCTCGGCCATCTTGACCACTTCAGTGAGCCACTCTTGAATATTTTCAATGTTTTCTTCTATGTCGTGTTCTCGGAAGGCCTTCCAGTCTGTCAGCTTTGCTGTTCCGGTTCTGCTCTGCTTCTGTTCCAGGCGTGACCATATTCTGTGATCCGCTTGTTCTGCCTCAGTATTCGTGTAGCACTGAATTATACTGCTAGTCATGTGTCCTTGTGCACAGCACGCAAAACCGTGTGCTGCGCGAAACCAGACAATGAAAACAGCTTGCGCACGACGCCTTCAGCAAAAGTGTGCAGCACTGAAAAAAATATGAAGGCGGGGCCCGTGACATATGCGTTGTGTGATACTCGAGGTCTGGTATGGGAGAATGCAGGGAAGGTATTTCGCTTGCGGAGGCTAGACGGGGCGAGTGGAGAGAGTGACTTGTTTGGCAGTGGAGCTCGCCTCCTGAAATCATGCAGTTGCGGCACTGAAATATTTATATCTCGGCTATTGAGCCGATTTCAAAAATGTTTGCGGCAGAACGCTTCATAGAAGACACGTAACTTCCAGTGCATAACCAAAATTTGCTATTGGGCCTGGTGAGGGGCCTTTCGACTTGTTCTCAAGCTTCTTTGTCAGTCTCCAAGTTTCTGCTGCATATGTCAGTACCAGTAAAATGCACTGATTGTACACCTTCCTTTTCAATGATAATGGTAAGCTTCCAGTCAGGAGCTGCCAATGTCTGCTGTAATTGACATTGAATGCAATATATGCTCAATGGGGTGCACAATTGTAAACATAAAAACAATACGACTTTGCGGCCGGCAGAGCCATTACACGGCCACGCATGCGATCAAATTTGAATAAAACAACAAAAATATCTTTCGTGTGTGCAACACGCGACCAACACCTGATGCGACAGTTACCTTCAGTTCCATTTTGATGGAGTTTCGCATCCACTTTCAACTTGGCTCGTCGCAGTGTAGCAGCACGTGGCACACAAACGAGAGCAAGGCAATAAAGCGCTGCGAAGTGTGATTGACGAGGCTAGCGAACGCGCTGGCTTGTGGCCTCCAAGATTGCATCAATGTCGGAGGCCATGCCCAGCTGCCAGCCTGCACGGCGCGCCGCAGTGAGAGGGAGAAAGGAATGCACAGCCTGGGCATGACCCCTCCCCGAGATTGCACCGCAGAGATCTCGGAGGCCACGGTCAGCTACGGCTGCCTGCGCGGCCCACAGTAGAGAAAGCAGTGAATTCACCTTCACCGCGCAGCATGGCGCATCTTGCACAGGCTTGCACGAAACTCCTAAAATGCGCCGGGAAAATCTCGAAGGCCATGGTCAGCTTTTGCACCGTCGCGCGTCTCGCGCAGCTAGGAAAAGGTCGGGGGAGAAGTGCGATATTGAGCTGCTTGTGCGCAGTAGCGCAGCTATGCGAGGTGATAAGAAAGACCACTGTTGCTCGACGACGTATTCGACGCGGGAGTTTTGAACTGCCGCGGCGAACCCTGTGGAATGCGATATACTCGGCGCGCAACGGTCGGGTATTTTTCGGTTTGGGAGACGAATCTAGTTCGTTATATCCAGTGGCATGACAATTTCACATCGTTAAAATGAGATTTTATATACATGAATATCCATGGGGATTTCAAGGGAAATTCCATTTACTTCGTTATAGCCATTATTTTGTTATGAGGTTCGAGTGTACTTGCAAAGAAATTTGGCAAGATGTTTTATAATGCACAATATTTTTTTATTATGTATAAAGTATTCTATACATCAACACTCACAACAAAAAATGCAACAAGTGATAACGAAATCGTGTGAATGGATCTTTTTTGTACACTCTTAAACAAAATTACACCTTTCGTGTCGTATCTTGCCACACAACGATAATCGTCATGTCTTGTCCGCATTTCTTTCCTTTAGCGCTGCCAGCCCAGTACTTGCAAGTCACAAACCCCATGCACGTTATCAGAATGACAAAGCATTCTCGGCAGGAAAGTAGTGAGCGCAGTTTTCAAGAAAGGAAGCGCAAGCAAGGCAGACGATGATTATTGTGTGGCAAATATACACCCCAAAGAGTGTACATTTGTCTAAGAGTGTAGTTGACAGCCATATGGGTACTAACAGACCAACTCTCAGACAATCTTCAAAAACCATTTTAATGACAGGCAGTCTAGTTTCAGGAGAATAGGTTCTATTTTGCGTATACAATGCAAGTTTCCTTTACAATGGGTACATTGCTTATGCGATCTGCACAGAAGGAATGCCATGCACTGCACGGCACAGAGCAGCTACCAAGCTACACTTCCAAAAATGCAGTGCTGCCACGCTGCTATGCTTTTGCTGCGAGTGACTGTACATATTAAATTTTAACTCAACACACGCCAGTCCTGTAGTTTGTTTAAAAAAGAAAGGCAATAAATGCTTCTCTTTAAATGAAACTACAGTGAATATGTGAACTTTCAGATTAAAGTGTCAATAATGGTTCCCATCATTTACATCCTGTGCATGCATAAATCACGCCCACAAACGGGCTGACTCAGCATAAACAGGCGTTAAGGCACTTGGGAGATTGTATGTTCAAGAGGAGGAGGACATAAAGCCTGAGGAAGGAGCAGCTTGCCATGAGACAATGAGAAAATTAGAACAGAACCAGGTAGCCTTGCTATCATGGCATCACATACAGGCAGGATGAAAGAAATGCTGTGCCACATTCCCCATGGGGGAACATGCAAGAACATGTGAGGAAGCACCTATGCATTGAATAAACTACACTTGCTTTGACCCGAATGAATGACACTTTCCCACTGAACAATGGAGGAGGGTGAGAACTTGAATGCAACTGCAATTAAAAGTTATGCAGTGAATACCCTCCAAGATTATACTGAATACCAGTTTGCGGACCTCTGCCTAATCTACCTTAATACGGTGCACTTAATATATTAAGGCAAACTTCTGATAAGACAGTGTCAAGGTCCCTTAACATTTTGCAGCACAACTTTCACAGCAGTCGGATTAATCCTTGAAAATAATTTATTTTCAATTTCACACAAGAAAAGACACCACCAAGTGGGTAAGCTGCAAAAACGAATAGTAAACCACACAAAACCCTGATCACCTGCTTCATGAAAGATCATATGAGAAAAAGGAGCCCATATTGCAAGCAGAAATGCACAATTTAAATTACTACAGCAGTCAAGTACAGCAGTAGGCTGTCAAAAACCCATAATTCGTTGTCTTCAACATGTATATAGCAGCAAGTTTCAGATGTCCAGTGCATCCTTGTTCATTTGTTCGAGCAGTTTTTTCCAAGATTGAAGTGAACTGTTTTACACAGAAAAAAAAAAAAAAAGAAACACACTTCGCAGCAGTAGTTCCCTTCAGCATTGTCAAGGCATACAGACTCCACCAGCTGCATTCCATCACTAAATCATAGTACAAACACCGAAATGTTCGTGCAATCAATCATGTGTGCAATAACAGGGACACTTCAAATGGAATATGCTCTCTCTCTAGACAGTGCTTTAACCAATTATGCCCCGCTGTTTCCCAACACTGCATGTTAAGTGGAGTAAATAGTCCCATTTCATTCTCTAAAGCAGGACAAATTAGCACAGAATCCTTGAGCTACTTGAAATGTGTTTTCATCAGCTCTCGATCGACTATAAAGGCTTACTTGCAGGATCCAAAACTTCAAGCTTGTCATTTCAGAAACTGTGCGAGGCCAAAATGAAGACACTAGCAGGGAACATGCCCTCCCACTCGCATCACTAGGAATACTCTAGTGCTTTGCAGTGCATTGCATTTGCAGAAAAAGGAAACGGTGCAACTAGCTCTCACTTCGCCTCATCTCGTGTTAACGACAACGTGCAAGTAGAAGTTGTCGCCATTTTAAGAGCTACTATGACTGTGCCTTGGCATTGGCATGGAAACGTGAACTCAAGTAGCTTCTACTGGCTCCCAACTATTGCACACAGATATTGAGTTTTCTCACAAATTATTACAGCCTTCTCACTTATAACGTAATGCCTGTAATAATGCAGTTACAATTTCTGCACAGATGTGTTTGCAGATGCCATGAGAAAACACTGTGATGATGACAGGCAGACGACATTGTATACACAAATACATCTGGCAGGCGTCTGTGTTACTTAATGGTTAAGGCTTTTTGTAGCTTCTACAATGTAAAAGGGAACTACCGAGATGCAGTATGTTAGTTATGCTGCAGAATCTTGCACACAAGTGAAAAAAAGCAATGAGGTGTAGGCACAGATAACTGCCAAGTGACATTATACGAGGGACTTTCCGAAAGCAAGTTCCGTCATTTACTTTCACACGGAAACTTTATTGCTCCCCCCCCAAAATATACACCATCGCATCATGAACTATACACCTTGCACTATTTTTCAACATAGTTACCACCGACAGCGAGACATTTGTCGTAGCATGCAATTAGCTTGAAGAAACCACTCTGGTGAAACTCTGTGCCCTGCGATGCAAGGAGTTGTCGCATAGCCTGCCCCACCTCGGCATTCTTTTGGAAGTGACGTCCCGAGAGCGTGGCTTTCAATGCAGGGAACAGGGGTGCTATCTTGTATGCGTTCAAAAAGCCGATGTTCGGTTTCGTTGCAAGCGATTGACCTATATTGACCTAGGCCGTGATATCGGCATGGCCTGGACAATCGCACAGCCTGGACAATTGCGTGAGGCAAAACTGAATGTTGGCTTTTCAAATGCGGACAAGATAGTGGCCCAGGTGCCCATTCATACAGGATAACAGTACGCACTTCTATTGGCAACCACGTTGTCGGCACATGTCCATCTGCCATTGCGATTTGTACTCAAATAACCACGGGCATGCCGGTCTGCTGCTACTCTCTCTTCTTCGGCACTCTGTGCATGCGTCATTCCTGTTCCACTGATGCTCCTTCCATCATTGAACCAGCAACAACCGTGGATTCTTATGGAGGTTGTTTCACCTGGTGAATAGTCTTTAAAAAAAAAAATGACAACTTACTTTCGGAACGTCCCTCGTATATCACTATGGGCACAGTGCAGAGAGAAAAGAAACAATAGTAGTACTGCTACTAGATCAATTTCAAATGCTATGCCTTATCTTGCAATATATTTGTAGTACTCTCTTATGCCAAAATGTAACTTGGTCTAACTTCCAGGAACAGTTAGGAGGGAATACTACCATAAATTGAACCCTCATCACATTCTTGGTGGTCCCTGATAAAGATGCATAAAAATATACATCCTTTAATTCTTGGACTGCACTATGCTATATCAAAGGCCAAATGCAATGAAGTTTCACTGTAGTTTGATCAGTTATATATGTGTAGTGCATTGAAGAAGTTTTGGAAAAGCTGCAGGGCTGGTAATTATATAATTTTATAAGCTGTCCTTAAACAGCACCTAAGCAGACAACGCATGCAGCTGCTAGCTAATGTGTACGATGCAAGTACCAGCCTGTTGCCTCCGAGACTGTGCAGTGTGCCACAGGCAGCCTTGGGTGCCATGTAATGCTGAGAAGACGTGCATTCTCGGTTGTGCACCACTTCTGGCAAGTGGTAATGGTGGCACTTCCTTCAGCGTCAATATAAAAAATGCTTATTTTTGCAGGGTCTTTTGATGCATCCACTCGTATTTGAAACTCAAAATTGAATATCGAGGCTGCTTTTTATGTTCACTATCTGAAACAAAAAATTTCAGTGCAGTTTCGTTCACTTAAAGCTTTTTCATTCAGTGCCAAAATGTTGTTCAAACTGTTAATGTGTATGCAGTTGATTTCGTGACTGACCTACACAAGTACACAATGCCTACGGAGCACTTGCAGTTGTTCAACTTTATAGTGTATATTCTCATGTTAGCGCAGCACCATGTTTCTTAAACTTGAGTACAAATTTTTAGGGTGCAGTCTTTGCACAAGTGAAAAGTAAATAAATGCATTTCTGCTGGAGAACTGGATGTTTTTGCTGCTGCATGCAACAACCTCATGAAGTTTTTTTTTTGTAGCTTCGTTTGCTACTTCACTTGTTCTCACTGGCATGCAACCGTGGAGCTGTAACAGCTGGATTCTGGTTCACTGGTAGCATGCTGTTCAAAGGTGAAGCCACCCTCAGGTGTGGCCTCAGATGCCTTGCCATACATTATCTTGCACGGTCAATAAACTACCAAGGTTTTTATGCAAAATGTGAATGGAATGTTACAAACATTAGTGCCCATGTATGTTTCAGGAAGTGCGGGAGCAACAACAAAGGTATTATGTATGAAGCTTGGAAAGTCTGCGCAATGTGCAAGCACCCAAGGCAGCACACAGTGGCAGGCGCTGCCTACAAAAAGCAGTGAGGTATACTGCACAAGTGTATGCAGAGGGCGAAAGTGTGATCGGATGAGTCGAAGAGAGATGAATTTTGAGATGACACCATCGCTTGATCGACGAACTTCCCACTGACAACTGCAGAGGCATATGCGTCTTCCACAGTGCCGATGCCCAAGGACATAGCACAGCATGGGTGAATGACAAGCCTGCCTAGAAAAGACAGGTGCAGACAATGCACAAATAATTTTCGAAATAATTTTTTCCTTAAATATTTACATACAAATTTAGCGGTACGGCATCTACACAAGAATATGTGGTACTGTATATCTCCTTTAGGCCCAGAGTGCTCAATTATCCAGGCCAAGATAACTAAAAATCATAAGCACTAGTGGAGGTATTGATGTTTAACCATGTCACATATTCATAAGGACACTCCTGCTCACAAATTTATTACCGTGCACTAAGTGTGTTGGAGAACAGTTGCAGGATAGACACCTGCATATTTGATGCGACACAAGTATGCCCCCATCATGTGGTGCATTCTTTTCATTGTTTCCGACAACAGTGATTTGTAATGGACAAATTTTTTAAAAGGCATGTTGTTTCCCACACACAGGAGCATGCAAAACAGTTTACACTGCTGCCGCATCTCAAGTATTTTTTACAGTTTGGATGGCGAGTCCATATATTTGAATGTGTGTGTGAGTGCGTATGCAAGCGGGGGGGGGGGGGGGGGGGGGTTCCAGTGAGATTTCGTATCCTCTTATCACTTTTACTGCTGCATGTATTTAATGACACTGCAGGTGCAAGAAATGCATTAAAACTAAACTTTCAACAGACAATTGATGCTTGAAAGGGATACCTACCTTGCACCAACCTTTAATAAAGAGAACTGGTTTCAGGCAGGCAAAATCAGGAACTTTGTATTTACTATCATGAGAAAACATCCACTCAAAAACTACCCCAATCATAAAGACAAACTTCTTTACTAGGTCAATATAGCATAACTTTGGGTCATTATGTTTGGCTTTCAAGAAGCTAATGGTATGGCGGGATGGGAGATGCTATGGTATGGCGATTTAAAGATTCTGTGAAAACTAAATGCCATAAGCTTTAAAAGTCACATTTTCGTTTAGCTACATACATTGCTACAAAAATATATTGTGAATTAGTTGTGCCGTTTTGCTTTCCATCATTCTATGCCTAGTATATAGAGTGCTTTTTTTTAAAAACTATACAGAGTTTTTATAAATCGCCCATGGCAGATAGCACAATTTCAATCCATGAACTGAATCACTTGAAGAGGCAGAGATTACTTCCATGAGAAATCAAAATCCATAACAGACTAACAAAATTTCACGAATGAAGTTTTTGGCTGATCAGATTACAGCACTTATTGCAATTTATTAATTGCAGCCTGCAAGTTTGCAAGGAATGACTTCGAATGAATTCTCAGAATGGCATGGATTTCGAATGTAGGCAGTCGTACTTGTAGTTAAAATGCACTGTTGTACAACTTACCTTATTTAAAACAGCACCGTTTTATGCACTGAAAACAAAAGTTACGGGAATGCCAATGTATTTCATTGCACATATTGCAAATAAATATTATGGAACTGGTGTCATTTTGAGAATTAGTTCCAAATGAATACATCTCGTAAACTCACCAGCTACAATTCGTAAAATGCAATATGAGCCAAAAGGTAAAAACTTAATTAGATCACTTTTGTTAATTAGTTGATTGTACATTTCAATTTCTAGTGTGAGTAATGTCCACCTCTTCTAATCCATTTCTAGAGTTAGAATTGTGCTATCTGCCATAGGTGATTTAAAAAAATTCTGTATAGTCTTTAAAAAAATATCTCGTATAGGTAGTACTCCACTTTTCTTTCTTGCACCATTCCAGACCACTGACAAGAGTTTCTAAGCTGACAAAATTTTCAAGCAGCTAAGAACAGCTAAAGCAGTATGCCAGAAGGGCATACTGGCTGAACAAGTATTTTCGCTGGCAGTGCCACAGGTTTAAATGTTTGCTTGAATTTCACGCAGGAGTGAACATATACAAAACAAGTGGCAATAAAAGCCTGATTACATTATTGACTTACACCAATCTTCAATTTTATTTTGGTGCACGCCATGACATTGCAGCCAAACTATGGACATAAATGTGCATTACATTTTTTTTCAGATAGTCCACCTAGTAAAACTTGATCAAAGCAAAGACTGTTGAAGGAAGAAAGCAGGTTGGTACATGATCCGCAATGATAAGGCCTAAATGCTCAGCCAGAAGAAAGATGAAAGTTTTTAAAGTAAGTGGGAAGGCTGTTAACAATGATACAATTCTGTACAGACCCTTTCTATCCTTGTACAACAACCTATACAAATCGCAACTATACATATATATATCTGTGTACATAACAAGACTGAACTTGTGTCTATGCGGCTCACATCAACAGGCAAAAGGCGGGAACTGCAACTTGTGATCCCAAGTTTAAAAACATGAAAGTATTTAAAACTGACCCTGGAAAAACCTTAAAGCAGAACAATATCCAAGCACTGACTTTAGACTTGTCCATGGACTTGCTTATATTCGCAAAGTTATTGTAAACTTTAACTAGTAACATCACATCCTGGAAACTGAACACTATCAGTCTTAGTGATAACACCGTGCTGTGCCCAGGTTTAGTGTCATTTCAGGTGGAGCACACCAAGTCCTAAAGGTGAGTAGTAACATCACAGTGGATCTGCATTCGGTATCAATCACAAGACAAAACTGACCTTTTGCACAATATGTTAGCCATGTACCACGATATTATAAGTGGTACACTCAGCAATTAGCTTTAAAATGGTGAATCTAGAATGTGGTTTGCTTGGCTGGTTAATAAGCTGCTGGCAAAACAGATGAATGAACCAATGACAAAAAGTGAATGATGGTGCATGTGACACTCATCACAGACAAAACATGTCAACTGAACGGTATATGCCATTAAAGTTACCAGCTACCACACAGATTCTCCTGCAAGTAAAGACAGGCATCTGAGAAATGCTCATTAGTCACATAGCCACTGCTGAGCAATGCCATGTGGACATCCCAGAGCTCGTATGAGGCACCAGCACATGTATGAACTACGTTCAGTGACTCATGTGGTGCAGTGGGGGTCATCCTCAATCAGTGGCCGTGTGTCATCACAGCTGACCACTGTGTCTGTGGCCACTACAGGCAGGGCCATTCGGCTAGTCCCTTCGGACAGCACAGATGTTGTCGAGACTTTCCGCCTGGATGTTGTAGCTGTGTGGACACCCAGGACAAGGCTGTTGTCACCATGAACTGCGGTGGCCAGCACTTCCTCTGATGATCCTGTCTCGTGAGATGTGACTGAAGGTGTAGGAGGAGACGGAGGGCGCCGGCGATGGCGCCGCAGGCGCCGCGTGCGACGCTGCGTGCCTCGCGTACACAGATTTCCCAAGTCATTCTGTGCACCTCCAGGCCCATACACTATCACACCATCTGGTGGGACATGGTACCTACAACAAAAAGGACTAAGTTTCAATTTTTGAATAAGAACATACAATTACAATTGCCTGCACTGTGCTGCGCCTCAGCTGCGAGACCAGAAAACAGAAGGACCAGAATGATGCATCTTTCTGTACCAGGATAATGCATCTTCCTGTGAGAGAGAGAGAGAGAGAGAGAAAAAAAAAAAAAGCCCAGAACAAGCTCATTAACTGTTTAAGTGTCACCACATACATGCATGGCATTGACAACAAGTCCCATGTGGTCACAGATGTATGTGTATGGTGGCAACCAAACCATTTGAAAATGCACCTTTTTGGAATGAAGCACTGCCTATCACTGCTCTTGAGGTGCTGCAACCTTTCCAGACTTCTGAAAAATTTCTTGCTGTTCTGTCATCCCTTGGCTTCCACCAGAACTGACTTTTTGCTTTGCTCTATGGCGGCTACTACCGTGGTAGTTTAGGAGTATTCCCACTCCACCTAGCTTACTGCTGTGTGCTAAAAGACACGTTTTTTGCCGCAAGTTAAAACACACACAAAAGGAAGACACATAACACGTGTTGTCTTTATGTGTCTTCCTTTTGTGTGTGTTTTAACTTGCGGCAAAAAAACATATCTTTTAGCAAGCACCAACCAGGCCAACAAGCAGCTCTGTTGCAGCATATTGCTGTATGCTCATGCCTGCAATTGCACACTTTATGTTTGGCATTCCTGTGCATGTCATTTTGAGTCCCGAGCATCCAGAACAGAGCCATGGGCATGCGGAACTGAATTTACAATCTCGTGTCAAAAACAGCAAAAAATTGCTTGCTCTTACTTCCACAATGTCGTCATGCAACGTCATTGCAAGCAGCTGGACTCATCCATGCTATTGGCTTATTTCGTGATTGCGAGAATGTTCTCAGTAACACTTAATTGCTAATCTTGAGTTAAATAAATGAAACATATCTATGTCTGTGACCTCAAAAACATAGAAAAGCAATTTAATCAGTGCACTACCGGCCTACACACAACAATTGCGCGTAGCTGCGTCTGCTGCGCATGGCATCTGAGACAGCAGATACTGAGATAGTGTAGTCTACTGCAGCTGCCACGGAGTGCCGTGATGAACCCTTTCCACCAAGACACTCAACTTTTGGGGGGGCTTTGCCCTCTTGGCTTCTCCCTTGTGTAGCTTTCAGCACGCTGGCGGAGATAAAAAGAGAGAGAAAGCCGTGCATCGGAGTGATAACTACACTTATACTTGAAGGATTTGAAAATTTTTTACGGCCTGAGATTTGTGGGACAGCATCCTTTAATAGTGAGGCCATTCTATGATTAGTTAAAAATGTGTTTCAGGGCCCCTTTAAAGGGGTCCTGAGCGATCTTTTATCGAAGTCAAGAAATGCATTTGAAGTTAAAACAGGCTATTTCAGAGATACTTTACCGCAAAAAATTACTTCAATGCATTCAGCAGAAGTGTAGTTATTGGCAATCAAAGGTCCCCTTCGAGGTGCTTCCGCTCCTTCTTCAATGCCTTGCACTGTAAAGACTAGGGTGGAGTGGGGTGTGCCCACAACGCTCAGCCTACTGAACGTCACCATGGCGCGCAGCTAAAATTTGATTTTGGATGTTCACATAGACGCCGATATTTCCAATACGGTAGTCCTCAACGAGCCGCAGTGTATTCAGCGAGCAGACTCGTCGTGGCACCCCACGGTGGCCATGGTATCCATGCTATATAACAGACTGCAGCTACATGCAACTGTAGTGCATATGCGCAGCGTTTGCTTTGTGCATGACAGGGCTTGAGTGCGCGCTCGCACTCGTATGCTCCTGTCTGGCCATGCTACGCGGTGTGGACTGGCTTTGTCCTGCACCAGCTTCACCATCATAGTAGCCACATCTAACTTGTGCATTCTGAAGCACTGTCAATAGCTAAATATGAAGTGAAGTCTGCCGAGCCGCCTAGCCAGGAGCAGCCAGGAGTAATTCTTATCAAAATTTGAAAGAAGATTTTCAGTTACTTCAGCACTGCTTATTAAACTGAGTCAATAAATATACACAGAAACAGCAGGAAGAAGCGCACTGATTTAAACACCCTTCTTGACTAAAGTCAGCTATTGGCCGATAGCTGCCGCATGTGGAAATGTGCAATATGACGAAATGTAACTTCCGAAAAGAGTGAGAAGAAGGCTTCTGTTGAAAAGTGTGTGTTTAAGAAAAAGGCGACTGTGCTTCACTTGCAAGCTAGACGTGCTGCGCACAACTGCAAAATTTGGCTGAGATCTTCACAGCAGCGTATACTATCCATGAACTTTGTTTTTTCACCAAGCCCAACGGGTGGTTCAGGACTCCTTTAACATGACCTAAAAATTTATTTGCTTTTGTTTTCATGACGTAAGCCACTCTGATGAAGTTAAAGCTCCCAATAAAAAAATTGGTTGATCCTTCTTTCAAAGGAATCAGTCATAATACAAAAGTGAAACTTGTCTTCATATAAGTAGTTGCAGCTTTGTTTGACATTAAGAGATACAGTTGAGAGGCGGGGGGATGGGAAGGGTACTCGGGGTATGTGAAGCCGTTGCAACTAGGCATCACGGGCACCCTACCACTGCGCAGAGATCCGCAACAATTTGTACACAAGCGAAAGTTGTAAACGACTCGTGACCAGGAGACATTCCAGAGATACTGCATCACACACATCGGAGCACTGGGCAAATGCACGGGAAACCACAGGCGTTTGCAAACCGTACAAGCGAAGCCGAAAGGGTTGTTCGTAAACCACTTCACTAACTCGCATTTTGCTTCTGCGAAAGGCACACACACACACTATTTGCGTGTCGGCGGCTTTCTTGCGGCATCGCTTGGCGTGCGGCATCCTAATGCCGAGCAGCTTCGCCGAAGGTAGGAGCATTTTAGTCCAGCTTGGAAGTGTCTTTGGCAGCCAGGTAACTGGCAACCTGCTCAGCTTCACAAATGTGAGAGGCACTATTTGTAGTGCGCGCCCGGTACATGCGAATGTGTTGTGCTTCCCACTGGCGTCTCTTGAGGGTCCAACACGGTCAGTCTCATGATGTTCACCCATTGACATAGCTGCATTCCTGCAGCACTTAACGCAGCAGCACTGTTACTTTGCGCCATTGCAAGTGGAGCAGTAGGTGACGTGTAAACACCGCTGCTACGCGTTTATAAACTGCACTTCGGAGGCAGCCAGGAGTCATAGGCTAGTCCAGCGACTCTGAAGAGAATCCATGCGGCAAAACTGCATTATTAAAGCAGACCATCAGAGCACAAAGCTCGGAAAAGAGCAACATGGTGCCATCTCGCGGGGATGCTAGAAAACTAGTGTGCTGTTTTCGTGGAGTCATTTCCATGCTACACGTACACGCGAGAAATTCTTGGTGCAGTACAGCATAAAGCACCTTCGTGTTAGTGCCACCATCTAGCATGGTTGCTAGAAAACTAGTGTGCTATTTAAGTGACGTTATTTCCATGATGTATGTACATGTGAGAATTCTTGGTGAAGCCCAGCATAAAACACTTTCGTGCTGAAATGTGACCCTGGGGGATGTATTTTTCAAAAAAATGCGACACCCGAAGGGTCAATGTTGGTATAATGGAAGGCAGAAAAATGTGCCCCTGCTATGTGCAGTACGGCAGAGACCGTTTATAATGTACCGGAATTGTAAATTTCCACACTGCAAGTGGTACCGCACAAAAATAAAAACAACATTTTTAAAGTCTGTGCACAAGCATAATGTGTACACCATGCAGCCACGCGTGTTCAGGAATCGAAGCATACAATGGGGCATATGCCCGCATTTTTGTTGCCGAGGTGGTTCGTCTGCTTTTTAAGTGCTGTACAGCCACTGCAAGGCATTTTGTTGACTCTGCACCAAACTGCAACTTTATCTGCTGACTCCCAATGAGACAGCGCTGCTTAGGGCCTAGCCAGCGGGAGTGCCAGGTGGTAGGCTATTGCGGGAAGCTTGCTCTTGATGTATGTTCATACCTGTAAACGAATACACTGAGACCTGGGATGAAATAACATGCACAGACTGCACTGACAGCAGCAGGTGTGATTGATTGATTGATTGATAGATAGATAGATAGATAGATAGATAGATAGATAGATAGATAGATAGATAGATAGATAGATAGATAGATAGATAGATAGATAGATAGATAGATAAACTTTATTAAAATAGTAATAAAAAAAACAGCTAATGGTCGGGGCCCTTAGTCCAGGGCTCCGCTGGCTCGTGCCATCTTCTCAGCTCTCTTTATCAGCTTGAGCTGGTCGTCGAGGGCCGAGCTGGACAGCAGTGCCTCCCATTGCTCCCTCGTGGTGTTCGTGTCTGGGTGTTCTATGTTGTGTAGTGCGCACTCCCACGTAATGTGGTATAGGGTTGGTGTGACCCCACACCATGGGCATTCGTCCCTGTAGGCTGTGGGGTGTATCCTATGTAATATGTGTAAGTTCGTGTAAGTGCCTGTCTGGAGCCTACAGCAGGTGTGAAGTGGGGTTCACAGGCGACCAGCCGGCAACTACCGTGAACGTGTATAGCAAAAGTTTGAGTGGGTGCGCACTGGTAGGAACGGCGAAAGCTCGTGTGTGGACAATGTTTCGAATGGATGAATTTGCGGAACACAGTTTAAACTGACAGCATCGCGGAGCTAAAATTGCAAGCACAATTACTGCACATCACAACATTGTGCATCGCAACGGATGAATGTGAAACGCACTTGCGGCCTTGACTGATTTTTCCACGGTGCTGGAGTTGTGAAAAACAAAAAAGCATTTTACTGTCATTTTTCCAGCTAGCCTGATAATACAGAAATCTTCGCAACCCCATCTGTGTCCAGAAAAATCAGTTGGCAACTGCATTTATTTTCCGCACACAAACAGAAGAGCCAAAGAGCGACAATGCGCACGTGTTCGGTGCAGACCCTGTGCCGCAGACAAGCGGCTCGAGCAAAAGGCCTCTCCGTCGCCTCGGTAACCCCCGCACGCCTGCTGAGCCAGCCCGCTGCTGCCACATTTTCACCATTTTCTTTAATGGGACAGTGTTAAAGGCCCCGTGCTGCAGAAAATCCGGTGTCGGCGGCGGCGTCTTGGGCTGAGAAAATTATCTCGAACAACACATCCCGATCCATGCAGGCCCTTCACGTGGCGAATAGGCATTACTGAACTAATTGAATTTCTCAAAGTAAAATGCATCAGAAAATTCGCAAACTACTCCAGTCAAACCTTGATATATCGAACATGGATATACACAATTATTGCGTATGACGTAGCAATTGCTACGAATGGGTGGATGTCCGATTTTCCATTTATTCATAATTATTGCGTATATCGAACACTTTCTATATCACCTGAAAAATAGCATGCATATCTAATTTTTTATTTGAATGGGGATGGACATAAAATGAATATATCCAACGCTGCCACCCCAGACCAGGTGCGCTTTGTTGACAGGCGGTGAGCTTTCCCGACTGCGGCGCACTATAGCTGCACACATCAATCGCGTCGAGGGCGCCATTTGAACGCAGCGGTGTACGCATGCGGCAATTTGGCTAGTTCGACAATGCCAACGATGCATTGCATTTGCCGCACTGACTCCACCTCGGTGCCGCACTCTGTGCCTGCCACGCCTTGCGTGGACTGGCGGTTTGCACCCACAATGACGCGCGACAGCGCATGCTCACTGGACTCACTCATAGATGCCTTGGACAGACGCCACTTAATACTGTGTTATTGACAGTGTTTCAAAATTGACGGATTGACGGAAGTGGAGATCGCAGCAGAAGTAGCGGGCAAACGAAGACGCTGCCGAGGTTGATCCTGCAAGCGCTGATATTGCCCCACTCCCGACTTCAACTGAGGCTGTCACTGCTTTGGCCTTTCTACACCACTACTGTGGCGCAACAGAACGCACTGGCCTATCGCTTGCGGATCGTTTAGACTACACTCTAAAAGAAGTTTACACCTTTTGGGGCTTATCTTGTCCCCAAACAACAATCGTCATTTGCCTTGCTTGCGTTTCCTCTCGAAAATGATGTGTCGAGCTGATAATGTGCAAGCCGCCCATGACTAGGAAGTACCGGGCTCGAAGCGTTAAAGAAAGGAAATGCGGGCATGACAGATGATTGTTTGGGGACAAAATACAACCCAAAGGGTGTAAACTTTTTTAGAGTGTGTGTTGAGGACTCCACGTTTAAGCAAGGCTGCCAATAAGAAGCAAGCTACACTGCTGCAGTACTTTGAACCAAATAAATAAATACTTTGTGTGAAGCTTCAAGTGAGCATTTACTGCGCCGCGATTGGGGTGCGTTCGGGGGGCGTTGGTCGGAGCGCGCGTTTGGTTTTGCCGCGTACGATTGGCCTAGGCCGCGCCGACTTCACGTGGCTTACGAAGTCGGCGAGGCCTAGGCCAATGCCTCCTATAGTTAGAGGAGGTGTTGCCTAGGCTAATTGCATGCGGCGCAATCGACCGCACACTCCCAACTGACGAAGTCGGTGCAGCCTAGGCAACAGAATGCGCGCTCCGAACAATGATCTCCGATTGTGCCCTTGGTTCATTGATTGATTTGCACAAGTTCTTGATGCATTTTTTAGGTGATTTTCTATATAGAATTCTGGCTTATCGACCTTTTTTTGCGGTCACCACGCTGTTCAATATATCGAGGTTCGACTGTACTTGCACGCAACCTACAGACATGATAGAGTCAGATTCATCGTCATCATCAGCCTGTTGTTACGTTTCGCCTACAACGCGCGGTATAGCCGGCGCGGATGCAGCGGACGCCGGGGCTTCGTTCAAAGCGGCGGACATTTTGGCCCGTTCGGCGCCGCCGCTACGCCTCCCCGCCAAGCGCGTCCAGGCATGTTCCAATGCCACGTGTCTTCGTGTGCGCGTGTGTGCATGTTGGTGCCCACGCTTGTCAAAGCGCGGCAGCCGGGGAGAGGAGCTCCCCCAACTGTGAAGCGAGGAGGTCTGACCGGCGCCGGCCCGGCGGATGCGTCACCTACTCGTCTCAACGTGCCCGAGCGGCGCATCACGTGCCCCTCTGACGAGGCGTTCCTTCTTGCCCTCAACTGCGAGAGTATAAAAGCAGCTGCCCCCGGACGCCAAGAGAGAGGCTCCGATTTCTTCCGTAGAGTTACGTGCTCTCCCGTCTCTCCACTTCGGTCGACCTGACCGCCCGCTCTTATGCGATGATAGAATAAACAAGTTGTTCTGTTAGCAGTCGACTCATGCTTTGCTCGGACCTTCGGATGCTTCCAGTTGTGCCCCAGGCCGCCAGGCCAACGCTACCCTTGGGGCTTGCAACCCATTTGCAACAACGGGCGTCAGCGCTGAGGTTCCAACAGCTGGTTGTCAGCGGTGAGATCGCGACAACGGAGGCCAGCAGCGAAGATATGCAGTTGACTGTATGCTGAGCAGCAAAACGACCATCCGGGAGCAGTGCAACGAGCCCTGTGTGATGACTGGTTGCCTGCAGCGGAACGACTGCGCTGAATTCTTGGCTGCGAGGTTTGGTGAGTGCGGGACTTTCTTCTTCTGAGTTTTGCCAGGCTTTTGTTAGTGTCAGAAACAGAGCTGGTAATTGTGGTTGTCGTTGCTGCCAGGTTAGTTTGCGGCAAGACAATAGTAGGCAGTAGAGAAAGCAGCATTCAGAGCAGCGATGGATTTGAAGTCGTTGCGCAAACCGAAATTGCTGGAGCTTGCAAGAGAGTTGGGTCTGGATGTCTCAGACAAACTCAGAAAACCAGAACTGCTGAGGGCTATTCTTGAGTTAGAAGCGGAGGATGACGAGCTGTCGGAATGCCTTGAGACCATTGAGGAGAGGGCAAAAACACAGGAGCGTGAACTTAAAGAACAGAAACAGAAAGAGAAAGATGAGCGTGAACGAAAAGAACAGAAAGAAAAAGAAGAGCGTGAACGTAAAGAACAGATAGAACGAGAGCAACAAGAGAAAGAAAGAGAGCGCGACCGTCAACACGCTTTGGAAATGAAGCGTCTCGAGTTAGAGATGGAACGCGCTCGTAATGGAAGCCAGGCACACGGTGCAGGAGAACGAGTATTGTTCAAAATGACTGACCTGATGCGGCCGTTTAAGCTTGGAGAGGACATTGGTTTGTTCCTGGTTAACTTTGAGCGAACGTGCGAGAAGCAGGGGTTCTCTCGGGAAACGTGGCCACAGCGCTTGCTCACTTTGTTACCCGGCGAGGCGGCCGACGTAGTCGCTCGCTTGAATAGAGAGGAGGCAGAGGATTTCGACAAAGTGAAATCGAGTCTGCTAAAAAAGTACAGGCTGTCAGCGGAGGCGTTCCGTCGGAAGTTTCGGGAAAATGAGAAAGGCAAAAGTGAGTCATATACAGAGTTTGCCTACAGGCTTATGTCAAACATGCAGGAGTGGCTCAAAGAAGAGAAAGCGTTTGGTGACCACGAGAAAGTTCTGCAGTGTTTCGGGCTGGAACAGTTTTATAGTCGGTTACCTGAGAACGTGCGGTACTGGGTCTTGGATAGGCCAGACGTTAGTACGGTGGCTAGAGCCGCTGAGCTAGCCGAGGAGTTTGTGACGCGTCGGGCTCGCGGAGCTAAGCACGGTCAAAAGGGTGAATTTGGCTCCAAGTTTGAGAGGCCAAAGTTCACACCCATGAGAGCAAGGGGCGACACACGTAGTGCGGATGCGAGTGAAAGCAGTCCGACCGAACGTAAGGAGACGGCGGCAGCCGAAGCTGAACGCAGAAAGCGGTTCGAGACGAGGCAAGCGCGCGTGTTATACGTGCCAGAAGCCGGGTCACTTTTCGGCGCAGTGTCCGGAAACAAAAACAAAAGTCGTGTTTTTGTCATTATGCAGCACTGACGAGAACATGAAGCTTCTCGAGCCTTACATGCGAGACCTCCTCGTGAACGGGAAAGAGTGCCGAGTGCTTCGCGATTCCGCAGCTACGATGGATGTAGTTCACCCCTCTTACGTAGAACCCGATATGTTCACGGGCGAGTGCGCATGGATCAAGCAAGCCGTGGAAGCTCATAGCGTGTGTCTGCCTGTAGCCAAAGTGCTTATTGAAGGACCTTTCGGAGCGCTTGAGACGGAGGCCGCAGTGTCATCTATGCTGCCCCCCCAGTACCCGTACCTATTTTCGAACAGGTCCGATCACCTCCTGCGCGAGAAGGGGCTTTTGTTTGGTGAGGCTAGCGTTCAGGCCTTAACCAGATCGAAGGCTCGGGAGCTCACTGCAAAGGCGGTAGTTGCGGCGCCGACGTTGTCGAACAATGAGAAAGGGTCAGAGGCGCAGCAAGCTGATATTCAGAGCACGCCTGAACTGAATAAAATTGAGCCTGTAGCGTTGAAGGCACCAGATACCGGAGAGGAAATGCCCGATAAGGGAAAGTTAGAAGAGCTATCTGCGGATTTGCTCATCGCGCCTACGTCAGACGGACTTAATAGGTTGCTAAAAGTCAGCCGGTCGGCTTTGATAGCCGAGCAAAAGAAGGATGGCAGCCTAGAAAACATACGCTGCATTGTCAAGGAAGGTATCGCCAAGAAAAATGCTCGCTTGGTGGAAAGAGGTGGGGTCCTGTACCGGAAGTATCTAGACCGCAGGGGAGTGGAGTTCGATCAGCTGATCGTTCCTCAGTGCTACCGTCAGGATCTGTTGCGCTTGTCGCACGGGGGTTCGTGGTCCGGACACCTAGGAGTTAAGAAAACTAAGGACCGTCTCTTGCAAGAGTACTATTGACCAGACGCAGACCACTTTGTGAGGACATGTGACACCTGTCAGCGGGTGGGCAAACCAGGGGACAAATCGAGGGCGCCGTTGAAATTGGTACCTATGATTACGGAGCCTTTTAGACGGCTCGTTATTGATACAGTGGGACCTCTGCCGGTAACAGCCACGGGGTACGGACACATTTTGACTGTGATCTGCCCAGCGACAAAGTTCCCTGAAGCAGTGCTGCTTAAAGAACTCAGCTCAGTTGAGATAGTCAATGCACTACTGTCCATATTTGCGCGAGTTGGTTTTCCTGCAGAAATTCAATCAGATCAGGGCACAGTGTTTACTAGCGCTTTGACGACAACTTTTCTCGAAAGGTGTGGGGTAAAGCTGTTACACAGCTCAGTGTACCACCCACAGTCGAATTCCGTTGAGAAGCTCCACTCCGTCATGAAGCGCGTGTTGAGAGCGTTGTGTTTTGAACATCGAACTGACTGGGAGCTGTGTTTGCCGGGGGTGATGTTTGCGTTAAGAACCGCGTTTACTAGCGCTTTGACGACAACTTTTCTCGAAAGGTGTGGGGTAAAGCTGTTATACAGCTCAGTGTACCACCCACAGTCGAATTTCGTTGAGAAGCTCCACTCCGTCATGAAGCGCGTGTTGAGAGCATTGTGGTTTGAACAACCAACTGACTGGGAGCTGTGTCTGCCTGGAGTGATGTTTGCATTAAAGACCGCGCCGCATGTGGCTACGGGGTTTTCGCCGGCTGAGCTAGTGTACGATCGCTCGCTGCTATCTCCGCTTCGCATGCTTCGAGACTGATCACTGCCCTCTCCAATGGCTGCAGACCATCTCTTTCACAAATGGCCGCCTCCTGCGCTGGAGCCTCGCTTTGCAACAATATTCCTTTGAGGTGCGTTACAAAAAGGGGAGTCTCAACGGTAACGCCGATGGCTTAAGTCGAAGCCCCTAACGTAGGAATCAGCCTCAGAGTTGTTTGTTACTGATGTTTTTCTTCTTGAGGCAGCATTTTTAACATATTGCTTTTGTTTAGTGTTTCAAAGTGATGACATGCTTTCTAGTGCAATTTTCCAATTTGTGGACGCGTTCTGAGTGCTGCTAGACTACTGTAAGGAACTAGGCAGTGGTATAAAAGGGGTGAGAGCCTGGCAGGACTTCGTGAGGGTTGTTTCGTGCTTGCTGACTGAGCGGTTGAGTTTCGGCGTAGTTCTAACGCTTGCCGGGAACGAGAACAAAAATGTCAACTCTCCCGAAGTCACTTTGCAGTGTCCTGTGTGAACCTGAACGAGAGAACGAGGCCTTCTCTGTGCGCTGCGCTCAAGAAACGCCGAAGGACGCCCGACTTCGGTTATGAGCATCATCGAGCGACATCCCTCCGGACAGCGGATGCAGTCCCCTGACCATCGGGATCTCCTTCCCCCGGCGGGGCGGTCTGTTACGTTTCGGCTACAACGCGCGGTATAGCCGGCGCGGATGCAGCGGACGCCGGGGCTTCGTTCAAAGCGGCGGACATTTTGGCCCGTTCGGCGCCGCCGCTACGCCTCCCCGCCAAGCGCGTCCAGGCATGTTCCAATGCCACGTGTCTTCATGTGCGCGTGTGTGTGTGTGTGCATGTTGGTGCCCACGCTTGTCAAAGTGCGGCAGCCGGGGAGAGGAGCTCCCCCAACTGTGAAGCGAGGAGGTCTGACCGGCGCCGGCCCGGCGGATGCGTCACCTACTCGTCTCAACGTGCCCGAGCGGCGCATCACGTGCCCCTCTGACGAGGCGTTCCTTCTTGCCCTCAACTGCGAGAGTATAAAAGCAGCTGCCCCCGGACGCCAAGAGAGAGGCTCCGATTTCTTCCGTAGAGTTACGTGCTCTCCCGTCTCTCCACTTCGGTCGACCTGACCGCCCGCTCTTATGCGATGATAGAATAAACAAGTTGTTCTGTTAGCAGTCGACTCATGCTTTGCTCGGACCTTCGGATGCTTCCAGTTGTGCCCCAGGCCGCCAGGCCAACGCTACCCTTGGGGCTTGCAACCCATTTGCAACAACTCGTGCCAGCGGTGCGATTCCAACACTGTTTTATGTCCACTGCAGGACGAAGGCCTCTCCCTACGATCTCCAATTACCCTTGTCCTGCGCCAACCGATTCCAACTAGTGCCCGCGAATTTCCAAATTTAGTCGATTTACCTAGTCTTCTGCCGTCCTCGACTGCGTTTCCCTTCTCTTGATACCTATTCTGTAACCTCAAGTGTCGGAGTGTAATTTGAATATACGAAAAAACATAATTGTGTCATGCGCAAACTCAAACCCCTTGTCTTAGTAGGAGCGGCACGGCCTGCTCGTTTCGTTGCAACACCATCAAAAAAAAGAACCACAAAGCTCACCTTTGTGCATCGCGTTCGCCGCCAGTGTTTCCAGGAAAACATTATGGTTACATAAGCTGCAGTTGCCGGCAAGCGTGAAGAGCAGGCAGGGATCTTTGCATGCTATTGCATTAACCTCTTAAAAATTTTTCCCCCCCTTCCATTCCTAGTTCACTTGTTCGCTTCGTGTCTTCTCCTCCTTTACATCACCCCAGTTGCCCTCCCCTCAGCCATTGCGCCTCATTTAAAAGCGCACTTGCTGCCTTGTTTGACTGCAGGATTTTCCGGCAACAGCATTATAACTGGTATTTCGTCTCACGCTCCTGCACTATAAGTGGTATGTGTATACATTGAGTTCTATGGAAGGATAAACATGAGTCAGGAAAGATTGGATTATATCTCGTTCTACACTACAAGCAGTTACATTAAAAGTGCTTCAAGCTATACAGTTAAACCTTGTAATAACGAATTCGGCGGGGAACGCGAAAAAATTCTCTTTCATGAAAATTTCGTTGATGCGAAACGAGACAGCACAGGCAATGCGCCGCAGAATGAAACTTTAAAATTCCGTTAGCCTACTTTGGCAAGCTTTGCCACATTGCTAACAACCACAATGGTGACAGTAAACAGTATGCCGCGTGCGTCGATCAGCAGTGTCAGTGCTACCGTGGAGCATTATTCTCGGTCAATTGCTTTTGGAAATGCAATCAGTTTTACGAGATCCTGCATAATTCTGCACCGGATGCAGAGCAACAGCGCTCCAAGCAAGCAGTAGCCTTTCTGCAGTGCACGCTGTCACCTAAGACGCCGACGTGTCCGATGCCAAGCGTGAAAGTGATCGTATCTCGTATACCCGAAGGCAATCGATCGAGATTACGGCCCCTTAGCACAAGTCTATGTCCAGTGCCGAAACTGCACGTCATGCCTGTCGGGTGGCACCGAAATCAGCATTCTTGAAGCAAGGGATGTGTATTCTCGAACGATTGCTTAATCACGGCCCGATTCGTGGCACTTTATGCTGTGACCGCCATCTCAAGCGCCATATTCCACGTTGGTGGGATGTGGATTTCCTTGTTCTTGCTGCATTTTGCTCACTGAGGTGCACATTACGCACTGCACGAGACATGCAAAAACCGTCGTTACATGCTGGTAGTAATGTGCGCGCTGCTTAGAACATGTGATCATCACACAAGATGGCGGCCATGACGTGTTTCCGGCGCATGCAATCCGCCTTTCTCACGGCGCGACGGTGCATGCGCCCTGCCCTAGCGGATTAGTCGCAAAATGTTATGGAAGGGAGGCGCGCGCGGCTGCGCGGCCAGATATCAGGGGAAAGTACCCGGAAAAAAAAATTAATAAAAAAGCGCATGGATGCTCACTGCAGCGAACACTTGTGCCGTGTACCGTGTTGAAACTCTACTGGTAGCTCGACACCGGTGCGGTGCCAAAAACCTGTGTAGCGTAAGACTGCAACTACACTTTAAAATAGAAAAGGGCTAGGGTTTCGTCCGCACTGCACCGTGAACCACGTAGTTGCCGCCTTGCATTGACGGCTGTCAAATTTATCGATAAACCCCTATGTTACACTTGGCCGACACTTCATGAACACGTTGCTGACGCAGTCTTCTTGCAGCGTCGGCCCATTCTTGCTGGTGGTGGCAGCGCGTGCCTGACTTCACATACTCGTTTAAGGCGTGGTAACACTGGGTCGATACGAGACCGACAAAACGCTGACGCCGACGATTGGCCGACTATTCAGCACTTAATCACTGAGACCATTTGATCATAATAGTCCAACAACGATGGAACCGACGGGTGCAAGTTGCCATATAGTGCGACAGGCTTTCTTGTCAATGATGGCACCGACAAAAACAGCGTGCTGACCGTGATCGCTCGACCGAACCCTACGCAATCAGCCATCGAACTGACAACGTGATGGCTGCACCTCATCCACTTGTAAATATAATTATTCGCGCTCAAGATGCGTCAACGTGCCTTCAAAGTTGAAATGCACAAGCTTCAGTCCTTTCAAGCCGTGCTCGTGAACTTTGTCAAGCCGTGCGCGGGAAGTCTGAGCCAATACGTTGATCCTGTTTAGCGAAGGTTTGGTTAGGCCTGACCCCATCGAGCTTGTGCACCCGCTACCGATGGACCTGAACTTAAAGAATAAGCAGTCAGGATGAAGGAAACCGCTCTTGTAGTTCACTTGTGGCCCTATAGCGATTTGATAACTACTCTTCACTTCGCACAGCACATGCGCAATAAGCGGCAAGCGGCGAAAGAGCGCTGTGCCAACATCTTCTACTTTAGTCACCGTTCCCAAACGCTGCCTGTCGCATTCCCGTAGATGGTGGGTCTGAGTGTGTTGGTACGCTGACACATTTCTTAATTCCACAGAAGCACTGTCTAGCTCTGCATCAAATGGAAAAGAAGAGACAGTGCATTCGGTACAGCAGCATAAACTCGCTCAGTAACCAACGGTGTCAGCGATGGCAGCTGCGTTTTCGCGAGAGAACTACACAGCCTATAAGTGGGGGCTTATGTCGAGCACAGTATTCTGTAATAATACTTTATGGTACGCGCAAACTGTAAGTATGATGGTTAAAGAAAAGCGAGAAGCAGTTGTAACAGCCCGTAACATATATGTATAGATTATAGTTGTAGTTGTTTAAGTGGCTCGGCCGCGCATATTGACTCGTCCAGGGAGGAACAACGCGGCTCACATGTGCAGGTAAGTATGTTTTGCTACGTTTGAGATTATTTCACATCAGCGATGCGCCGTTTCTACAATATCCGAAACTAACAGCGATCTGAAGCTGTAGATGTAGATGTAAACAAATGCACCGCTTTGGCTGATCCGACGTGGAAGGCTGCGCTTGAAGGCATCTTGAATGTGCAAAATGTTTAGTGAATGACTAAAAGGAATACAAAAAGCGATGTGCAAGCACAGACATCAGCGACAGCGAACTCCAAGGCAGCCGCGTCAGCAGATGGAACTCAGCGTGCCTTTATAGGCCGCGCTGTTACCACAGCAGCGCACTCTGGCCTATTCACCCACTATACTCGATGGGTGAATGACATGCTGCCCCAGAGAAACCATTAATAATGAATCGTGATCCATTAAATGCACAACCGACGCACACTCAACATAGGCGCAGGTAGACAAATCAACCGGCGAAATCCCCATCACCCTTCCAAAACTTTTGCAGCGGCGTGCGTCAGAGGGCAGCACAGGATCATGAAAGAGGCGGATTGCTCCCGGCACTTGGTTGTTTTTGTAAACAAAAGTGGCAGTGCCCCCGCGGTGGTATTTTATGCAATTTTAAAGCAAAGCAATGGCATTTGAGCACATTTTGGAGCATGCTAGCCTTGCGCAAGTAGGTAATATGCGGGGCTACATTTCGACAAATTTCGTTGATACGGGTTTGTAGTACAGCAACATTTCGTTGTTGAGAGGTACGAAATGCATTGAATCCTATGGCGTTTGCTGGGGATAAGAGAATATTTCGTTGTCACGAGAATTTAATTGTAAAGGGTTTCGACTGTAGGAGAATGACAGAACACATTCAGTATACCTTGATCTGCATCACAAAAAAAAAAAAAAACAGGGGGGGGGGATGCGACAATAGTCAATGCACACTACAGTCAGCTACAATACTTGCCTCCTTAACTTCTATACAATCACTGATGGCATGCACTCAGAAAAGAGACTTGCGAACCCCTTGGAGTTGCACAGGAATATACAGGGTGTCCAAGCTAACTTGGACCAAGATTTTGAAAAAACCTATGCGTACTTCAGAACAGAAATCCTGTGGATGTTGTTAGCGTTTGTCTAAACTTACAGTACCATTCTTTTGCTCATCTTTTTTTAAAAATAATTAGCCGAGACAAATTAATTAAATTTTTAAACATAGCTTCAAACGTTCAGGTGTCAATAGGAAAGTTGTGAAACTTCACAAATATTGCCCAACCCAGGTACTTCCAACAAGATAGACTTAGCATGGCCGTTTTTATTCGGGAAAAACGAAAGCTCGCGGAGTTTAAAAAATACGATGTGACAGCTCGCTCTGTGTGCTCAAATTGTTTCTGTGGCACTGGTAAGCTTACGTTTGTGCTCCTCGAATTCAGTCTGCGTCAGCAGCTTTATTGAGCAGGGCATTTTGGTGGGAAGTATTTACGTGCCACTTGGTGGTTAATTGCTATGGGCACTTTATGTGGCGACAGCAATAGGAAATCGAAATGAAATCAAACTAGCGAAGGACGCCAGGATACAATGCTGCCAGAGCAAAACGTGACACTTATTTCGAGCGGCCTGCAGCAGGGAATGGTGGCAGGTTTGGGTTCACTGTCGTCATTGTCATCGTCAGCCTGGTTACGCCCACTGCAGGACAAAGGCCTCTCCCATACTTCTCCAACTACCCCGGTCATGTACTAATTGTGGCCATGTTGTCCCTGCAAACTTCTTAATCTCATCTGCCCACCTAACTTTCTGCTGTCCCCTGCTACGCAACCCTTCCCTTGTAATCCAGTCCGTAACCCTTAATGACCATTGGTTATCTTCCCTCCTCATTACATGTCCTGCCAATGCCCCATTTCTTTTTCTTGATTTCAACTATGATGCCATTAACGCGCGTTTGTTCCCTCACCCAATCTGCTCTTTTCTTGTCCCTTAATGTTACGCCTATCATTCTCCTTTCCATAGCTTGTTGCGTCGTGCTCAATTTAAGTAGAACCCTTTTCGTAAGCATCCAGGTTTCTGCCCCGTACGCGAGTACTGGTAAGACACAGCTGGTTATACACTTTTCTCTTGAGGGATAATGGCAACCTGCTGTTCATGATCTGAGCATGCCTGCCAAATGCACCCCAGCCCTTTCTTATTCTTCTGATTACTTCAGTCTCAAGATCCGGATCTGCAGTCACTACCTGTCCTAAGTAGATGTATTCCCTTACCACTTCCAGTGCCTCGCTACCTATCGTAAACGGCTGTTCTCTTCCGAGACTGTTAAACATTACTTTAGTTTTCAGCAGATTAATTTTCAGACCGACCCTTCTACTTTGCCTCTCCAGATCAGTGAGCATGCATTGCAATTGGTCTCCTGAGTTACTAAGCAAGGCAATATCATCAGCGAATCGCAAGTTACTAAAGATCTCCATTAACTTTTATCCCCAATTCTTCCCAATTCAGGTCTCTGAATATCTCCTGTAAACACGCTGTGAATAGCATTGGAGAGATCGTATCTCCCTGCCTGACGCCTTTCTTTAGTGGGATTTTGTTGCTTTCTTTATGGAGGACTACGGTGGCTGAAGAGCCGCTATAGATATCTTTCAGTATTTTTACATACGGCTCGTCTACACCCCGATTCCGTAATGCCTCCATGACTGCTGAGGTTTCGACTGAATCAAGCGCTTTCTTGTAATCAATGAAAGCTATATATAAGGGTTGTTTATATTCCGCACATTTCTCTATCACCTGATTGATAGTGTGAATATAGTCTATTGTGGAGTAGCCTTTACAGAATCCTTCCTGGTTCTTTGGTTGAAAGAAGTCTAAGGCGTTCCTGATTCTATTTCAGATTACCTTAGTAAATACTTTGTAGGCAACGGACAGTAAGCTGATCGGTCTAATTTTTCAAGTCTTTGGCGTCCCCTTTCTTATGGATTAGGATTATGTTAGCGTTCTTCCAAGATTCCGGTAAGCTCGAAGTCATGAGGTATTGCGTATACAGGGTGGTCAGTTTTTCTAGAACAATCTGCCCACCATCCTTCAGCAAATCTGCTGTTACCTGATCCTCCCCAGCTGCCTTCCCCCTTTGCATAGCTCCCAAGGCTTTCTTTACTTCTTCCGGCGTTACTTGTGGAGATTTTAAATTCCTATAGACTATTCTCTCTTCCATTATCGTTGTGGGTGCCACTGGTACTGTACAAATCTCTATAGAACTCCTCAGCCACTTGAGCTATCTCATCCATATTAGTAATGATACTGCCGGCTTTGTCTCTAAACACATACATCTGATTCTTGCCTATTCCTAGTTTCTTCTTCACTGCTTTTAGGCTTCCGCCGTTCCTGAGAGCATGTTCAATTCTATCCACATTATACTTCCTTATGTCAGCTATCTTACGCTTGTTGATTAACTTGGAAAGTTCTGCCAATTCTATTCTAGCTGTAGGGTTAGAGGCTTTCACACATTGGCGTTTCTTAATCAGATCTTTCGTCTCCTGCGATAGCTTGCTGGTATCCTGTCTAACGGAGTTACCACCGACTTCTATTGCACACTCCTTAATGATGCCCACAAGATTGTCGTTCATTGCTTCAACACTGAGGTCCTCTTCCTGAGTTAAAGCTGAATACCTGTTCTGTAGCTTGATCCGGAATTCCTCTATTTTCCCCCTTACCGCTAACTCATTGATCGACTTCTTATGTACCAGTTTCTTTCATTCCCTCCTCAAGTCTAGCCTAATTCGAGTTCTTAACATCCTATGGTCACTGCAGTGCACTTTGCCGAGCACATCCACATCTTGTATGATGCCAGGGTTAGCGCAGAATATAAAGTCTATTTCATTTCTAGTCTCGCCATTCGGGCTCCTCCATGTCCACTTTCAGCTATCCCGTTTGTGGAAGAAGGTATTCATTGTCCGCATATTATTCTGTTCTGCAAACTCTGCTAATAACTCTCCCCTGCTATTCCTAGAGCCTATGCCATATTCCCCCACTGACTTGTCTCCAGCCTGCTTCGTGCCTACCCTGGCATTGAAGTCGCCCATCAGTATAGTGTATTTTGTTTTGGCTTTACCCATCGCCGATTCCACGTCTTCATAGAAACTTTTGACTTCCTGGTCATGATGACTGGATGTAGGGGCGTAGACTTGTACTACCTTCAATTTGTACCTCTTATTAAGTTTCACAAGACCTGCTACCATCTCGTTAATGCCATAGAATTCCTGTATGTTACTAGCTATATCCTTATTAATCAGGAATCCGACTCCTAGTTCTCGTCTCTCCGCTAAGCCACAGTAGCACAGGACGTGCCCGCTTTTTAGCACTGTATATGCTTCTTTTGTCCTCCTAACTTCACTGAGCCCTATTATATCCCATTTACTGCCCTCTAAGTCTTCCAATAGCACTGCTAGACTCTCCTCACTAGATAACGTTCTAGCGTTAAACGTTGCCAGGTTCATATTCCAATGGCGGCCTGTCCGGAGCCAGGGATTCTTAGCACCCTCTGCTGCGTGGCAAGTCTGACCGCCGCCGTGGTCGGTGACTTCGCAGCTGCTGGGGACTGAGGGCCAGGGTTTGATTGTTGTATTCATATAGGAGGTTGTGGCCAAGTACTGCACCAGGGTGGCCAATCCTGCTCTGGCGAGGGAGTGTGTTACCAGTTGTGGTAACCGGGATCAGGCCGCACTACAGGCCTGTTTATGCAATTTTATCAACACGCAGATTTTTTGTTTTTAATCCGGTAGAAAATTGTGCGGCACCGGCATTCGAACCACGGTCCTCTTGCATGCGAGGTGGATGGTCTACATCTACGCCACTGCTGCACTGGTTTGGGTTATCACCTATTAAATGCGTGCAGGACACTTCCGAAAGCACTACACCTTCGGCAATGTGAAACGGATAGGTGAAGATGCTTATCGCAATAGGGTTTGTGACGAGAGCTGTGAATGCAGCATGCGACGAGCTGGATGAAGATTTGCTGCTACAGTAGACTTCCATTAATTCAACTCAGATTAATTTGATCACAATAGAAGGTCCCGGCCAGCACCCATACATTTCTATGGGCCCAAACTTTTGTTATTTCAATCTCAAAATTGGCCTTCGCCAAATTCACACTTGGCTGGTCAGTTTCGCTGCAATACAGTCGTGTTAAGGGGGGACATGGAAATTGAAGGGGTCAAATAGTCAAAATTTTCGATTTTCTGATTTCTTTTTTTTCGTGATCCACAGATATTCAATTACCTTGTGGTGAAATATTATAACAAAATATGCAGTATACATCAAGAAAACAACGCTTTCCTAGAGTGCTGTCATTAAAAACTGTGAAAAAAATCGGGCTTCGGGAGCCGCCATTGTACCGCAGATTGCTCAGCTATCCATTGATGCAGCACTGCCATCTTCATATCATCATAAAGAGGAGAGATCGGAGCTCAAGATAGCCATAGCGACATATTTCTCCACCGAAAAATAAAGCAGCAAATGCGAGCAAAAAGAAGGCAAAGATGGCATTGCGATTAGGCGCAGCAGTCACGTGGGGCACACGGCACACTCTTATTAGCTGTTGTAGGTTTGAATTGCTGATGAACCTCTCTCACACGCATTTGCGCAGCAACGAGCTGCTTATTCCGATCAATGTGATTGATGATCGTGGCAGCTTAACACACATGTTCTGTCATGAGCCCCAAAGGAAGCAAGTTCTGAATGGCCCACGCATATGGAAGACCACAAAAAAGCGTGGAACAGAGGAGAAAACTACTCGTAGAAGGAGATGCCACCAACTGTGCCGACAAAGCACAACCGGCGCATGTGGATGACCAAGAACGCATGTCTGCGTGCGGTGCTGACGACGTGACCATGGGCTATGGTGACGGTGCGTCCGCGTGTGGTCGTGATTGCAACATGACATCGTCAAGAGCAGAAGTTTTCGCATCAAATATTCAGCTGTGGATTTCAGCTCCAACTCTCACTAATGAAGACGTTGTGCAACAAGAGGAGACAAGAGCGGACGTTTTGAATGTGCTGTCATCCACCTCTGCACGATGCATGGATGCACAATGCATTAAAAAGCTTATACTAAGGTGCATGAAACTGCTGCAAAGAAGCAAAAACTAAATCAAAATGTAAAGAAAACGTGTCCTCACAGGCAAGGACTACATCCTAGGTGGATTTTAGGTGCTCAAAGTAAAGATTTGAATGTTTACAACAAATTAAACTGAGCTCCGTTTTCTCGGCTATCATATCTTATGCAGTTGCTTTCAGTCATCCCAGTGCCATTTCACAACGAATGAACACAATATCAATCTGTATTTTGCACTTAGATCTGAAATGTTGATGAATGCAATAAAGCTGTCTATTTTTATCTGCACTTCATAAAAAAATTTATAATGGCTTTTTGCAAAAGTCGTTTGTAAAACTATACGCATAGGAAAGTTAAAAAATTATGCTCATTTTGGCATTTAAAAATAAACCAATACCGTTATTGCACAGAATGGGCCTTTGTGAACATGCTGATGTGAAAATCTTGGTTAACTTATGTGTAATTAATTTGGGGATCACCATTAGAGGCTGTCAAGTGTTGTAACCCGAAATCTATGATAGCACAAAACTGATTTTAGTTATGATATCAGCATAACAAATCACACCTGCATGCCAAATTTCATCAATAATAATAAAAAAAACCTCACCAGGTCTGGACATCTTGAGCTGACAAGCGTAGAGCATACACTGCGTGATAACGATTGTGTCTGCAAAGTATTACATCGCTACACGTAGCGGAAAGATATGAAATTTCAAACTGAACGCCATTTTTCCTTCTCCTCGCGGCCGCCGCGCTCCAAGTCGGAGGATGACGTAGTCGCGTCCCTACGCCTACGTACTAGAGTCCGCAGTGTGACGTCGCTCATGGTGACATGTGACTTCGAGAATTATTCAAGGCACCATCTATTATTCGTGTGATCTGTTGCTTGAATTGACGAATTGAAGTTTAGAGAAATAAAAAACACACAAATGGAATGTCCGCGTATTTTTTGCTTTACTTCGCACAGAACCAAGAGAGATGTACTTCCGCTTGGTCTGCTTGTTCCCACGGTCATGCGGTCACATGCGTACGTACCGAAACTATGCCGTTTTTTACCGTGCTCAATCACGTGAGCATGCTCTGTGATCCGCTTGTTCTGCCTCAGTATCTCAGTATACGTGTAGGACTGGATTATGACTGGACTGGAGTCATGTTTCATTGTGCACAGCGTGCAAAATCGTGCGCTGCGCGAACGAGACAACAGCTCACGCGAGGCACCGTCAACGGAAATGCGTAGCGCCGAGGGAGGGGGGGAGGGGAGTGAGGAGAAACAAAGAAGTGAAGGTGGGGCCCGTGACGTATGCGTCATGCGATCCTCGAGGTCCGGCATGTGAGAATGCAGGGAAGGAATTTCGCTTGCGAAGGCTAGACGGGGCGAGTGGAGAGGGAGTCTCGCTATACAGTGGAGCCCGCCTGGTGAAATCATGGGTTCGTGGCACTGAAATATTTCTATCTCAACTATTAATGAGCCGACTCGAAAAATTTTTGTGGCAGAACACTCCCTAGAGGACACGTAACAACTTCCAGCGTATAACCAAAATTTGCTATGGGGCCTGGTGAGGGGCCCTTTAAGGCCAACCTCCATGGAGCGAAAAAGCGACCAACTTTCGGCGGCCACCACTCGACATCCAAAATCTGGCTGTTTGCCCCCGATCCACTCTTTTCAGATATTCGCCGCCCAGCGAACCGCCGCCCATAAACATGCGCGCAGCGGAGAGTGTGGACCAATTGGACCATAACACAGAGCTTGGCTTCCGTCGGTCGCCCGTTGGCGGGGTTTTGGTTGTCGACGCTTTGCTACTGTTGGGCTATTTACTACCTTCGCTTCAAATGCTTGTTTTCCAGTGCTGTTTCCCCTCCTTGTTGGTTGTTCTATCTCAATTTTGTAGTGAATAGTATGTGGCCACTGCTTGTTTTGTTTATGCTATGTTGTTAGAGGCTTCACTTCCTGATGATGCTCTGCCCATGCAGACCCGCAACATGATACAGCAGGAGGACAGTTTTGACGGACGATTGCCTTGTCTGTCGTCACACAAATAGCTTTCAGTGTTTCCTCGATTGCAGGGCGGGCTCGAAGGCGAAAGCACATGGGAGAAAAATTCAGCTGCATGTGAACGGAATGAGCTGTAAACAAACACAGGGTCACAGACGAGGGATAGTATTCGCTAAATACCATCATGTCACATATAGCAAAAAAAAGTAGCAACCTAAATAGGTCCTGTCTAACAGCGAACACTTATGTACGCACTTTTTCAAGTAAGTTGCCTTAGTTTGCGTTTAAAAAACATTGGTTTAGGCACATTTTTACTTTCTGCTTTCATTCGCCGATGATGCTTTCGTAGTCTAGCTTGTCTGGCCACAATGAGTACTCGTAGGCTGTGCCGACTGCACAGTTGGCACGATATGGCGGTAGCGATTCGCACTGGATTTTTCGTCATGCGAAATTCGTTGCGAAACTTTGTTCCATGGAGGTTGACCTTTATGCGTTGAAGCATACCAATATTGGAAAGGGGCCACTGTCAGGGGACATAGTATGCATTTATTAATTATACAAGTGCACACATGCTGTCTCCGGTCACCGTATAAGCACGTGATGCCCAATAAGCATACTGGCAGCCATTCAGAGCTGTTTCTGACATTGCTGTGACAATTTGAGCCCTAATTTTGCTTGCCATGTGTGTCTCATATGAGACTGCTAACGAGGTCTAGTTGCACATGTGCACATGCACCATCTGGGCCCTATTAGCGCTGGGTTCCATTAGATCTTGATGCACACACTGTGCACAGAGGAGTGGAGAAAAATCTGTGTTTTGGGACAGCTAGCGAACAGGATGGCAATAAGATGAAAAAGTTCAGAAAGCTGAGGGGACAATCTGGGCCAACAAAAGGACCTCAGTGCTCGTACTGTGACCAGACAGCACATGTGCATCTGTAATTTAAGGAACCATGCAATGTACTGTAACAGTGGCACCCTCCCGCTTCATATGCTTCACTGAATAACATGACTGTAGTGCGGCGAAGCTAGCTTTAAAGGCGATACTTCCGAGTGAATCGAGGCACATTTTGACATTTTTGCTGGCTTTTGTTTAATTCGACTTACTGGATAATTTGACCAGTTTTGTCAGTCCCATCAGGATCAAATTAATGGAAGTCGACTGTACCAGAATAGGAGACAGAGTGCGCGCCGGCGTTTTCTTGCGAAACGGGCGGGCAAGTATTGCAGGGAATCTGCTACGGCAGGTGGCTACTGTTCTCGATTGTGCGTGCCTTGCACCTTTATTTGTTTACATGGGATCTAGCGGCCGGAAAATGTATCGTATGAACGCAGTTTGGTGATGTATCAAATGTTAGTACTGAAATTATGTTTTCTGCAATTGTATGAACTGATAAAAATGAAGCAAGTGCAACTGTACTTGGTTAAAACATGTTGGCGGGCTAGTTGGTTAGAATCCATGGTAGAGTGCATAAGCGTGACTGAACGAGGACGTAGAAAGAAACACGCTGTGTCTGTGTATCTGTTTCTTTCTACGTCCTCGTTCAGTCGCGCTTATACACTCTACCATGGTAACTGTACTGGGTCATTTCTTGTGTTCTCGATCGCAAACATTGGTTCCGGAAAGTCATATGTAACAAGATCGTATGAACGAGGTTTTACTGTATGTACGGTATATGAGGCAGGCCGTAGTGGGGGACTCCGGATTAATTTTGACCCCTTGGAGTTCTTTAATCTGCACCTAAATCTGAGTATACATGAGCATTCTTGCATTTTTACCACATCGAAATGCTGCTGCCGCAGCTGGGATTGAACACATGATCTCGAGCTCTACAGCACAAGGCCATAGGGAAGAGAACAAGGGGGGAAGAAAAATGTGGCAGTTACCAATTTAGATTTCAGCCTCTACTTTTTTTTTCTTATTTTTCTGACTGGGTCAAAGTCGGATGAACATCAGGAATGAAAGTGAGGGACCACAAAGGGGAAGGCAGCTTACCTAGATTACACACATGAATGCCCGTAAAGAGATGCAGCTTCCCACCAATAACCCAAATTTTCTACCCTTCTTGGCAGCACTTCACTGCATTTTTCAATGTCAGTGAAGTGGACCTACCATTGCAGTATCGTTACAAGTGACAATCGCATATGTGCACCACGAGTGGCAGTGCGATACCTGTGTGGGTGGTCACAAGCATGGTTGTGTGCACTCTGGTCATGCAGTGTTCTACATGGAGCAAATGCAGAAATTACGATTCAAGTCATGACAAAGTGTTTTACATGCAGACAGCAGCTGTACAATCATGGATTACTTAAACTTCTGAATTTGCAATACATGGCCAGTATAGTGAAATTTCGACCCCCCCCCCCCCCAGCTTATTTTTCACCAGTTTTACTGCTTCCGAGTTAACAGACATATACTAGAGTAGGTTTAGCATGGCAGTGAAGGCAACTGAGGAAAATGAAGGTGACTGCAGATAAGATTGAGAGCATGCCCACAAATGCTCACTTGCAACTGGACACACCAGCCATTGAGCAGTTATGCGCGTTCCCTCTCTTGTGAATGAGGCCTTTCGACACTCAAATGCCTTTTATCACTATGGCAGAAGACAACTTGGGAATATCCTTCTAATGATATGAAGGCAATTAGAATAATTCCATTGAAATCCTGAAAGAAGCCTATAAAAGGGCAGAGAGAAGTGATCCGCACCTGTGGTCGCCAACAGCAACTGCGTATGGTGGTGGAGGCTCTCGAAACCAAAAATCCGGTGGTGCACTGTCCGCAAACAAAGGAGGTGAGTCCATAGGGCCCTCGGCAGCTGCTGCTTGCTGCTGTGCCAGCCGCAGTGCATACAGCCGGCATGAGCAGCTGACAGCCACCACAACAAGCAACCCGCAGAACAGGGACCCAATGATGGCAGCTGTTATCATGCTGTTCCTCAAGCCTAGAAAAAGATAAACCCCCAATATTTTGAGCGACAAGAGAAAGAGTGCAAGACCATTTGAAAGATGAAATTTTTCTTAAACCAAAATTACGCCAATTATAGACTAAAAAAAGAAGCAGTATTAAACTAAATGGGCATAAGTATTTTGATCAGTTTTTACATAACAATTACTTGCTGTTGGTACAACACCCTAATGATACGCGGAATTATATTTAGCCCGATTAAGAAAAAAAAAAAAAAGACTGTACGGAAACACACGAAAGCAGCTAATAAATACACACTGAAAAATAACCATTTCATAATTATGGAGGTTAATGCACAACCATTTTTGAACAGAGGAGAATGGAATCATCTTGAAAAAAATTAGCTTAACGTCATAACTGCTGCGACAAAATCCGAAAAATTTTTTAGAAGTGAAAAAATAAAATTCCCAAGAGTCATTGTGTATTAATTTCTTGTCAAAATTACAAGAAACTGCACACATACACATGTGCAAAACATTGCCAAAAATTCACGACAAGTTAACACATCGACATCAGCACCACAGGACGCTCGTTGTGATGGTGAGTTATATCGTCATCGGGAATTAAGGGGTTAAAGAAAAAAGCCCCTACATCTGTGTGCATGTTAGGGCTTACAGAGCCATACGTAGTGAATAGCTGAGTATGGCACTGCAATTATAAGCTATCCTGTGCAAATCCTACCCGTTCCTGCACAATTGTGTAGGGAACAACTTTAATGGTTCTCCACACATGTTATAAAACTGCCATCGCTGCTCTGCCTCCCTGCATGTCCTAGCCAAAATATTTTTGTTCAGTACTTATAAGCAGCTCAAAGCACAAAATTTGAGTGTTGCTAGCTGCATTGCATGCACATGTAATCTAATATCTTCTCATCATGTGCACTAGGGGGTACAGTGGATTGGATTATGATATCTGCTATGTACAGACAAAGAGAGAATAAATTGAGTGAAAATCATTGGCACGCACTATTTTTCATGCGTATGTGTGTGTGTGTGCGCGGGAATGCCATACCTCCACTCCATTCTCTCTCTCTCTCTCTCTCTCTCTCTCTCTCTCTCTCTATATATATATATATATATATATATATATATATATATATATATATATATATATATATATATATATATATATATATATATATATACAGGCTGGACCTCGGCCGAAACACGTTGGAAGAAAATAAACCTTTTGCACATTCTTCTGTTTCTTTTGTATGTTTTTAAAATAACTGGAATATCTGGAGAAATGTTCACTTCGTGTGTGTGCGCACAGTTAAACCTTGATATAACAAACTTCAACATAACGAAATTCTTGATATAACGAAGTATCTAACTTTTTAGAACTTCTTGTCCATAGAACCATTTATTTAGAACCTCAATATAATGAAATTTCACTGCCGCTGCAAAGCATTACCAAGACAATAAGTTAAAAGTTCTGCCGATGCAGAGGGTCAAATGGCGGAATTACAAACGGTTGCTTGTGAAGGAATGCACCTCTCAAATTATGTGCTGCACGACCAAGAGCAACCACCAAAGCGGAGTGATGTTCCGTATAAAGTCCAAGTGTGGCAAGATCCTATCGCGCCAATAAGGATGGCGGCTTGATGAGCTATGTCTTCCTGCGTGAGGGGGGCAGGTTCGAGCGAGCTCCTTTTCTAGCACAGCCATGATTGTGCATAGCTGTCAGCATGGCCGAGCGCATACATAGCCTGTGTGTCCCGTTTTAAAAGTAATCTGCTGTGTGTGCAATGAATGGCCATGCCAAAATGGCACAGCATCATGTGCGCTGTCTTCCTCCATGTTTAGTCTAGAGGCTGCATACTCTAGACTTTTAGAGACGCGTTGAAGCGCGAGGCGCTTTCCATAATAGCGTTGCCCCACTACAGGCGACACCATCAGCCATGAGGGCTGAGTGGATGTGAAAGCGTGGCTGGTTTCGCTTCATACCACCAATGTGAAGATATCGTCGACACGGCATGAAACCCTATCTTCCAAAGCTGACTCTCAAATTCAACAAAATGAATTAATTTCTTGTTCAAATTTGCCTTTTTCAATTGCCCAATAATTTGGAAAATTTTTCGGTTCCTTCCGTGCAAGAAAAATCCATCAGTGACTACTTATTTGCATGAAAGGTTGAATTTCAGTATAAAAATATTTCAATATAACAAAGCGAATTGCCAGTTTTACAGACTTCGTTATATAGAGGTTTAACTGCATAGGATATTTGTGGATTACTATTGTATTAAGAGAGGTTGAAAAATTTGTCACAACGAGTTATCTTTGCATGGACAGATCTGGTTATCAATCACACATAATGAACCATTACAGTATAGTGTTCCCAAAATATTTTTAAGCATGTTGCTGAAGTGAGCCAGAAAAGTCAAATTCTCGCTAATACTGTTAAGTGGATTTTAAAAAATGTAGGCAGTTTGGAAAACTATAGCATACAGTGAAATGAAGTAAATCATTGACCTAGACATTTCATGCATGTTAATGCCCATGAAGGTGAAGGATAACCAGTGAATTTACCAGCAGGGGGTACAGAGCTTTTACCTCACCAATATATTCGCATAATGGATGCTACAGCTTAAATCCTGCATTTACCTTCAGATTGGCAGGTTAAAAATACAGCACCATTCAAAAGAACACAAATAACCTAGTTCTCCCAGCACAAGAAGGCACTTGGTCTCCATTACCTCTCAATTATTCTAGTTCCCGATATTTGCGACAGAATAACTAAATCTTCAGAACACGAAAAAACAAAATTATATATTTTTAGCCCAATGTGATGCGATGACCACAGTGCTAGGAAGCACAATCACAATGTGAACACTAACAGCGTAAAGGCAACCGTTGCTTCATCACGGTGCCCATGCATTGTGAGTTTCAGCTGCTTACATGTAGTTTTTTTAATGATAAATTGAGTTCTAGGTTAATTTTGAAGCAACTTTCACAACTTCGAAGTCGCTAAAATTCAAGTGCTAAATAGAAAACTTATTTGCTAGACAGGCAGGAAAGTCTAAATCCAGTGATAAAATAGCTAAAATGGAACAATGATTAAAGACTGCTAAATTATAAAAAGCAAAGCTGATTCTGTGCTTTCAAAGATGGTTAGATCAGACAGCCCCAATAAACATGGGATGATGCAAATGGCCGGAAGGTAAAACTTGTTTTGGACTGCTTGGAGACAGCCTCCTCTGCAATGCAGGCGTGCAAGGCACGGCCAGCCGAGCACCATCTGCTACAGCGCATAGAGGTTGTTACGACTGGCGTCTAGCACCTCGTGCATTAAGGACTTTCACCCACCATGCCTCGTCGAAATGAAGCGCGACTTCTCCTGTTACGGTTGGCACCTCGTGCAGAGAGGACTTTCACCCACCATGTCTCGTCGAAATGAAGCGTGACTTCTGAATTCACCATGGTCATCTTGAGTGTCTGCCAGTCTGGCGGAAGCCCCGCAGTGTTTTCAGGCCTCTTTTCTGTGTGTGTGTGTGTGCCACTTTAGAGGGACCCTTTCCTCGAACTGTCAGGCTCTACAGAGGAACTTCTGCGAACCAGCAACGTCCAAAAGAGAAGGACAAGCGTATGCGATTCCCGGACCTGAGGCTTGGTATAACCGGAGGCAGGACGTCCTCCTCCTTGCAGCAGACTCAGTGTAACCAGAGGCTCGGTATAACCGAAGGAGGAGGGGCCCTCTTTCTGTGAATCAGACTCTGTGCCGGTCACGTGACTTCGACGGAAGCAAGGTCCCTTTCACGATTATAGAGAGCCTATTTAAGGGGCTCCGAAATGTACTTTTTTTAGATCACTTCATTCTCATCATCTTTCATCAACCTTTGAATAAACAGTGCAAGTTTTGCGCTAGAAACCATCTCGTCCTCGCTTGGTCGCCATGGTCTACTGGATGCCTGCAGCCCGCCGACAGCGCCATGCTACCGAATAGTAACGTCGGTCGAGCTTCAATAGGCAGGCGTCACTACAACTCGGCAGCAGTACGATACGCTACCCTGGAGTACGCAACAAAGTGTGCCCCAAAAGACTGTCCTAGCTGCCCAGACAGGGGATACATAGAAAAAAAAAGTATACTTGTATCGGTGCTATTCTGAAAGAAAAGTTTGGCCTCAGCTGCTGTTGTGTTGGTTTTGCCAGGGTGCAGCTCACAGTTTCCGCTTTCCAAAACGGGGGCAAATGTACTACTGGCCTGTTGGAGGCGATGCATTGTGAGACTCGCGAAGCGATTTGTTACGGTAGGGCAGGAGAGGCTGGAAGGTTGCTTCCCCTGCTGGCCGATCGTAACACCCCTACTCCCCGGCAGATACGCCTATGGTGAAGATCCATGAGCCCTTTGAGGGTCAATGCTGTAAATAATACAGCACCATCTGTATGTTTGACAAATGCATCAATTTTTCAACTCATTGTTACCCAGCAAGTGCTGTCACCCTGTGTGAACACAATGAATTTTTTTTTCTTTTGCTCTGTTGTCTCTTGGTTTTCATTCCATGGCTTTATTACGCTGGCGTTTCAGCGACCGCTTGTGCATCCGTGCGTGTGAGGGCGCGCCATGGTTAGTTTTAGTTTTGTCTTGCAGGCTGTTTCTGTTGCTTTGTGAAAACTGATGTCTATCTGGTTTCCAATCTCTCAAAGGGTCACCGCTAGATGCTTGCTCGTCTGTTGCTCACAATCGATGCTGTATATAAACAATGCTGCCATGCCTGCATATCTTTTCTCAAGACTCTGTTTGCGGGAACTGATTGCCCCTTGTTGGTAACAAAATGAAGGATTACTGCAAGTTCCTGATTTGTTCGGTTTTTCTGACAGGCGCACAACAACACAGTATTCTTGCATGCACTCACATACACAGTTAGATTATGCTATGGGTGTTATGGGCACTGGTTGCTCTATGGGTGTGAGCACTGGTTGCTCTACTGGTAGTAAGTCGTATGAAGATTCCTCTGATGCAGACTACTACCCAAGTGCTCAATCAGAATATTTTTCAGTGTATTTACTTTTTTAATTCTTATTTTAAAGGGGCCCTCAACACTTTTTGGATAAGACAAATAAATCAAACCGCATGCGAGAGAATGCTTCCGTGAAAACCTGAGCCCAATATTACTCAATTCCCTGCAGCAAGGTACGCACTATGCCCCTCTAAAGATCGGTCATGCTTTCCTACGGCTCTGTCAAAGCCCTGCCATCTTAACTGCACATGATAATGCCACGGCGCCCTCATACAACTATTGGCTAGATGTGTGAAAACGTCCTGACGAATATTAAATTTATCAACTGACACAAAACTGTATGCAACTGTAACAATGAATGAATGTATAGTTTTTATTGGCGCAAGGGCCAGATATGGCCAAAGAACGCCAGGTCTGCGGTGATGAGTTTGCAATGTAGGTATGAGATCTATGAAGTTAGTGTGGCGTGGCTGTAAAAGGGCGTTAAAAATAGTCGCTGTGTAGTGCGTAAAATCTTTCTGTAATAAGATTATGTCGATGACAAATGACGTGTTCTATGAGCATTAAAATCCATCGTAAAACAATGATGCAGAAGAGAAAATATGAGATGGTAAAATTACCTGGAGCACTGCTGCCTCGCCGGAGCCCTTGAAACGCAAGGGCCTAGAGGCATGTGCTATACGAAAGAACTATCACAGCGGCATCCTCTGAAGAGAGGAGACGCTATGAACATGTGGGGCTAACAACATGCAACACAACATTTTTCAGATAACTTAGGACTGCGTTGGTGTCAAATAGCGGTTTTGGGCCGAGTAACATTACTGGATGAAGGGGGATGTGCTGCCGGTATGCTAAGGGAAAATGTTTCTTTCAGATTTGGCTTTCCGGCACTCCAGGAGGACGTGGAGGACGGTAAGCCTCTCCTCGCATCTACCACAGGTGGGAGGGTCATTTCCGGTGAGTAGAAAATTATGGGTGCCAAATGTGTGTCCTATTCTGAGATGACAGAATGTGACATCTGTTCGGCGCGATTTTGTTAGAGAGGGCCAGAATCCCAACTGTGGCTTTATCACGTGGAGCTTATTATTTGTTTCCACATCCCATAGGCGTTGCCAGTGGTTCCATAGTTTCCTCCGTAAGAAGGTCTTCATTGATTGATTAGTAGTGTTTATTGGCGCAAGGGCCAGATGTGGCCAAAGAGCGCCAAGCCGATGATCAGTGCTTCTCAATGATATATGGGTTTTAATTGCGGGGAGTAATGAAACACGGCTGTATAGTGGCCTAAAATATTCACTAAAAAGAGCAAAATATGCGTGTGGTGCAATGTGGATGTAAAAGGACCTAAAATTTATTCGCTCTAAAGTGCGTAAAATAAGAATATCTACATATTAAAAATGACAGTGATTGATCGTTTCTCCGATGACAATAGATGTTTAACGAGATAGGGATGATCAGTGAAATATGTAGTATCTGTAGCACTAGTGCCTCAGCAAGGCCTTGAAGGCAAGGGCTGGGAGGCACGTGCTCTAGAAAGTGTTTTTATTGCAGCTACGACCTCCAGGTGGAGGCCGTGCTACAAGTAGCCTGGCCAAATCACATTTAGGGTGTCAGTTTCAAATAAAAATTTTAATACTGATTGAAAAGTAAAAAGGGGCTCATTGCTCAGAAAGAATGCTGGGTGTAACGGTATATGTTGGAGATAAGCGTAGGGAAAGTACTTTTTCCTTTCTGCCTCTATTTCAGTGCATTCGATAAGAACATGAATAACTGTAAGCCTGTTGCCACATTTCGTACATGTCGGAGGTTCGCTCCCGTCAATAGGTAGGAGTGAGTGCCGTAAGTATGTCCTATTCTTAATCTACAAAGAAGCACTTCCTTATGCCTTGCTGTTCTTTCAGATACTCAGTTCCCTAATTTGGGTTTGATAACGTGTAGCTTATTCCCTGCTGCTTTATCCCATTGATCCTGCCAGTACTTCCTCAGTTTATGGCGTAAGATGGGCTTAAGTTCTGTTGCTGCTATGGGTTTATTCACATCCGTTTCATTAAAGGCGACTGACGTTGCACTTTCGTCAGCAGCTACATTACCTTTTATGCCCCTATGGCCAGGTACCCAACATAGGACGATATTTTGTTTGTATGTTAAGGCTAAGCATAGTTGTGTGTATAGTTCATTAAAAACAGGGTTCGTATGTTTCCGAAAACTCATTAGGGCCCTTATTACGCTTAATGAATCAGTGAAGATGATGGCCTTATTGAGATTTCTTTGTCTGATGTGTTTTACAGCTGAGAGTATCGCGTACACCTCAGCGGTGAAAATACTTGTGTTAGGATTTAGAGAATTGAAGGTGGGAAAAAATGGCCCAAGAGCTGCATACGCAATACCAGCAGATGATTTCGAAGCATCTGTATAAAATTCGGCACGGCAGTACTTCGCTTGAAGTTCGAGGAAGTGTGATCGTATGTGTGCGTCAGGTGCATGTTTCGTTATTGCGACAAAAGAGATATCGCACTCCATGGTCTGCCATTCCCAAGGCGGTGGAAGGCGAGTGGGAGGCATTAGAATGTTTTCTGGGAGATGGATGTCTGTTTCTTCTGTCATTGCTTCCAAGCGCAGGCTCAAAGGAGTTCTGATAAGTGGGCGGTTACGGTAAAGTCTGGCAGCGAACAGGTCACTAACGATGGAATGGCATGGATGTTCGGTGTCTGATTTTACCTTAGTGTAGTATGATAAACTTAAGAATGTTCTTCTTAGATGCAAGGACCATTCATTGGACTCAACGTAGAAACTTTCAACAGGGCTCGTTCTAAAGGCGCCTGTTGCCAGTCATATGCCGAGGTTGTGGACTGGGTCGAGAATCTTTAGCACACTCTCTGTTGCGGAGTGGTACACCACTGCTCCGTAGTCGAGGCGTGATTGTACGAGACTCTTATACAGGCTAAGCAGACACTTCCTGTCACTGCTCCAGGTTGTTCGAGAGAGCAGCTTGAGGAGGTTCATGGTCTGCAGGCACTTTTCTTTAAGATATTTTAGGTGGGGAATGAAGTTAAGTTTTGTGTCCAGGATAATACCTAAGAATTTGTGTTCAGGGCTGACAGTTAGTCTTTCTCCATTAAGGTTAATATCTGGTTGTGGTAGTACACCTTTCCTGTTTGAAAATAGGACACATGTGCTTTTTTGGGGGTTTAATTTAAAACCATTCTCGTCTGCCCACCTTGAGAATCTATTCAAGCCAAGCTGTAGCTGCCTCTCGCAAATGCTAAGATTGCATGACCTGAACCCTATCTGTACATCGTCCACATAGACAGAGTAGAAGAGCGTGCGAGGTAAAACGGTGTGGAGGGAGTTCATTTTAACAATAAATAATGTACAGCTCAGTACTCCACCCTGCGGTACACCTGTCTCCTGTATGAACGGTCGAGACTGCACGTTGCCAACTCTAACACGAAATGTCCTGTCAGAGAGATAACTCAATTATTCTCAGCAGGTTGCCGCGAATACCCATTGCAGAAAGATCTCGAAGGATTCCGAAGCGCCACGTAGTATCATACGCCTTCTTCATGTCAAGAAACACTGATAACACAAGCTGTTTGTGGACAAAGGCATCCCTAATGTACATTTCTATGCGCACACAAGCTGATCTGTCGTCGATCTGCCTTCTCTGAAACCACATTGATATGGGTCTAATTTATTGTTTATTTCTAGATAGTGGACCAGCCGGCTGTTTAACATCTTCTCAAAAACTTTGCATAAGCAGCTCGTCAGTGCTATAGGCCTATAACTATTTGCCAAAGAAGGATCCCTACCCTGTTTCAAAATGGGAATTACGATGGCCTCTTTTCAAGCAGAAGGAATTTGGCCAGAAGGCCATATAGAATTGTAGAGACAAAGAAGGGTTTTTTGTGATTCAGACGGTAGGTGTTTTAGCATTTCATATAGGATGCGGTCAGCACCTGGGGCAGATTTGTTGCAGCTATTTATTGCTGCCTGAAGCTCCGCCATGCAAAAAGGTCTAATGTATGCCTCGCATTTTGTGCTTTTCCGTTCTAATGGTTGTCTTTCTATTTGCCTTTTGTACCTTTGGAATGCTTCAGAGTAGTGCGACGAGCTGGATATCTGTTCGAAATGTGCGCCAAGGAAGTTTGCCTGATCTTCCATGCTGTCGCCTTGAGTAATCACCAAAGGCAGCGAGTAAGGTTGTCGCCTGTTTATTCTCTTCACTCTATTCCAAACCTTTGTTTCATCAGCGTAAGAGTTAATGCCCGATATATACTTTCTCCAACTCTCTCTTCTAGCTTGTCGCCGCGTTCTCCGACCCTGGGATTTGACCTGTTTGAAATTGACTAGATTTTCTGCTGTCGGAGAATCCCGAAGTAAACCCCACGCCTTGTTCTGCTTCTTACGCGCTATTCGACACTCATCGTTCCACCACGGAAGACGGCGTTTTGTGGACAGTCCACTTGTTACAGGGATACATTTGGATGAGTTGCCAAGGAGAAAAACCGTAAAATATTTAACCGCGGTGTCTATGCTTAAAGCGCACGTCGTCCCAGGATAAAGAAGCAAGATTTTTGAACTTTTCCCAGTCAGCTGAGTCAGTTCTCCAGCGAGGTAATTGTGGAAGGCATTCATTAGACAATGGTGTGCTTAGAACCACAGGGAAATGGTCACTCCCGTAAGGGTTTTTAATAACTTTCCATTTAAAGTAAGGTAGAAGAGTTGGAGATGCAATGCTAAGATCTATGGAGGAGTATGTTTTGTTTGCCATGTTATAATATGTGGGCTCCTTCCCATTCAAAAGACATGCACCTGAAGAAAAAAGGAACTGCATCTGAAGAAAAAGGAATCAAGTGACCTCTCGTGTCGCTGTGCGAGTCGCCCCATAGGTTGCTGTGCGCATTTAAATCTCCAAGCGCAAGATATGGTTCGGGTAACTGATCTATTAATGTTTGGAATTCTTGTTTGTGAAGCTGAAAATGTGGCGGTATATATAGGGAGCAGATGGTTATCAGCTTATTTAAAAGTACAGCTCGAATGGCCACTGCCTCAAGGGGCATTTGTAGCTGTAAGTTTTGACAGGCTATAGATTTGTCAGCTATGATGGCTACGCCGCCTGATGATGCGAGGGCATCATCGCGATCCTTCCGAAAAATAACATAGTGACGAAGGAAGTGTTTATGTTTAGATTTCAAATGAGTCTCTTCGACACACAGCACTTTTGGAGTTAGTTCATTAAGGATTTCTTGGACATCACCGAGGTTGCAAAGCAGGCCTCTGATATTCCACTGAATAATCAGTGTATCCATAATAAAATAAATGTTGTGCTATGTGTCAAAGAAAATGAACTTGGTTTAGCTTACAGTGCCCTTTCAGGGCCCTGTAATTGGAGTTTTGTCTTTTCTGGAGTGGTCGACAAAATCGCGCCGCTCCTTAGGCGTCAACTGCACCTTCTGACTGGGTGTTGTGTCCATGGCCTCTTGAGAGGCACTGGACACGCGCTCTTGCGAGCGGTGTGTTTTCCGCGAAGGCCTTGTCTCGGAAGACAAGGCCTTGGAGCCCACCATCCTGGTGGTTGGTGGGCTTGTCTTGACCTCTGAGCTGGGCTGACTGGTGCCAGCACTAGCAGAGGCCTCCACTGTGGACAAATTCGGGAGAGGTAGGGCAGCCTTCGCTGCTCCCACCATGATATGGGTGGCATTGCCGCGCGCTCGCTACGCGTGGCACTAGCGTCCGCCAAGTGCCATTGTGGTACTGCCCCCCGACGTACCACTTCAGCAACAAAAGATGCGGTCTGTGCAAATGTTGCTGAGATGCGTTGCCTTGCTTCTCTGAAAGTTATGTTTTCTTTGACCTTTATCGCAATTATTTCTTTTTCTTTTTTCCAGAGTGTGCATGATCGAGAATAGGCAGGGTGGCCACCATTACAATTGCTACAACGGGGCTCAGCCTTACAGTCATCTGCAGAGTGATCACTGATGCCGCATTTCGCACAGGTTAGCCGCCCTCGGCAGCTCTGGGAAGCGTGACCAAACCTCCGACATTTAAAGCAACATCGCGGGTTTGGGATGTACGGTCATACTCTGATTTTGGTATATCCAGTTTCTAATGTCTCTGGTAACGTGCTAGAGCCAAAGGTAACTGTCAGGTGCTTAGTTGGCAGTTCCTTGTTGTCACGTCGGATCTTTATTCTTTGTACACTTATTAAGTTTTCATTCTTCCATCCTTCCAGGAGTTCTTCTTCAGTCAAGTCCATCAAGTCAATGTCAGAGATTACGCGTTTGGCTGTATTCATGGTTCGGTGTGCTGCTACACAGACAGGGATGTCTCCAAGTTGTACAAGGTTCGTTAGCTTGTCATGTTGTGCTTTGTCTTTCAGTTCGAGTAATAGGTCCCCACTGGCCAGCTTGGTGATTTTATTGCCGCCTCCAATGGTCTCTGTGAGATACTTTGCCACGACAAATGGTGAAATCGTTCTTGCTTTCTTGTCAGGTTTACCACTGTGGACAACGTGAAATTTCGTGAAAGTCTGAGTGCCTTTTAGAAAAAACTGAAATGTAGCATCGGTGCGCCCCTTTTTAGAGGGACAACCGGTTGAGAAAGCGTTGGAAGTTCCCATGAAATATGTTGAGTATTCAGCGACGATGCCAGTCACCCACCACCGAGCCCAACAAGGGGACAAGGCAGGGTATGTGGTGAAACAAGCCCTACCATGCCAACTGTACGTCGTCGCTATAACCACATATGTTATAACCAAGGTAGGTCATAGCACACCAGGTTAACCCTCACCGCCAGGAATGTTGGAAGTTATCAGAAGAAAAAAGAAGACAGGAAAGACTAAAAGTGCGAGGGAAAGACGAAGGTGTGCGAAGAGAGAGACACGAAAAGGCGACTGCCGATTTCCTCCAGGTGGGTCAGTCTGGAGGTGCCGTCTATGTGAAGCCGAGGCCGAAGAGGTGTGTTGCCTCCGGCGGGCTTAAAGGTCCAAACACCCAGCATCGGCTCAACCTCCGGGATCCCCCTTTCCCCAGACACGGCTAAGCCGTGCACAGCTACACGCGGGAAGGTCCAACCCTCGTGTGCTCGGGTACGTGGTGTCGCAACACACCAAACGCCTGCTGATGCAGATGCCCCTGCGGGGTGCAACTGTAACAATGTTTATGGTAAATGATTTAAAGGGACACTAAAGGTTACTATGAAGTCAAGTTAAAGTGATAAAGCAATGCTCTAGAACGTCTAAGGCATCAATATAATCGCGAACAGAGCTTTAGTAACTGAGAAATTGAGGTAAATGCACGACACGATTTGAGACACCCCAGCGAAATACCTGTACTAGCTCGATGACGAAGGCACTCATCATAAATTGTCACTAGTACTCAACTACTCGTATTAAGATAATTTCATTAGGTTATAAGACGGAAGAAAATGCTACTTGTCTAGTTTGATTCTAAGAAAAAATAACATTTTGACATTACCCTTGAGTAGTATGGGTGGTCGAAAGGTTTCGTTTTCGCTCGACTTTGCGCGCTCGACTCTGCGCCGCGCGCGCTCTGGAGTTTCAGTTGTTTCGTTATCGCGTCGTGCTGCGCTGGTTCTGCTGGCTCGTGAAACTCGCATTTGGAACAAGCAGCGAGAATGCCACATCCATGTCAGCTCTGTCTTGGCTCTGTTTCTGGCCGCGCATTTGCGTTTTGCGCAGAAAAGCCATAGCACCATCTGCAGACGCCGTTTTACTCACTGACGGCGCAACATCACTATGAGACCATGACGTCGCCACTCCTCGATCGGAGGGCGGGCAATTTGAACTGCGCTAGAGGTACGCGGACGCTTCAGAACGCATTTTCTCTTAAATTAAGTCTCTTCTTCGCATGAAACAAGCATTTCGAGGTTTCTGGGATGGTATTTCAACAGTCCACGTTGACTTGATATTAAACTTTAGTGTCCCTTTAATAAAAGTAACATAATACCAGTGTGTTCATTGTCGAGACAAAAATTCAGTTTTGTACTTCTGGTATTCGGCAGCTGTCATCTGCTCGAGTTGTGCCACTTCCTCTGCACCGCAAGATTGTGGCGTCGCTGAAGTTTCACCGACCACTATCACAGTGTATGTCTGTGTGTTTGCGTACATCTATTGCTTTGTGTGTAAAATATGTGTGCACACAGACTCACTTGAACGCAAGTAGATGCACATCACGAACTAGGCATTTGTTGTTTTCACAGCTGTGGAAATTTTGGGAGATGTGCTCTGCTAACCTTTTGCTGAAAATGAACATGAAACAGCGACAACGGTGTGCAGCTGTTGGCTACAAAGGCGGCAAGAGTGGTAAAAATTAACTGCACCGGTTTCCGCAAGTCTTGTTAAGTGGCATCCTCCAAGTTTAGTTTAGCATGTCATAGGCGCCAAAACCGGAAGCAGTGGCATCTACATGAACATCTCAAAGAAAATTTAAACTGTGCACCCTTTCGGTGGGTGGAACGTTGCTGCCGATGTAGCCTCCGCAGTGCAAGCCATTGAAGACTGAGCTGGAGCGCTGTGCAGGCAGTGAAAAGCGCTTTTTGAATGCCACTAACTCTGCTTCTACTGAATGGATTGAATTACTTTTATACGCCAAATATTTCTAATATTGTGCCCACCCACGTAAAATAAAGAGTGTTGCAGGCTTCCTTTAACAGCCATCAACGGTGTGAATAATTTTATGTGCTGTTCAATACCTCGCAACCTGGGAACAATACCTGACAACCTGCAAAAATTAAAATCAGTAGGAATCCTGGGACACAATACTGAGGGGAAAAGAGGGTAACAGCATGCATTTCTTTTTAAAGGTCCCCTCTCCAGGCCACAAAGCAAATTTTGGTTATATGCTGGAAGTTGCTACATTCCCTCTAAGCAGAGTGTTTCACCGCAAGAATTTTTCAAACCGTTCATTAATAGCAGAGATAGAAATAAATTGAAGTGCCAAGAACCCACAATTTCAGGAGGTGAGCATTACCACCATAGACACTCTCACCACTTTCCTCTCATCTAGCTTCTGCAAGCAAAATTGCTTCCCTGCATTTTCCCATACTGGAGCCGAAGGATTGCGTGATGGGCATGTCACGGGCCCCGCCTTCTCTCTCTCTCTCTCTCTCTCTCTCACACTCACGTTTTTGCCGAGCAGTGCACTTCCAGTGACGGTCTCACACGAGCTGTTAGGTTTGTTTCGTTTAGCGCAGCAAACAATATTGTGCGTCCAGCACGAAAATACCTGATTAGCGGTATAAGTCAGTGTCACAGTCAAGAGCACTGAAGCAGACGTGAGAGGATGAACAAGCAAGATCGCAGCGCTGGAACATGATAGAAAATGACACAAGTTTCGTTCTCTACGCGCAAGCATGGGAACAAGCAGACCAAGCGGAAGTATATCTTTCTTGCTATGGTACGAAGTAAAACAATAACATGCCGACATTCAGTTTCGAATGTTTCGAAGTCGCGTGTCACTGTGAGTGACATCACGACACTGCCATGTACATAGGTGCACTTGTACGATTGACATAGACTCTCCGGCAGGGACCGCGACGCCCATGAGGAGAAGGGCAAATGGAGTTTGGTTTGAAATTTAAGCTCTTTCCGCAGTGCGTAGGGATGCAATACTTAGCAAACACGATCATTAGCACAAATTGTATGCACTGCATTTGTCAACTCAAAATGGTGATACCTGGTGAGGGGCCCTTTAAAGCTTGCCTTCTGTGGAATAGATATGCATTTTATTAACGATGCTTTGCCTTTAGATGCAGCCCACAAGTAGCAGCAAATTTGGACAGCAGAGACTGCCTTGTGACTTTGCTGTTGCCTATTTTGCCTACTTCAGGAACTTGAGTGAACAAGCTTGCTTGGACACAAGTACTCCTTTAGCAACTTTTCATCATCAGAAAACTTCGAACGGTAGGATTGGAGACCGACACGAAATTTTTCCATGGCCAGAATTTATTTTTCGTTAAACTTGATGCAATGTTTGTAAAATTGCAGAATGATTCCAAATTCATAGACACTGTGGAAAATTTTGGAGAGATGGCCATTACGCTTAAGCTAAAGCCTTCAGCTAGCTAACTAATTAACTAGACTCAGTTGAACTGTGGCTCACTTTGGATCTTAAGAATCATTTTTAAAAGTTTTGAAATTTTGCTCGCAAGAAAGCCGAAGGAGTTTGACAAGACAGCCCACCCACAAAAGAACAAAAAAGAAGAGGGGTCCACTATAGTCCATACAAACATGTGAAACAGGTGAAAGTGCAACAAATTTGGCAACCATGGAGCACATACAGTACAACCCAGAAAAAGTTTAGAAACAGCTGCACCCACATGCCAGAATTTTTAATAATAATATTTGGGGTTTTACGTGCCAAAACCACTTTCTGATTATGAGGCACGCCGTAGTGGGGGACTCCGGAAATTTTGACCACCTGGGGTTCTTTAACGTGCACCTAAATCTAAGCACACGGGTGTTTTCGCATTTCGCCCCCATCGAAATGCGGCCGCCGTGGCCGGGATTCGATCCCGCGACCTCGTGCTCAGCAGCCCAACACCATAGCCACTGAGCAACCACGGCGGGTTGCCAGAATTTTTCGAAGAAAGAAAAAATTAAAGGTTCCATGGTTTTAATACAATATTTCTTGCTGCCTTTTGAAACCAAACAGACAATTCTTAAATCAATCCTCAATAAGTAGCATAAGTCAAAATGAAAATATTGTTACGTGGTATTGACGGTGAAGAAAGCAGCAAAACTGAGAATGGCAAAACTAGTGTTTTATTGGGCGAACCTCTGCCCTCAAAAACAGGCTACACTCAAATAAGCACAACGATAGCGGTAAACACTGTCGGCGATCGACGAAAATCTGTTCGGCGGGTCAAGCGCGTCGGCTTTTATGTATGAGCCATCGAATGTTCCAGAGTAACCGCTAGTACCCGCGTGTCTTCCAGAAAGTTCTACACCATTTGTGTCATGCACACATTCAATCAGATTACACAAGCTTCGGTGACAACAGAACCATCGATAACATTAGAGAAACTTCGGATACATGCAGGCTCGTCCTGTGCTGAGCGATAACATTTGTTAGACTGTGAAAAGCGCTCCCCTGTAAATGATAAACAAGTCCACATGCCAATATTAACTGTGCCACAAGGTGCAAAATGTATGGGTGAAGCTGTTATGCCACGCTGGAGTTTTTGGCATAGCAACACATCAGATTAGATCAAATTTTTAAGTGAGAAGAGTGCCCTTGGCTTGAGTCAAATGCTGGACACATGAATGAGGCTTTCAGTGAGCCAGGTACATGACTCTTCAGTGGGCCAGGTGCACATGTCTGGCAGTGGTTTTATTGTATGAGCCATAAAACCACTGCCATACGCAGGAGTGTGCTTTCCAGTGGTCATTATCACTTGTAAATCTTTAGCACTGGCAGAGCATGGATATAGCAATGCTTCGGAAACCTTGGAACTGTTCCATATGTACTGATGTGTGAACATAAATTCATTTTTTATTTATGATAACCGTATAATATGCAATGCTTCGTGCTGTTTCACTGTTCAGTGAGTTGTTACTCCCTTTTGCCTTCATAACGGCGGTGTTTGCATAGAGCACGAAAGTAGGAAAGGAGGGACAGAGACGAGACGAGCACTTTTTACTCGTCTCTGTCCTTCCTCTCCTACTTTCGCGCGCTACACAAACACCGCCGTTATGAACCACGACCAACTCGCACAAGCTTCTGCCCCAATTCCCTTTTGCCATTTACCACTAGGTTATTAGGAGTAATATTCAGTGACCCTCGATTACAATGATAAAACTACACTACTCTAACAGAGCAACACTGGCTCGAATAAAAACTTACGTGTCGACTTACGCATCATGCTGCAGAAAAGAAGCCAGTTACGAGAACAAATGGTTATTATTACTTGTGGAGATTAACGCTAGATGACAGGAAATCAAAATTAATAATTTGACTTATGATGCAGTGAAACCCATGCTCAACTCATGCAGCAGGGTCACTGATGTGCTATTTTTATACACTAGACTTCAACCTAGATAATTCAATTTTACAGTTAATTTGATCCCGACCGAAGGTCCTGGTTGGTGTCCATTCACTTCTATGGTCCCAAACTTTGGGTATTTCAATCCTAAAATTGGCTTTTGCCAGATCATTTGAACTTGACTAGTAGGCATGCATACTCCTGACCCCTATGGTGACCACAATGACGACCCCTTTACTGGCAGTGTCTGTTCCCATAGAGCTTAGGGGACAGTGAATGCATTGAACGCATGCAAAAAGATATCTCCCATCGAAAATACCTACTTTTTGGTCTACCTTAGAAAGCTGTTCAAGCAATACCGGTAGCTCAGAATGTCCGATTACGATATTTACTCAATTCTAAGGTGTGCTTTTTTTCCCCCATGGAAATTGGGCAGTCAGTTTGCTTCGCAGCATAACACGGCCATACTGTGGCCAAGCTGACTTTAGGAAACCGGCCACCACTGGGAAATAAATGTTAGACACTTGTCCATTTTTCTTGCTAAGAAAGCGGGCATGTGTTCAATTTCTACTTTGTTTAGGAGCTTTGATCTTATCTCTATGTTAGTTTTCTGCTTTGGACACACAAAAAAAAAGACGGGTGTGATTTTAGTTCGGGGGCATGTTAGAATAAGGCAAATACTGCCAAATAAATCAGCGGTGTTCAGACTTTTTTTTTTTTACATATTGTTTAATTTTGACCCATTAGATCATTCGACCAATTTCATCAAGCCTGCCAAGCTCGAATTAATGGAAGTTGACTGTACTACTGGCAACAACTTTCTGTGGCAGTGCAGCGAAAGCTACAGATCCAAAGCACGCATTGTTTTTTACTGTGCTTCTGCATGTAGTTTAGGAATGTACAACTGGAAGCTACGTAGTGTAAAAGAAATCGTAGCAATTATTATTTTAATTTGTGTGTTCAAGATTTATTTCATAACAAATAAAAAGCTTGCTGAGGAAAACGATATCTATAAGGGCCGATTTACGCTCGAGCCGCCCATCGCCGCAAGCCGCACCGCACGCATGCGGTCGCGCGAAAGATTGCACGTATCAAACACTTGTGCACAAATTTCGGTTTACAATGTGTAAGGTATACACTGTGCACACAGTGTAAATGCTAATTTGTGCACAAGTGCTGGATACGTGGTATTTTTTCGCGCGACCACAAGCGTGCGGTGCGGCTTGCGGCGATGGGCGGCTCGAGCGTAAATCGGCCTTTACTTGCTGTTCTTTGTTTTGGATTTCTTGTGTTTATGTCTGATTTTCCGGATCCGGTAAACCACCAGCAAAACCTTGACACTATGTGTTGTAGTAAAACAAGGGCAGAAGCTCCGGACGTGCAAGCGCAGCTTTGGTTATGCTGCCACAGAAAGTTGTCGTCAGGTGTAGTATTAATCTCTATGTACATTTTCAAGCAACACTAATCACTGAAGCATTTAATTTACCTAAAATATACACGCAAAGTGCAGTCTCAATCAATTTTGATTCATTCCTCACAGGAGGGCTACTTCCTTTGGCTGGAGTGAACACTGCCATCCTCCAATGCTTTCAACAGCAGGCCATGCTGGCCAGCTGATGAAAGCATGATGTCTTCATGTGGGTGCACACCCCTTGGAGCAGAGAGTTGGATCTTTACTAGTAAATACACCTTTCCATGCATTTTATCACCCCTCAAACTGGGGTTTTATTTAAAAGAATAAATCACATTAAGAAGTGCCACAAGAAATCGATCTGCTAGACAGAGATTTACCCCAGTGCAGTAGTTTTAAAACTTCTAGCAATTATAAAATGACTGGATCTTCAGCTGGATGACAATGATCATAGACAATTTTAGAATAGAGGCCTCAAACATTCTTGAGCCCCTAAGAAATAGTAGGGAGTTCTAGATTTTGCACACCTGAAGTTTAGGGACACAAAGCGCCATGTTTACAAAAAAAAGCCCTTTCGCTTTTAAGAGACTACTTGACTTGGCCAGCTGGCTTCGCTTCTGCAGAGAGAAATGTGACAGCCCTATGTGTCTTTTGTGTTAATGCTCCAGCAAGAAATAGGACAGCGAATATGGTAGGCAGGAGGACGACCTTCGCCTGGGTAACTGAATCTAGACAGGCACCCACCTTAATATAAACACTTCCCTTGGATAGAAAATTTTGCAACACTAAACAGATAGAGGTGACACTCACTAGACTGTGTCCCATCACTGCACCTTTATATGCATAGATCTGGTCTGGCGCTCCCTCTACTGTCTTCTTTTTTAATTTGCCTGGGTTGCCATGCAGCATAATGTAGGAATGAAACTATACAAGATGTCTCATGTAGCTGGATAGAACCAAGGTAATGTTGTTTGCCATTGATTGGACCAAGATTTATTTTTACTTCCCCTAATTACATAATTGACTTCTCAAATATGATATTCAGAGCAAAATTGTCAATGAGAAAATTGTAGACCATCCTGCAAAATTTCAGATCCATTTTTCTATCGCTCAATACGCGCTACATAAGTTTTTCCAAGCATTAAAGAAAGCCTCCAAAACCCGAAAAAGTTCCACACGACAAGCAGCGTTGCTTTTTTCGTGCTTTTGCAGGCTTCTTTCAGGCTTGGAAAAAAGTTTTATGTAGCACATATAGAGCAACAGAAAGATGGATTGGAAATTTTTCATGATGGCCACCAATTTTCTCATTGACAATTTTGCTCCAATTATAATATTTGAAAGGTTGATTAACTATTAAAAATAATTATGTAATTAAGTGAAATAAAAATATTACTTTGATTTGCTCCAAGCAATGGCAAACAATATTACCTTGGTTCTATCCAGCTACGAGGCACTCCCATATTTTCAAATTTTGGCACAAGTTACATGGGACATGCTGTATAGCAGGCTGCCCCAAGCTTTCTCCAGAAGCTTTGTGTCAACAAACAAGGCGGTGCAGATCAAGGTGACAGCTCCTGCCTCTTCCACATCTGACCAGAAATTTTAGCAAATTGCAGGGTAACCTACATCTACTCTCCAATCTCGCATAATTTACAAGTTAAACAATAAATCCCCGATTATTACTGATGTTTTTAAAGTCAGCAGTCTATCCTGAAACCTCATTGGCCTCATACAAGAAGGTTTCATTGATATAATCTGCATAAGTTGCCAAACATTACAAGATGGCAGATATTGCAGAAAACTTATACAATTTACTAAGAATCAATACTAAGAATTAAATGCCTATAGGCACAGCATTCTATTGTTTTCATTTTACATTTTGTCCTAGGTTTGCCTTTTAGTAGGACTTTATAGCAGGATACACAAAGTGCGACCACAAAATGCTATGCTCATTGCTCCTGTATATCCCCATTATGCAATGCATAAAGATAACCTTAGACCCCAACGTTTGGTGCCGAAACTCTCTAACAACGTTCCATTGTGTAAGCAAGCTTTTTTAAAAATCTTCTGCTACTAAGACAAGTTAGCAGATACGAACAGGGCTACGAATGAAAAAGCCTCCAAATATGCTTACATCCATACTCGTCACTGCCATCTGGACAATCCGTCACCCGGTCACAAACAGAATCTTCAGTAACACACCTTCCATCACCACAAAGATAAGCACCTCTTTCAGAGCGACACTTTTCTGGTCCTGAAACATCAATGCGCACAAATTATTTTTCTGGTCCTGAAACATCTATCAATATGTACGAATTCGAAAGACCTTAATGAAACACTATGAAAACCCTTAGGTGTTCTGCACTAATAGCATTGGATTCTTGTTCAGAAGGGCAGCAACAATGTCAGCAGGAGAAAAAAACGAGGTCTAAATACAATAAAACCTCGTTAAACCGTACCCACTTAAACAGTAGTTTCATTTTAAAAGTAGTAAATTCAAATCCCCGACTCAGCGGCCATTGAACATAATGTGTTTTCTATCCGCATAAACCACACCAGCTTATTGCGTACGCATCGGTTAAAACGGCTCGCTGAAAAGCCGGCACGCAGCTTCAGTAAGTTTGAGGCCGCTGTCGTCGTGCTAGGCCGCCGCGGCATCAAACGAAAATAACACTTTTGTCGCGCGAAGTGTATAAATACTGCATGTTTTTTTTCCCCTTTCATCGCACTCTCTGTGAGTTCCGTTTTTAACAGGTAAGTGGGCGATCTCATGCTAGTTCGGTTAAACAGTACAACCGTTTAGTACGTACTTTTTCCGAGCTCCGGCCAACTACGGTTTAACGAGGTTTCACTGCATTAGAAATTTTTTTTAAAATCACAGTTGAACTGTACAGCTGTCTGCCAACACTGATGGGTATGAAATTAAAGGGCAATAAAGGCAAACGTCAAGCCTAGCTAAATTTATAGATTGATGCTCGAGAATGTCTAAGGCGTTGGTCATATCGTGAAGAAAGTTTTAGTAAATAAGGAAATTGAGGTAAATGCAGGACATGATTTGCAACTCACCCAGGACATTAAAGTACTAGCCCGATGACGTAAGCACTTCTCATTATAATTCTGTCACTAATACAAACATCTCCTAATAAAAAGATCATCGCATTGTAATATGACACGGAAGAAAATGCTACTTGCTCAGTTCTACTCCATGTTTAGAAATAGAATTCCTCAACGCTACCTTTAACAACGATGCGGGCGATCATAAAGTTTCGTTTTCGCTTGACTCTGCGGAGCCAGCGCTTTCTCTTAATAGTTTCGTTGTTTCATAGTGCTGCACTAGTGTTGCTGGCTCACAAAACTCACACAAACTGCAGGCAGCGGAGAATTGCACCTCCATGTGATGTTGCAGGATGCCCGATCTACACCCGAATGGTCCATGCCACTTGACCGAAAGCAGTTGCAGCAGCGAATTCGACACTCTGTCTTGGCTCGGTTTCCCCCATGGCTGTGCCTTATTGTTCCACACAAAAAAACGCCGCCTGTCTGTTGGGCGCCATTTTACTCATAGACGGCAGTAAAGGGCAGTGATGGCGTGTGCAACGTCACCACTCCCCCGCTTGAGCACGAGGTCGCGGGATCAAGTCCCGGCCACGGCGGTTGCATTTCGATGGGGGTGAAATGCGAAAACACCCTCGTACTTAGATTTAGGTCCACGTTAAAGAACCCCAGGTGGTCAAAATTTCCGGGGTCCTCCACTATGGCGTGCCTCATAATCAGGAAGTGGTTTTGGCACGTAAAACCCCATAATTATATTATATACTCCCCCGCTCAGTGGCGAGTGATTTGAATTGCGCTAAAGGTATGCAGACTCTTCAGACAATTTTCTCTTTAACTAAATTTTTTCTTGGCACGAAACAAGCGCTGCTAGGTTTATAGAAAGGTATTTTAACACTCCACATTGACTTAATATTTGCCTTTAGTGTCCCTTTAAGTATATCGGTGTGGTTTTGTTTTCACATGTGCCATCTCGGCAGTCAGCCAGGGGTAAGTTTCTGCAGGCGTTCTCCAGTTTGTGTTGTTATCGGTGCACAAGAGTAAGAACTGCGGGTAAAATGAAATGGTGAACGTAGGACATTTATTTTGTTGAATGTAACAATTATGACTCATTTTTGGACATACACTACAAAGATGTTTCAGAGTAACAAATTACTGTCCATGGTCATCTGAAGTTCACAGTATCAAGTACACTGTCAACTGCTTAGATATCCCCAATATCACTTCAGGAAGAACTTGAGAGATAATGCTCTAGCGTGAAACACCAGAACTTCGTATGAATGATAAATGCATTTCCAAAATACGCCGCCTTTATGTAATGAAGTAGTAACATAACTTACCACAACCAGTCTCATCTGAGCGATCAGCACAATGAGGTACACCATCACAACGGTCCTGGGGACGATAGCAGCCTACTCCAGAGGCACACATTATCTTCTGCTCACAGCCAGATATACAACCCTGTTCATCTTCCCCATTTTCACAGTGAAATATGCTGAAAAAAGAAAAGGTGCGAGTTCAGTTTCAGTTTATTATTCTTTAAATACAATGAATGGGTAAGAGACAATAGAGAGTTTTAGAATAGGGGCCCCAATAGTTTGGGGCACCAAAGAGCTTTGCGGGTGTTAGCTTTGGGGCTCGCAGGAGTGAAGAGTTTTAGAATAGGGCTTTGCGTTTGCGGATAGCATCTTGTGCTGACAGCGCCACTACGGCGTTTAAAGAAAAGCTATTAGAAATAAATAAAATGTACCATTTTATGATAAGAATAGTAATTTTACCTTTCGTGTATTAGCATTTAATTACTGTTTAAAGATTATTCTGAAAGCAGCAAACAATTAGTTCCACTCAGTTTTGAGTAACCAACTTTACGTGCCTTCATCAGCCAAGCTAAGCCGTGTTAGGCCTACGAGCCATAAAATCCACAATCGAATTCGGAATCAGCAGCGTCTAATGAATCAACCTTCATAACACATGCTAGTTGAGAGAAAGCAATAACCACAGTCACTTCTCCTAGCTTGCGAACTTCACACGTTATGACGAATCGAATCTACTTTGGTGCTAGGTTAGAGCCGTCGCTTCGATGGGTGCAGCCATGTTTGCTTACCCAAATCTTTTGGGGCTCCCGCTAGATCAGTGAAATAGCGAGCCCAATGCAAAACTCAAACGAAGTTTGCGTCTCGCGCATGCGCAGTGGCTTCGACGCTATTTCTTTGGGGCTCCAAAATGTTTGGGGCCCCTATTCTAAAACTCTAATATACAGACGAGGGTCCCAAAGTCGAAGAGTGCAGCAGGACCCTCGATTAATAATAACAGCAGAGAGATGTATGAAAGATGAGCAAGCTAAGTAAAAAAACAAACACAACTGCAAAAAATACAGCATAGAAAAACTGTCAATACATAAAAATGACGAATGTAGTGCAACGAATGATGGAAACTTAGTTATACATGTGAAAGAGCTTAAGGGCATGACTAAATGCATGAAAGGATGAAGATTTAATAGTGTCGGGTAAACCATTCCAGTTTTATACCAGCGAATGTGTATGGAACATAAGTTGAGTAAGTTGAACATACATGGCATGTGCCAAAACATGTACAGGAGATGTTGCAAGCTGAAAATGAATCTGCATACTGAATTAGAAAAAAGTATTTAATTTACAGTACCTCAGCACACATTTTGCTATGACATTGCTCAATGGAATTCCCTCAAGCAATCTGTGTCGCTTCACTACATGCGCAAATAATTGCCACATATTGATGACAACAGTATTAAAAGTACACTTCTCACAATCAAAGTGCTAGTGATAGGGATGAAAATTAGTGTCCCAGCTATGATGCACCAAGTTTCTGGCAGTGCCCATGCTAAAAAAAATTTTGATCAATCACGGAGGGCTAATGGCAGATTTGGGATAAAAACAGAGTGGAACAGTTTTCAGTTATCACGACCCTGAAGTACATAATTGCCACTAAAAGGATGCAAACAAAAAACAAGAACACAGAAAAAGACTGCCAACCCTGGCATTACTTTTAAACAGAATCATGAATACATACATATAGGAACATGTGTAGTAAGCATGGGCTACCCTAATGAGATAAACAGCTGTTGAAGAATCTAATTTTTGATAGGTGGATTATGTTGTTAGGTTGTTTTCTGCACATTTGCATAAGCATACATTTATGGGTATGCAACCACTGAGAAGTACTACCAGTGTTGTCAAAAATGTTTTCTGTCTCTTTGTTTCTGTGTCTCTTTTCAGCAACAATTATGTCCTTCAGTAAGTGCCAATCAAGCCAAAAACAAGTCCTTTCATCAGACCTGTCACAGCGCTCGTTGAGTGGGTCATAGCAGGCTGTAGAAGTGGGACTGCACAAGGTACGGTTTGGCCCACAGAAAGCACAGTCCAGCTCGTCACTTATGTCAGGGCAGTCAGGCTGCCCATTGCAATGAGCCTCCCTATTGTAGCAACCACTCCCTGTCGCACAACGCAACATTCCACCTGGGCAAGGACCTGCCAAAATAAATAAATATAAATAAAAAATGTATTAAAGAAATGTTGCCATTTTTGCAATGCCTTCACAACTGCATCTACAAGGCTTAGAAGCCGCAGGAAAACTGGGGCAGTTTCGCACAAAGGGCAAAGCATTCAAAGTGATAGCAAGGTTTAGCATTGTGCTGAACCTACTCAAACGGTGTTCTAACAAGATGTGGGAGCGACACGCTGGCGTGACACAGTACACGAGGAAACTTCTGCTGCGCAGCCTAAACAGTGGCCTGGGTGCTGCAAGGTGTCTCAACACTGGCACGACGAGGAGTGTTGCCAGTGCCGTTGCAGGCTTTGCAAATCAGTGGTACACGAGATGAGACTGAAGGGAAAACCATTGGCATTTGTAGCTTGAACTTTACTGTCTGTTCCATTTTTAGACCACTGTATGCACACAGGTGCACAGCAGGAATGCTTTTGCTTACGTTAAGTAGTTGAAAATTCAACATCAACAGGATAAAAGAGAGAGAAAGAGACGTGTTTGTATGCAGACGCTCATGTCAGCAGCAGAAGGCAAAACACTATTCTGACTTCACTGCTGAGCCAATTGAGCAGAAAGTGAGAGGGCATCCACTTTGCTTTGCCATTTTTACAGCCAAAGGCACTGCATGTAAGTCACACCTCTGCAGACCTTCCATGTGCAAGCCGAACATTTGTTGTCGATACCGTGACAGCACGGCAGCGACGGCGGCGAAGAGGCACCTCCAGCACCTGTATAAATTGCTACTGCAATAAGAGAAGGACTGCTGTGAAGGCTGAAGAGCACTAAACACAAAATAACAATGTTTAGCCAAACATTTGTTTGCTCCCACCATGTGCAAAGGCAACAAAGATTCTGATTAACATGGTTCCAAGCACCTTGAGCAACATGAAATTACCCATGAATGGAAAGGAGGTTGTGAGGAAAGGATGGCACAGAAAATCTGAAAATTTCCAACTTTATTCTGTTTCCAGAGAGCAGCATTACTACTTCACCTGCTTCTGTAGGGTTGCAGCTTGCAACAGCAGTGCATTTGAAGGGCAAATACCTTCCAACAATGCATTGCTATATGCATCCATAAAAGCGAAGATTGACCTATACGGTGCATCTGTCGGTCTTAAGGCATCTCGGGCACATTAGCAATTCTATAAAAAACGCCCTTCTCCTGATGCAGTTTCTTGTTATTTTGCCAAATTAGGTGTTTTTCTTCTCTCTCTCTCTCTCTCCCCACCATCACGACACTGAAATTAGTGTGCAATGGCTCTTTCTAGAACACTGTTTCTGAGACAGTAGGCAGGCTCATGCATAAAAAGGGCTATTTCAGAGTGTTTCTAGACACAAGTCAGGATTTCACCTAGCTACTTCCAGCCTTCCCTCACCAAATGAATAGTGCCACAATGTATGACATTACGGCAGGCATGCAGTTAACACAACTGTTTTCTTCCCAGACACCCAGCTGATAAAAATAGCACATTTCAGGTTTGTGTGTGGAGAACACCTAGTGAACTTTGCTGCAGATCTTGCAGTGCAATTACTTTTCATGAGATGCAGAAACTGTCCTGTAAGCATGACATGGAGTCAATTAAAGCCAGTCTCATTACACTTATACTCTGCCTTAATGTCATAAACAGGCAAAAACCAATGTCAAGAACAACAGTAGACTCACATTGCAGCTCATCCGAGTTGTCCTCACACTCAGCCCGACCATTACAAGCCCAATGCTGAAAGATGCACATTCCATTCCGGCACTGATATTCATCTGGTCTACATGATGACGACTGCTTGTATCCACCTGAAAATATGGACAAGCTATTCTTAAACACATAATATATACATGATTCCTTGCTATTGACATCAAAAATAGTTCCTCATATTGCAGTAGGGGTTTGGTAAGCTTTAATGCTAAATTGCTTTTGAGAGCTAGAGGAGTAGTCCACAGATATCAGTAGGAAAGCAAAAAAAAAAGCCCACTTATTTCACAAGTTGCGCATACTGCCTCACCTACAGTATAAGACAGCTGGAAGCCTCGGCCCTGGGGCACCTGCATTGGGGAGCTGTGGAACTTGATCCACACTTTACTATTCCGTGAAATAAAGGGCTCAGGACGCTTGCGGCCACAGTGCACTCTCTCGCCTCCATTCGGTGTAGGGCCCAGCTTTATCCAAGTGCCACCACAACAGGGATTTTTCTCACAGTCTTCCAGGCCACCAAGGTCCAAGTCATCAAAACTACAAAGTCAAATATAAGCCAAAGTCAACCAAGGTCCAAGAAATTTGACGACAAATATTCGTGTTGCACAAGTGTCAAGCTATAGAAACTTAGCAATGCATAGCTGTGTGCCATTCAGGAAAAAATGCACCAAAAGAGTAATACCAACTACTTAACTACTTGAAAGCACTGTAATAACTAAATATGCACATACCCACTAAAACCACCAGCAGGTATGTGTATGTTACAGCAAAAACACTGCAAGCTATGCATTTTGTATTGCCATTTAGTTTGTCCATTAAACATATTGCCTCATTTCACTAACTACACTTGACAGCAGATAACTGTTGAACAGACTGCAAACATATTCACATAGTAGTGCTACACATACAGTCAAACTTCACTATGTTGAACACGGACATAACGATTTATTGGATATAACAAAGGTATTTTTGGGTCAGACGGGACTGTCATCACGAGGTTTGACCGTAGTAGAGGCTGCAGCTTTCACATATATTGGAAAACCAAAAATTTTTAGAAGAAAGTTTAATATATGTACTTTTAAGGAAGGAATGTAGGGTAAGTGGGTCACCTTGATTTAGCATTCTATTGTAAAAACTACTGCATATATTAACAAAATTTGGCATGCTGAGTGGGGATACCCTTTCTTTTTCCCGACATTCGGTAGCTTTTCCACCGGGAACTGAAATATTTTCTGTAATTATCTATCAAATTTTAGATAAAGTTCTAAGTTTCAAAGTACCTTTTCTCAGAAATGAATGACAGGCTGACAATTTAAATCAAAAGGCGTATTTCACATATTACGGCCTTCAAACGGAACCTAAAAAAAAAAATATTTTGTACTGCCATCACGCGAGAAAAAATATTCCCACGTCATTACTTGTCTACTGAGACCAGAAGGCAGCTCAACAGCATAATCACTTTGCAAGTCTGTTCTCAGTATGGGCTGGTATGTTACGAGCGTGAAAAACAATTCTTTGTTTAACTATCCTTGTTAGATGCCAGAAGCAGCACTTTCACCTACATGGTGAAAGTAACCACCTCCTTATGTTTAACATTGTAAAACTGATGTAATAGTTTCGCGGAAGCCCGCAAGGTGGAGAGAAGTAATTAATAAAGGGAAAATCAGACATCCACCTGTTCGTAGCCATTGCTACAAAGGAAATCCATACGGGTTCCTCGAAAGAAAAGCCTCACAGTTGAAGAAAAATTAGTCCTGGTCCGGGACTCACACCAACCTGGGACCACCGCCTTTCCAGGCCAGCCACTCTACCATCTGAGCTAACCAGATGGCTAGCAGATGGCAGGGCGAAGTCGAATTTGTCAACAACTTGAAGTAAACTCTTGCCTTTGCTTTGCTCACTCCACAGTAAACAGCTGGGAGCACTCGGCACTCACTTGGTACATTTTACTAGGCGGTCTTCGGTCGTGGGTTTGGTACGTTTGTGGCCTGTTCTGTGCCTGCATGGGACTAATTCATCGGCAGTATTAACTCGACACTGCATGTGCAAAAGGGTTGCTGCCGCTCAGCGACAGTGATGCCTCCGCTTGCCACTTCGCTATAAGTGGGTCAAGTTCTTTGTGTACTTCGAGTAATGTGGCTTAAAATGCATGTGCTTTGGTCGGGACCAGATGAAATTTCGAATAAAACGATATTTCAAGTAAAGCAATTTCGTTATAATGAGAGATTACTGTACGCACTTCCTCAAGCTTACCTTATAGTAATAACCTGGTCACGGCGACCAAATATGGACCAGCTGCAAGATGTGTGGTTTGAGTAGGAAATTGGATATCCTGGGCTGCTGATTTTACCCCGTGGCCCAAGCCGCCTGGGCTGCTGGCATGACCCTGCAAAACAGAGGCTTCATGTTTTGAACTTCACACAACCCCCATTCCCTTTCTAAAGTCAATGTTTGCTACACTTACTACTTCAAAGTCGCTTTATTAACTCTTTCAGTGTCACTGACATACCAGTACATTTCAATGTTTTTGTCCCACCATGTCACTAAAGTACCTGTACGTTCTCACATTCTGTACTCTATAGTAAGGACCATACTAGGAGTTCATTTGCCATTATTTCCCCCTTCTGAATAACTAAAAATAAATCATCATGTTTTTTAACATCTGGTAAAAAAAAAAAGGACACCGGGAGTGCACCCCCTTCGAAAAAAAAAAAAAGAAAAGCCGATACAGAAGATGAAACGCGCACAACTTCAATGTTACTGCTGTGCACTGCTCAGCACATGCAACTGATAGGATGGGTGAACTCCTGCGAGGAATTAAAAGAACTGCTTAACCCACAAAATTGTCATCAATACCATTAACAGTAACAATATCAGTGCAATGGGCTAAGCGTATCCCGAATGCTTAAAAAATGTATGTGCAACAGCCTTACAAGTAACCCCACTCTTTTCATTACACAGATTTCTCAAATAATTTATATTATATTTGCAAACTAGGGGTGTGCGAATATTTGAACTTTCAAATATGAATAGAATAATCTCTGTTGTTCGATTCGTATTCGATTTGAGAATTCACTATTCGAAATCGTCAAATATATATAATTTTATATTGGAGCCACAAGAAAGAATGATGCAAGTAAGGACCGTTCTGAATGATTCCACTGTAAGGAGAGCTGCAGTTGTTGCTCAAATATTACAGCCAACTCCCAAAAGATTTTCATTCATAAGTGATTTTTGCCATTGGCTGGCAGCCTACGCAAATATGTCCAGCATCGTGATTGGCTAAAATTTGCTCTTACTAACCACTCTAGCATAATTTAGTCATGAAATAAGAATGCCTCGCTTTTAGGAAGCCTATAATACAAATCTGTTCTTTTTATTATTTGGCCAATCTCATGATGTTTGCATCTCTTTAAAAATGTAGGTTGCTATATCACACTTCTCTCCTTCAACAAACACAACATTCAATGTGCATCTAGAGATGTGCTGTTCACTTGCTTTATTACTGCAATTGTTGTAGTGTCCCCAGATAACTGAAAGCAGTTACTTATTTACAAGCTCTCCAGTTGGCTGGACATCCAATTGCGAACTGTATTACACACATATATCAAATAAATGTATATAAGCCCAATTTTTTTCAGCATACGGGTCATGCATAGAATTCATAATTCACTTTATTTTAAACGAGAAAATATTTCATATTCTCAGGTAGTGTTTCCCAATTAGTCGTATTTGATTTGAAAATTTCACTATCCGAACGCTCCTAATTGAAACTTTTCCATGTAGTATTAGCTGGTAGCCTAAAGTGTACGTTTATTCACAAAAGTACATCATTTCTTACCAAATGCTGTCAAAAAAATTGTAGGACGCTTAAGCTTCGCCTTCAAGAATGGAACGCGACAGCATTATCACACCCCGTTCGCACCGCCCACTCATTCGCTCGGCATGCTCTTGACAAGATGAAGGGGAGAAGCGGGTGAGTGGTGCGCCACCTGTCGGGGCAGCGCCGTACATTGTGAGGAGGGGGTCTTCTGTGTTTGCCGCAAGATGGCTCTGCGTGTGCGCCAAGCGCAGAAGAAATATAGCAGAAACGTACTTCGCTACGCGTTTAACTGCAACTTCTGTAATTTACATGCTCATAATTACCGATATACATCACAGTATAACTTTCTACAGCACGTTTTTAAGGCAACATCGCATTCATTAGAGGCGCTTTTGTCCCGCTTTGAACCATCGAACTCATGGCTGAGTGGTAGCGTCTCCGTCTTACACTCCGGAGACCCTGGTTCGATTCCCACCCAGCCCATCTTGCAAGTTGTTTTTATTTATGAATTGCCTTCCGGGGTTTCTGGCTCACGGCCAACGCCGCTGACACTGGCTTTTCTGCAAAACGAGCTCCTTAACTTAAGATACTCCACCTCCACAGATGCAGTCTTAGAATAAAAAGTCAGCATTGCCTTCTAAGTACCTAAGTACTTATAAGATGAGGTTACAAGTGCCTATGGTGCAGTATTCTGTGCCTACACTACAGAAATGTTTCTGTTCAAGCAGGAGCACTGCACAAGAAAGTTTAAAGATTTAGCCAAGCAAAATTTTGTTTTTACCTACCAGTTCTAAATACACCACAAGCATGTTGGGTTACTAACATACTTAAATTGGTTTTACCTATGTCAAGCATATCCAAAGTTTAATGAACCCATGCATAAAGTAGGCAAAGTTAACCTTGAAATCAACATAACATGTTTCGGCATGCTCAGCAACAGATTTTTTACGATTTTGAGCTTAAGAACAAAGGCCTTTGCATGAATTTGTTAAATTCCTGCAAAAGTAGGTAAAGAATCTTCTAGTAATATGTAGTGTGCTTATCTGTCCATATCTTTATTCAGAGCAACCAGTGCAGTTAACGTTGCAAGCTCAGCTGTTGGTAAATGGCTTTACATGCATTTAGCAGGTGGTTGAAGTCATGATGTGAAGAAGTTCGCCGACAAGCAAGAACTTCAATTTCTTTCAGGTTTTTTTAATTGCAATCTGACAATATTTGCCCTTGTATATGCAACTTCCTGTGTCTATATTTATATATTTTAAACAGACTTTGAAGCTGTAAGTACCTATCTACTCAGCTGAAACTACATTCTTATTTCAAGTAGAAGAGATAAATGGAGAGACAAAAAAGTTCACAACTTGGAAAAAAGAGGTTTCTTAAAAGCAGCAACTTAGAAGTAATGATTACACCATTCCATATTTGTACAACATATAAAAAACACAATGACAATAAGCAAGCAGTGTGTGTCATCACCTTCAGGATTGGCATCTATATTCCTCCTCATATACTGCACCATAGGTGCCGACTACGGGGGTGGGTGGGGGGGGGATGCCGAAGCCTATCCCCCCTGCCCCCCAAAGTGTCATTACTAGAGTTCTGTCACCCACATCATTTTAGTTTTTTTGTTTCCTCTACCTTTTCACTTAAAACTTTATTGTGGCTAAATGCTTACTGCATTCTTGTTGACGCCGACTTGCACGGCTTTTAATTCATACTTTTGCTTTATTTCTGCAAATTCTGACAATAGGAGGGCAAGCGCACTAAAGTACCAGCAGCAGCCACCTCATCGATATTTTCTCATTTTAAAATTTTTTTATTGCGATAGCAATTATATGAACACTCCACACTCTTAAAATTAGAAGTTTGCACCCATGCTTATTTTGGCCCACAACAATAATTGTCATCTGCCTTGCTTGAGTTTCCTTTCTTGAAAACTTGGCATTTGCTACTTTCGTGCCGAGAATGCTATGTTAGGCTGATAACGCACAAGCTGTTCGTGACTTGGGAGTACCGGGTTCGCAGCATTAAAGGAAGGAAATGCTGGCAAGACAGATAATTATTGTTGTGGCACAGGATAAGCCCCTAAGGGTGTCAACATTTCAAGAGACTCCTAAGAGTGCAGGCACATTTCTGCTGTTGCCATCAGTGTTGCTGTAATGTTCTGTATGAAGTCAAAGGGGGATAACATTTTCGCTGCGCGCCATATGCTGTGTGTGCGTGTGAAAGCATGCGAGGGTGAGCAGGCGGCGGTGGCTCAATCTTGGGGCACAGGAGGGGAGGACATTCTTCTCTGGCGGCAACTGTGTATGGTGCGGCTGCGCACGGGCCCTATCTTGAAAGTGATCTGAGATGGGGACCAAGCCTAGGCGCATTGACAGCTCGTAGCTTTGTGTGTGCTGTTCTTGCCGCTCTGTTTGCATTGAAGCGCAGGCAGCATGAAGGTGACTTCGCTCGCTGCTGCTGCCACGCTTCCTCATGCAAACAATTTGACAGCTAGGGTCCGCAGTCATCAAATGTGATGTGTTCATGCTTGCCTGTGCACGTGTGACACCAGCTTGTTAATTTAGTTAGTAAGTGAATGTTTACAAGTTTATACGGCTGACAAAACTACTATCCATATTTCATATAGCTGTATACAAATTTGCTATCGCAATTGATGCTCCACCTTAAGGGTGACACTGTGACTTTCATTTCCACTATAAACACAATGCACAGGCACAATATATTCAAATAATTACACAGAAAAGGCTTACGTTTTATTGTGATAGCAATTATTTGGACACCCCAGGCATGCGTGCGAGGGTGAGCAGATGATGGCGGCTCAATCTTGCACGTGCAAGGGAGGAAAGTGGGGAGGAAGCGCACCGTCTTCCGTCGCACACAAGACGGGGGGGGGGGGGGGCATTCTACTCCAGAGGCAACTGCGCATGGCGTGGCCGCACGTGCTCTACCTTGATAGGGATTTGGACAGTCTAGACTTCTAAGTGCACCAAGGGCCGATAGCTTGGTGTGCGCTGTGTTCTCGCCGCTTAGTTCGCGTTGAAGTGAGAGGGAGCAACAAAGGTGAATTCGCTCACTCCTGCTGAAATTCCTCCTATCTCCAAGCGTTTTGAAAGTGAGTATCCGCGGTTATCGAGTGAGATGTGTTCATGTTTAATTGTGCGTGCTTGAAACCATACTTGTTGATTTAGTGAGCGAATATTTACGAGTTTATACGGCCCATAAGTTTACTATCCTTACTTTGTATAGCTGTCTACTAATTTGCTACTGCAATCAATGCTCCGCCTTTCGGGCAAAACTGTGACTTTTTTAAGGAGAAGGAGGTAGCCAACTAACAATTATTTGTAATGGTATGGACAGCCTATGTCTCGAGAATGAATATGTTGCTGTATGTTCAACTCGCTTCAAATTGCTTTGCGTGCTTTTTTGACCTTGAAAAAAAAAACCTGGAGACTTCAGTGACCCCTTCAGTGAAGTTTTTAATCAACGGCGGGCAAAATGCATGTGAATGATGCTAGTCTCAGTATTGCTTCTCTTCCTAGTAAGCAATGCTAATGACTCATGGAAAAAAAAAAGACTGCTAATAATTTACAACACTTATTACGGGTGGAAACATCACCACTTGTACACAGAGGTCACAAATATATATAATTCACTCAGTAACAGAAACGAGGCCAAGCCAGATTCACTTGAAATCAGAATAAATAGCAGTTATGCGCAGCAGCACTTATACTCGAACTCTCAGTAAAAAAATTTTAAGAAAAACTAGAGCCTGCAGTTTCACCAGAAAGGTGAAGCAGTATTAGCGATAGCAAAGTATAAGACAATTACACGAAGGAAGATCACACCACCGAGAGATGCCAGATTCTTGGTGGTGCAGGAGGACTGACTGCAAAATGGAACTGTCTCTGACTATGAGGTCTTGTAAATAGGCAGTCACTTCAGTGAACAATTCTTCAAGGTCAGACGAAGTTCCTTCCTGCGCAACCATTATTAAAGGTATGTATATATATATATATATGTATATGGCTTGGAAAGCTGCCCCCCCCCCTCCGCCTGGAAAAATGAAAACTTTCTGCCTATGTACTAGCCATACCTCCACAAGCTCTGTAATATACTGCACAGCTTATACATAATGTTTACTACAGATGGCACACATTTGCATGAAATTAAACATGTGAAAGATGAATGACTTGCACTGTTTTTCATATGCAATTTCACATAGATCAAGATATGAAGGTGTCTGCAAAAGTGGAATGGTTTCAAATCCTACTCATTTTCAGCTTTCACAAGCTGAGGAAAAGCTGGGCCTGCATCACAATGCTCCATCACATAGCATACACACCTTAATCTGAGCAGGAAAACGACATGATAGACAGGATGTTGTGAAGGGATAGACAACGGTGCTGCCCCTTTCTCATATCATGTCCATTGTGTATTTTTCCTGCTTGTCATGAACCAGCCAGCACAAATACATATGCTTCTACACCGTAATTTATGCAGAAATGTATGCTCCTCTCTCTTAGTGAAATGACACACTTTCTTGCAGCTATTGTTACAACAGCAAAAATTAATACCTTAATTCTATACTTCAAGGTTTGCTGCTTGGCAGTGCCTAAAAGACTGCATGTAAATGTCATTTAAGAGAGAGAGAGAAAGAGAGAGAGACCTCGCAAGCCTAAAATGTTTAAACTGCTTGGTAGGGTTAACACATAAGCATTTACAGTGTTTAGGACAGTCACACAAGTGTAAACAAATGTTGCAATGAACTTATGGTGAGCTTTAAGAACACAGAAATACCAACAATGCTTTCCAGTTGGCAAACAAAAAAATTATGGGTTTTTACGTGCCAAAACCACGATCTGATTATGAGGCACGCCATAGTGGGGGATTCGGAAATTTAAACCACCTGGGGTTCTTCTACGTGCACCTAAATCTAAGTACACGGGTGTTTTCGCATTTTGCTCCCATCGAAATGCGGCTGCCGTGGCCGGGATTCGATCCCACGACCCCGTGCTTAGCAGCCCAACACCATAGCCACTAAGCAACCACAGCAGGTTCCAGTTGGCAAACACGAGGGCTTTAACTACTCAAAAAAATTTTTGCACCAACCAGCCTCAGTGGTGCCCATTGAGACTAGTGCAACGTCTGAAGAAAGCATCTTAAGCAGTTAAAGCTTCTGTTTGCCTATTGGGAAAAGCTGTGAAAGCAACCATGCAAGAATGAGTGCACTGAAAGAAAACTGTTCCACTTCAACTTACTATCAGAAAGTGCAAGTAAAAGGAAAGGTGTATGGATTCAACACGTAAACACTGACATCCTATTGACTACTTGCCAGACAGACAGAACTTAAATGCAAGGGCAACATTTTACACTTCGCGATTACCTCGAAAAAGAGAAAAATGCATGCCTGCCCAGCGAGCAAGCTGTGAAGTCGCGTTTCGAGACTGGACGCGAAGTTGACACAGTGCGACATTCGCAAAATCTAATGCGTATGGCGTCCAATAACAAAAAAACAAGACTTTACCCAAATTTGCTTCTCCGCTTGACTGCAGCAGGCCCCGGATTGACGTGCTTCCTGAGCAAACCACCGCTGGAAGAGTTTGGAGGCGTTAGAGTACCCATCACATGCAGTACTCGTTACCGAGTAAACTCCTGTTCAGCAAATTACCTGGCGCGGTAAGTTACGTTAACAAATAACAAAACCCGCACGATATAAACATTAGATGCTGGCGAAATCAATTCATTTGGCCTTCGGGAGTTCCCACGATTAATCGTGTTTAACAGCTGCAACTTCATTCTTGGTTCTCTTTGCCTACGTCCGACGAAATTAGCAGGTATAAAAAACAAATGAAAAATCATATCAGCGCTAAGAAAGCGAAGGCTACATAGAATAACGGCTTAAGTTACTGCAAAGTCCTTACCAACGCGTAACAACATCGAGAAATACAAAATATTAAGCCTACGCGAAACCTGTGACTCACCTGCAAGCAGAACTATGAAAGGCTGCCTCATGACTGCGAAGTGAAGAACTGCGGATCAGAATGCCATAAAGTGCCAAAGCCAAGGGTTCTAATGCTGATCAACGCACTGCCTTCATGTCATAAAACTGTACACGGACACACATAGCGCGCATTAATGCACCTCATATTAGACTTTCATCTCGCAGACTAACAATACGTACTCTCTACTCCAGCAGCTTCCGCCACTCACATGCTAAAATTGCTAAATGCGCTAAATTAATTGGGATCGAGAGTAAACAGGGGTCATGTGATTAAACGTCATCGAACCAGTAACCAATAGAAGCAGTAAGAAACAGTGGCTGAAACTGAGCGCGAACAACGAACTACTCTCGTTCGGAGTTGCTGTGAATTCCACTCTGATTTGAAATGAATAGCAGGGCACTTCTGAGCAGCCATTTAGCAGATGATAATTCGTTCAATCCCGGGAAGCTTTGCGTGCACGTGGATGCGCTGAAGTCACGTTGCTGGTAAGAACTTCTACATTGTCACTGCACCGACTCGCTTGTAGGTGCATAACAAAGATCCACGTTGCATTCACTCTTATTGTTAATTGTTATCAGCTTGGCAAACCTAAATAAGTTCATAAAAAGCGCCTACGGTTACAATTTCTGCAACCATCTACTCTATTGCACGTGAGTCTCACTTGGGCTTTCGCTGATGGACCAGGTGATGATCAGACAGACATTTTCATGTGTACTTTTGAGTTTAACGCAGTGCTTGCTTTCGGCGTGTCTGTCGTGAACCGTAACATCTGTGGAAAGTCATCCTTTGCAAGGCACCACGCCAGCTCATTCAACGCTTACAGCTGATCAAGTGGGTCCTATTGTGTATTTAAGGTGGTTATTGGCGTTCGTAATATGATCCCGCGGTTTGCCGTGATCGTATAGTGGTTAGTACCTTGCGTTGTGGTGTTCGTAATATGCACCACCACGCCTTGACGGCAGCATACATTACATACATTAACTTAACATTACAAATAGTCTATTGCCAGTGTTCAGAAACGGGGCTCTCCCTATTTTCCAATAAAATTTTGGAGTCTTCGCATTTCCGAAACGTTCCAGAAGCCAGTATAAAAGTGGGTGAAAACACATGGTTACTTAAAGGACAGCAGAAATGAGAAGCTGCCCAGACAACGCAAAGGCATCCTCATTCTGTGGGATGTCGGCATCAGGACATTCGTAAATGCTGAGGATGTCTTGCACTAATCCTAAAAGGCTCCTGACCAGGTCCATTCATCCTTCCCAAGTAGATACTAAGAACATACCAGGTACATAATTGAAGGACCATTTTAGGATGATGTCAGGACGTGCTCCAAGGCACTGCTGTTTGACACTGTAATTAGAGAGCAATTGATTATTTACAAATTGGGTTAATATATGCATGATGCAGCTTGGATATGAGAAGCCATATTGTAGGGCTTCGTTTTGATATTTGTGCGCTTTCACGTGCTCTGAAATATAAAAAATGTTGGATAGTTCTTTGCCACCGTTAAACAGCAGTTCAGTATCAAACTAACTACCTCAGGTGCAGCACCACCTGTACACTTACAACAGCATAGTCTTCGAGATCTGCTTTTGTTACTTCAAGAGAACTGTTACCCGCTGTGGTTGCTCAGTGGCTATGGTGTTGGGCTGCTGAGCACGAGGTCACGGGATCAAATCCCGGCCACAGCAGCCGCATTTCGATGGGGGCGAAATGCGAAAACACCTGTGTACTTAGATTTAGGTGCACGTTAAAGAACCCCAGGTGGTTGAAATTTCCAGAGTCCTCCACTACGGCGTGCCTCATAATCAGAAAGTGGTTTTGGCACATAAAACCCCATAATTTAATTTTTTTTAAGAGAACCATCAATGGAAGGTGTGCTTTAGACACCATGACCAATAATAACAACGTATAATAATAATAATAGACTAATACAAAATAGTGTAAAATAAACCTTTTTGTTTTTTTGGCAATGTGTCATTTGTGTGCTTCGTTTTTGGTTTAATCAATTTCGTTCGGGCAAGCATTCCCAAATAAACACACCTGAAAGCAGCGTCCTGAGAATATGCTGCTGAGGATGTTGCTCAATTAGGTTTGTGATAAGTCCAGCAGTAGATGTGGTGTTTAAAATTCATCGTGGGCATGGTGCTGTGAACATCCACAGTACATCCCATAAAAAGCTAGGACGTTCGGATATTTCTGGAACATCAACAGAATGTTTTGTGCTGTCTGGGACATGTATGCACAAATTGACTGCAGGGAACAGTAAACCCCTATGGTACCTTTCGCTTGCTCTAACCTAACATTCTCCCTCCTTCGGCAAATCCCGACGGCAGCGGCTGCGTTTCGATGGGAGCGAAATGCAAAAGCACCTGTGTGCCATGCTTTGCGTGTGCATCAAAGAACCCCAGGTGATCAAAATTATCCTGGTGTCCCCCACTATGGCATGCCTCATAATCATATCATGGTTTTGGTGCATAAAACCACATAATCTAATTTTTAATTTAAGTATGTGCAAATCCTCCAACAAAATGAACGACCAACTTGTGTAGTTTGCTGCAGTAGTAAGATAGTGAACTCTTGATAGAGTGGTTTCTGTAATGAAAGGTCAACGATGATTGTCTATTAAGCACAGACATTTTAGTCCTTTCAGTTCAACTGGTTTCATGCAATTTCAAACACACTGTGTGAAAGTTGGCAATATGCTGCACAGTTTAGCTGTAACTCTGTAAATGGGCTTGGACACGCCCATGTTCTTGGCAGAATCGTAGAAGAATGTGGCTGTGCTGATGCTCCTGAGTGATTTCCACTGGTGTTAATCATTGCAGGTGAAATAAGAGACAATCAACGTTATTTGAGTTGTGTTGTTCCACTGACCCTCACAATATCCATATCACTTTTAAATATTGTGCCTTTGTCGTGCGCAGTGGCAAGTTCGGCTTGTTTTTGATGCACAACTCATTAGGCTGACACCGCAGTACAAGTTTTTAAGTGTAATTTGTTACAGGCCTTATCCTTACCTTGAAGCTAGTTCATTCCACATCTGAATAAACCAAAATACTTAAAACTAGGACCCTTTTGAAGGTGCTATGGCAGTACCAGTCAAAATGTACGAACAGGTGCGAAAGCATTGTGCTCTGGCTGTCACTTCGATTAGGATGCTGTAGTATGTTGGCACTAAAGAGTGCACTCAAGATGCTCAACAAACCACGTAAAAAATTTTCTCTAGGAGTCCTGGTGCGAGCCTTTGTATTAATCCAAGTAACCAACCACTGTAGTAACAGTGCAAAAATGAATCAAGAAGCACTTGTCTCCTCTGTGATAATGACCGGTTTTGTACTGATGTAAAACTAAGCCAATGCATTGCATGTTGTGCAGGGGCTTTCCTTCCTAGGTTGCAAGATGAATGTCATAGCTATGTAAACTTAATGCATATTAATTACTGTAATGCATGCCACTTTGTTGTGGCTAATGAAGGCTGTAATTTAAAGGTCAGGAGAAAAAGTGGAAAGTTCACTATTAATGAGCCTCTCTTGTGCCTGCCTAACAATGTGTACTTTCCTTATTAGGGCATTCTGTAACTGAACAAGTGCAGTGTATGGTTGATTGGTGCGGTTTAACAACACAAAACAACACAGGGGCTGTGAGCGATGCCATAGTGGAGGGCTCTGGACCAATTTTGACCACCTAGGTTTTATTAATATGCATCCAAAGCACGGTACATGAGCATTCTTGTATTCCACCCCCATCAGAATGTGGCCACCGTGGCATTGTGCTCGGAGCCACAATCTCATGCCAACAAGCAGTGCGTCGTAGCCACTGAGCCACCATAGTGAAGTGTGCTGGATATCTGGTCTGGCACAGGTAGGAAAGAAAAAGCAGACAATTCAACCTAAACACTAAATGGCACATTGCTTTCATGTGATGAAACTTCGAGGCTTGCTAATTGCTTGTACATTCCTTCTTTTTTGCGTTGTGCTGCCCCTTGGATACTGCCCCTTTTCAGCTAATGGAATTTTCAGAAATGTACTCAGCTTGTTAATCTTTTGTTGTTTTGAGTTCGAACTAAATGTGCTACACTCTTGACATTACCATACATTTCTTCCCCATTGCTATTGAATTACTTGTTGATGCTTCTAGGTGATTCTGTGCAATTTATATTGGTGTTTTCCACTTTTTTCTTTCAGCACTCTCTCAGACAATGTAATCAGTGCACATGTTGAAGGACTAGTGCGACAGAGAGGCTACCCACCTGTTTTGACAAATTTTGCAGAAACTGCTCTTGCAGGTGAAGTGGACAAAGTAGTAACCGAGTATGAAGAGGATGATGTGGTGAGTTGTCCCATATAAAAAAATTTATTTGGGGAATATGTTTAAATAACGTGGTCAACAAAGCTATCAATATTTTTCATATTACTTTGTTTTTTGCTTGTGTTGCCTTCTGTCTGTAAGGAGTGTTCTTTTTTTTTTTTTTTGCTTGTGAGCATTACAAGTAACCTACTTGTGCAGTAGTACAGTGCACTGTCTAATTTTTCTAATTTATAATGTTTTGAATGAGGGTATCACTTCTTGACTGAGGTTTGCATGCATGCAGTTCTTTAAAATAGAAGGCCTTGCTGCTGAGTATGCTTATATATGATTAAAATTTAGTGATGGTTTCCCACTCAAACCATTGGCATGCATTGTAAAACCTGACAATAATTCATTCACCTAAATGTTAATAAAATTTAGCTAAGTAATGCCATATATACTAGGAAAATTTGGAAGGCGTTTTACCCTGTGTTACGTGCAGTTTCGCGTGCTGGTTAATTCCCACAAGCCGCTACAAGATGGTACAAGTCTGTGTCCGAAAAAAATTGGTTGACTGTAAATATGTTCATAGTCGGCCATCAGTGGTTGCGCTTGTTTGCATAGAAGTCCGAGCACAGTTCGAGGCTTCAGTTAGTAGCCATAAGTCTTCCTCGTGTAATGCCCCCACCTGGTAAAAATTAAGAAGTGCCTTACTTAATTAATTAAGTGCCTTACACAATTAAATACACTATTATTTTACCGAGAAAGGGGATGCACACAAGATGTTCAAAATAATGTTTTACACCCTTTTCAACTTGCATTCTTTGGAGCTCGTTTTCTGTGCTCCAGATGTCAGGGAGCTGTTGAAGATCGTGCACCGCTGCCAACAAGGCACAGGCTTGGCAGCTATTCCCTCCCACAGCCATTTGAAGGCACTGTAGTAAATGGGTGCTTCTTAATTAGCTCCTCATTGCAGGAATCACTGTAGCGCATTATTGATGTGCAGTGAATACATCAGTCAATGCCGAAGAGATGCATAGAGTTAGTGCTTGCTTCCAAACATGGTGAAACATGGTGAATACATGGTATTGTATACAGCACCCTTCTGGAGGGAGAAAAACATATATGAGGCCGAAGTTAAAACACAATTTCTACCTTGGGAAGTGCCCACGTTTGTTCTCTATATTTCTCATACTTGAATTGAAGTGTTACATAACATACAATAGTTTGCCAGCAAACAATCTGCTTCAACAACAGTACCTCTGCGAGGTCATTCTGTGAGGTGTGGCTTGCCAATGAGTCACCGGCTTTCAAATAGCACAATATGCAGGTGGGATGTCTCCCAACAGGCCTGGAGGCATCCGTGTATTTAAATGTGCGTGTGTGCACATGCATGATGCTTGATGTATAAGAGCTGTGTCCTTCCGCAGCCACTGGATTCTGAGCACCCGGTATCTATGATGAGGCAGAGGCCTGCTGCCACCATGGCTAATGTCCAAGGATAAAGCAGAGACATTAATGCAAGCTGTTTGTTCCAGCCAGGGGTTGTGAGCACAATAACTGTAGTCTGCAAATACAAAATGCTCATATTAGTACCCTTCCCTTCCTTCTCCCTTTCTGCGGCTTTGTGTGCTCACAGAGCAGTGTGTTTTGAGAACTTATTATTTTTGCATGCAATGAAGAGCTTTGTATGGAGCAGCGCTGCATTTTCACGAGAGCATAATGTTATACACCTGGCCATGCATTGAAAAAAGATGCTTGAGCATCAGCCAGCTGGTTGGTCAGTGCCGCATGACAGAATACAACAGAGAAATTGGTGAGAGTATGTAGTGCATGACACTGTGGCTGCTGTCTTCTGAGGTTGTCTGATGAGCATGCCACAGTCGCTGCTGCTCACCAGCTAATACTGCTTGAGCCACCAAACAAATGTGAGCAGCTGTGAGCAGTAATTGCAAGCATGGAATGAAAGAAGTGCCGTTTGTAGTGTGATGTGTATGTGATGCAGTTTGTGTCAGCTGTGAGTGTGAGTGTGTTCATCTTGCCCGCAAGTCTGCTTTCGTGATGGTATATGACAGTAGTACTAGTGCCTGGTGCTTTGAATGCATGCACATATCATTGTCCATTCCACAGCTATACTTAGTTGCACCAACTGATCTACTGGTCAAAGCACAGGCAACATTAATAATGCTTGAGATATTAGCCCATAGTAGTTCTGGTTTTGTAAAAACCTGTGCTTTCTTCCGCATCTCAGGAAAGACTGGACTCGGCCACTCTGATAGTACACGTCTACGAGGTGAATGATGATGCTGGCTTAGAAGAGCTTGAAGATGGCATGGCAGCTGCAAGTCACTGGGTTCTTCCTTCTGCGCATCTTGAGGGCCTTTGGGAGAGCCTCATTTATGAAAGTGCAATAAAAAATGAGGTAAATGTTCATAATTTTCTCTCATTGACCTTGTGTACTGCCCTTTCTGGCGGGTGGCAGTGTGTTCTCTGCTAGATAACTTTAAAGCAAAAGTGATATTGCATTGCTGTTAAAGGGCCCCTCACCAGGCCCCATAACAAATTTTGGTTATATGCTGGAAGTTGTTACGTGTCCTCTAGGGAGTGTTCTGCCGCAAAAATTTTAAAATCGTCTTATTAATAGCCGAGATAGAAATATTTCAGTGCCGTGAGCCCATGAATTCAGGAGGCGAGCTCCACTGCCAAGCGAGACACCCTCTCCACTCACCCCGTCTAGCCTATGCACACGAAATTCCTTCCCTGCGTTCTCCTATACCGGTGCTCGAGGATCGCGTGACTCATATGTCACGGGCCCCGCCTTAATTTTTTTTCCCGGCACTACGCACTTCCGCCGATGGTGTTGCGCGCGAGCTGTTGTGAGTGTCCTGTTCCATGCAACGCTTGATTTTGTGCGCTGTGCACAAGGACACTTGACTAGCGGTATAAGTCAGTGCTACAAAAATACTGAGGCAGACACAAGCGGATCACAGAGTGTGATCCCATGCTGGAACACGATAGAAAATGACATAATTTGGGTGCGTGTGCGGGCGACTGCACGATGAGGGAACAAGCAGATGAAACAGAAGTACCATATTTACTCGCATAATGATCGCACTCACGTAATGATCGCGCCCTGAATTTTGTCGTGAAAATTTGATTTTTTTTCTTTCCCATGTAATGATTGCACCGCGACCTTGTCCTAGCAGTATGCCGTGTGCCAAATCTAGCTAATGATGATCGCGCTTACCATTTGTCGAATGCTGTGAAATGCTACACGAACGACTCTTGAAGACATACCAAGCGGTCTGCACGCACCAAACATTCTTAAGCAGATGCCCCATTTCATTCCTCTCATCGCTTTGCGCACTTCTATGAAAAAAAAAAGCTACAACCAAACTTGCCTTGGCTTTATTACTTGTAGGCTTCATAATGGTTTTGGCCTACAATAACGACAAAAAAGGCGCCTTTCGATTCTTCTCATCTGCACTCGCGGGCACGCAACAAATCGCGAGCGGCAACGATAGTGGCCACGTTTACACTGATACGTTAGAAGTGTACCCTATTAGTATGCTGACGCTTGTAACACAGCAAAGATATTCGCCCACCTTTAGTGGAAATTCCCCCGTATTAGGATAGTAGTGAAGACAAATGCCACAGTTTCCGCAGCATGCCCACCATGTGTTTCTATGTCACTGGCAGCTAAGCGCGCCCATCGCTGTTTCTGTCCCCAGATTATACAAATAACATGGCTATGTTATTGTCGCAAACTTGCCGATAATAATGATATTACTCATTACTGATACAGAAGAAACTGTTTCAATGCGCTAATGTATTCACGCGAAGAAAGAAAAATTGTGTTCGGCTTGCTCTGCCGACAGCTATTTTGTTTTGGTGTCCCACACCAGTCCTGCACTATTGTACAGCGGCAGCCGCCTGCCTGACCTGTTGTCATCCTGCAGCAAATGTGGGATGAAAAATTTTTTTTTCGCGGGAAATGTAACTCGTGTAATGATCGCACCCTTGAATTTGCGTCAATTTTTTTGACAAAAAAGTGCGATCATTATGCGAGTAAATACGGTACATCTCTCTTGCTGCAGTGTGAAGTAAAACAAAAGCATGCAGACATTCAGTTTGTGTGTTTTATTATTTCTCTAAGCTTTCATTCGTCTATTCAAGCAACATATTAAACAAATAACAGATGTTGCCTTGAATAAATCTCGAAGTCATGTGTCACCACGAGTGACATCACAGTGCAAACGTGTATGTAGGCGCACTAGCACGTGTACGTCATCCTCCGGCTTGGAGTGCGGTCGCCGCGAGGGAAAGGGAAAACAACGTTTGGATTGAAATTTCAGACCTTTCCGTGGTGCGAAGCGATGTAATTCTAAGGCGTGCATGTCTGCACCAACAATGATACAGTAAGCTTTTAGCCACAACAAAGTTTTAAAGGGCCCCTCACCAGGTGGGGCCATTTTGAGCTGACAAGTGCCGTGCATACAATGCGCGCTAATGTTCGTGTCTGCTAAGTATTACATTGCGATGTGCCGCGGAAAGAGCTTAAATTTCAAACCGAATGCCGTTTGCCCTTCTCGTGGGCCCCGCGCTCCAAGCCAGAGGGATGACGTATACGTGCTAGCGCACCTACGTACGTGTCTTTGCTGTGACGTCGCTCTTAGTAACTCATAACTTAAGAATTATTCAAGGCAACATCTGTTAGTATTTGTGTAATCTGTTGCATCGGTAGACGAATTAAGTTTTAGAGAAATAATAAAACACACAAACCAAATGTCTGTGTGTATTTGTTTTACTTCGCACCACAGCAAGAGAGATGTACTTCCGTTTCGTCTGCTTGTTCCCATGTCGTGCAGTCGTACGCGCTGATACTGAAACTATGCCATTTTCTACCATGCTCCAGTGCGCGATCATGTTCTGTGATCCGCTTGTGTCTGCCTCAGTGTTCGTGTAGCACGGACTTATATCACTAGTCCGGTGTTCTCGTGCACTGCGTGAAACGAGACAAACACAACGGCTCGCGTGCGACACCGTCAGCGGAAGTGCGCTGTGCAGCAAAAAAAGCGAGGGAGAAATAAAACTTACGCGTCGCACATAAGTTTGCACTACGCATACATTTGCCCTGACGTATGCGTGACGTAATCCTCGAGGTTCGGTATGGAAGAATGCAGGGAAGGAATTTCGCTTGCGGTGGCTAGGTGGGGCAAACGGAGAGAGTCTCTCTCTTGGTAGTGGCACTTGCTTCCTGACATCATGGGTTCGTGGCACTGAAATATTTCCATCTCGGCTATTGTTGAACCAATTTGAAAAACTGAACGCTCCTTAGAGGGCACATATCAACTTCCAGCGTATAACCAAAATTTTCTATGGGGCCTGGTGAGAGGCCTTTTAAGGCAGAATGAGTGCACAAGGGGAACTGATGGGAAAACCAAGCCTCAGTTGTCTTGACCAGTGTAGCGAAAACTGGTAAAGACAACTCGTAATATGCCAAAAGTAGTTGAATGATAATTATTTATTTCGGGGACAGAACTTATAATGACCATATGATGCTGTAGCCTTCATTATTTCTGACTTGTCAAAAAATTTAAGTGTTCAGCTGCTGTTGCCACACTTCTCAGGCATGTCATGTACTCCGTATGCTCATAGTAGCACAAGTGTATGTGGCAGTAGTTACTTCTAAAGCACAGTAACAATGACAAATATGGTAGTAGCGATGCGCTATAACATTATAAATGCAGCCTGATTTATGGTCGCATGAAAAGCGCGGGATTTGCAGCATTTTCTTGAAATATTCTGGCATTCGAATGCTTGACTTGGCAATATGCATGCATGCTGTTCAAGTCATCATAGACTGCACTCATTATTGAAATTATTTTTGTATTTACATGTGCAGAGTAAGAACCAGAACATTAGTTTTACAATTTCTTATTAAGATCTTATAGTTGCTTTTACCAATAATTGCCTCTTTGAAATAGGTTGTGAATGTTCTGGAAGCTGCAAGTATGTTGAGAGAAGAAAGTACATCATCAGTTCCTATTATGTTACTCATGTGAATGTTGCTTTGAAAATGATACTGCACTGTAAGTTGAGTATAAAAAACATTCATTTAGTACTGTTAATAGATGTGGAGGCTGTCAGTGTGGTATCCACAACTGCTGTTTAATTGTTTAATGCATGCCTTCTGTCCAGTTCAACCCTTCCAACAGATATCGGCACAGTTGTCATAATTCTTCCTAAGTTATGAATTTTTCTTTCTTGTCCAGTGGCATTAAGTATGGTAGGCAGTGGAATTTATGGACAAAATATGCCTTGTTTAGTGATATACAAATCACAAAGCAGCAAGTGAGAATTTTAAGATAGCACTGGTATCCACAGAACTAATGTAGCTTCTGCACATTGTGTACAACCTTTAACTGTAACACGCTTTCTCAATTTTCAAGTGTACATTTTGGTGTGACATTTTAAAATAATTTAGGGCTCTCCACTATAATATACGTGTTAATTTTCTTTTTGCTTTTTTAGAGCACAGTATTCTTAACACTGTGATTTGTATTATTCTATGTTAACCAATAACTTGAGTGGCATTGTTTCAAGCTGTTGTACATCATGATAAATGTGTTGTACTGCTTAACCAGTTGCTGAGCTATTCATCCACGGCCCTGCTGTTTGCTGATAAGAAAGTGGACCCTAACGTCATATCGTGGAACAAGGTTGTGCTTTTGCATGGTGAGGTTGGTTTTACAAAGCATTGCTTGTGTTATTGCTCATATTTGTGCTGTTATTGCAAGCTAATGAGGTGCGTCAGTAAAAACTGACTGCAGTAGTTTAATTCTGTGGCACTCACAGTAAACATGCAGTCAATGGCAAAAGTAACGTTTGGCACAATGGCTTGTTGTGCTTTCATTGCCTAATTTACCAAATGTCACCTGTTGTTAACCAGCTTCATTGTGGGTTCCGCAGGTTAGACTCCATGTTGCACTTAATTTGATGTGTGTTGCTGTGTTTGCTCATGGTGGAAACGACAAAGCACCTTCGAGCACTTTTATTATTATTATTGTATGTATTTTGTAGCAGTTAACTATGATGCTCCTGTGAGCATGTAACATTCCACTAAGACTTTCTAGTTGGCTTTATTATTCCTGGCTTTCCATTGCTTATGAAAACCCGCCGTGGTTGCTCAGTGGCTATGGTGTTCGGCTGCTGAGCACAAGGTCGCGGGATTGAATTCCGGCCATGGTGGCCGCATTTCGATGGGGGCGAAATGCGAAAACACCCGTGTACTTAGATTTAGGTGCACGTTAAAGAACCCCAGGTGGTCGAAATTTTTGGAGACCTCCACTACGACGTGCCTCATAATCAGAAAGTGGTTTTGGCACATAAAACCCCTTAATTTAATTTTAATTGCTTATGAAAAGCTCTACTACATTATATGACAAATTAATTTTATGGTGTTGAACGCGAAGAAAGGCGGTTAACCAAGGGGCCAGGTTTTTATTAATCGTAGCATGAGAAGCCAATAAACAAAGACAGCAGGGACAGTGGGGGGGGGGGAATTACTTGTGCTTACTAATTGAATTAAAGAAATGATAAATTAATGGCAATGAAAGTGGATGAAAAATGCAACTTGCCATAACATTGATGCCTTCAGGTAGCATGTGCAGGCTTATTGACCAGTTGCCTTCACCCAGAAAGATCACATACTCGTGATGCCTGCAGCAGAAAGGATGTTCCACATCTGCTGCCAAGGTTTGCGAGTGGTGGTGCTGGCTAACACTCCCAAGATTAGTTCTAGTAGTAACAGGCAAATACCTAAGAAAGTGGATGGGGAAATGGCACCGCGGTAGCTCAACTGGATAGAGCACCGCACGTGTAATGCTAAGACGTGGGATCATTCGCCACCTACGGCAAGTTCTTTTTCATCCATTTTCATTGCCATTAATTTATTGTTTCTTTAATTCAGTTAGTAAGTACAAGTAATTTCCCTTACGTTGCCCTTGGTGTCTTCGTTTGTTAGCTTCTCATGATACGTTTTATGGTGTTGGGATCATAACTAGCTGCAACATTTATGTAATGAAATGGATGTTATCTTATTTCCCACCTTCATGATTTGTCTGTCAGTGGTACGTTGTCACTTTCATTTATTAATTTTTTTTTCAGGACCCCCTGGTACAGGGAAAACCTCCTTATGCAAGGCCCTTGCACAGAAACTTACCATTAGGATGCGCTCTCGTTTCACCCAAGGTCAACTTTTAGAAATCAACAGCCACAGTCTTTTCTCCAAGTGGTTCTCAGAGGTGCGAAATTTAAACTTAACGTGTACTTAAATGTGTACAGATGAATTTATGAGGCCTAGCCATAAGTGTAGGTTGTATTTTAGTGTTTTGGTAGGGTCAGGTTTTGGCATGAGTAATGCAAAGAGGTCAAACTTGCAACTGCAACACTTAGGATACAAGGACACCAAAAGGGACAGGTACAACAAACAAGCTACAACTAACTTCCCAGTAAAACTTGAAGCAGTGCGAACAAGATGAGGACAATAATAGAAAACAAACACAACAGGATGAGTGCTGTTATTTGTTGCTAACTGGTTATTGTTGCTAACAAGCTGTTGCTAACTTCCCAGAATCCACATCCTGTTAGGTATGGAATGCGCTAGCTCACCTGATATAAGTCGTAATGAACAGTGGCCAAAATTTTAAATGCAGCTGATAGAGGGGTGTCATTTTAATTGTTCCAGATGTTAAGCTGTACTGTTGTGCTGCTGCGCCACTGAAAATTTTATAAGACATGAACTCAGTGTGAGACAGAGTTGAAGTGGATGTGTTGCAGTGGCATAGGTAAAGCAGTTGCCAACTTCATGAAGGTCTTGCCAGGCACTTGATGTTCAAGCATGGTGTGAGCATGCAAAATGTATAGCCAAGTGCAGTCTTATAAGGGTGCACGCAGCATACAGCAGTGGTAAATGTAGAGTCTTTGCTCTGTCATTACCATTACCGTATACAGTAGAACCTCGTTGATACATTCCCATTACGTACATTTTTTCCACGCCAACGTTCGCAATCAAGAACACAAAAATGACCCAATAGAGTTACGCTCATTTTTACCGGTTCATATGTTCCCTGAAAACACTGATTTTTCGGCACCAACGTTCAGTACGCCGCCAAACTGAGATCGTATGATATGTTTTCCGGCCTCTAGATCCCATGTAAACAAGAAAATGCGCGAGGCGTGCGCGATTGAGAACAGTATATAGCTGCCCGCCGCGGCAGCCTCACCACAATACTCGCCCACCCGTCTCATGTGAAAGCGCCGGCGCGCACTCAGCGTCTCATTTAGGTACCAGCAAATCTTCTCTGGGCTCATCACACGTGGCATTCACAGCTATCACCACTAGTCATATTGCAATAAGCATCTTCGCCTATCTGTTTCACAGCGCGTGGTGCCGTCGGAAGCGTAGCGCACGGTTTTAATAGGCGGTAACCGAAACACGCCGCTGGATCCCATGTGAACAAGAAAAGGCGCGAGGCGCATGCGATCGAGAACAGTATATAGCCGCCTGTCTCATGTGAAAACGACGGTGCACACAGTTTCTTATTCCAATACGAGCAAATCGCCTGGGTCATTGCACGCCTCATTCACAGCTATTGCCGCCAAACCTACTGCGATAAGCATCTTCACCTATCTGTTTTATAGGGCGTGGTGCATAGTGCCATTGGTAGCATACTGCACGCTTTTAGTAGGCGATGATCGAAATGCGCCGCTGTTCCTTGCTGCAGGCGGCGTGATGTGAGCATCTTGTTTTGCTTCGGCGGCTTTCGGCGTCGTCCACTAGCTCGATTTCGTTTCAGTTTCCCATCGCCCCCTTAAAACACCATGCACTAAGAAAACAACGATATGCGTCTCGGGCCACCGGAGCACTACCAGCTCGACATGCGTCCACGTCTCGTGCCGCAACGATCCGCGCAAAGCTCTGCGTTGTGTAGATGTCAACAGTAGTTGAGTCTGTAAAATTTTTTAGTTACTTCGTATTGTACATTTTCCCGATTAGTACGTTTATTTTTCTTGATTTTTTTTTCCCGAAACGTATAAACGATGTTCTACTGTAATTACTGAGGTGAAATGTTAGGGGCGCTTTCTTGACAAAAGGTACAATTGAGGAAAGATTTGCTTGCTCACTTTAAAGCAATTTAGGCTGCACTGTGTCATTGATATGGGATTGGATCAGGCTCTCTGCCACAAACTTGCATATTCTCTTTTGTGCTGCATACATAGCACATCTACACATAACCATAAACCAACAAACCTTGTGTGAAATTTATGGCGATGAAAAATTACAGATTATTGCCTGCATGGTATGGAAAAAACTCCAAAAAAGCGAGGTGCTGTTTTGAAAAGATTTGTAATTTTAGACCAACAGTTGGCTGTGAAACAACCCCTTTGGTAGAAAGTTACCTACTGTAGCAAATTACCTGTAACTGCATCTTTATTTCTGATTTGCACTTGCTGTTTCACAGTTCGCCGTGGACTGCTATGCACTAATGTCAGCTTTCATGAAAAGCACAACAAGCCCCCCATGTCCCTCTTGTCACTATTTTTCAGAGTGGAAAACTAGTAATGAAGCTCTTTCAGAAGATACAAGCCCTTATTGACGATGGAAGCACCCTTGTGTTTGTTCTCATTGACGAAGTAGGTACCTCATGCATACTCGCTAAGCTTTTCATAAACTTCACTTACCACAGGGGTAGAAATTGAAAACTGTAGTAAGCGTTGTTTTTACTTCCTGATGCTCTTTGTTGCTCGTAGCTGTAAGGAAATTGCATTGTTAATCCTAGTAACCTTATCAGCACTGTTGAATTGATAAATTGGTGTCTTGTTACAAGTGGCACCATTAGTGCGAAGGTTAAAGATGATGTGAACCTTTACCAAAGATTTCTAGCAATAGGTTGGAGGAAATCTGATACACAGGATGAAAATATTAAGAAAGTGACATTGCTCACATTTCCCCACTGTTCTTAACGCTTTGAGGGTAGATTTTTTTCGCCATATGCGACCATCCAGGGTCGATTTCTTTTATTGCAGATTCCAATTCTTCTGAGGGACTTATTTCGAAAAAAATTTACCGCAATTTTCCTAGGGTGACTGTAAAGTGAGAAAAAATATTTTGCATTGGTATATATGTACTCTTCATTCATGAATAATAACAATAAAAAAAGGAAATAAACTTATAAGGATTATAAATTTAATGCATTTTTATACACATAGTTCGAGGCCTTAAAAATGCACACACGAGAATATTTTGCAAGGCTCAAATGTTCCTGCTCTTACACTAATATGTACATCCATAGCGTAATCGAACTGCGTAGGTGTGCGCACTCAAGAAATCTGTGTGGTTCTGTGCCCGTCAAAAAAGCACAACATGTGACAAACTTCCGCTACTATTAATCTTATCCAAAGGCAATTAGTTTTTGCGAGTGTCAAAAAAAAAAAAGCAACAGAAATGATGCACGGCGGGATCCTTCCTATGCCCACACCTGTGAGCACTAAACGAGCGAGAAAGAGGCGGTCGTCCTTTGAGCAATTAGTAACAAGTTAGCCATCAGTTTTGCTAGCGCAAGAAATCGACCGACACCGCCCACGGAACAAAACCCAAACCGTCGCCCACCCGCACACGCACCAATGCACCAGCAGTAGTATATAGAGGCGCCGGAGCAAACTAGCTCTAAAACAAACCATGCAACGAAAACAGAGAGGGAGGCGTGCAAAAAAAAATTCCCTGTATTCCCACATAGTGTCAGCACGTGACAGAAAAGAAAAAGTTAGGAAATTGGCACATTCTTTTCTGTACGTTTAAAGAGTGTGCCAATTTCCTAACTTTTCGGCCACGGCGAAAAATCCCGGCCACGGCGGCCGCATTTCGATGGGGGTGAAATGTGAAAACACCCGTGTACTTAGGTTTAGGTGCACGTTAAAGAACCCCAGGTGGGCGAAATTTCTGGAGTCCTCCACTACGGCGTGCCTCATAATCAGAAAGTGGTTTTGGCACGTAAAACCCCATAATTTAATTTTTTTTACGTCATTGACCCTCAAAGGGTCAACCCTTTATTGATGAATGTTTTCTGCTGGGAACGTACCAGAAAAATTGTTTTTTTTTTTTTGCCGAGTTTCGATATTGAGTACGAACTTTATGCCTAAATGTCTTTGGCCAACACTGAATGACAAGCAGCAAGCATTATTTGTTGGTTTAAAGCAGGAACACAGGACGAGGTAGAAGTTTGGCATGCGACTCGCTTTCTCTTAAAAGCATGGTGAGAGGAGAGAGACCGATGCAAGATTTCCGGCTGCAGTGGTGTCACACACTTGATGTAAATTAAATGTGTGCCTATGATTCACATATGACGAGAGCTCTCCATACAAATTCCAAAAGAAGCCATAGGTGGCTTGGGGTGAAGCCCACTTCCAAAATAAAATTAAATTACGGGGTCTTACGTGGTAAAACCACTTTCTGATTATGAGGCACGCCGTAGTGGAGGACTCTGGAAATTTTGACCACTTGGGGTTCTTTAACGTGCACCTAAATCTAAGTACACGGTTGTTTTCGCATTTCGCCTCCATCGAAATGCAGCCGCCGTAGCCAGGATTAAATCCCGCGACCTCATGCTCAGCACCCCAACACCATAGCCACTGAGCAAGCACTGCGGGTACCCACTTCCAATTATCTGTCTGAGGTTTCCGCCTTATTGCTGAAAAAGTTTCCACAAAATATTTTTTTCTTTCATGGATTATGCTTATTCCCTATGTGTTTTGCACATTTATATAGAAATTAAACATTTTTTTCTTGTATTTATATGTGCCATCATTAAAGAGCATGTGTGAGAGCATGTGAGGTTCACATGTGGAAGTGCAGAATTTGTTCACTGAAGCCATATTTTTAAGATTGTCCGGTGCTACCTTTACTCCATTAATTTATTTCCTAGGTACAGTCGAACCCGGATATATCGAATTCGACGGGGATCGGAAAATAGTTTGATATAGCGAAAATTCGATATACATATATAGGCCTAAAAAGCACTCGCGATCATAAAAAATTGTGGCTTACCGATTGGAACAGCCGCGAATCACATAGCATGTGCACGCAATATGAAAGCGCTTTATTTCATGGAAAAAAATCACTAATTTAGGGCTGCTTTTTCCTCTGGGAAATCAAGTTTAAAACACTAGTCTCAATCTTCTCGAGACTGTCCAGATGCGAGAGCCCAGTGCCTTCCATTTCGCCGCAACAGTGCCGAATCAGGCTGAACGCTGACGCCAGTTCAGTGGCTGTGCACGGACGCTTTTCTTCGAAAACACAGTTGCCCTCGTCGTCGCTGGAATCGCTGTCTTGAACGCCAGCTATTCCGGCCACAATGTCCTCATCAGCGAGGTCGGCTACCGCTTGAAGTTCGCTGTCAGCGTTAATGAAGTCATCAACAGTAACTTCGGAAGGGACGGTGCCGGGAAAATTGGACAAGTCGCGGAACGCGTCCTCTAAGCACTCATCGTCATCTAAAGCTTCCGGACATTCATCTCCGGCCACTTCAAGGCCTGCCTTTCCGAAACAGTTGGCTACTGTGGCCTGCTTGACGTCGCCGCAAGCGCCAGTAATCATCTGGATCGCACTGAGCAGGTCAATCTTGAGATCAGTTCCCATGCGGAGGTTTATGAGGAGCCGTTGAATAAGTCGCTTCCGATAGCCTAACTTGAATGCCTTTATGATACCCTGGTCGAGGGGCTGCAGTCTTGCTGTGGTGTTCGGCGGGAGAAACTTCAATCCGATGTGCTGCAGCTTGCAAGTCGTTTGATGGGCCGAACAGTTGTCTACCAGAAGGCAAACTCGGCGGCCCGACTTGCCCAACTCAGCGTCCCAAGCCTGCTGCCATTCAACAAAAAGTTGACGTGTCATCCAGGCCTTCCTATTACAGCCGTAGTGGACGGGAAGCTGTTTACAGTTCTTGAAGCAGCGCGGCGACTTGCTCTTCCCGATCACGAATGGCCGTAGCTTGCACGAGCCGTCCATGTTGGCTGTAAGCAGCACCGACACACGCACTTTGCTCATTTTACCGCCGTGGCATGAGGTTCCACGAAGAGCGAGTGTCTTATTCGGCAACATTTGCCAAAAGAGACCAGTTTCATCTGCATTGAAGATTTCTGCAGGCGAAAACTTCTCAGTGATCTTCGGCCACTCCTCAGAAAGCCACTGCTGCATCTCCTGGCTGCTGACGGCCCCACTTTCGCCTGAAATGGCCTTTCCTACAATGCCGTGGCGGTTTTTAAACCGTTGCAGCCATCCAGTGCCACCGCAAAAGTTCTCTTCGCCAAGAGCCGTAGCAAACCATTTGGCCTTTTTGATTAACATCGGGCCATCCACGAGAATATTTTTCGCTCGGATTTCAAGAAACCACGTATAGAGTGCCTTCTCCACTTTGTCAAAAGCAGCAAGGCGCACACGACACGCTCCCGAGCGACTTTCCTCACCTGCTTTAAGCTTGATGTCCTGCTTGTTTTTTAACAACGTACTTAAAGTACTCCGCGGAATGCCGAATGCGTCTGCCACGGAGGACTTCCTTTCTCCATTCTCGACACGCCGGATTACTTCAAGCTTTCTTGCAAAGTCCAGATTCTTCCTCTTTTTTATTTCCGCGGATGCCATAGCTCACCAGATGACCGCAATCACACACGCTACACACGGCATGTTGAAACAGAGGTACGCACAACAAAACGTGCGATGCGCAGATGGAGCAGTCCGAGTGAAGCCTGTTCGAGCGGCAGTCAACGGGGCTGCGAAGGAACAACAAAGGGAAAAGAAAGAAGAGAGCGGGGAAAAATATCGGCGGAATATGCCGTCGAAGGCGCTGTGTTCGTTTTTTGAGCCCTCTCTGGCTCTCTTGTCTCCCCTGGCCCACGAGCGACCGTGCCGACCCCTCACTCTCTCTCTTTCCCTTTTCCCAGGAAGCGTAGCTTGGAAACGTCGCCGCGTCTCCATGCTGCACACTCTCTTCGCTGAGCTCCAATGCCCTTGCCCAATGCACATGCCGGCGGTAGAGGAGGAGCGAGAGAGCTCGCGCCGGTGGGGCGCAAGAACGGGTGAAAGGCTCTGCGTCTCCGTCGCTAGGCGACGGCCGCGCATGCGCAGAGGAGCCTGCTGACTGACTCTGCGGAAATGGTTTCCCCTGAGGACCGGACACGAATGTCTTTGAGAAAAGCGCACCTTTCAGGGGCGCAGCGCGGCGCTGCGTTCGATATATCAAATGTCCGACGAAAATGGAATCTGATATACTACGCAATTGTCCTATACTTTTACATAGTATTTTCAAGGGGGTAATCTGTGTGTTCGATATAGCCAATAATTCAAAATATGCAGGTTCGATATATCCAGGTTCAACTGTATTTCCATATGAGTTTCTAAGCTTTTTTCTCCCAACATCAAGGCAGCTTAGTTGGCACAAAAATGAATGTAATTTTGCGCTTGGTATGGGTAGTGACACAGAGTTTGTCAATTTTCATCTCACCAGATTTCAGAAAATGTACAGTGCACAGCTGCAGTGAATAAAAATCTTCAGTACGAAAGTGTCCTCATCACATGTGATTCCTGTTGCTGGGAAACAATTACAAGTGTAGATACTGTAATGACTCCAATCAAATTGGGGCGTTCTGTTTGAAAGCATTTGCAGTAAATTATCTTTTAAAAACCCTGATGAACTGAATTATCTGATAGCTGAACAGTTCAAGAGTTTCTTTGTTTTGTCTCAAACAGATTCAGTGTATAGACCGTTCAAAGAAGCCTTTGAGTGATGCTCCTTATTCTTATGTATCGGAAACACTGGAGCGCTCTCAATATGTTACTATCCACCAAGATGAATGAAATTTGTTGCATTTTTAAAGAAAAAAGGTAATTAGGATGACCTTTGGAAAGGGAATTTTTTCGTTCAAATGCTTGGAATTTCTTTAAGAAGACAAAAATGGCAGAATTTCAGGAAAATCAAAGCATCACTTTTAAGTTCTATTGCTATGCAACAAAAATACGTAATATCACAGCTGTGTAAACTGCACCTTATAAAAAATTTAAAGGCCAACTGTAACAAAATTTCAATTTGGCTAAATTTATTATTTATTCTTATTATTATTCAAAAATACCTCCAAAGGCCCTCATTACGAGGGTATTACATGGGGGGGGGGGGGCGATCATGGGCATTGGTCATAGTTTGTACATTATACTAAAAAACAAGAGAATGTAATGAAAGTAATAATACAGTGAAGCATAGGTAATATATAAGATGATTAAGTCACAATTATTACAGAGAAAACATTAGTACATAATAGGAGAACATAAGAACATTGATTATAAATGATACTATTGAAGCAATCTTGACAGAGCTACAGGGCTGGTAATTGTCTAATTTTCTGATTAACATCCTCTAAATACACCTAAGCAGATGACACAGCCGTCTGGTGAAAAGCGGATATGACTCAAATCACCGACCAGGACCTCCGAGTTTTTCAGCATGCCACATCTACTGCCTGATCGCAGTGGTTGTAGGGTTTGGATGCCATGGTCTTGGAGTTGAGCATCACACAGAGGGTCATGCTCTTGCCTTTGCCGCCGGTGCGTCTTGAAACGGGTAGCTGGCCTACGCTACCAGGGCCTCATACAGAGGCTAAGCTTGCACATGCCGTCGTGCAATCTTTCTTGACAAGAATTGCTAACTTGTTGATGAGTATGAAATCGAGAGGTTATAGGAACGAACAGGGGTTTTATTTATGCAGGTACAGAAAGCGAAACACATTTACAAAGAAAGTCATTCTCATACCGACCGAAGCACAGATCGCAGTACATATCAAAACCTTAGCCCGCACCTACATTGTTTTGGCTGAGCACATTAAATCATTCTGAAGGAGCACAACTGCTAGCACGAAAGATGGCTCCTTAAATCCCATCCATCTTCCCAAGGTCGCTTGTTAGGGAAACAGATGACCTTGTTTTGGCCAGTCAGAATGGCTGAACTGTTGCAGCATCCCTCCCATGATATCATGCCATGCTGCCACACTCAACCTGTGATGTTGCGCCTTTGCTTTTGCATATGGCGCAGTGACGAGGTAATCGAGAAGCAGCAGTTGACACTGTTCTCATGGTTGGACGTTGGCTGCTTGCAGCAACTAGCTGAGCCAGGTCCTGATGGTTGTTATCCATTTCACAGAATAGGGAAGTTGCAGAAACCTCGAACGGACGTTAACCTCCTATGTTGACCTGCTGTTGTCTAGGTGTAACAGCTGAAATGCTGGTCTTTCAGCAGTCCCATGCTGCAAACCATCTGACACTCTCTCTCTCCATATATATATATATATATATATATATATATATATATATATATATATATATATATATATATATATATATATATATATATATATTGCGAATTACTATTACAATGTGAAAGAGGCTGGAAATTCCTCTTTTAGTTATTTTTATGCTTAACCGACAGACTTATTTATCACACATAGTGAACCATGGGGGCCCGAAATATTATTTTAATTTGCATTTATTTCCTAAATGATATAAAATTTCAAAATGATGTAGGGACAAAGCCAATGAGTACCTAATAAAAGTCCCTGATCCTGCCCATTAGCAGCAGTACAGCGTACATAAAGAAAACACATTTCCTAAAAAAAATTGTATAATTAAATGAAGAATTGTACTTGGTGTTTAAGTCTACAGCACGACTGTATCGCTAGTTAGCGTAATAGTATTGTTGAGGTTATACACAACAAAGTACAGTCAACATAAATGACTTGCAATATTCACAAGAAAAAAGGACAGCAGATGCATGCGATCTTGGAGAACTACAACCAAATTTCCAGTGAAGCTGTTTCTTTCGAGCATTGCAATAGATGTTTCAGTTCCCTGTAAGTGTATTGCATACTTTAAAAAGTTACCCGTATATGACTGTTCCGTTTGAAACCTTGCCCGTATATAATGTTTTGGAGCGCTTGTTGGAATCTTTAAAAAGCTAGTAATTCATAAACACCCATGTTACTTCGCCAGAACATTTACAATGGTGTCCTCCCTCCATCCACCCAATTTTCACTAGATTTGATATCAGTTGAGTTCACACTTCCCAGGGCAACGAAAGAAATTCCGCTTTGTTCGTTAAACACATTCTTAGAGCTCTGGATTGCTTGAATGCATAATTTACTGCAAATGTCATAATTAGTCGCCTGACATTGAAGCTTGCCTACATATTGCGCATAATGCACCCTTTATTTTCACCAAATATAAGTAAAGTATCTTGTTTAGTTCACCAGAGGCATCAGGAACGTCTTATACACATAAAAATAGGAAGAAAGAACAATGGCTAAGTAACTATTTGCAACGCTTCTAACTGGACCAGCAATGTAAAATTTTTTTACACATTGCACTTGAAAGCGTGCAGCCTAAAGCACCCGCTTTCAAGCCCCCCCACCCCCCCCTTGTAAGTACGCCTATGGTTTGAAGCCAGTCACCCACATTGTTTTTGAATTTGTATTAATATATGTTCTCAGCCACTTTTGCGATTAATATTGAGTCGGAGATGACTATGTACACAGAGGAATGGAACAATGCAAACATCTAAAGTTTTGTATTTTTCTTTTGTCAGTACTGCTTTAGGTTAAAGTTCCAAAAAGACAAACAGATTTATTAAGTTCATTCTAGTTTTTTTTTTAAAGATACTTCTTAATCAATCGCCGACAGTATGTTTCTGTCAGGAGTCACCATTCACCCTTAACGTAGCATCAGGAGTTCCGCAGGGCTCTGTTTTAGGGCCATTACTTTTTCTAATATACATTAACGACTTGCCCAACTGTGTGTCATCTTCAGTTCACCTATACGCCAATGATTGTGTACTCTATCGTGAGATTTGTGATGATAAGGACCAGGATATTCTACAGACTGATCTAAATAACATCGCCGCTTGGTGTAAAAACTGGCTCATGGAACTAAACACCAAGAAATGCAAGCTGATGACTGTTATAAGACGCGATGTGTGTGTGCCTGCTTATATGCTTAACCGCGTCCAGCTAGAAAAAGTTTCATCCTACCGTTATTTAGGTGTAACTATATAATCTGACTTATCCTGGAAATGTCACATCAATTCCATAATTAATAACGCAAATCGTATGTTAGGCTACTTGTGGCAAAACTTTAGCAAATCCGCTTCCTCAATGAAACTACTATTGTATAAAACACTAATTCGATCTAAGTTCGAATACGCTGCTGCTATTTGGGACCCATACATTGCTACTCTTGTTAATTCACTTGAAATGGTTCGGAATAATTCCATTTGTTTCATTCACTCAAACTACGATCATACTTCTAGCATAACTTTTATGCAAAGCAACTTGTGTCTACCATCTTTATCACTGCGCAGAAAGGCTTTTCACTTATGCCTATTTCATAAAGTATTTCATCATCATATCCTTAGCAGTGAGTTCATTCTAGCACCTACTTATCTGTCATCTCGAGTTGATCACCGTCATAAAGTAAGAGGCACTTTTTGTCACATAAACAGGTTTTTATATTTCACTTATTCCACATACAACGAGTGACTGGAACCATCTTCCTGATGATATCGTGTCAATTGAAGACAGCGCACTTTTCTGCTGAACCTTGTTTGCTTTTTTTCAACTGTGATCATGCTCGTGGCCACATGCGCTGTGTTTGTGCAAATACTATCGCGCCATATTTTCCTTATGCCCAGTTCAGATGTCGCTAGGTTGATATAATTTGAATGTCATAGTATTCTTGTTATTTGATTTCTTAATGATTACGTCCACTCCACATGTCGCTTGCATTATATAAACTCGTAGTAATCGTTATTGTTTTTCACATGTACCCCACTCCCCTCTATAATGCCTTGGCACTTGAGGGTATATGAAATAAATAAAAGGGTGCATGCAACGTTAGGAAATGTACGGGACTGCCACTATCTTGTGTTGTGCTTGTGTATCTTTTCCCCTCATTGAAGTGTAATATCTGCAGCTAATGCTTGAACTTGTTTTTACTGTTCCAGTACTGTTACTGCAATGTCCTAACGAAATTTGTACTACTGTGACTGGTTATTTTCTCTTTTTACTCTATTCTTAATGTGTTTTTAGGTTGAAAGCTTGGCACACTCTCGCAGCACGGCAGTTGGTGGCAATGAGCCATCAGATGCTATTCGTGTTGTCAATGCCCTGCTAACGCAAATTGACAGCATGAAAAGGTATGTGGATGAAGCAGCTGCTTTTTTATTTTTTGCACACTGTGTGAGGGAATAAAGCTTTGTTACTGATATGTCTGGAAGATACCATTAAGGACGGCTTAATGCATACAAGGGATTGTTGTACATGCTGCCATCTAGTGGAAGTGGGGAGACATAGTTCCCCATGACTGCGCGTGGTTGGTGATCTGGCAGCGCGTGCTCTTTTTCTTCTTGAGATAGAACACGTCTGAGAGACCATTAAACGTGTGCGTATGTGACTCCTTGTCAGGCCGTCTCGCTCTTCCTTCCTGGCTACAACATGGTGTCAGACGAACAGGTTCTACCAGCAGTCATTGGCTCCTAGTCCTCCTCCGTGCGAAGGACGATGCCAGCAACGAAATGCCGGTGAGCTGCTCCCTATAAGCACATCTCGGTACTCGAGCAATGCGACCCCTTAACGTTCAAGGCCATGGCGTCATTCGTAATTCAACCGCCGGACGCCTTCAACTTTTCGTCGCCGAACGAGTGGCCGAAGTGGAAACAAAAATTTGAATGCTTCCGAACCTCTTCAGGGTTGTGCGTTAAGCCCGAGAAGCATTAAGTAGATGCGCTACTTTACATCATGGGTGAGCAAGCCAAGGAAATCTACGCCACTTTTGCTCTTTCTGAAGAGATATCCAAGAAATTTGATGCAGTTGTGGAGCAGTTCGACAAATGCTTTATCCCGCAACGCAACGTAATCTTTGAATGAGCCAGATTCAACACCAGTGTGCAACAAGATGGTGAGTTGGCCGAAGATTTCATTGCTGCGCTTCACACACTTTCGAAAGACTGCAAGCTCAGCGCTCTTCGAGAAGAATTCGTGCGTGACCGCCTCATAGTTAGGATAAAAGATAAGCAGCTATCCGCCAGGCTACAGCTCGACGCAGACTTCGCTCTTCAGAAGGCTCTTGAGTCCGTCCTCCAGATCAAGAACGTCCGTCAGTAACAAGTCGAGCTCTGCCAGGAAGTGCTATGTGTGAACAAAGTTGCGTCCGCTCCCCAATCCACTTGGGGTACTTCGAAACAGGACAAAAGTGGCAGCTATTCACGTGGGGCAAACAAGCCATCTTCATCTTCCGGTAAAAACAGCATGCAGAAACCATGCCGTTGGTGCAGTCAAGAGCGTCACCCTCATACTCTGGGCTCAGCACGCTCGGAAGTCTGCAGGAATTGCCGGAAAAAGGGTCATTACGCCTCCGTATGCATGTCGCGGCACCTCGATTGTGTCGAATCGCAACAAGTCAATTTAGAAACACGATTCCTCGGAGTAATCAAGACATTGGATGCTAGAACGTGGGAGGCAACAGTCTCGGTTCAAGGTCAGCCAGTAGATTTCAAAACACACTGGCGCTTACGAAACAGTCCTCCCGAAGCAAGTATTCCAGACGCTCGAGGAGAGACCTTTTCAGTCAGCTCCTCCTTGCCAGCTACATGGTCCAGACGGAAAGCTTCTTCCAGCTGCAGGAGTGACACAACTCGAGCTCATCTACCGTGACTGTACGACTACTCAGGATGTCTACGTCTTAGATGAGGCCCGCACTCCATTGCTAGGCAAGCCAGTGATCAAAGATCTCCGGATGTTGACATTTGTAAACGCCATTGCTGAGAAAGTGAATCCGAAAGAATTTCCAGCGTTGTTCCAGGGACTCGGCAAACTGCACAAGGAACACCGAATTCAGCTGCAAGCAGGAGCGAAACCTTTCGCGCTCAGCTGTCCGAGGCACATCCCAATTGCTTTATACGAAAGGACAAAGTTAGAACTACAAAGAATGCAGAAACTCGGCGTCATATCACCTGTTCAAGAGCCTACTGAGGGGTGTGCACCAATGGTAGTCATCCCAAAGCCCTCCGGAGACTTGAGAATCTGCGTGGACATCACAGAACTGAACCGCCACATTCTGAGAGAATGGCATCCTATCCCTTACATGCGGCACACTCTTGGACTTCTTCATGGAGCTAACTTGCTCTCCAAACTGGACGCTAACTGTGGATTTTGGCAAATTTCACTTTGTGAAGGTTCTAAAAAGCTCACCACGTTCATCTCACCTTTTGGATACTTCTATTTCAACCGGTTACCGTTTGGAATTGCATCTGCTCCTGAACACTTCCAGAAACAGATGTCGTGCATTTTACAAGGTGTCAGTAGGGTTGTCTGTCACATAGAGGACATCCTTATCTGGAATTCGAATGAGCATGAGCACAATGAGACACTCAGAAATGTGCTGCAGCTACTCGTCAAGGCTGGAGTGACATTGAATAAAACCAAATGGTTGTTTAATGTCCAGTGCCTCATGGTCCTTGGACACTGGCTAGACCAAGACGGAATACGTCTCGACGAAAATAAAGTTGAAGCCATTATGAAATGGAGAGCCCAAGAAACAGGACCGAGCTGCAGAGAATTCTCAGAATGGCAACATACCTTGCCAGATTCGTTCCCAATCTCTGAAGTCCTGCAACCACTTAATATTTTGCTGTCAATGAAGCAAGAGTTTACTTGGGATGCTCCACAACAGCAAGAGTTCAACAGATGGAAGTCGGTGCTCTCATCTCACCCTGTTCTTGGAGTTTACGTTCCATCGAGAGAAACGATCGTCCCTGCAAATGCATCATCCTTTGGACTTGGTGCATTAATCCGGCAGAAGAAAACGAATCGCAAGTTTTCTGTCATCACTTATGCTTCACGATTACTCTCAGAGACCGAGAAGTGTTACGCTCAAATCGAGAAAGAGGCTCTTGCTTTAGTCTAGGCATGTGACAAGTTCGGCGATTATCTTGTTGGCAAGCTGTTCAAGCTGACGGACCATAAGCCGGACCATAAGCCGTTGGTTCCCATCTTCACTTCGAAGAGCCTTGACGACCTGACACCCAGATAACAGAGGCTAAAGATGAGAATGATCCGATACCAGTACGAGATTGCATACGTTCCAGGCAAAGACCTTCTAGCCGCAGACACTCTTTCCAGAGCACCTCTCCAAAAAATAGAAGACACAAAGTTCGAAGAAAACGTGGAAGCTTTCGTATGCTCTTTGAAAACCTCTTTTCCTATAAAGGAGCACTGCCTTCAGGCATCCCAACAAACAGACCCTGTTTGTGCACAACTTCGCCAGTGGAGCAAGAAAAAAGAGTGGCCCTCCAGGCAAGATTTACCAGTGGCCCTAAAACTCTTCTACGAGCATCGACACCAGCTCACTCTGGAGAATGATTTACTCCTCTACGCTGCTTGAGTTTTCGTCCCTACCTCTTGCAAAAACGAAGTCCTACGGCTGTTGCATGAAGGACACTTTGGCATAACAAAGACTCCTGCTCGAGCCAGAGATTGTGTCTTGTGGCCCACTATAGGAGCTGATGTCACGTCCCTGGTGAAGCAATGTCAGGAATGCGTCGAAACAACAAGTAACAGGAAAATGCCACTAAAAAGTTCTGAATTTTCAGAAAGACCCTGGCAATGCATTGCAATGGACTTGTTTCACTATGAGAGCCAGTGTTGGTTGATAGCAACAGATTGTTATTCAAGATACCCTGAACTGGTTCGGCTCGAGAAGCTTACGTCCGTAGCTGTAGTCAACCACTGCAAGTCATTTTTTGCACGCCACGGGATTCCTGAGGAAGTGGTTTCTGACAATGGCCCGCAGTTTTCGTCAACTGAGTTTTCACTCTTCGCCCAGAACTATGCCTTCAAGCACATTACCTCTAGCCCTCACTATCCTCAGAGCAATGGATTTGCTCAGGCTGTGGTAAAAATCATCAAGACTTCCATGACAAAGATGAAAGACCCTTTGTTGACGCTTCTTGCTTACAGGTCGACTCCTTTGAAGACTGGGTATAGCCCTGCGGAACTACTGATGGCTCGTCGGCTAAGAACCAAGCTTCCTCTTAGTTCCAGCAAGCTGACACCCCAACTGCCGGATCAAGAGAGCCTTCGGAAGTTCGAGGAACAGTACCGGAAACGTCAAAGGAAAGACTTTGACAGATGTCATGGAGTCCGCGACATGCCGGAGCTATTCTACGGAGACGACGTCTGGTTGACAGACCTCAAGTGCAAAGTGACAGTACAAGCCCCAGCCGATGAGCCTCGGTCCTACTGGGTTAACACTGACACTGGTGCTTTACACACAAACAGGACCCAGCTAGTTCACTATTCCCCTGCTAAAACCAACACAGAAAGTGTTTGTATCAGTGACGGTGTGACAAATGCCCGTTCGTGTTGCCAAGACACTTCCCACATGCATACTAGAAGTGTGAGCTGTGTGAAGCTGCCTGCTTTAGCGAACTTCGCTTGCTCTGTTGGGGAGATGTTGTACATGCTGCCATCTAGTGAAAGCGGGGAGACATAGTTCCCCGGGACTGCGCGTGGTCGGTGATCTGGCAGTGCGTGCTCTTCTTCTTGAGATAGAACATGTCACATACTTACATGTCACATACATGTGCGTATGTGACTCCTCGTCTGGCCGTCTCGCTTTTCCTTCCTGGCTACAACAAGGATGACCTTTGTCCATTAAAGTGAGGCAATGGATGCCAAGGTAAGGGAAATGTAGTTGAGGGTGGCAAGGATTAGATGGAGTAATGAGGTTAGGGAGTTTGTAGGGGTTGGGTGATGACAGGACAAGAGTAACTATAGATTATAGGGAGAGAACTCTGTCCTGCACTGAACTTGATTAGGTTGGTAAATTGATTGTTATGATAATGACTCCACTTTGTTCATTTGTAAAATTGTTTTTTTAATAGCCACATTTTTGGGGATTTCATAAAAGGCAGTCTAGCATGAGCTCCTACTATGTCTCAGCCTTGTAGATAATGAAATGCTAAAGTACTTTAGTTCTCAGAGAGATTATGACACCCCTTTAATGAGAGCTAGGAAGATATTAAAGACTTCCTTTGACCTGTTTACATATTAACTTTAATATGTTACTAGTTAATGCTGTAAAGCCAACTTAAGCTTTTTATTGGACATTATGTTGGTTGCGGATACTGTTGTCATTACACAATGTATTGATCAAATGCAATTATTTCTAAATAAATGCTGATGATGTGTGATTCATGTATGTTGTACAAGCTTTTCTTTCTCTTTTTCTTGTTTTTCTTTCTTTTTGTTTTAGTGCTGAGGCTTGTGCCCTGTGTGAGCAGATTATTTGGAGACTGGATCCTCATGTTTTTCCATCTGATAACTTTGTAATTGATGTCAGATTTTTTTCGTAAATGCTATTTAGCTGACGTTGCATGTTTTTGCATTCAAATACATGGAACCTCGTTCTAACGAAGTCACATTCGACGCTTAAACGTTTTCATTATATCCAATATTCATTAAACTTATAAGCATATATTTGTTACAGGCTGATAACAGCAAGAAACATCATTAATTTACCTCATTGTATCTGATAACTTTTTATATCCATGTTCACTGTGTCAGGATTTTATTTTATCTTTGAAAATTGTTGTACCGAGATTTTGTTTTACTTTGAGAAATTGAGTAGAACATTTCTGTCTTGCTGGTCATATTTCATCGTGTTTTAAATGTTTTTATTTCTCCAGATACCCGAATGTTTTCATTCTTACAACCTCTAATATCAGTGGTATCATAGACCTGGCCTTTGTAGATAGAGCTGACTTCAAATATCACCTTGGTTATCCCAGCCAGAAATGCATTTCGAAGATCATCATGTCCTGCATGAAAGAGCTTTACAGGGTAGGTTATGTTTTCGTGTATATTTCAAGCTGTTTTTTCATTAATGGTAACTTTAGTATTTAGAAAGCACAATACTGTGAATGGTCAGCTCAAAGCTATTTGACACGAAATATGCACGCACAAGAGTGCCACACAGCGTTTCGAGGTGGCAGTGCAAAATGCATTATGCACTTTTGACATTTGGTATAAGCATTCCTGTCATGCCTTGACATGTTACATGAGTCCTCGCATCACATGCTTGCTATTGTTGACATGCTTATTGAGCTGTTCAAAAACTATATCGAAATACAATTAAAAACTGCACTTTTTCATTGATAGCCTGTGCTTAATGCAATTAATAGTTCATATACATTGCAATCGATTGTTCTTTAATGGGGCTTTCTATTTGCCACACTTGATGTTTCATTGCTTGAAGCTCATGTCTTAAATGTGTATTCATGGGACTTGTGAATATGTGTGCAGTTTTATGCTGTTGACTGGATGTCACAAACAAGTATTTATTTATTTATTGTTCATTACCAGAAGCTCTGGCTCTTTTGGATTTGGATTTCATGTATGCGGCATCTTTTATGATCACTACACATTTCCACATTCAAACTTGAATAAAACAATGTTTTATTGTGGATATTAAACTCGGCAAATTGCAGCAGTAAGTCATTTCATTTAACAATGACAGCTTGAATATGACTTCTTCATGTGCATGCTAAATTGAAGGTAGTGCACATGCTTTTTTGCCACATGTTTTGTGGCATGCACACTATTGAGTTTGCTTACTAAGAATGTAAGTTGCACATAAGGGATGGCTAATCTGTCCTGGACAAAAAATAAAAATAAAGGCTACAGTAACTTTGAGTGAAAGGGAAAAATTGTCATCCACCTGAACGTAGCACGAAGCTACAAAGGAAACCCATGCAGGTTTCCTAGAAAGCTTTGCAGTTGAAGAAAAATTTGACTTCCACCTTGGAGGATTCTGCAGAACTGATTTGCCATATTCTGTGTCCCTGTGCTTCGAGTTGTCGATTAATTCGCCCTCGCACTGCAATCTGCTAGCCTCCTGGTTAGCTCTGGTGGTAGAGCGGCCGCCCTGTAAAGGCGTTGGTCCTGGGTTCGTATCCCGGACCAGGACAAATTTTTTTTCAACTGCAAAGTTTCATTTCTGAGAAACCCGTATGTGTTTTTCTTGTAGCTTCATGCTACATTTGGGTGGATGGCAATTTTTCTCTTTCATGATACTTCCTCCACTTTGCAGGATTCCGCAGAACTGATTTACTGTAACTTAGAGTATATCATTATTCTCCCTTTGCACATCCATACATGTGCTGTAGTGTGCTTTTAATGCAACAGCATTAAATGCCCCATTATGCGAAAATCCGTTTTTTGTCTCTCTCTCTCTCTTTTTTTTTTTTGCAGGTATCTGTCATAAGTGAAAGTGTAAGTTTTCTTGAAAGCAGTGCTGGTGAGATGGGTGATGAACTGAGGTCTCTGTACAGCTCCTTGTGCCACAGAGCTGTCGGCCTGAGTGGGAGGCGGTTACGAAAACTGCCTTTCATTGCACATTCCATCTGCGCTGTGGTGAGAGCTGCTCTCCTTTCTAACTAGAGACCATTGACAGTATATGCAGGCACTCTTTAGACTGTGGCAACCATGTGCCCTAGGCACCTGATTTCTTCAGCTTACTTCAGTTCTGCTAGCAGGTGTGGACCACGACCATGCACACACCTGTCGATGGTCCACACCTGCTAGCAGGTGTGGACCACTTATGGACCATGAAATGATTAATTAAAAGATCATGCTAATGATGGCAGCTGCTGCAAATGCTGGTAGCTTCTTAAGATAGCTGGTGACAATGTACAGTTGGTTTTACTTGCATAGAAAGCCTCTTCTGTTTCTTTTTTCTTTTTATTTTGTTTCTTGGTGAAAGTAGGTCGGCACTCCCTGTATTTAAATTAATAAAGAACTAGAATTGTATACTTAATAAAATGCTTGATAGGGTCTAAGACAACTGACAGTATGTAGTGCATATCATTTGTAGTGTATAAATACTGGCAAGTGGCACGACGTAATTGTTCCTAATTACATTTTTTTTTGTTACCTCATCAGTTATGTCTTCTGATATGGGTCAGAAAGGCTATCACTGTGAACAGTGAACTTTTTGTAGCACAAGACACATACTCTCACGTTGGCAAGAAGCATGCAATCTGTTTAAAGGGAGTGATGATTAATTGGAACCTAGTGTGAGAATATGGTGCAGATGAAAAGATCATATTTTATGTAGATTGAAACAAGCATGATATTATCTGGTCAGCAGTCAGTTATAAATATAAATTGGCATGAACATGAAGAGTTGCTTAGAAGGACATGAAGTGACCATTGGTAAACAATCTTCTTTAGTACTTATTGTGTGTCAGCTCTCCACACCAAAATGCACTATAGTCATTGTCAAGTTCACTCTTCATTAAAAATGATTTCTTTGATGTCGTTAAGGTCCCTGCAACTATTTTTCCTGTAAATTGTGAATACAGTCGACTTCCGTTAATCCTACCTTGATGGTACCGATGGAATTGATCGAATTATTCGGCAGGTCGAATTAAACAAGATGCAGAAATAAAATACCAAAACAGACCGCTGACTTATTTGGCAGTATTTACCCTATTCTAACATGCCCCTGAATCAAACGCTTGCCCACTTTCTATGTGTCCAAAGTAGAAAAGTAACATAGGAATGGCATTAAAGCACCTAAACGAAGTAGAAATCCAACGTGCACCAGATTATTTAGCAAGAAAAATTGTTGCACGATGGCGGCCGGTTTTCTAATGTCAGCATCGCCGCATGGTTTTTGTGTAAAGTCAGCTCCGCCGCAATACATTTGTGTGATGCGGTAAAGCATACAATTGTAAGGGCGGTTGTGGTCTCGTGTCCGATTGCATCACACAGACAATTTTCGGCCCAATTTTCTTTAAACAAAAAAAAAGGTGCATGTTAGAATCGGGTAAATACCACAATCAGATATTGTGAGCTATGGTTATTGCTTAAAAAATTTCCTGGGGTGGACCGAAAATAGGCGTTTTTGATGAGAGATTATGTGTGTTCAACGTATTCACTATCCCCTAGGCTCCGCCATCACAGATGCTGCCACTAAAGGGTCACTATCGGGGTTCCCATAGGGGTCAACTGCATGTGTGCTCACTGGTCAAGTTAGAATTATTCAGTGAAGGGCAACTTAAGGAACTAAATAATGAAAGTTTGGGCCTATAGAAATGCATGGGCACCAGCGGGCACCTTCGGTTGGGATCAGATTAATCGGAGTCAAATTAACGAAAGTCTACCGTAGTTAATTTTCATTGGAAAGTGGTGCTATCTTTGTTTCATGTATTGTCTAAGTTTCAAATATTTGCACAACTATTGGGCATGGACGCACTCAAATATCTTAATGCTCATTCATGCTCTTGCATTGAAGCACTGCTACTGTCCAGACACGGCTGGGTGCAGCAAGTACATGTGGGTAAACAAGGAAATTAATGGCTCTTGTCATTGAGGATGTTGCCCAAGTTTGGTTGGGACCCAAGAGGCTTGTGTCAGGAGCTCTTGTAGCACTCTCTGTAACACCTGCTGTTCTCTGTAAAATCATTCTCTGTACCCACATGTTCTCTATACCGCCTGGCCAGTGATAGTTTCCTGTAGTGCCCATAATTGTAAATATGTTCTTTTGCTTTTTAAATAATGAAAAATAACTACCTTGTGCTGATTTTATTAATTTTGCAGGACAGGACATTGACACTAAAAGCATTCCTGCTTGCCATGTCCGAGGCTGTTAACCGCCAGTTGCAAGAAAATGAGGAGATCACCAATAACAAGGAAGCACGATCACGCCTCTTCTGAATATGCAGAACATCCTTGTTTTATTTTACAACAAGTGCTTTCTGATTACGATTAAAAGCATGACTTTGTTTGTTGTATACCTAACAGCTAAGACATTATTAATTCTTAAGAAATTGTGTTGTAGAGATGTTAGAGGCTATATTTTTTGCAGCACATGATTTACTCTGATGGGAATCAGAAATACTGCAGTAATCCCTGATTAGCTCTACAGAAAACCGCAATGCCCTTATCCATGTTTTAATTAATAGCTCTAGGGTGCACGTTGCAATTGCAGAATTGTTGCAAGAGGCGGATCCGGGATAGCCTCTAGGAAGGGGTGAGAGAGAGAATTTCTTGCTGCTCGCTCAGTACTGTCAGCCAACATGTTTCTGCAAACTTAGAAAGAACTTGGAAAGAACTTGGAACTTAGTCCACTTAGAAGGAATATTCTTAGCCTACAGCCAGTTTTGGATATTGTTGGCAAACTTGTTGTGACATGCATTGGTGTTCCACATAGCTTTGTCCAGTGGCTTGAAGGAAAGGCCCTGCGGAAAAGTAATAAGTGGAACAGTGATATATTTTGATGCATTGCTGAAAAAATATCGTCGTAATCTCTACTGCACTTTTCGAATAATTACATTGTTTGCTAAAACAGATTGTTATAGATGCCTTGCAGTGGGCAGTTCACACAGCTCAATCCAGATGATGCTACCAGTCTGCTTCATGCATCTATCCATGAATGGCGTTGTATGAAGCTAAGATGCATGGCGAGTAGTGGCTATGCATAGTGTTGGCTGGCGCAAGTACAGAGCGTTTACTAAGGGGGGGCCATGACACTAAATTTTGAGCTTGAATTATGCATTGCATGTTAAACTACAATCAAAACCCGTGATAATGAAACCCTGCGACAACAAAATATTTTTGTGTCCCGGCAAATGCCTGTAGGATTCAATCCATTTCGTACCTCTTGAGAACCAGATGTCGCTGTACTACAATCCTGCATCAACGAAATTTGCCGGAACATTGCCCTGCATATTACCTAATTGCGCAAGGCTAGCATGCTCCAAAATGTGCTCAAGTGCGATTGCTTTGCACTAAAATTGTGTGAAATACCACCACATTACACTTGCGTAGGGGCTGCCATTTTTGTTTACAAAAACAACCAAGTGCCGGGAGCAGTTGCATGCACCAGAAACACGTCATGGCCACCATCTTGTTGCACGCATGTTGCTACCAGCATGTGATGATGGTTTTTGCACACCTAGTGCAGTGCGTAATGTGCGCCTCGGTGAGCAAAATGCAGCAAAAACAAGGAAAGCCACGCCCCACCAACATGAAATATGGCACTTGAGATGGTCATAGCATGGAGTGCCACAGATCGGGCCGTGATTAAGAGATCGTCCTGAAGTACGCATCCTTTGCTTCAATAACGCTGATTTTGGTGCCACCTGACAGGCATCGCGTGCGGATTCGGCACCAGACGTAGACTTGCGCTAAGGAGCCGTAATATTGATTGATTGCCTTCAGGTATACTTGATACGATCACTATCGCGCTCGGCACCGGACGCGTCTGCATCTATGGGCGACAGCGTGCGCTGGAGAAATGATACTGCTTGCATGGAGCGCTGTTGCTCTGTGTCCGGTGCTGAGTTACGCAAAATCTCGCATAAGTGATAGCATTTCCGAAAGCAATTGAGTGAGAATAAGGCTCCACGGCAGTGCTGCCACTGCAGATTGATGCATGCGTACGTACTGTGTACTGTCGCCAGTGCGGCTGTTGGAAATGCGGCAAAGCTTGCCAATGTGGGCTAACAGGATTTTGAGAGTAAATTTTTGTTCTGCGACGCATTACCTATCTATGCTCTCATTTCGCACCAATGAAATTTTCACGAAAGCAAATTTTTTTGCGTTCCTCGCAGATTTCGTTATTGTGAGGTTCAACTGTACATGATTCCCTCAGCAAACTGGCAAAATTTCAGTGCATTCGATGCGGTAGAAAATTTCTGTTTGATTCTTTTTTATATTGCAGTTAAACGAAGCAGCAGTGTGGCAACACTAACTGGTGATGAAATAAAATCGCACACCCAGCAACGACTCCCTTGGAGTAATAAGTCAATCTCGAAGTCTGCGCCTTTATGTACTGCAAGCGCGAAAATTGATTGCAGGAGCCAGAAATATGTTGTGGTCGTCATACTGTTGTCTCTTTTTCAAACATGCAGATATTGACAGCCATCCGAGATAGTTTCTGCAAGCGTTTTCTGGTTTGTACTGCTTTCATCCGTCCCTCAGCGGAGGCTGACAGTGTCCTATGAGCGCTGTTTGCCTTTGCTGCAGAGTTGGGCATTCTCCACATGGTGTAACCGTGCAGAGAAGTATTCCTCGATGGCTGGCCCTGTCCATTTCCCATTTACCCAACTCTATTATTCTTAATAGGCCAATGAGCCATACCTCCTTTAATATAGCTGTATCATCATCATCATCACTGCGCAAGTGAAAGCATTGTGGCCACAATGCAACGGCAATGCCCTTGCAGTGCCGTTGGGTTCCAGGGCATGCAGTGCAAGATATCCAATGTGGTTTCAGACTGTTTTGGAGCAGACGACACAGTGGTGGCCCCGCACTTTTTGACGTCACCCAGTCCATGCCAAAATGGTGGTCGCTGTTGGTGGGAGGGGCTTAGACGCAGCGATTTCAAATTAAAATTTAGAGTTCAAATGTGCGCTGCGGAGACATTGCACTAGCGCGTAAGAAATGACATGGACAGGAACATGAAAAAAAGACACACCGGTCTGCGTCATTTTTTACGCACTAGTGCACTGTTCCCTTATACAAATAAACACCAACTAACCCAGCTTTCTCCCTCAAGTGCGCTGAGAACAGAGTTCTTTTTTTCTGTGTATAACCATGTTGACCCCTCTACTCTCAGTTGCAATGATGCACTGAGAATAGTTGGATGACCGTGCCATGACCCCTTTAAAATATGGCAGGCTTAAAGAAGTTAGAATGTACACTGTCTCTAATTAAAATGCTGTTAGGTTTATGTGTGAAATATAAAGGCTTCTGGTGCATCAGGACTACCCACTATTTATGTGTTGAATACAATGTGTGAAAAAGCTGACCTGGCGGTGCCAACTGGCAAGCAAACAGAAAGGACTGATTACATGATATGAATAGTGGCATATTGTGAGATACAATTTTAATTATTAATTATTTCTGTGTCCCATCCTCAAAACGCACCATTATAACTATGTTCCATCAAGACAAGGTAATGTTTTACGTGGTTTCAAGCATTGAAATTTAATGCTACATAGAAGCAGAAAACAAATCTGTTTCCCCTAGCTGTAGCTTGAAACACCTTGCTTTATGCATTCCCTTGTGCATGGCTTTGTGTTTCAAATTGAATAAATACGTATGAATGAGGGCAGCAAAAATAGTGAACATGGGTGATGACATGCAGAAAACAAAAATGCTTTGTGGTTCAGGGTGCACCCTTTCATGCATTGTCTGTTGCGTATCATCACAATATTTTTTTTATAATGTTAAGTGTATGATGGTATAATAAGTGCATCAAATTAGATATTTGTTTTGAGAATGACAAGATCTGAATTTAATTCTGGGGTTCTACGTGCCAAAACCACGATTTCATTATGAGGCACGCCATATTGGGAGACTCCGGATTAATTTTGACCACTAGGGGATCCTTAATATGCCCCCAACGTGAAAGACACAGGCGTTCTTGCATTTTGCCCCCATTGAAATGTGGCCACCGGGATTTGATCCCACGACCTTGTGTTTAGCAGGGCAACACCATAGCCGCTAAGCCACTGCGGCAGGTAAGGACATCCACCTGCACTGTATAAATGAATGTGTGATGTTCTTGTATAAAAAAATCAATTAACAATACACTGCAGGCCATAGTTAAGCAGCTTTGTGATGACTGCATCAACACATAAAATAATGAAGTGAACACAAAACTTATACCTGCAGGGATGACATGGTATTATGTACTTAAGGAAAAGTCGTGAACTAATTATGAGCAAAGAAAAACGTTATTTAATGTACATTAAAATACCCATAAGGCAATGAAAAACACATCTAGCCCAAATCGCAATTAGAAAAGCTGAGAAAATTGCAAAAGAACAACGAAAAGAATATAGTGATAACTTTTACACCTCATGCACTCAGGAAAGTATTTCTTCCTTTCTAACATTATACAAGTGTACCCAAGTACTGGTTGCCTTGTAAACAAAGCAGGATGCTGCATCAATTCTATATGCAAAGACTGCAACAACAAGACCATTTTCTACCCGTAGCTAAAGATAGTACTAAGAAATCTGACTCACTATCTTGCTTTCTTAGTGGCCTATGCTGGCTGTCGTGAATTTTGATGCAGTTACACACATACACCAATGAAGCAACATCAGAACCACATAGTAGAGTACTGAAGACAAGCAGTAATATACATGCTATGCGATACTTGTTTGAAGTGATTTTCATCTGCTTAATTGGACCTATTGCACACGGTACTCAAATTGGTTCTCCCCACATCACTCATGATGGCACACTTGACTTTTCAAGACAGTGACATTCACTCACAGCAGCAGTGTGCTGATTACCGCACTGCTCTTTGGCTTCCCATATTCCATCTGTGAACTTGTCTTTCTTTGCATATCTCCTAGTGCATGTACTTTAAAGTATTTCTAATTACTGCAGTTGAGTCCTTCCTTTCTACAGCTGGTGTTTGAGTTTCCTGAGTTAATGACTGAACAACAAAGTTGCAACACAATCAATGGCCCTTCAGAAACCCTTGAAAAAAGTCTTGCATTCTTCCCTCGTGACGGTTAGCGTTTTCAGACACTGTCATTGAGATGCTGTGCTTCTGGTTGAAGATTAAAAACGCATCCCACTCAATGCTTGAACGCTTCCAAACAAATGTTTATCTCTCTCTCTTTCTCTTTTTCCCGGTCGGTTTGGGCTTAGGCACATTTGAAAATATTGGTTTTGTATTGGGCTCAGTTCAAGCCAAAATATAGGTTTGGATGCAGTTTTCAGATTCGGGTTTGGTTTGACACTCTGCTGGTAACCTTGTATGGCATGTGCAAGGATTGTCACATTCCTAGAGAAAAGTGCAACACAAATTTGTATTTAATGTTTTTTAATTTCATGTAAAAAATATTTACTAGTTGAAAAAAAAAAAAGATTATATTAGTCTATTATAATTGCTTGTTAGTAAATTTTTATCAGTCATTAAGAATTTGCATTGGGAGCTGCAGACCAGTCTCAAAGTTATTAGTATTTGTGCATCTACAATGCAACGGTGCTTTCTGATAGACTGATAGAAATATATATTAGGTCCACCATTAATATACTAAAGCTATTACAGATAAAGATTTTTGGCCTTGTAAGTTGCAGTAGCAGACTAATAAGGTCATGCATGTTTGTGTTGGAAGTTGTTTGGAATATGGGGCTTGATTTGCCATTTGGTCCTCATTGGGAGCCACTGGAGAAACAATGCCATGAAAAACCTGAATAGTTAATAATAATGGTAATAATGGTGTAACTGTTATGCAGTCCTTAGATAGCATCGCTGTAGCTTGGTATGATCAGTGGAGAGTGGCATTTAGATTATTCTTTAAGTTGCAAAATCTGCCATAAAACTGCTTGTTCATTATAAACATATCATATAACTTGATGACCCAAATTTTGCTTGCATATATAGCACATGACAGAAAATGCATATATGAAATGGTGGATAAATCATTTTTGCCATTGTGTGTTTGTGCATGAGTACAGTATGTTTCTTGAATTGAATGCCAAGTATGTTCTACGATCCAGTGAGGTATTGCAAGCATCAAGGGTTTTTGTATTGTTGGAGGAATTAGAGCCAATGAATCTAATTATGTTCCAAAAACGAATTGGTATAATTGGAAATCTTAGTGTGTTTTGACTGGGTTATTGGTTGTCAGCATGCAAATAGACTATTGGTTCTCCTTATGAGAACTTATTGAACTAATAGGCTATTAGTTCTTTCATTGTAATATTTACTAGGGAACTAATTACCAGTACTCATTGAGGGCAGTGAACTGCACAGCAGAATATAATGTATTTACGGATAGCAATGTTTAAAAAAAAAAAAAGAAAACTTGGAGCAAGGACGGCAGTGCCCTGAAACTTGTCACTTCGGGCTAATTATTCATTCCTTATTTGATCCTGCTTTAGTTGTCAATCAATTGCATGCTGCTGTTTTCTAGCTGTAAAGTGTGCAGTTTTGTAACATGGTATAGCTCTAAAAGTGATGTGCCAAGGTACCCTGCTTGTACCAGTGCTACAAACTGCATTGTAGTGTAGTTTATAAAATTCTGCAGCCTTCTGGATTAGCCACAATGTGAATGATGAGATGCACAAGCTTGCTGAACCAAGTAAAGCTGAGTGAGGCAGAGTATGTACATAAGGAGCTCGGAAATTAGCAGAATAGGATATGTCCTGTGTGAATCATTGCATGCATGAGACAATGCAAACATGAGGTGCATGACACAACTAATTTTAGGCACTTATGTCTGTTGAAGAACAAAACCTGCTGCGGCTCAAACTGCTTGGTGGAAAGCTTGGACATGTATATTCGCAACCATATGGTGCAGGCACTACGAGATTGTACAGTCAGCCTTCAAACTGTAAATGATTGGATAACTGCATGTGTTGTACTTAATCAGGTCATACGTCATCAACCCAGTCAATGTTTGTTGATTAGCACACCCGGAACAGGCTGCTGTATTCACAGTGATGTGGTAGCTTCATGGCTGGGTTTTTAAGAACACTGGGCTAATCATGCTGACATCCCCTTACTGCAAGGCACTACAAGGCTTCCATAGATACTACATAAATATTCTTCAGCACAGCTCATGACAACAACTGTAGCAGCCAAGCATCTGTGATGTGTCACTGCTGCTACAATGTCAATAAAACATATTCGGTTGCAATGCTTTCCATTAATTGTATTCCTGAGTGCCTATATACACAAGCATACTTTCTACAAATACAGTTGAATGCCTCTACAAGGGACACCTCTACAGCAAAATGACCTGTATAACAAAGGTTTGATTATGTCCTGCCAAATTTCTATCTCTCATGCATACTGTGAGCGAAGACTACTGCAACGAATTTGCCTGTAGAACAAAGAAATTTTGGCATCTCTGACGGCTGATTTGTTTCTTTACAATGAACACCATTGCTCTCTACAGATGTCGCCAGGGCGCGCTCTACACTTGCACTAATGGCAGCACTAGAGATGCACTTCATGAGCAGGCCGATGTCCGAAATAGCCCTCCTGCACTGCTCCAGGGATTGCTCAACTCGTACACTGCTCGTAGTAGCGCATCAGTGGGTGCATCGGCTGATGAATATGTCGCAGTTGATGACGACGTGGTGATGTAATCATAACTGACGACTGATGCCATCTTCAAAGCCAGCAAGGACGAAAAGGGCACAAATATAAATGAAGGCGACAGCGATGATCATGTAAACGAACCCAAGATTTGGACAACCATGAAGGTGATAGCAGCATTCGACGATCTGCAGCTTTACTTTGCATAGCTGCTGCATGTTGCCATGGAACATGCTGCAAACCTCGATGCATTAAGGTAGCACATTGTGTCATACAAATTGAGTTTTCACATAAAAAATTAGCAGCCTAGTTTATTAAGTCTGTCTTAAATATATGGTCAATAAAGGTTTCCTTTTGTTTAGTCCTGTAACTGTCATGACAAACTAAAAAAAAAAAAAAACTTGGCGAAGGTCATTGTGTATTATTTTCTTGTCAAAATTACAAGAAACTGAACACATACGCATGTGCAAGAATTTCCAACAGTTCACAACGAGTTAACTCGTCATCGGCAGTTAAGGGGGTTCATGTGCTTAGCCTGCTTTAGCACGAGCAGTACAGTGTGTGACCTTTACAATGAACTGACCTGTATAGCGAGAAAATTTGGAGGTCCCAAGCACTTTGTTATAAAGGCATTTGACTGTAATTTGATATTTAATATAGGGCTATTTATTTATTTTGTGCATTACCTCAGCTGACCGACTGAGACATGGAGTGTGGTAGACCTGCAGATATTTGTGCTCTTATAGGCATTAACCAGTGATTCTGTTGGACCTGAAAAAAAAAGCATGCTAGCGATTCAGACATGCAGGGTCACAGTTTTGTAATGTTTTGTAAAGTTTTGTACTGCTCGTGCTTATGATGCTATTTCTTTTTGTGCTTCATCAATAGTCAGAGTAACAGTCCTCCCGCATTAACAATGGGATCAGCCTGCCGCGATCGATGGGTGATAATACTATCGATGATGTTTTTTGATGCTATTGATAATTTAAGAGAACTATGAATACTATAAATAGTCAATTTATCAATAGTTGTGCATCACTATAGGTAGGCAACTAAAAGGCAGCTGGAATACAAAAAAGGTACAAAGTACAAGTACTTATTCTGAAGCATAACCTATGTCAATAGTGGCCCGACAGACATGAACACTATTAGTGCAGTAATTGTGCCAATAAATACACAATGTATAATATCACTAAATGTAGTAAATCTAATGTTAGAGCAAGAAATGAAACAAGAAAATAAGTGAATATTTAAGCTCTTTGTGTAGAATTGAGCATAATTTTCATATGTCCATTCTATTGTGAAAGAAGTAAACGTTGGCCAGCTGTTTACAATACCCAGCTGCCCGTTCATGTGATTTATGTGTTCTTGCAGTATAAACATTCAGCAATTTTCTCAAGCCTTGTTATGTAACAATAGCAGTAGCGGCTTTACAGTACAATGCATGGTGCCTAAAGAATGAGCAACTGTGTTAGGGTGCATTATATATGACATATACATGCATTACAGCATGACACTTGCCTGTGCACGTGTACAAGAGTTATTCGGCTTAATTCTGGATTTTTGCTATAAATGATGGGGAAAATTGCAAAATATGATTATGTTTTACATGCAGGAGAAAGGTACAGTTCAGCTTTTTGTCCGCAGTAAGTATTTGTACCTGAATGAATACACTGCAGCATTTTTTGCTACTGAACTTTAGAGCAACCATGCTAACAAAATTATAAATGCCCTTGGTGCAGCATATGTGTAAGCTATTGAACATATATATGCAATGTGTTGGGGTACAAAGAACACAATACAGATTCTCTGAATATAAGCTCCAAAGAGTTCGTTAAACTTTTTGTGCACATTTGAAACAAGTACCCTCTGAATAAGTGCATCATTTCATTTTTGTACGTGCGTGAATAACGCTCCTGACACTGCCCAGGCAGTGTCAGGAGCCAGAACTATTGGAGAGAGAACTCAGCGCCTCACAGGGCAAGTTGAGTCATCACTGGCACGGAGGCACCGGTCTTCCAGCGTTGTGCTAACAACTAAACATGCGCGCTCTTGCTTAGCGCAACAGAAATGGCGCAAATTGTTACTTCAAGCTAATAGCAAAATTATTCGCTTTCACATACAACAAATGTTGTATGGCACTGGACACATTCTCAGCATGAAAGAACAGGTCTTTGTGTGTCTGTGTGCTGGAGTAGCGACATTCGAAACGTCACCATGCTGTATATGAAGCTATGCTCTGACATAGCAATTCAATAGAGTCTGCAAGCACAACTTGGCTCGGTATTCAAGTAGCTCACTCTTTCATGGCACTGCTTCGACACTGTAGTGAGCCTTCAATTTTTGCCTAATTTAGCGTGCTCAAAGTGATTAGCCGCTTCTTCAGCTAATGCTCAGAGGTAATGATAGAGTGTGCCAATGATGAAGTGTACCCATTATATTCACACCACTAAAATGGTTATGCATTTCACTGGCTCACTGCTACCACTGCTACTGCGGCCACAGTTTGATGAAAGCAAAGTGGAAAACTAAGGTTTTGGGGCATGTTAGGGTAGACATAAATCCGGATTTTTGTGATATAGGGCCTCCTCACGGTGGACTTCTGGTGCATTATTATTATTAGGGGTGTGCAAATATTCGAAACTTTCAAATAACGTATCGAATAGTTACTATACGTGACTGCAAATATTTTTCAAATACTTTTTGAATATTTCAAATTGCCAACTGCGCCCAATTAAACATAAAATAAGAGTAAAAGTATCTTACATTATCACCCTCACAGGCATAGTACAGACATAAAATATGAGGACTTGCATAGTGGAGCAGGCTACGTCCTTAGGTAGCCGTACTTTACAGGCTACACATACAGCGATCATTTGCACGCTCTGAAGAGTCCTGTGCATGTGAAGAAACTATTTGTTTACTCCTAATGCTCCATTTGTGCTTTTAAATAAACAATGCTTTATAATGTACTATGTACATTATAGTACATTAATGTACTATGTACAACAGTGTGCATGAAAACTGGACGCTATTTAAGGATAAAATAGATATATTAGTCGACAAATTCATCCCTAAATTTAGTTTCCGTGCCTGCTCTCAAAAACCATGGTTTACTAAAACACTTAAAAGACTAGAAAAAAAAAAAAAAAAAACGCCTCTTCCACTCCGCCAAGCTGCGGGATGATGAAAACGCCTGGCTGAAATATTATACAGCTGAAAAAACATATCTAACGGCAATTCACAACGCTAAGCATTCTTTTTTCCACGCTGACTTGCCGAAAATGCTGACTACCAACCCAAGAAAATTCTGGCAGATTATAAACCCAAACCACGCATCCACTGTCGCTCTTACGAAAGAATCAGGTGAAGTGGCTACTGACTTTGAATGTGCTAATATGTTTAACGCCGTGTTTTCATCCGTATTTAGTAAAGAAACCGACATGCCACCCCCTGTACACTCCAATGTCTTCGGAACTGTTATGCCGCCAATTTTCTTTGTCGCATCTGGAATTTCTGCCATAATCGACAAACTTGAGCTATCCTCATCAGCCGGGATTGATAACATTAACTCAAAATTTCTAAGGAACACTCAAAACATTTGTGCATCATTTTTGTGTTTACTGTACTCACAGTCACTTTCCACGGGCCAGCTTCCTGCTGATTGGAAATACGGAAAGGTCATTCCAGTCTTCAAGTCAGGTATCAGAGAATCACCGCTAAACTACCGACCCATTTCTTTAACCAGTATCCCGTGCAAAATCATGGAGCATGTCATTTACACACATATCATGGACTTTCTCGATTCCAATAATTTCTTCAATCCTACGCAGCATGGATTTCGCAGGGGTTTTTCGTGCGAAACACAACTGGCCATGTTTGCGCACGACTTCCATGCAAAATTAGACTGCAATTTTCAGACTGACGCCATTTTTCTGGACTTCGCGAAAGCGTTCGACAGAGTACCCCATAAACGCCTTCTACTCAAACTTTCACTGTTGAATCTTCACCCCGACATCATAAATTGGATCCGTGAATTTTTAAATAACCGCTCTCAGGCTGTTTTTGTGAACAATGCTACCTCTGCTTCCCTTCCAGTAACATCAGGCGTTCCGCAAGGGTCCGTCCTTGGCCCGCTTTTATTCCTTATATACATTAACGACCTACCAACTCATGTATCTTGTAATATCCGAATGTTTGCCGATGACTGTGTTATTTATCGCACTGTTGCTAACGCCTCTGATCAATTAACCCTTCAAAGTGATCTTAACCATGTAAAGCAATGGTGCGATGATTGGCTCATGGAACTTAACCCTCACAAATGCAAAGCCTTATCTTTCAACCGCCGCCGCTTTCCACTTGTTTTTTCTTATGCGATTAGCAGCGTTCCTGTCGAAGCAGTTCAATCGTTTAAGTATCTGGGAGTCACTTTCTGCCATGACCTTTCTTGGGCTTTGCACGTCACTAACGTCATATCATCTGCAAATAAAACACTTGGATTTTTGCGACGTCATCTACATAACGCACCTAAGAACGTAAAATTGCTCGCTTATAAAACTCTCGTGCGAACAAAATTGGAATATGCTTCACCAATTTGGAACCCGCGACAAGCTTATATTCAAGACGCCCTTGAGTCACTTCAAAACCGTGCCACTAGATTCATTCATCGTTCGTATTCTTATGATGTGAGTGTGTCATCACTAAAATTAGAATCTAATTTACCCCTTCTCTCATGTCGCCGCCGTATCGCCAGTCTTTGTTTATTCTATAAGCTCTTTCACAGCTCGATGGGCATCCCGCCATACATTGTTCCACCAACACGCATATCTAACCGCACTGGTCATCCTCTTCAAGTCGCGCGCCCACGTGCACGCACCGTTACTTTTTCTACGTCATTTTTTCCTCGCACAGCTGCTGACTGGAATGGCCTTCCGGGTGACACCGCTGCCATCCCTTGTCCATCCACCTTCATAGAAAGCGTCACCAATCACCTTTCACCATAGATTAACACATGGTTTCTTCTTATTTCTGTGTAACCCACCCCTTATGTAATACCCCGTTACGAGGTCTTTAAGGAATAAAAATGAAATGTAATGACAGAAACTTGCTAACTTTAAGAATACTAAGGTGTAAAGATAGTTTTATATTATTGTGATAATGATTGTTCATTATTCGTAAACTATTCTAGAACTATTCAATATTAGATTTTATTTGCTTCTGCCACTATTTGATTCGGTATTGAAAACCGCTATTTGCACACCCCTAATTATTATACATTGCAGTGCTATCGCAAATCAATAACAAGCATCACATATGCTATTGAAACGTAATTGAAAAAAAGTCACAGTTTCATCTGAAAGTTGAAGCATTGATCGCAATAGCAAAAAAGTGAAAAGCTGTATGAATTCATAAGGATAGTAGTTTTATTGGCCGTATGAATATTTAAACATTGGCTTACTAATTAAATTAACAAGCATGGTGTCACACGCACACAAACAAACACGAACACATCTCACTCAACGACCGCGGAAACTCTCTATCACAATGCTGGAGTGAGGGAGCGCAGCAGCAGCAGCGAGCGAATTGACCTTCGTGCTGTCTCACATCAACGCGAACTAAGCCATGGAAAAACAGCGCCCAGCGGACTGTGTCCCTGTTATAGATGGCTTTCAAGATACAGCGGCCTGGGCGGCATTTTTACACTTGCTAGTAAGTACAGCGGGGCAGGGCATTTCTCGAGGTGCTTGATGTTTCTGCGCAGGCACAAGTAAGGGCGGGTGCGAGAGAGCAAATCTGGGGGCCTTTGCTCCATGAATATCTGACTCTGCCTAGGCACTACGGCGGAGAAATTTCTTTGTGCGTGTTGTACGTGTTTGTCCCTAGGCATGCTGGCATTGCGGAGTGGGGTCAAGTTTGTTAACGCTCGGACGCTGGCTGCCAACGCGGTGAAACAGGTGAACCAGCGCGCACTGACACCCCGTATGGTGATCGTTGTGTCTAAAGGTTTGTCGGACAGACTCTCGTCCGTGCAGCACTGCTGCTGAGTCAGTCATGCTGGATTATAACTTTGTTGCACCTTACGGCACTCTACCTTCAAAAACAAAAAAAAAACATCACTGACTGATTTTACCGGGGGAGCCATAGGGGTCACAGTAGAGGCTGAGCCTGCACTCCTGGGCTTTTCAGGAGCATTTTTGAGTGAAATAAACGCACAGTGCTTTAGCGACCATGGTTGAACGTGATTGCCTAATGTCACTTCGTGAGGATTATTGGCTTTGCGTTTCGTCCATGTTAGGTTAGGTTTACGTTAGCTTAGGTTAGCACTGGGGTGGGGGTGGAATATTCTCACAGTGGTTACGCCGTGTGAATTATTGTCTTTGCGTCTAGGCCATGTAAGGTTAGGTTAACGTTAGGTTAGGCTAGGTTAGTGGAAAAGCCATTAGGGTGGTGCGGCGTGTTCTCACAACGATTATGCTGTGAACATTATTGTCTTTCAGTCTCGGCCTCGTTAGGTTCGGTTAACCTTAGGTTAGGCTAGCGTGAAATGCGTTAGGGGGGCGCGGCGTATTCTCATAGCGGTTGTAGGGATGTTGATCGTCACCAGCGCCTTTTCAGCCACTCGTTTTCAACCGCGGTTGCTAAGGTGTTCTGCCTTCTAGATTTTCATTATATGCGGACCAGCCTGTTCCACAGTCCCTACTGCTCCCACGAAAACATCTGCGATGTTATCACCTGTTTCACCGCGCCGGCAGTCAGCGTCCGAGCGTAAACAAACTCGACCCCACTCCGCAGTGTCGGCACGCCTAGGGACATAAACACATACAACACGCGCTAAGAGACCTCTCCGTAGTGCCTAGGCAGAGTCATATATTCAAGGAGCAAAATCCCCCGCATTTTCTCTCTCGCACCTGCTCTTACTCGCGCGTACGCACAAACGTCCGGCGCCTCCGCAATATATCACGCCCCGCTGTACTTACTAGCAATTGTAAAGTCACGCCCGGGCCTGCGTGCGCGGTCGCCCGGAGTAGAACGCGTCCCCCCTCGCTACCCTCCCCCTGGAGCCTCGCGCGCAGCGGAAGGCGGCGCGCTTCCATCCCTTGCGTGTGCGAGATTGAGCCGCGATCGCCGGCTCAACCTCGCACGTATTCACTCGCACATACACCCTAACGGCGCGCGGCCACGATTTTATCGCCCTAGGACTTTATACAGAACCTCGCGGCGACGGCAGAAACGCGCCTGGAGTGTCCATATAATTGATATAGCAATAAAATATGAATGGATCCGAATTAACTCGTCTCGAGTTGCAAATCAAGAGTGAATGGGCCCGTTTAGCCAGACACCGCCGCTCCATGTGAATAGCACCTCCCAGGCGCACACATGCGCATACTTTCACCGGATGCCATGGCCTGGCCGCCAGTGCGAGAGCAGAGAGGCCATGAAGCCTATTAAGCATCGGCGGGGGAATCGAGCGAGGCATGAGACCGGCCGGAGCAAAGATCTAGAGAAGACATGTGTCTTACGTGAATCTCGATTTTTTAAACAATTTTCTCGTCCTAATATTGACGACGAGGACATCTTAACGAAGCCTCTATATATACTGAAGCAAACGTCCGGCGATGCAGCACCGAAAAGGCAGTTGCCGGTGATTTAAGGGCTGACGACTGAAGAAGAACCATGACATGAAACGGAGAGCGTAAGCGCAGGTTCCCGCGTTTCAAAAAAAAAAAAAAAAAGAACCTTATTATTATTTTTTTTAATGGAACAGGTGTCTGGACAGTTGTCGCGGCGCTGGGCATCGAGGGATCAAGGTACCCTACTATAACCCTACGGCAAACTCCACTGCTTTGTGCTACATTTGAATTTGAGAAGGCAAGATAAATTGGCATTTGCATTTGATATAAGAAAGTTCCTTTAAAAATATTTTGTACCTCAGCATACCATACAAGGTATTTCTTCCGTATACATGCTGCAAGACTGCCAATCTATCCCACTGAAGGGGAATTATTGCCTCAAGTTCTGCTATCCCAGCCGCAAACTAAACAATATGAATATCACTGTAAACTGCTGTAAACGGAGAGTTCCTGAGACCTCAGACTTTGCCCAGGCGGCGCTGCGGGAAAACCCGTCACCAGCGCCCCCATCGGAGCCTTGGCGCGAACTGAGTAGTGCAAGGAGAGCTGTCCACAAGCAAAGGTGCATAGGCCACAATGGACCCTTCTCTTTCGTTTGTGCTGAGGCACGGTTTCCTAAAAATCAAGGACCTGGAAAGCTTCTTCCGCCCTTCCACGCTTCGGAAAGGAAGCTTAGCAGGGCGAAGTACGTGTACAATATAAAATAAAGTCTCAAGTGTTATTTCGGTGTGCTGCAACTCGCAAGTACAGAGAGCATCAGGTTTGTCTATAGGCATATCAGCATAAAAATCTAAGCATTTCAAGTTGTTTCATACTGAATATGTCCTGAACACAAGACTTATTAAGTATCTCCTATATTTTTATGTATTTTATCGTAATGCTTTGTCTCGCAATTATTTACAGAGAGTAAATCCTTTCATAGCCTTTTCCAGGGCAGGAAACAGAAAACGTTTTCCAAGGCAGTAAACAGCGTGCGATCATAACCAAGGTAAGCTTCCTACAGTGCCTACGTGCTGCATCTTTCTTTCTCGCAGGAGCTACAGCATCGCTCAGTACCTGAATTTGAACTTTTTGCAGACGCTTCGAGCAACAAGCGTGCACAAATAAATATAAATAAATGCGACATTTTTTTCTTTACACATGTGCGTTATTTCGCAATTACTCATCCAGTGCTCCTACAGCAACTTTATTGTTCACATTTGAAAAACGCAGTCGAGCAGGCTCAGCACATTGTGAAGCGTGCTTGTTGTATCGGCGCAGGACATACAAAATACCGAAAGTAGAAATGAGCTCGCGATGCAACGATGCTTAGAACAGGATTTTGAATTCATAAACGAATCAAAATGTTTGGTTAAGCTGACCTGCCAGATCTCTCCGTTCCACTTGTTGAGTCAAGCGGAGACGGACGTCTGTTAAAAGGCGGTGATATCGATGCCACATAAGCAAGATGGTTCGCAACGTTGTTTTTTCTGTTACCAACGAAGTGGCGGCTGCAGATTCTTGAGTTTTCGCTTAGTTACCACGGTCCTCCGTCAGGGCTACGCAACAGAATTACAGAAGAACAAAATTGTCGCACTTTCTCATGCGAGCCGCCGTGTTGTGGGGAATGCAAGTAATCCGATTACCCAACAGGTTGAACGGCCCGTATCCAGCGTTCTCACCTTTCCCCTTCATACGATCGCGATGGAAATCGGTAAAACTGAACGTTGTTATTCCGTCCTTCACGTTCATGGCAATTTACAACACAACAGTAGCGTGCGGCGTTTCTTTGTAGCGCGCGGAGCTATTGCGGTTGCCGTCGTTTCCGCCATCAGTCTGACGAATGAGCCAGCAAGCGCTTTATGGCAGTTCGGATGCGCGTCCGACGAGCATAGAAATTCATAGCTCTCTGTCTGGGTGTTAAATGCGCAAAACGCTCGCCATATGGACCAAAATCTAGTTAAGTCGTTGTGTCGCAGTCGCTAGCTGCATAGGCAACTTAGCAAGGGAGTCGGGCTTCGCACTACTTAATTACTGCCTCTTCGCACCGGCAGGTGGCGCTACGCGTCTTGCAAAACTCCAGAGTCTGACGTCCATAGTGCGTCATTTGAGGTATCTGCATGGGGTAAGAAATTTTGTTGACAGCCTAATCATGCCTTGAATAGCAATGAATAGCGCGCAGAGTACGAGACAGTAAAATTCAGACACACAGGAACAGTACGAGCGCTTTTATTTTTTACATACACCACTTTTATACTTGGTAGCATAAAAGTGATGTATGTAGTACGTGAAAAATGAGTATAAAAGTGCAAACGCTATGGACAATGTTATTATAGGAAGCTTACCATCTTGGGAGGAGCCAAGACGGAGCCGGGACGCATGGATGCCGACAGCTAAGTCCTATTTCTATTTTTATTTCTAATTGCAGCGGCGAGAAATCTCAATGGAGATAGGGCCAGCATAGAAACGTAAGTTGCAGAGAATTGGAGCACTGCGAAGCCATGCAGGCGAACACTTAGCCAAAAAGGGCGATAAAGTAGGTTGTGGCCAACACATAACAGTTAGGACTAAAAGTTTAATAGTTAGGGCTAAAAGTGTGTTTTTTTCCTTTGTCCTTTTTTCCTTCTTTTCCTTTTTTCCCTGGTTATTGGTTTGGTTATTTAATTTACTAGCTCTCTTTATTCTTCTAGAGATTCCCAGTGGTCTTTATTATAGTTAATTTTTTTCATCGCTTTTACACTGTTAAATAACAGTAGGACAAGAGAATTCATGGGACGGCCAGCTAGAAAAGCCAGGGAGGAAGGCGGGGACCTCGTCCAGTGTGAGAGGTGTGAACGATGGTGTTATTTGGATGAAACGACATTCAAAACTGTGGTGGAGGCGGAAGGGAACGGCTTCGTGTGCAGGCTGTGTAAAGTGATCGAGAATTTGGAGAAGCAGCTAAAGAGTGAAATGGCGAGGACAAAGGAGGAACTCGAGAGAGAAAAAAACGAAACGCGCAGAGTTTGAGGAAAGGGTCGAGAGGGAGTGGGCCTCAAGAATGGAGGCTGTAGAGCGGAAATGGAGTGGGGAGCGAGAGAAAGGGCAGCAATTGGAAAAACAATTGAGAGAGATGAGAGAGAGAGAATCTGAGAGGGAGGCACAGCAGGAATTGAAGGAAAAGGAAGCGGGAGGATCACCCAGTGGAGCAGAATGGGGGGCGGACATGTTAACGTGGGGACCGCGGAAGACACAGGTACAGAGGGATGAGACGACAGGAGGCAGAGAAGGCGAGGAGGCAGGGAAGACCCAGCCGACAGAGACAGGAGGGAGGCAAGATTTGCTTGAAGACAGAAAGGTCTGGGTCGTTGGAAGCCCCAACATATCGCGAATGCAATCTGCACTCCTCAGAACAGTGCAGTATGACAGACGCGTGAAGGTCGAATGCATGCCGGGGGCTCGATTCGAAGCTGTGGCGGAGAGAGCCAAAAACAAACTGAATGAAAACAGAGAGGAAAAAAAACTGGTAATTTTGCACGCTGGGGTGAATGACGTCCTGCAGAATAGGGGGCGAATGCTGGGCAGACAGATTCAAGAGGGAGTGGCGAAATTAAGGGCGACCTCTGAGGCAGTGCACATTGCCCTGTGTACTGTCCCAGAGGTCAGGGGACAGGGCCCTTTCATTGAAGAACAGGTAGTGGCGGCCAATGTAATGATTAGGGAGTTGGGGCAAGCCCTCAAGTGTGATGTGGTGGAGGTGAACAGAATGATCGGGGGGAAAAACTTCCCCCCTTTCGGCCCGGATGGCATTCACTACACTACACCAGCGGGATGGCAGGTAGGAACGAGGTTGGGTTGTAGGGCTCAGGCTTTTTTGCAGGCACGTAGGGCAACCCTGCATGCCAAAACATAAAAGATAAAGGACAGGGGAGGGGGGGCAGGACAGGAGCACGGAGGAGGAAGAGGAAGAAGAAGGCAGTAAATGTGGGGTTCATGAACATGCAGGGGGGAAGAAATCGCATTAAGCGGGACGAAATAGAAGAACAATTACAAACGGAAAATTTTCAGGTATATGGAGTTGCCGAAACCCATCTAAGAGATGAGGAAGAGCCACCATTCATTGCAGGATACACCTGGGTAGCGTGCAACAGAAAAAGGAAAGAACGCAGAGGAGGAGGCCTTGGGGCGCTAGTGAAGGGACAGGACTGGGAAAGGGTAAGGGAGAGCTGCAGTGAGCACATGTGGCTCAAGGGCACCGTAGGGAATGTTGAGACAATCATGGGAGTTGTGTATCTGAAAACGGGGAATGAGTCGAAAGAGGAGAATGCAAAACATTTCAAATGTATGGCCAAGGACATCAGGGAGTTAGCTATGAAACGGGAGGTAATCATCCTAGAGGACATGAATGCACATTTGGAATACTTTGACGGGGCGACAGATGCAACAGGGCAGATGTTAGTAGATTTTTGTGAGGCTCATGATTTTGTGATAGTTAATACTGAAATTAAATGCGACGGGAAGATAACATGGGAAAGAAATAACACCCACTCGACAATCGACTACTGCCTAATGTCCCACAAGCTGTATGAACGGTTGGGATGTATGGAAATTGATGAGGAAGGTACAAAAAGCCTGGGGAGTGACCACAACGAATCAAAATCAGTTTTGGAAGGACAGTACCACTGGTAGAAACTAAAGAAAGGAAAGGTATGAGCAAACTGAATGACAGGCAGCTACAAGAAGTGGCAAAAAACATTGAAAGCATGGTATCCAAGCAACCGCAAAGGGCATGGACATACGACGAGTTAATAGGTATTTTTAAACGAGAGCTAGAGAAGGGACAGATTAGGAAACTAGGAAGTAAGCAGGGAAAACATAAACCGAAAAGCTGGTGGGACCAAGAAGTTAAGGAGGCCATAGAGCAACGCAAAGATGCGTGCAGAAAACACAGAGCAGCAAAGAAAAGGGGAGCCGCACCAGAAAAGGTGGAGACAAAATGGGAGGATTACCTTGCAATGAAAAGAGAAGCATTGGCAATAATTCAAGCCAAGATAGCAAAAGTTGGGGTACAGTGGTTGTTAGAGAGACGAAAAAAAGACAGAAATGCCTCTAAGAAATTTTGGGAACACATAAGGCAACAGAGTAAGAAGACAGAGGTGGTTCAGCACTCACTGACCACACCAGAAGGAACAAAGGTAGAGGGAGAGGAAGCTCAGGAATATATTAGGTTAACAATAGAGGCAGCATTTGCAGAGCCAGCGGGTAGCGAAATGGAGAACAATGACAACAGCACGACAGAATTAGAGGAGGAGAACAGAGGGATGACAAGTAAGGAATGGGACAGAATTGAACACAAGGTCCCCGTGGGAACAGCGACAGGACCTGATGACATACCTATGAAATTGATAAGCATATTAGGCCAGAAAAGTAAATTAAAATTACGACAACTTATTGAACAAATAGCAGTAGGGGGAGATGTTCCACAGGACTGGAAATCAAGCAGAATGATATTAGTTTACAAAGGTAAGGGAAGCAAGGACAACATTAAATCCTACAGGCCAATAACTGTCACATCAGTCATATACAGAGTAGCAATGCAGATGGTGAAAATGAGAATTGAGGAATAGGCAGAACGTGAAGAGATCTTAGGAGAACTGCAAAATGGATTTAGAAGGAACAGAAGGCTAGATGATAATTTATTTGTTATAACACAGTGCATAGGGATGGCGGCAGCCAGGCAGAAACCTCTATGGATAGCTTTTTTACACATTACAGGAGCCTATGATAATGTAAACCGAGAAAAGTTATGGAGCCAGTTGAGGGAATATGGTCTAGATAGAAAGGTAATTGGGTTCCTACAACAAGTTTATACAGATAATGAGGTAGAGATAACATGGAAGGGGGAAACTACAAAGCCAGCTAAAATAAGAAGAGGTCTCAGGCAGGGCTGTTTATTGTCGCCCCTGCTTTTTATGATTCACATGAGCCAAATGGAAAAGAGACTAGAACAGAGCACAATAGGAACCGACATAAGCTATATGCTGGAAGGGCAGAAGGTAGCTCAAGTACTAGCCGGACTGATGTATGCAGATGATATTGTACTGCTTGCTGACACCCGAGTAGGGCTACAGGAACTAATGAGCATATGTGGAGAGGAGGGAGAAAAATTGGGACTGCAATTCAGTAGCGAGAAGTCTGGGATAATAGTATATAATAAAGAAAGGGGGAACCATTGGAAATACAAAGCACTAAATATACAAGTATTTGGGCATACGGCTAAACGAGGGCAAAAAGTACTTGGAAGAACATGAAAAAATTATGATTGAAAAAGAGAAAAGGAACTCAGCTGTAATGAAACACAAGGCACTATGGAACTATAATAGGTAGGAGGTGGTTAGAGGCGTATGGAAAGGGGTTATGGTACCTGGCCTCACATTTGGAAATTCAGTACTGTGCATAAAATCGGAAGTTCAGGCATGCATGGAAACAAGACTGAGAAGTGTAGGCAGGTTGGCCTTAGGAGCGCACGGGAACACTCCTAATGAGGGAGTGCAGGGGGACATGGGATGGACGTCATTCGAAGGTAGAGAGGCAATAAGTAAGCTAAAATATGAACAGCAGAGCCCCAGCACTGGATGAAAAAAGGTGGGCAGGAAAAGTGTACAAATATCCATACAAGAAAAGTTTGAACACAAAGTGGACACTCAGAACGAGGAAGCTGAGGAATAGATACGTACAGCCGAGGGAGGGGGTCCAACGTGGTTCTAGTGTGGGAAAGGAGGTGAAGGAGACGGAAAGAAAAATGTGGGAAGAAAGAATGCTCGGAAAGCCAGCGCTATCTATGTATAGGTCACAAAAACAGGAGATTAAGAGAGAGCTCCTATTTGATAACTCGCGGGGCAGCTCACTATTATTCGAAGCTAGGACGGGGGTTTTGAGAACGAAAACATACAGGGCTAAATTTGAAGACGTGGACCTTTTGTGCACAGCTTGCGGAGCCGAAATGGAGACCACAGAGCATATAGTGCTGAGATGCACAGACCTTCGCCCGACTCTGGCAGAGGGAACAGTGGCAGATATGGAAGGGGCATTAGGTTTTCCCAGGGAACGAGGGCAAATAGACGAGAAAAGAGTGGCAGTAACGAAGGGGAGGCTAGAGGATTGGTGGAGGAAGTCAAGGAAGAGATAATACCATAAATCGGGGAGATAATGTTTTCTATACTTTTTTAGATAGTTATTTTGGGGGGAGGAGGGAAGCGAAAACTAGTTTAAGGAGAAGGGAATGTAAAGAAAGAGAAAAAAATAGGAGGGGGAGCAAAAGGCTAGGTGGCGCCAGCCGCCCCCCGTTACAAAGGGTGTAGCCGCCATCCATCCATCCATCCATCCGTAGCATGGTGCAACCGTGTTGCGGCGTGTGTGGTTTGTGCGCGGTTGACGCTTCTGTCGCTTTTGTTGCTCGTAGTAATAGCACGTACTAGTTGGTTCTTTATTCTATGGTAATGTGATTAACAAGGCTGCACAGAGTTGTGTGCTCGCGTTTGAGGTGTGAGAAAACAAAACGTTGCGTTCTATGTCACTGTCGATGGACGAGGTAGCCGCGTTGAATGAACGCTTGTATGACTTGCGGAAACCATTCAAACTCGCATTTTGCGCATTGAAAGAGCAGAAAGAGGCCTGGGAAAAATGTATGGAAAAAGCCCGCCCTCATTTGATTGCAATAGTCACACTGCGGGAAATACAGGTGAACTGTTGGACAGCGAAACTTGCAGGCAGCGAGCTCTTGTCAAAATGCCCAGATATCCGAGTGCGGGTCGTGCGTAGAGTAGAGAATGAGCTGTTCCAGGAGAAGGAAAAGTTGGAATCAATACTGTAAGTTATGAAAATTCACTTCTGCTGACAGCATGTGACTGTAACGCAAGGAAGTTTTCCGGAATGCCTGGCGTTCCTTGCCAACGTAGACGTTTTTTTTTTTTTTTTTTGCCTTGTTCTGGTTCATTTTCAGAAAAACATTGAAGAAGTCTCAGAATCTTTGTACCAGTGCTTGCCAGCAAGCAGTTGAAATCTATGACCATCTTGCGCAAAATCGAAGCATTGAAGACATTTGTTTCAGAAGCGAAACGTGTCCGTCAGTGGCTGATATGCTTGAATGGATAACATGTACAGAACAGCACTTTAGTAGCCAGTATCCTTTGACTACTGGCCATGTCGTACGCACATTTATAATCAGATTCTTCTTAGTCACGATATAAATATTTTTTTTGTGTGTGTGCCTGGATTAAAACATTAACTGCAATGCAACACTCTTTAAATTTTATTTCCTGTACATTTTTGAGAAACTTCATTTGTCTGTTTAATAGCAGAGCTGTAAATTGAGTTGCAGTGTGTTCATGTTGCTACTGCAAACAGGTTCGCTGCTTATGACTTGAGAGAGTGTGATTTGCTGAACTGTTGTCATAGATGCCGTGTATGATAGAAATTTTATCTCATGGTGACTGCCACGTTGTGGACTTGGAAGCGTGGCTTGATTTTTGCACATTATATGCATTTTTGCCTACCTTTGGTCAAGTCAAGAAGTATTGTTTAGGTACCTAATATCTGAGGCAAATGAGCACCTGAAATTCTTTGTATAGCGTGATGGAGCCACTTTAATTAACAGCAACATAAAGTGGACGCAACTTCAGGCTGCAGCAGAGTTTTTTGTGGACAAGAAGCATTAATGCTGCAGCTAGCACTATGCGGCTTTGGTTTTTATTTGTAAAAAGGAAGGGAACAAGCAAAACTATTGTCGGTTGCAGAAGCAGCCCCCCTCTTCCCAGGTTCCATTGAAGTAATTAGAGGCCGCCTTCTTCGGTAGCTTAGTGGCAGTGACTTTATGCTGCTGAGCTCAAGGTTAGTGGGTTCGATTCCGGCCACGGCGGCTGCATTTAGATGGGGGTGAAATGCAGAAACGCTCGTGTACAGTTTTAGGTGCACATTAATGAACCCAAGATGGTCAAAATTAATCTGGAGTCCCCCATTACAGCTTGCCTTATACTCAAATGGTCATATTGGCATGTAAACTCCACAATTGAATTAGAGGCCAGATATTATTAAGTTAAATGCATGTGGTACATGCACAAATTATTCATATGTGCAAGAAAAATTTATAAGAAAGGAACACTGTGCTTGCATTGTAGACGATCAAGTTTCCTTCCATTAGTGTCGAAATTGAGAAAGGTCGATGGGGCAAGCCACTCTGCTGGAAGACTACTTGGCAAATGTTGTCATGGCAATATTTCAATAGATATTTTTATAGTTACTGCTTGAGTACTGATTAGTATTTCGCCTTTCTGTTGGACCACTTTGTACATAACTGTCTAAGGCCACCGTAAGCAAGACTAATGACTCATATCGATGAACTGCAGTGTCCTACAAAACATTAATTCAAGAGATTATAACAAGAAAATGCTGAAAAAGCACAGTGTTGTGCCACATTTTCCCTGGACAGCTTTTTTAATGCACACACATTTCACACATGTGCATGCTATTGAGACATGAACTATTAAATCTTTACTAGACACCAAACATTGTCCTAGCAAATGAAGACTCAGATGAAGAGGGGATGACGGGACACATACCCTTTTTGCCCATCTGTCTTCTTTTTTTTTTTCACTGGAACAATGTTTAGTCTCGATTGAAACCAACTAGAGCAGCTTTTCACTCTGATACTGTTTAATAGGATTTAATGACCAAAATATTATTTTTATGCTTTTACTCTGGTGCACTATTTTCATTGCCTCAGCACTATAGAAATTTACGGGGAAAGTAAGCAAAATTATTTATTTTTGTAAATGTTGCTTGCTTTTTATGTGTTAGCTCTCACCAAATCATAAGTGTAGGTTTTACCAACAGGTGGTGTCTTGTGGAATGTATTATGCTTCTGTTTCCTGAACTGCATTTACATAGTGTTCATGCAAGAGAACTCTTGCTAGAAGAAGCAAATTTTGGTGATGACTTCAAGGCTGGCGCCTTTGTAAAAGAGTGGAAAGATGACTCAGCTTTGATCGAATCGATGAATGGTGAGTTGTTCCGAGATTGAAAAAGTGCACATGAATACAACATTGTGAAACTGTTTTCTGTTTGTTTATACAGTGTAGACTACTTACAGTGTTTACACTTATCGTGAAAGTGTGGGGCCTTCTCCAGTGCATCTCTGCCAGACCAGTGCACAGTAATTTTATATTGTAGTGTTGGTATACAATTTGAAATGGTAGTGGTATAATGAAAAATCAGTCATTCCACTGTGAATGTGGGCTACCAGTTGAGCTGTAAGAAAGGCAAAGCACACCACCCAGTCTATTTTGGGGTTGTTCCCATCCGCGTCTGTAGAATACTCTGCAGCCATGCACAGGCGCTACTAATAGTGGCTCAACCTGTCGAGGTGTCCAAATTGAAATGTGCCAAATGTCTCAATACACTGGTTTGCCTACAAGAAATTCATAAGGGTGTTCTCTGCCACTTTTCGGTGCATGTGTCCATGGCTTAATGGAACACAGAGGCCTTGTGCTCGAATCTTTCTGGCAGATGATTTTAATAATGTTTATTTAATTATCGATTACACATTACTTTGTTGAAAATGACAACTTTACAAAGTTGAAGAGACATTTAAAGCCAGAAGGACGAAGTTTAGGAAAATCTCATAATTCCCATGCTGGCTCAGCTGCCCCGATTGCAGCTCCCGTAGACACTAGCACCAGAGTTCTCTCTAGTAATTGTTGTATGAAACTATGTATTGGGTCGTTTCTTAGCTTTCCTCTTGCTATGCCAGGTGTCAGTACATGCCTTAATGGTTTGCTTTGCTTCCTCATAAAGGGCGCAGGAGTTTTAAGGCACGGACATTGAAAAATATATGGGAGGGTAGGCATATACAGCTGCGCTGTAAAATGCTTCTGCTTTGCATGACACTAGACAACTCCAGGCATTGTGTCCCCGAGATAAGACAGTAGACAACGAGGAAAGAAACTGCGTACACCAGATGTGCAAGTGCAATGATTTTCCTTAAATTTTTTTTTGGCATTTTTATCTGTTGCTGTTCAGAGGGTGGGGCCGTGTGGCAAAGTGTTTTGGTAAGTGTGCTGAGGAGAAATGAAAATGAGATTATGCTTCCGTTATGATGTGCATATTTGCACTAGCTGTGACATGCCAGGTGATTAGCATGATTACTAGAGTAAAGTAATAAATTTCAAATGTTTCATCATGTTTGGTTTGTTATTCTGTACGAATACATATAAACATAGCTGCGGAATTGTGCAGCATTTAATGCAAGGTCTGGTGCTGTATTCTCAATAACTTTCGGGGACACTTTATGCTTCTGCAATGTAACATCAAATGTGATGCCTCACTACAGTGATGGCCATCTTGGTCACTGGCCTATCAGTTACACTGAGGGCAGAATCCCCTAAAGGGATCGTTTGAGAATATATTCCCTGCTGTACTGCCAGTTATTGAAGTAACCAGTCACAAGAAACTTTGTGGCTGCAATCTTAAGCCACAGCATTTTCATAATTTTATTGCATTAGCTTTCTCTTCGGGCATCCTTCACTTCTTGTGAAGTGCAGCATTTATAACTATCTCAATATACAATTTGCATGTGTGACGTGGCTGTGTTTTAAAATGTGAAGGAATTGAGTTGCGTTGACAGATAGCTAAACAACGAAAATGTCACACTTTCCTGCTCCTGCAAAGTGATATATTGTCCTTACTCAATTTGTTGCATTCTTATCACTAGGGGCAGGTTTCAGATGCTGCAAAGTAGGTAGCTAAAGGTGGCATTAGGCAGAACAGCATTCAGACAACCCAAGAAAAAATTGGGGAGAGAGGTGTTTTGTGAGGAGGAGGTGGTGGTGGGGGTGGGAGCAATGTTTCTGCATTGGCAAACAAAGCAATGTTGTTTCAATTTTAGCCTGCATGCTTATACTTTACCAAGTAACTTTAATTGCATTGAAAATAGAATGGAATGAAACACATAAGGATGTTATGCTGTTTCACTAAAAGTGTACTTGTGTTTAATTTTTTTATGGCACACTGTTGAGTATTGACGAATTAATAAAGTCTGCTTCACTAATATATGCATATGTCAGCTTTTGGTACATGCATGTGGGCATTGCTACGGGCCTTTTATTTTTCATAAACCCATACAAGTGCTATATAGACGTAATACAGGTGGTTGAATTCACTTTCTTAAAATACTGCATTTGCAACACGTGGTCCTGAATCAGATGCAGAATCTTTAATTTGATGATAGACTTTTCAGTGATGTGGTTTTGGTTTCTCTGCTGCATGTAGCACTGTTGACAGCAGTCTAATGACAAAGGTGGCTGTGAAAATGGCATGATGAATGCAGAATGTTCCATTAAGGTCTGTTTGATTCGCCTGCACCACTGTGAACCAGTTCACGATGGTTCATGAGAAGTTAAGAAATTGTGCAGCTCGATTTCCGAGGTGCAGGCCCAACAAGACGCTCAAAACGAATGCAAAGGTGCAGACGTGTTGCTGGCGCTATGTTATGTCAGACTAATGTGCATGGAATGCATAAGTTTGAGAGGCCCTGAACTGCAGGTATGATCAGTTTCTGGGGCGTAAGTACACACCACACTTGCGTAGGCACATCAGACAAGCGTAAGCGGGGTTTTAGTGGCACTCGCAGCTGTGTGCTGTGTCGTCTGCTGCGCTGCTGCTTCACACCTGTACGCCTGCACCAAGTCGGCACCGACAGTGGAGTGGGTGCAGCAAAATCATGAACCACCCTGCACCTTTTGAAACAAACATTCTGGTTCAGCGGGTGCCATTGCTGCACCGCTGAAGCGAATGGCAGGGTGCAGCACCTCGTGAACTGGTTCAGGTGGTGCAGCTAAATCAAACGTACCTATAGGTGAAATATGCATCAGTCATGGCAAGGTCAGAGGCTGAATGTGTAGGGAGACGTCACAGTCTTCAGAAACCACATGAGTGACGATGCAGCTGTCACTGCTTTGCGAAGAGTAAATAGCGCTAAACAACAGGACGAAGAGAGGGACACAGACCACAGCTCTGACTAACAACCAAGTTCCTTTATTCTTTCAGTCAGCATGTATCTACTCTTCTACCGCTATCTCAAAGCACACAAGCAACAGAAATTCAGCATGCGTTGAGCATGTTGTTAGTCAGCGCTGTAGTCTGTGTCCCTCTCTTCGTCCTGTTGTTTAGCACTGTTTACTGCTCATAATCATGAACCAACCAGCCCGAATGCTTACTCTTCTCACTGCTTTTTGACTTGTACTGTTCATCCTACTGTGACATCGCTTTCCATGTTTGATTCCTGGAAATTTAGACTGAAACAGTGGAGAATACATCTTGTAGCTAAATGTGTGGTATATTTGATGATCCTGTCACCATATGATTAGCAGTAGTATTTGTCAACAATGACAGCTACAACAAACTTCAAATTTTTTTTTACCCTAAATGATAATGCCTCATTTTGTCTTTACTTGTAAGTGAGAGTGCCAGAATTTGAATAAGCAACATATTTCCTGGTATTTTTTTCTTCGCTTTTCAGATGTCTTGGCAACAACAAAATTTGTAATGGACATGGTGTAGATGTGCAGACCGATCATGTGACTTACATTGAATGAATTGGTTTGTACTGTAGATATTGGCTTCAGCATTGTGCAGCATCAAGGGTATCAAAATCAGCTGAATGGAGTGCTGTTATGTTGGAATAAATTGTTCAAGCATTAGCACTACGTTGATTGTTTTGAACATTGCAAGGCATCCCTTTATCATAACATTATCTAGTGCTCACTTTGCGACATTATTTGCATTTTCTGGCTGAGTGTAATGCACTATTTTTTCATGATAGTTGCAGATTTTAAAAATTATTTTTAATTAAGGGGCTTCCATCACCTTATTATATCACTGGCCATGTAATAATGGGAGCTTACTGGGACCATTGGTGAGGGCTGTCTTGAGATTTGTGCTGTTTAGGGGATTTCATGAAGTTGTTTTGCCTTGGATAATGATTGCCCTCAACTTTTAAATACAAATGTCCCTTTATATGCTATTAAAAGGAGTGGAACTTCCATTATGCCCACACTGGAGCCCCATTGTGTTAAGCAATGGTGATTTATATTAGCATAGAACAATAAAAGCCATTTTGCATGGCCCATGCAGCGTTGGCCCTGAACTTAAAGAGAGCATTTTTAATGCAAGTTTTGTGGGGGGCCATGTGACGCAAACAAACGTGAAGCCATGTCGCATGTTAGGCTCGGCCTCGTTGGGCACATGCAGTTTTGCTTTTGGGACAGCCACGTGTGAACTGAAATATGCTGGGCTTATATGTTGTGAACGGTGAGAGGTGGTCTTTTGCGGAGCAAGTAATTAATTGGCAGTGCTCCAAAACTGCAGTGTGTTACGAGGGACATTGTAGTGCAAGGTCAATCAACTCAAACCACCTGAGTTTCTTTAATGTGCACCTAAATCAAAACACACAAATGTTTTTACAGCAAAGCTGTGTATGGCTAGGGTTCTGTGTATTTTTCCTGTTTGGGCATCAATAATAAAGAAGAGTGTGGGCCGATCCTGGAGATAGTACAAAACTGGGCCGACCAACGGTGGAGGTGAAGTGGGCTTCAAGCACTCCACCAATAATAATAATAATAATAATAATAATAATAATAATAATAATAATAATAATAATAATAATAATAATAATAATAATGAAATAAATAAATCAAGATTCGTTGTTTCAAGTCAATAGGTGTACGGTAATTCTTTGTGAACAGCATAGGGACTCATGAGCAGGAGGCATTGCTATATACGCAAAGGACAAAATGTATGCACAGCCATACACTCCCGACTCGCAAGAGGACAATGCCACCGACTGTAGGGATGTCTGTGCCGTACAAATGAAAAACTGAATTGTGATATCAGGCACGTACCCAGGGGGGGGGGGGCCCGGGGGGGCCCGGGCCCCCCACCCCCCCGAAATTATGTGGCATACCCCCCCCCCCTCCCCACCCACGCCACCACTCCTCACACATTCCTAAAGCGCCGCCAGATCAATGTTGAGACTTGGCAGCTGTTCATCGGTCAGCATTATGCTGCCTTGTTCACTCCTTTTAGATGGCGGTAGTTATCGGCCTCTCTTGTAATGTGAAGGACAGTTTTCTCATAGATTCCGCACCCGCGCAATTAACTCGAGATGCGTTCAGTTGTCACCATCTATTCAACCGTCACCCCCATAGCTGTTGCTTTTGTTAGTTCAACCTTCTTTGTTTAGGCTGATCCTGGGATCAGGAGGGGGATGCGGCTGTTACTCAGCTGGTCTGTACTCTCATGGAACGAGTTGCGGCCAGAGAAAACGCCAATTGCGTTTAACTTTTCCCTTTGCTTCATTATTTCCTTGAGTTACGGCTCGCCGCGACGCTGGCAGATGCCCGGAACCATCTACACGTGATATGGGTTAGATAAGGTGGGAAATAAAATAATGTGAAAGAGAGTCCATCATGAAACCCTGCAATAACCCTTAACCCATAAGCAAGATGACTGTCACCCGTTACCTCGTCTGTTTTTCCCTAATTGTATAGCACTTTTCGTGCAAAATTGGCAACTGGAAACAAGAATCGCAAGGAGTTGCGAAATTAAGCGATCTACTAAGGGAGAGAGCCAAGGCAACAACCAAACTGCAAGCAAAAGTGAATAATAAAAAAGTTAACCGTTGTTTATGAGAATATTTATGGATCCACATCTTTTTATTTAAAAAGGAAGTAGAGAAAACGCCGCCGGAAGTGGAGAACAATTACTTGTTCTGAATGTTGCTTCTACAGTTATCGGCCGAACCGCCTCACCTAGCCACTTCTCTGCTGTGCTTATGTGGGTGTTTTTCTAACCTTTCGCGGTGAGCGCAGTACGTCTAGAATCGCAGAGTCCTGCGCTCTGTTGTATGGGACTGGCGGCCGCACAGCATTACGCAATTCGCGGAACTGTCAAAACTGATCAACAAGGCGAAAATAACTGATATTCGAAACTATAACATGAGAAAGACTGAAGAAGCCGTAGAAAATGAACGCAGCCTGAAATCAGTAAAAAAGAAACCTGGCATAGGACAAACCATGATGTATGCGCTAAAAGATAAGAAGGATAATATCATCAGCAATCTCGAAGATATAGTAAAAGCAGCGGAAAAATTTTAAGCTGACCTGTATACAGTACCCAGAGGAGTCACGATACCTCACTTAGAAACAGTAATGAACAGGATACAGAAACTCTTCTATAACTAGCGATGAGGTCAGAAGGGCCCTGCAAGACATGAAACGATGAAGATCGGGAGGAGAAAGTGGAATAACAGTCGACTTAATCAAAGATGGAGGAGACATAATGCTTGGTTGAAAACTGGCGGCTCTTTATACGAAGTGTCTATCGACTGCAAGGGTCCCAGAAAACTGGAAGAATGCAGACATTATACTAATCCACAAAAAAGGAGACGTTAAAGAATTGAAAAATTATAGGTCTATTAGCTTGCTCCTAGTATTATATAAAATATTTACCAAAGTAATCTCCAATAGAATAAGGGCAACACTGGATTTTGTCAACCAAGGGAACAGGCTGCAGCTTCAGGAAGAGATACATTACAATGGATCACATCCATGTCATCAATCAGGTTATCGCGAAATCTGCAGAGTAAATAAGCCTCTCTATGTGGCTTATATAGATTACGCAAATGCATTTGATTCAGTAGAGATACCAGCAGTCATAGAGGCACTACGTAATTAAGGAGTACAGAACGCTTACGTAAAAAGCTTGGAAAATATTGCTACATGCGTGTGGTATTTGTTTGTTTGAACGAGGCGCGTGGGCGCCATCACTCCAGAAAAGAGGAGGAAGAACGAACTGGGCTCGCGCTGTGAATCTAACCGGACAGCGCTGCAACCGTTGTTGTAAATATAATCTGTAAATAGCTTCTCGTCTTACTGACTCGTCCTTCGCGTAAGAATATCTACAGAGGTTCTACAGCTACCTTAATTCTACACAAGAAAAGCAGGGAGATACCTATAGAGAAAGGGGTCAGACAGGGAGACAATTTCTCCAAAGCTATTCACTGCGTGCTTAGAAGAATTCAAGCTATTAAACTGGGAAGGCCTAGGAGTAAAGGTCGACGGCAAATATCACAGCAACCTTCGGTTTGCCGATGATATTGTTCTATTCAACAACAATGCAGACGAGTTACAACAAATGATTGGAGACCTTAACAGAGAGAGTCTTAAGAGAGGGGTAGAATATTAATACGCAGAAGATGAAGATAATCATAAATAGCCGGGCAAAGGAACAAGAGATCAGGATCGCCAGTCGGCCACTATAGACTGTGAAGGGAAACACTGGATTTTGTCAACCAAGGGAACAGGCTGGCTTCAGGAAGAGATACTTTACAATGGACCACATTCATGTCATCAATCAGGTTATCGCGAAATCTGCAGAGTACTACTGCAATGTGTACGTGTGCCTAGGTCAATTAATCACAGGGATCCCTAATCATGAGAAGGAAGTTCACAGAAGAATAAAAATAGGTTGGATCGCATACGGCAGAAATTGCCAGCTCCTGACTGGAAGCTTACCATTATTACTGAAAGGTAAGGTGTGCAATCAGTGCATTTTGCCAGTGCTGACATATGGGGCAGAGTCTTGAGAGCCAGTTAAGGACCGCGCAAAGGGCGATCGAACGAAGATTGCTAGGCATAACGTTAAGAGAAAGAAAGAGAGCGGTTTGGATCAGAAAGCGAACGGGTATAGACGATATTCTAATTGACATCAAGAGGAAAAAAATGTACCTGGGCAGGTCATGTAATGCGCCGGTTAGATAACCGTTGGACCATTAGGGTTACAGAATGGGTACCAAGAGAAGGAAAACGCAATCGAGGACGACAAAACACTAGGTGGAGCGATGAAATGAGGAAATTCGCGGGTGCTTGTTGGAATGGGTTGGCGCAGGACAGGGGTAATTGGAGATCGCAGAGAGAGGCCTTCGTCCTGCAGTGCACATAAAACAGGCTGATGATGATGATGATGATGATGACGACGACGATGATGATGATGATGGAGTTGTTGGGCCCCCCCCCCCTTCCCGAAAAAAAATCCTGGGTACGTGCCTGTGTGATATCCACTGTGTATATATATCTCCAGGCACACCCAAGTGTGATATCGAGAAGTTCACGACCACACACTTTGCATGGGCTAGTCGTGATGACATTACCCCTGTGACCATCGTTGGAGACTTCAATATGGACAAGCAGACAAGAAATGGTTCACTTAATTTGTGCTAGAAGAGTTTAGTTTGAAGTGCCACATGAATCCAAGTCTCTCAACTACTCAACAATGGTCGTGTATAGATTTAGGTTTCACCAATAATCTGACTAATGCTATAACCAAACCAATCAGTGTATATCACAGTAATCACAAAGCTGTCATCACTACCATTACCAAATGATGAAAATTAATACATGTACCCTTGTCTAACCCTGTTTGATGTGCTACAGCTTCACTGTTCACCCACCTTCGCAGAAGCGTGCCAAGGGGTGTTCGCATGAAAATTGGCTGTCCGCGAGAGCGGGCAGCCGATCCTATAGACAAGAACGGCACCGAGAGCGGCGCTGCTGCGCCGGCGTTGAGAGCGCCGCATGCGAAGCAAAATTCCATTAGCGGGTGGTACCCCTCTCCCATCTCTCGTTCGTGCCGCCTTGATTGCCTCCTGCACTGCGCGTGTTTTGGCACGTTTCGCGCCGCGCGCGGTGTGTGCCTACGTGTGTGCGCGTGGAGATTTCGTTCGAAGGGCGGTGTACAGTCTGTTTCACATTTAGGAGAAAACTCGCAGCGCATTGCATCGCGACCCGCCGTGGTTGCTCAGTGGCTATGGTGTTGGGCTGCTGAGCACGAGGTCGCGGGATCGAATCCCGGCCACGGCGGCCGCATTTCGATGGGGGCGAAATGCGAAAACACCCGTGTGCTTAGATTTAGGTGCACGTTAAAGAACCCCAGGTAGTCAAAATTTCCGGAGTCCTCCACTACGGCGTGCCTCATAATCAGAAAGTGGTTTTGGCACGTAAAACCCCAAATATTATTATTATTATTGCATCGCGATGCGGCGAGCGCTTGAGTCAGGCGGCGGCAGCAGCTCGCGCAGGCGCTCGAGGGGCGGGATCTTGAACGGCGTCGTCTGCTACGGCGGCGCGCGCTGGCCGCATTGTCGGGAAACGTTCTACTATCAGTTGCAGGGCGCCGATCTCATCGCTACGGCGTGAAATTAGCCGGTATTCTTTACTATGCGTTGTGCGACGCCAACTGATACGCCTCGAAGGTAAGTTCATCGCTGCAGGGCAGTCATAGACGACGTACTGATTCCATACATTCTTGACGGCCCGTTTCTGTAAGGCGACTATATATTCTAACGCGATAGGTCGCCGATCCACACTGCTCGTGTGGTGCAACAACTGCTAGAAGAGCGCGCAGTCACTCTCTTGGATCTTGGAGTGGCCGCCTCAATCCCCGGGCGCCAACATCATTTAAAATGTCTGTGGCTCGTTGAAAGTATCGCTGGCACACCGTCCCCTCTATCAGTCGCCCGAGGATAGGCTTCGATCCACCATCGTCAGGAACTGAGACGTGCTGCGAATGAACACATCCCTGATCAAGTCATTCTGCACTTCACTGCCTTCCAGGATGAGCGCTATCATCGCTGCCGCTGGTGACATGACGAGATACTAACTGAAGTTCCGAGCGTGACGTGTCCAATTCCCCGCCGGCGGGCAGAGTCTGTCTGGTGTAGCGAATGATTGTCGAGAAAAACCATTTCCAGCTCATTGTCTGAACCTAAAACATTCATTTAATCGTATCCGTTTGTTTCATCGTGCTCGACTCCCATTGTTATCATTGTTGAGTGCTTTGTTTTCCTTTCGAGTCAAACAAAGACTGAACACGTTGCGCGCACATCTTGGTGCGTCTTGTCGCTGCTTATTACGGTAGCACACACAGTGAAGAAATATACATACACTGCCCCTGACAGTAGCACGCTTCCCGACAATGCGGCCAGCGCGCGCCGCCGTAGCAGACGACGCAGATCACGACTCCGCCCCTCGAGCGTCTGCGCCTGCTCGAGCTGCTGCCACCGCACCACTGCATTGCTTGCCGCATCGCGATGCAATACGTTCCCAGTTTCCCCCTAAGTGTGAAACAGACTGTACACGCTTCTATTTGCCTTTAAGAAGATCGGTAGGCTTGACGTTTATTTTTATGGCTGCAATGCGGCGAAAGGGCAGCGTCTGCTTAACCATGTAAGTGACGCTGAGCAGGTGATTGGAAACGACATCGTATGTACCGCCGGAAAAATCGTCAGCACATACGATGCGGCACATACATACGGCACATACGAGCTAAAGTCATTTTTGCAGTTTCCCACAATATGTTTGCTACAAATCCGTGTTGTCTCTGATGGCGACAACGGTCTTCTATCGACACTGTGCGGAAATAAACAAAATATATCGCTGCATAGCACAAGTACGACATGCGCACACAACTTTAACTAGTGCGTCCCCTACAATATGGAATAGAAGCAGCAATGTAGACAGCTTGGCCATTTTTTAACAGTGCTCAAGAGACGGAAGTTGAAAGTATTAGTAATCATTCCTGCTTCAGCAATGCCGGCACGACCAAGACGCGGGCCGCGTATCGTCCAGTAATTCGATCGATCGGTGCAGTGGTGAAGCGGGAATGAACTCCGGTCATGTTCAATGCATCGTGCACATATTCAATTTCTCGGCACGCGTGAACTTCGGCCACTGCTAGCGCATACAACAAAAGTTGTTTCCATTCTTGGGCAGCGCACACATAAACGAAACACGATAAAGAAGACAGGACAAGCGCTCGTCGAACAAAAGTTTTTATATGAATAAAAGGATTATGTACCGAGTAATTATTAAATTCATGTGGGTTACATATAAAAACAGTCATACACTCAGGAGTGATCAATGAACGAGCTCGCTTCGTTTGCCAGTTGTTTACTTCGCTCGGCGCACCGCAGTAATCCATGTGTGTCGTCTGCTTTTTTCGCACCATTTTCTTGTGAATCGGCAGAATTTCACTGGTGGCATCAACCATTTCGTGTTTACATTGCTGTCGTGACAGTTAACGCAATAATTTCCGGTCATCCGAAGAGGCGCCCTCGCAAACAAGAGAAGTTTCGCGCGCAGCGCGAACTGAACGCGGGCGCGACCGCAAGTGAAGCTGCGGCGGAAACCTACACCCGTTGGAGATGAAATCGTTCCGCCAGGGGAGAAACGAGCGCTGGCGTCTAGGATGAAACTTGGCGTGCGGTCGTCCATACACCCCTGGCACGCGCAAGCCTCGGCGAGCCCCGACCCATGGACCAGTCCGGGTTCTAGCTTTGATGTCCCCGCTGCCGCTGTGGTGTCCTGGAGGTGCCGCCAATAATGCGAAATAATGACACCTTGTTTTAATTAGTAAAAACACGATTGAATAAATATAATTGCGTCCAGCCGCCAACTTGCGAGGCTAAGTTCAGCACTACCACGCCCCTCGACTTCTGCCGGCACGCCTAGGGGCAAACGCATACAACACGCGCTAGGAAACTCCCGTAGTGCCTAGGCAGAGTCGTATATTCAAGGAGCAAAAGCCCCGAGATTTTCTCTGTCGCGCCCGCTCTTACTCGCGCCTGCGCAGAAACGTCGAGCTCCGTCAAAAGTGCCACGCCCCGCTAGCTACTAGCAATTCTAGAAACGCCACCGGGGGAGACCCTCGCTCTCTGACGCCGGACCATAGAATAAAGAACGAACTTGGACCCCTAACCTGCCGCAACCCGTGAGTGACCTCGTTTGCCTGACTATCCCGGGCAACGAGGCCAGCCTATTATTATACAGTTTTAGTTTAGCGTACGCTATACCATTGCATACACTGTAAAGTAGCGGGTCGTAACTATGCATGTGCAGAACGCTAAACGACCCATAGTGTATAGCATATGCACGCTATTTCTCAGATTTAGCATTAGTGTCTTTGCGTGGTTTGCGGAGTTTGCGTGAAACATAGCGGCGGTCCCGGCTGCCCGCTTCGAATTGAATTTGGCGTTGCTTTTCTAAAGTGCACTTCGTTCGTAGCAAATGACTGTGTAAACGGCTTTCGCTTAGTCTCAGGTCGCTTCTACGACAGATTATGGATAACCTTGTGGTGTTTTCGAGATTGCTTCTCGTTTCGAACGAGTCGAAGCCTAACGAAAGAAATGGATGGAAGGGTGGATGTATGTATGTTATGAGCGTCCCCTTTGGAACGGCGCGGTGGGTTGAGCCACCAAGCTCTTGATATTATACTGCCTAATGTCCTACCTAGGTTAAACAAGAAAAAAATGCTATGAACTCCCGCAACCAAATTTTCTGATCCCCTATTGCGAACTTTGCTTTTGTACGTCTCCGATTTTTGTCGTTTCCCTACTTCCACCAATCCTCCGATCGCCTTTTACAAATCTAATCCCTATTGCAGACATGTTTACTTTTCCCCTGCTCTCGCTGAATCCAAGGGCTTCAAGGAGGCCAGTGGTGCCTAAATCGACCGCTGGGCAGATGTCTTCACATTCTACTAAAACATGCTCCATCATTTCCCTAGCTTTACAGCAGCAAGCACATGCTTCTTCTTCCTTCTTATATCTCGCTTTATAGGTGCGTTTCTAAGGCATTCTGATCTCGCTTCGAAAAGTAATGAGCTTCCCTTTGAGTTGCCATAAATTCTTTCTTTCCTGATTTCGTTTTTTCCTCTTAAGTAGTTACCCATGGCAGGTTTCTTTTCCATTGCCGCCACCCATGAAATTTCTTTGGATGGTTGGGTGGATGGATGTTATGAGCGTCCCCTTTGGAACGGGGCGTTGGGTTGCGCCACTAAGCTCTTTCTGTCGAGATGTCAAGGCCACCTATCGCTACCGTCGGGAGATAGCCGCAACGATGGCATATGGCCTCTGAGATCCGAAGATCTCGCAGGCCAACTAAAACTGCAAAAACGTGCGCTGCATAGCGTACGCTATTGGGGGCGAGGAGTTACGGAGTCGCCATCTGTCGGAAGCGCCTCCCTTCCGTAGTATAAGGGATCATGCGGCGCGCTCCTCATAGGTTTCGCTTATGGCGCTCAATAAAAACGCCACGCGGCACCCCTCCTGGACATTAATGTAGGTACTCTCAAAACGAAGGAAGTTTTTGACTGTCGATATAATAATCTTGGGCAAACTGAAAGCACAGAATCGTTTACAGACGCTATCTCTTTACCGAATACGTACAGTGAACGTCACTGCGCGCGGTCGCCGCGATGAAGTCTCCCGAACCGGCTTCTTGCGTGAAAGGTAGGCAAACGCTGAGTAAGCTATGTGAAATATAGTCTTATAGTGGGCTTTCTGTATAACCAAATGGGGCATAACAGAGTGAAGCCTCAATACAGCAATCACACGGGTTTGCAGCGACAGACAGCGCGTCTGCATGAATGTCCGCGCACAATGTTTTGCTTTCGCTGTGAGCGCGCTTTCGCACCGTGCCGTGAGCTTCAGGCCGCAACATATGAGCATTTGACAGCACACTAGCAACCATTGTTGCGTGGACGCTATCAGAACTGTTAAAAAACAATTTCGTTCTAGAGACTTCGACGCCTACGGCGACTGAGATGTGCCGTATTCTTGGACATTTCAATATTATTTCTCAAATTGCGTCGCACTGTATGCTTATCGGTCTTCTCAGCGTGGGATTTTCCTCTGCTTGTTTTTCGTAATCCAGTGCACTAATTCATAACACAAACATGACCATATGCCATGCCTTTTCTTTAATGCGCTTCTTACCGCTCCCTTTTCATTCCAGTGAACTTGCCAGAATCTAGCATCAACAAGTTCATAGACGTAATAAAGTGTCATGACATTAGCCGGGCAGCGGGCGCGGGCAAGCGCCTCAGTGCGCATTTTCTGCTACTCACCAACATCGCGCAGACCCGGCGCCGTAGCAGAAATCTTCCTCGCGTCTGTGCTTGCTGCATACCTAAGTTGTAGTGGATGGCTGTCTGCCGGTTCTAAGTTTCGCCAGCCAAGCTTCACGCAGCTCCTTGCCCTGCGGCTACGTGTGAATAAGGCTGACACCGGGCTCCGTTGCGTACGTCCGGCACTGTGGCACCGAGCAGTCGCCTACCATGCTGCATGCCTCCAAAGGTAGCCACTACCTATTATATTACTTTCAAATGTTGTCAAGCAGACACCCAAGGCGGGAAAGCCTCACCACTTAATCAGAACCACAGCGCAGGTGGGACTTTATACTTTCGTTTTCAGCTCGCTTCGGAAGCAGCCGACGCGGCCGCTGTGTCCACGTGATCTCTCATGCCACGTCACGCCGACGGTAGCGCCAGGTTTTCCAGTGGTGGAGCTCGCCTCTATAGGCTCCTAACACTGCCCAGGCGGCGCGCGCCGTCCGAGCAACGATCGTCAACGCCTCTTGCAGCACCTTCCGTCAAAACTGACATTACGGACGACGTTACTCACGCTGCCCACGCGGATCTGCCAACGTGATCGCATGTTCATGCTTGTTTTGAAATGAACAAATGGCGCAAGTTTTGCTGTGTGGTTTCAAAGCAATCTCAAAATTAGACGGTCGGATACGCCCTGCCATTCGGCCTAAAGGGGGAAAGCTCTACGCTGCCGGGCACGTTCACAGTGTGAAAGTCGCCAGTGTGACTGTGCTGGCGAAGTGTCACTCCCAGCAAGGCAAACACAACTACAACGTACCTCTGGCCTGAGTACACTCAACTATCATATTATGCTTTGATCAAGCAGCTCAATTGAGTGTGCAGGCATGGCAGAGCTTATTAAGCGTTAGGCATAGGTGTTCTTATGCAACAATTTGAGTTACCGCAGACAAACCGTGTCCTTCCGGGGTGCTGTTTTGAAACGCTTGCAAAGCCTCATTGGCCATGGATGATAGGCGCCATAGCTTTTCGAATTACTAAAAGGCTCTTTTAAACAACTTGCACCAAAATTTTATTAGACTGCTATGTTCTGCCAAGCAACCACAGTACTCTGCTTACAACTACCGAGGCACCGGCACGACCATGGGCTGATCCGGCCGCCAAGACTCGGGTGACCGTACCCGGCAACCTGAACCGACGCAGAGCCGCACAGCGTGAAGTGCTCAGCGACTCACGCAAGCTAAAACACCTGCAGCCACCACGCAGTACGCTTCGTACAGCAAAATAAATAGTTCTAAAATATATGGAGAATTTACAAAAATATGCAAGTCGGCTGCCCGGCAACTCTTTCTCGACCAAAAACTTCAGTCTACTGACTACAATACTTTCTAGTGCGATCCTCGAGGAAGGAAGCGCGAGCACAAAACCACGGCCGGCCAGGAAATCTGTAGAGGCGGAGAGCAGGCAGCCCTTCGCGGCCGTTACAGCTTTTGAAGCAGCAGTACCGACGTCCCCACGCTTTCTTTCCTGAGCTGTTTTCGATGTCTTGCACATTTTCCATCGTAAAACAGCGGTATGAGAACGTTTACCTGCAAGACGGTGGCGAACGTGGTTCAGAAGTTTATAATCACACGCGGTCATAACAAAACGTTATTAGATTCGTCGGACGATCCCACCGCTGTCAACCAGATGTAGGAGTTGTCGGACGATCTCGCCGCTGCCACTATTTGAAGCAGTTGAAGGTCGTAGGGAGGAACTTGGGGCGACAGGACTAGGCGAGCAGGATTTATTTACATTATTTACATTTGAACATGGGATACATTTACACAGTCTATGCGTGACTCCCAAATGGAGCCCGCAAGACGAACATACAGCACACAGCTTACGAGCACACAGCTCACGAATACATTTCGAGCACAGAGCACGACGACGAGCACACACTAGCAGCCGACAATCGCTGCTTATAAGCACCCCGTTCGACGTCATCGCAGACTACACGCCTTTTTGGAGGAGGAGGGCTCACACACCTGGCCGCACAGGTTTCACTGCCGCACAGGTTTCAGTGCTCTCTCGAGGGCAGACGACCTTTGCAGTGCAGTCGTCGTGGTATCCATTGTCGTGCGTCCCCTCAGTCAGGTGGTCACGCCCGACCCCAGCCGGCGCCGCTAAATTCCAGAGCTGCCTTTTTCCTGTAGTTGCCACGTGTGTCAGCAGACTGTGACGAATCCTGGTGCCCCCGTACCGCAAAGCACCCTTTTGCCAGGGAGGCTCCCCCTGCCGCAGAGAGACCATGACGACTCTGCAAATTAACCAACAATGCACGGGGCGCCAAACGTGGCCAGCCCTGCTGTCGTCACCGATCCTCCAAACGCGGCGCATGGTCGGTTAGCGTTGTCGTCTTCGCTCGTTCTGTGAAGGGCGCCGCCACCGCGGGTCGGTCGAAGCACGTGCAGCGGGCTGAAATAGCTGGCACGTTGCCACACCGGCCGGCCATTCCTAACAGCTCCTCCATGGCCCGGAAAATCTCGCCTGGCCAGTGCTGGCAACCGCTGGGCAGGAAGAGAATGGCTAGCGAGCAAGACGATGGCTTTGCTCTCTGCGACCCCTGCGCACTTGGAATGCCTTCAACCATCTAACAACAACTGGCACAGAAGAGTCGATCCCGGCAACACAATACCACTCAGCGTGCAAACGCCCGGAATCCGCTGTTAAAGGAGTACTGATACAAAAAAAAATCCACGTGGTTTTTTCTGCTTTAATAAGTAGTTAATGACCCAATAATCACGTCACGAAACCTCATTTACTGCAGAGCGCGACAGGTAATTATTTGCAGTCTTTTTTTGTAGCGACCAGTCGAAGTTTCGGTTCCAGAGAGCAACGAGATGGGGCAAACGGGAGTGTAAACAAAGTGGTCACGTGTTCGCAAAAAGCCATGACGTATTGTCGTGCGACTACCGCATCGGTCGGACGACCGCAGCCAATGACAGCGCCGGTAGCGTGAACTTAATGGCCACGTGGTAGACCCGGGGGGGCGGGTCCGGCGAGCAGGCGCCTCGCCACAGAACACCTATACAAACTTCAGAAGAGAAACTGTACCTTCCACAGTGCTACGGAAATAAGCGTAGCGGTGGCGTCGTGAACTAAAGTATGTGACCACAGGTGGCGCTGTAGTTCAGAGTTGGTCGTGGCTCGCGGACGCTCCTGTGGACGAGGCTTCAGCGACTTCGTTCGTAGCTAAGTACTCTTTTATCTTTATTAGCTAGTGTTTTGAAGTGTTTTCTTTTGCATGGAGTAGGGGCGCAAATTTTGAATTTTTGGTAGGAGTAGGAAACGTACCGGCTTTGTCTAGGTCTGGCGGCTCCCCCGTTAGGCCTAGGGGGTAGTTCTTTCAGCTAGCTCTTCGGATTCTTACATGGAGTAGGGAGTGATAATTCTTTGTTTTTGTTTGGGATAGCGGTCGAGGTCGGGTTTGCGTGAGTGATTTGGCGAACTTGCTCGTTGGGCCTAGGGACGTAGGCCTAGCGATGAAATCGAAAAACGTGAAGGCCGCGGGGGACGGGGAGCAGGTGCAGTGCGACAAGTGCCTGCGCTGGTGCTTCCTCGACGAGACTAAATTCCAGAATTTAGCAGACGCGGTGGGGTCTAGCTTCACGTGCAGGTCGTGCGAGGGCGTCAGGGAAGCCGTCCAAAAACTGGAAGAGAATTGGGCGGCTAAGTTTGAAGAGCTTAAGGCAAACCTGAGGGAGGAGCAGGAGAAGCGGGTAGCACTGCAGGCGAAGGTTGAAAATTTCGTCAAGGTGGAGGCGGCCCAGGCCGCGCAGTTGGTGAGGACTGTGGCCGAGCTTGGGGAGGCGAAAGAAAGGAGCGCCGAACTGCAAAGGAGGCTCGACGCTCTTGAGACTCGGGCAGCGGATAATGTCGGGTCAGGACACCAAAGCGAGGGCGAAGTGGGAGGCAGGGAGCCAAAGCAAGCGGTCGCCAGCTCGCCGCCGGTGAATCGGCGTAGCTGTAGCGAAGCAGCGCAACACGCCCCGAGTGAGGCGACGCTGCAGCCACAGGAAGCCGGGAAGCAGGGAGAGGTAGGAGAGAGTGAAAGGGTGATTATCGCTGGCGACTCAAACATGGCTGGGTGCTCAAAAGCAATTGTGGAGAGGGTGAAAGGCGACAAAAGAGTGGCGGTAGGGACATTTGCAGGGCAGACACTGGGTTCTGTCATGGAGCGAGCAAAAGAAAAGCTCACGGAAAATGCCCACGTGCGCAACCTTGTCGTAGTAGCAGGTGGGCTAAATGACGTCCTGAACAGGAAAGGGCCAGGACTAGCCCAGCGCTTGGCGAAGGGGGTGGACGACTTGCGCGAGCTATCCCCTCAGGTGCAGATCGTGGTGTGCACGGTGCCGGAGGTGCCTGTGCGTGACAGTCACGTACAAAGAGCCGTAATGGCTGCCAATGAGGCAATATGGAAAATGAGCCGAGAGAAAGGCTTCGAGGTTGTCGAAGTAAACAGGGAAGTGAGAAGTTGTGGTGGTTTTAAACGAGATGGGATCCACTTCAATTACAGGCTAGCACGAGAAGTGGGCTGGCGACTTGGGGGTCGCGCTGTTGCTTTTTTAGGGGGCCCGCGGGCGCTCAGGAGGTCAGAGTAGGTAGTAATAAAGAAGGTCCCCTAGGGGAACATCAGAAGAGCATCGCCGTCGATAGCAGAAAAAGGAGGAAAGCAAGAACAAGAGCTCGCCATGCAATAGGCTACATAAACATGCAGGGCGGCAGAAGAAAGGAAAAGTGGGCAGAGATTGAAGAGCAGTTACATAGAGAACAAATAGGGGTGTATGCGGTTACAGAAACGCACCTTAGAGACTCAGAAGAGCCGCCAGTTATTGAGAATTATGTATGGGAAGGGTGCAACAGAACTAAGTCGGAAAGAAAGGGAGGGGGAGTCGGAATGCTCATCCATCAGGGAGCCAAATGGAAAAGAGTAAATTCACAATGTCAAGAGCATCTTTGGTTATCAGGTACAATGAGTGGGAAAGAAACTTAGCTTGGAGTTACGTATTTGTGGACCGGAATAAATTGCACAGAGAAGAATAAAGAGTTAGTGGAATGCATAAGCGCTGATATTAGGGGTTTCGGGAATGGTGCTGAGATAGTCCTATTAGGTGACATGAATGCCCACATACAGGATTTAGATGGCTATACCGACAATAACGGGAAGTCAATGCTAGACCTTTGCGAGCAACATAACCTCGTGATCGTGAATACAGGGCCTAAGTGTGAAGGACAGATCACGTGGGAAGTGGGAAACCGGCAATCGACCATTGATTACTGTCTGATGACAGAAGGAATTCATGATAAGTTGAGAGAAATGGTCATCGATGAGGAAGGGTTTAGCAGCATAGGGAGTGACCATAAACGCATCATTTTGAATATGGGATATGTAGTTGGGAAAGAGAGCAACGAAAGCAAAATGGCCAGTCCAAATTTGAACGCTGAACAAATAGCAAATATAGTCACTAGAGTGGAGGAAGAAATTGGCAAGTCGCCAAGTAAGGGGTGGGAATATGGTGAGCTTCTAAGTGTAGTAACGACAGAAATACGGAAAGAGAAACAACATGTTCATTGGAAAGGAAAAAAGAAACCGAAAAGCTGGTGGAACAAGGAGATACGAGAAGCGATCGCCGAACGACAGAAAGCATCTCGAGAGCACAGGCAGGCAAAGAAGGCGCAGTTGCCACAGGATGAAGTAACCAGTAAATGGGAAATATACCAGGAGAAAAAGTCTATGGTTCAAATACTGGTGCAAGCAAAATTAAAAGGTGAAAGTGAAAGTTGGTTGTCAGAAATACGTGAGAAAAAGAAGGCCGCACCTAGAATATTTTGGAATCACATAAAATTATTAGGCAGGAAGTCAACAACGATACAACAACATATCCTAGACGAAGATGAAAACAGACTGGAAGGAGAAGCAGCAATAAATTACATCCAAAAAGTAACAGCCGAATCTTTCCAAGGCAAGGACGAGGTTGTATTTGAAGAAAAAAAGAGCATGAAAGAGACCCAAGGGGGAAAGGAGCTAGTGCTTACAAATTTAAACTGGAAGAAAGCGGAAGAGAAAATTCCTAAGCGCACAGCCACAGCGCTAGACGAGGTTCCCGTTAGGCTGATAAATGAACTGGGACCAAAAAGTAAGGAAGCTCTCGTGAAAGCAGTTGAAAAAACTTTAAAAGATAGACGAATACCAGACAGTTGGCGACAAAGTAGAATGAATTTAATTTATAAAGGTAAGGGGGAGAAAGACAGAATTCACTCATATAGACCGTTGACCATTACATCGGTAATATACAGGCTAGCAATGCAGGCAATCAAATTAAAGCTTCAAGCATGGGCAGAAAATAATGGCATTTTGGGAGAGCTTCAGAATGGCTTTAGAATAGGTAGGTGTTTGGATGATAACTTGTTTGTTCTTACTCAGTGTATTGAAATATCAAAAGCAGAAAGCAGACCGTTGTATGTGGCCTTTTTGGACATTACAGGAGCATACGACAACGTAGACCGCAGCATTTTGTGGGATATTCTGGAAGGGGAAGGCTTAGGTAACGATTGTATACAGCTTTTGAGAGAGATTTACCTAGAAAATACTGTTTGCGTTGAATGGGAAGGGATGAGGAGCGCGGAGAAAGTTCATATCAACAAGGGACTGAGGCAGGGGTGCCCTTTATCCCCGCTGCTGTTTATGATGTACATGGTGAGGATGGAGAGGGCGCTAGAAGGAAGTAATATCGGGTTTAATCTCTCATACAAACAGGCAGGTACAGTAATAGAGCAGCAACTCCCAGGTTTATTTTATGCGGACGACATTGTGTTGCTCGCAAACAAGCAAAGTGATTTGCAACGTCTGGCTAACATCTGTGGACAGGAAGGCAACAATTTAGGTTTGAAATTTAGTGTTAGAAAATCAGGTGTTATTGTATTCAATGAAAACAGTGAACAGACAGTGGAGATACAGGGCCAAGAAATACCTCGGGTAACAGAATATAAATACCTTGGTATATGGATAAACGAAGGCAACGGATATATGGAAACACAGGAAAAAACCATAACAGTCAAGGGGAAGAGAAATGCAGCCATAATGAAGCACAGAGCGCTATGGGGATACAATAGGTACGAGGTCCTCCGAGGTATGTGGAAAGGGGTAATGGTTCCAGGACTTACTTTTGGAAATGCGGTTGTTTGCTTTAAATCAGGGGTACAATCAGGACTCGACGGGAACCAAAGGTCAGTGGGTCGCCTCGCATTGGGCGCTCACGGGAAGACTACAAATGAAGCTGTGCAAGGGGATATGGGCTGGACTAGTTTTGAAGTGAGGGAAGCTCGCAGTAAAATTGAGTATGAAGAACGGCTGAGGAATATGGAGGAAAGTAAATGGGCTGGGAGAGTGTTCAGGTATCTGTACAGGCAAAACATTGATTCACAGTGGAGGAAAAGAACTAGGAAGCTTACCAGCAAGTATGCGGCCTGTGGGGTGGGCAACACAGCAACAAAGAAGGTCAAGCGGAAAGTCAGAGAGGCTGAATTAATCTCATGGGTGGCGGTAATGGAAAAGAAACCTGCCATGAGTAACTACTTAAGGGGAAAAAACGAAATTAGGAAATAAACCATTTATGATAACTCAAAGGGAAGCTCATTACTTTTCGAAGCGAGATCGGGATGCCTTAGAACACGCACCTATAAAGCGAGATATAAGAAGGAAGAAGAAGCATGTGCTTGCTGCGGTAAAGCTAGGGAAACGACGGAGCATATTTTATTAGAATGTGAAGACGTCTATCCAGCGGTCGATTTAGGCACCACTGGCCTCCTTGAAGCCCTTAGGTTCAGCGGGAGCAGTGGTAAAGCAAACAGGTCCGCAATAGACATCAGTAAGAGGCGATTGGAGGATTGGTGGAAGAAAAGTAGGGAAACGACAAAAGACGGAGACGTACAAAAGCACAGTTCGCAATAGGGTATCAGAAAATTTGGACGTGGTAGTTCATAGTGTTTTTTTTTTTCATCGGTTAACTTAGGTAGGATATTAGGCAGCATAGTAGCAAGAGCTTGGTGGCGCAAGCCACCGCCCCGTTCCAAAGGGACGCTCATAACATCCATCCATCCATCCATCCATCCGGAAACGGGGTTTTGCACAGTATGGTCGCTTTACCTACTGGGTTCTGGCTGCTGCGCATCGATCGTGCTCCCGCCAGTTAGGTTGCTGTGTGGCAAACGTAGCGCCTGCATATGTATGTAGGCGCTACGTTTGCCACACAGCAACCAAACTGGCGGGAGCACGATCAAGGCGCAGCAGTATATATGTAGCGCTGAGTCATATCGAGTTAAGGCACACTCTGAACTGACTTTTAAGGGCATCCCGAGCGGTTTTTCGTCTATTACGCCGCCGTTACCCCGAGTTGTGCCGCCGCGCTCCAGCTGTTGCATTTCGTGTAGGGCTACTGACAGAGTGCGGTTTCCAGGTGGCACGATGGCCTCGACTGGAATAAACGCACACACCAAAGATTGAGTAAGCTTGAAAATATTTTATTTGCATTCTACAAGTACAACAAAAAGCACACGTCTACGGATCCACACAAACGCGGTTACATAGTCAAGAACATAGTCAAGAAATGGCTCATTAATAAGGGTAGCACAAACGCACAAGAAAGAAGACCTAAGCTACAAAACGTACAGTCGGCTGCTAAACATAATAATTTCCCTGTCACCGCGTGTCACTTTTATACAGCATCTTTACAGCACTACCAGGCCGGGTAATTTGGCGGAAAGAACGCAACAGCTTACGGCCGTCAGCTGCCTCTTCCTTACGGGTGTCATAATTATCCTAATCTCCGCATCAACGTCGTGCAAGTCCGCATACAGGTATCTGTATCTGAACCATATGTGCCAACTTAATACATGTGTAGTGAAATTATGATAACCACTGCGTCTTATCAAACGTATTGGTTTTGCAAATGCGCATTACAGCTGACGGAACGACATACTGTAAGTGAAGCACAAGAGAACAAGGACAAAAGGAGGATGCAACACTTGAAGAAGAAGTGAAGAATTAGTAGGCGTACAGCAAACAAGCGATGACGGAGAACACACAATGATGCATCGGGTGTTCTGTGACATCGGTTTGCGTACTTACGGTGTTATGGAGATCAACGGCATAAAAACGTACCTTCAAGCGTATTCCACCCGCCGTGGTTGCTCAGTGGCTATGGTGTTGGGCTGCTGAGCACGAGGTCGCGGGATCGAATCCCGGCCACGGCGGCCGCATTTCGATGGGGGCGAAATGCGAAAACACCCGTGTGCTTAGATTTAGGTGCACGTTAAAGAACCCCAGGTGGTCTAAATTTCCGGAGTCCTTCACTACGGCGTGCCTCATAATCAGAAAGTGGTTTTGGCACGTAAAACCCCAAATATTATTATTATTATCAAGCGTATTCCGTCAACCTCCGCCGCATTCATTATGATAATCAACGCCTAAACAAAATGAGGCACTATTTTTTGCCAAGAGTAGACCTCTTTACAGCAAGTCTGTGTAATGACTCGCAGACGAAACCAGCATGCTTTCGAAAATGTTTTACCGCCGTAGTATTCGAACGCCAACGGCCAGGAAACACATCGATACCAATAGGCTGTCGGCTGTCGGTGGTTAATCAAGTACAAAAACCTTGACGCTATGACTAAAAAGCAGCTTCAACAATCAAATTAAAAAAAAATCAACTGCCTATTTGCCTGAGGTAAAAAAACATCCTTAGACACCTCGATTGTTCATGTCAATGGTTTGTGTAAATTAAAAAATTCAGCATGTTCAGCGCCCCTAGCAGAGAAAGCACAAATTAAAGTATTCGACCAAATTACAGTAGCTCCACTTGCGCGCTTACGCTGAAACGCGCCTCGATTGATTTTTCGCCCTCTGTGGCCATTTGTTGAACTTGAGAGTGTGCGGGGCCTGCCTCGCCGCTCCGATCATGTCTCTTTTTAGAGCGCAGCTCTTTGGCGTCCGTTCCTGGGTTTCGCGTCGTCGTCGTCGTCGGCCTCGTAACCAGCTCCGCCCCCCTTTCATCCCCCCAGCGCTAGCAGCGACCGACTGATACCGCTGGATGCCGCTGACGCCGCTAGAGAGTCAAGATAACGTGACTGCATAGAACACCGTCGCCGCCATGCAGAAAGAGGAGGAAAGGGTTCCCCCCCCCCCTGTTCTTGTGTGGCGGATAGGGTGCTCTTCAGTTGCCGACGCGCCGGTTATTCGTTGTCCCTGAAACCAACTCCGCAGCTGGGGTTGACTCACTATCGGCGTCAGCGGCATCAGTCAGTCGCTGCTATCTCTTCCCTCCTCCCTTTATCGTGTTGTCCGCTTGCTGCGCGCGCTTCTGCCCCCATCGTTTGCCGCTGGGTGTACACGCCGCCCCCCTCCCCCCTCTTCCTGCGAGTCTCCGGTTGTCAAAGCGCCGGCTCGAACTTAATTCCTTTCTTCGCTCCTCCTCCAATGCAACCCCTGTGCGGTGGCAATCAGAGAGCCAGATCGGTGGCGGCGGATCTGTATATGTGCACCGCCCGAGCCGAAATTGCCGCTGCCGTTCGCCCTGTGCGGTGGCAATCAGAGAGCCAGATCGGTGGCGGCTTGACATAAAGACAAACAGCAATTTCCTAACACTTATGCGGGAGAACATCCCGTTCCTCTCGCTCGTAACGCGTCCCACGGCTGTGACAACCTCGCGAGGCACTTGTATAGATCTCGTCTTTGAGAATCAAGCATTGGTGTACCAAGTCGAACATATATCAGTCTATTTCTCCGACCACAAAGCTTCCTTCATGACTGTCAAGAACTGTTAGTGGAGTCTTTGTTAAAGGAATACGTGTGAAAAATAAAAAAAAAAATTCTGTGATAGCGCATACATGTGTTGCTCGATTTCTTTGCCTCAATCTATCGAAAAGGTGAAACGGCTTATTTGCTGCTGTTGTAATCGCACCTCTGGCACGATTTGTTGGGAACTCGGCGCTGACGCCCGTTGTTGCACCTGGGTCGCAAGCCCCAAGGGTAGCGTTGGCCTGGCGGCCTGGGGTACAACTGGAAGCATCCGAAGGTCCCGGCAAAGCATGAGTCGACTGGTAACAACAAAACAACTTGTTTATTCTAACATCGCAAAGAGTTGGCGGTCAGGTTGACCGAAGTAGAGAGACGGGAGAGCACGTTACTCAACAGAAGAAATCGGAGCCCCTCTTTTGGCGTCCGGGGGCAGCTGCTTTTATACTCTCGCAGTTGAGGGCAAGAAGGAACCCCTCTATAGACGAGCACGTGACGGTGCCGTTCGGGCACAATGGGATAAGGTGGCGCAGCGTCGTGTCGGCGCCACTCGGACCCCCCTTGCTTCACAGTTGTTGGGAGCTCCTCTCCCCGGCTGCCGCGCTTCGACAAGCGTGGGCACAATGGGAAGAGAAGGAGGAGCAGCCGTCGTGTCGGCGCCGCTCGGACCCCCTTGCTTCACAGTTGTTGGGAGCTCCTCTCCCCGGCTGCCCCGCTTCGACAAGCGTGGGCACCAATATGCACATACACTCACACACGCACATGAAGACACGTGGCATCGGAACATGCCTGGACGCGCTTGGCAGGGAGGCGTAGCGGCGGCGCCGAACGGGCCAAAATGTCTGCCGCTTTGAACGAAGCCCTGGCGTCTGTTGTATCCTCGCCGGCTTTACCGCGCGTCGTAGGCGAAACGTAACAGACCGCCCCGCCGGGGGAAGGAGATCCCGATGGACAGGGGACTGCATCCGCTGTCCGGAGGGATGTCGCTCGATGATGCTCATAACCGAAGTCGGGCGTCCCTCGACGTTTCTTGAGCGCAGCGCACAGAGAAGGCCTCGTTCTCTCGTTCAGGTTCGCACGGGACACTGCAAAGTGACTTCGGGAGAGTTCACATTTTTGTTCTCGTTCCCGGCAAGCGTTAGAACTACGCTGAAACTCAACCGCTCAGTCAGCAAGCACGGCACAACCCTCACTAAGCCCTGCCAGGCTCTTTCCCCTTCTATACCACTGCCTAGTTCCTTACAGTAGTCTAGCAGCACTCAGAACGCGTCCACAAATTGGAAAATTGCACTAGAAAGCATATCATCACTTTGAAACACTAAACAAAAGCAATATGTTAAAAATCCTGCCTCAGGAAGAAAAACATCAGTAACAAACAATTTTGAGGCTGATTCCTACGTTAGGGGCTTCGACTTAAGCCATCGGCGTTACCGTTGAGACTCCCCTTTTTGTAACGCACCTCAAAGGAATATTGTTGCAAAGCGAGGCTCCAGCGCAGGAGGCGGCCATTTTTGGGAGAGATGGTCTGCAGCCATTGGAGAGGGCAGTGACCCGTCTCAATGATAAACCTCGAGCCGGCTAGATAGCATGACAATTTCTGAACGGCCCACACGAGACACGCACACTCTTTCTCGGTGGCGCTATACGCCTGCTCACGACTGGTCAGCTTACGACTAGCATACAGGACGGGGTGTTCTACTTCTCCATTTTCCCGTTGGCACAGTACAACGCCCATGCCTCGCTCACTAGCATCGCACTGAACTACGAACCCTTTTGTGTAGTCTGGCGATCGTAGCACAGGCTGGCTTGTTAGGGCACTCTTTAGGGCGCTAAAAGCTCTTTCCTTTGTCTCGTCCCAGACGACTGTTTGGGGCTCTGTTTTTCTTAGAGCATCCGTCAGGGGAGCCGCGATATCAGAGTACCTGGGGATGTACCTCTGATAGTAGCCGGCGACACCTAAGAACGACCGAATATCGGTCTTCGTGCGCGGTTGCGGGAAGTCTCGCACAGCGGCCACCTTTATTTCAGAGGGGCGGCGACGACCCTGACCAATCACGTGACCGAGGTAGACAACCTCGGCCTGTGCTAACTGGCACTTGGGAGCCTTGACTGTCAAGCCCGCTTCGCGCAGGCGGGTTAATACTGCCCGCAAGTGTGCCATATGCTCAGACCAGGATGCGGAGAATATCGCTACGTCGTCTAAATACGGTAAAGCGAATTCTTGCTGTCCCCGCAACACTTTATCCATGAGGCCTGAAAAACAGTATGGCGCGTTCTTCAAACCAAAACTCAACACTTTAGGACGGAATGTTCCCATTGGTGAAATGAACGCCGCATACCTACTAGCCTCTTCTGTAAGTGGAACCTGCCAATAACCCCTGACAAGATCTAGGGTGGAAATAAACTGAGCGCTACTAACTTTCTCAAGGCGCTCCTCGATGTTAGGGATCGGATAAATTTGATCCTTAGCGATGGAATTAAGCCTGCGGTAGTCGACGCAAGGTCGAGGTTCCTTGCCCGGTACCTCAACTAAAATCAAAGGGGAGGTATAATCACTCTCACCTGCCTCAATAACACCGAGCTGTAGCATTTTCTTTACCTCAGCCTCCATAATATCGCTCTGGCGGGGTGACACCCGGTATGCCTTGGATCGTACTGGCTCTGGGGAGGTAAGTTCTATGTCATGAGTAAGGACAGAAGTCCTACCAGGCCTCTCAGAGAACAGACCTTGAAACTCTTGTAAGAGCTGGTGTAGTTCGGTTTTCTGCTCAGGCGACAGCGATGCTTTACTGATTAAGTCACTAATGACTTGACCGGTGTCTTCCCTGTTCGTCACTGAGCCTAGTCCCGGAAGCTCGACCGGAAGCTCTTCAGGAACGTTTACCATCATGCACACTACTGCTTCCCTTTGTCTATAAGGTTTGAGCAGATTACAGTGGTAAACTTGCTGTGCTTTCCGCTTTCCTGGCAGACTCACCACGTAGTTAACGTCCGACAGTTTCTGAACAATTCGTGCTGGGCCCTCCCACTGCACGTCTAGTTTGTTGTTTAGCGATGTGCGCAATATCATGACCTCATCGCCCACCTCAAAACGACGGGCCCTGGCGTCCGATCATAATAAACCTTGGCCCTCTGCTGGGCCTTTGCCATTGCTTCACCTGACAACTCCTGTGCCCTTCTTAAGCGTTCGAGGAGTTTAAGCACGTACTCCACCACGACTGGGTCGTCGCCCCTGCCTTCCCACGATTCTCGAAGCATGCGAAGCGGAGATCGCAGCGAGCGACCGTACACCAGTTCAGCTGGCGAAAACCCCGTAGCCGCATGCGGCGCGGTCCGTAATGCAAACATCACCCCAGGCAGACACAGCTCCCAGTCAGTTTGATGTTCAAAACACAAGGCTCTCAACACGCGCTTCATGACGGAGTGGAGCTTCTCAACGGAATTCGACTGTGGGTGGTACACTGAGCTGTGTAACAGCTTTACCCCACACCTTTCGAGAAAAGTTGTCGTCAAAGCGCTAGTAAACACTGTGCCCTGATCTGATTGGATTTCCGCAGGAAAACCAACTCGCGCAAATATGGACAGTAGTGCATTGACTATCTCAACTGAGCTGAGTTCTTTAAGCGGCACTGCTTCAGGGAACTTTGTCGCTGGGCAGATCACAGTCAAAATGTGTCTGTACCCCGTGGCTGTTACCGGCAGAGGTCCCACTGTATCAATAACGAGCCGTCTAAAAGGCTCCGTAATGATAGGTACCAATCTCAACGGCGCCCTCGATTTGTCCCCTGGTTTGCCCACCCGCTGACAGGTGTCACATGTCCTCACGAAATGGTCTGCGTCCCGAAAACACCCTGGCCAATAGTACTCTTGCAAGAGACGGTCCTTAGTTTTCTTAACTCCTAGGTGTCCGGACCATGAACCCCCGTGCGACAAGCGCAACAAATCCTCACGATAGCATTGAGGCACGATCAGCTGATCGAACTCCACTCCTCTGCGGTCTAGATACTTCCGGTACAGGACTCCACCTCTTTCCACAAAGCGAGCATTTTTCTTGGCGATACCTTCCTTGACAATGCAGCGTATGTTTTCTAGGCTGCCATCCTTCTTTTGCTCGGCTATCAAAGCCGACCGGCTGACTTTTAGCAACCTATCAAGTCCGTCTGACGTAGGCGCGATGAGCAAATCTGCAGATAGCTCTTCTAACTTTCCCGCATCGGCAATTTCCTCTCCAGTATCTGGTGCCTTTAACGTTACAGACTCAAGTTTATTCAGTTCGGGCGTGCTCCGAATATCAGCTTGCTGCGCCTCTGACCCTTTCTCATTGTTCGATAACGTCGGCCCCGCAACTACCGCCTTTGCAGCGAGCTCCCGAACCTTCGATCTGGTTAAGGCCTGAACGCTAGCCTCACCAAACAAAAGCCCCTTCTCGCGCAGGAGGAGATCGGACCTGTTCGAAAATAGGTACGGGTACTGGGGGGGCAGCATAGATGACACTGCGGCCTCCGTCTCAAGCGCTCCGAAAGGTCCTTCGATAAGCACCTTTGCTACCGGCAGACACACGCTATGAGCTTCCACGGCTTGCTTGATCCATGCGCACTCGCCCGTGAACATATGGGGTTCTACGTAAGAGGGGTGAACTACATCCATCGTAGCTGCGGAATCGCGAAGTACTCGGCACTCTTTCCCGTTCACGAGGAGGTCTCGCATGTAAGGCTCGAGAAGCTTCATGTTCTCGTCAGTGCTGCATAATGACAAAAACACAACTTTTGGTTTTGTTTCCGGACACTGCGCCGAAAAGTGACCCGGCTTCTGGCACGTATAACAAACGCGCGCTTGCCTCATCTCGAACCGCTTTCTGCGTTTGGCTGCCGCCGTCTCCTTACGTTCTGTCGGACTGCTTTCACTCGCATCCGCACTACGTGTGTTCCCCTTTGATCTCATGGGCCTGAACCTCGGCCTCTCAAACTTCGAGCCAAAATCACCCTTTTGACCGTCCTTAGCTCCGCGAGCCCGACGCGTCACAAACTCCTCGGCTAGCTCAGCGGCTTTAGCCACCGTACAAACGTCTGGCCTATCCAAGACCCAGTACCGCACGTTCTCAGGTAACCGACTATAAAACTGTTCTAGCCCGAAACACTGCAGAACTTTCTCGTGGTCACCAAACGCTTTCTCTTCTTTGAGCCACTCCTGCATGTTTGACATAAGCCTGTACGCAAACTCTGTGTATGACTCACTTCTGCCTTTCTCATCTTCCCGAAACTTCCGACGGAATGCCTCCGCTGACAGTCTGTACTTTTTTAGCAGACTCGATTTCACTTTGTCGAAATCCTCTGCCTCCTCTCTATCCAAGCGAGCGACTACGTCGGCCGCCTCGCCGGGTAACAAAGTGAGCAAGCGCTGTGGCCACGTTTCCCGAGAGAACCCCTGCTTCTCGCACGTTCGCTCAAAGTTAACCAGGAACAAACCAATGTCCTCTCCAAGCTTAAACGGCCGCATCAGGTCAGTCATTTTGAACAATACGCGTTCTCCTGCACCGTGTGCCTGACTTCCATTACGAGCGCGTTCCATCTCTACCTCGAGACGCTTCATTTCCAAAGCGTGTTGACGCTCTTCTTTTTCTTTCTGTTCTTTAAGTTCGCGCTCCTGTTTCTCTTTTTGCTCTTTAAGTTCGTGCTCCTGTCTTTTTGCAGTCTCCCTCTCCTCAATGGTCTCAAGGCATTCCGACAGCTCGTCATCCTCAGCTTCTAACTCAAGAATAGCCCTTAGCAGTTCAGGTTTTCTGAGTTTGTCTGAGACATCCAGACCCAACTCTCTTGCAAGCTCCAGCAATTTCGGTTTGCGCAACGACTTCAAATCCATGGCTGCTCTGAATGCTGCTTTCTCTACTGCCTATTATTGTCTTGCCGCAAACTAACCCGGCAGCAACGACAACCACAATTACCAGCTCTGTTTCTGACACTAACAAAAGCCTGGGAAAGCTCAGAAGAAGAAAGTCCCGCACTCACCAAACCTCGCAGCCAAGAATTCCGCGCAGTCGTTCCGCTGCAGGCAACCAGTCATCACACAGGGCTCGTTGCACTGCTCCCGGATCGTCGTTGAGCTGCTCAGCATACAGTCAACTGCATCTCTTCGCTGCTGGCCTCCGTTGTCGCGATCTCACCGCTGGCAGACAGTTGTTGTAATCGCACCTCTGGCACGATTTGTTGGGAACTCGGCGCTGACGCCCGTTGTTGCACCTGGGTCGCAAGCCCCAAGGGTAGCGTTGGCCTGGCGGCCTGGGGTACAACTGGAAGCATCCGAAGGTCCCGGCAAAGCATGAGTCGACTGGTAACAACAAAACAACTTGTTTATTCTAACATCGCAAAGAGTTGGCGGTCAGGTTGACCGAAGTAGAGAGACGGGAGAGCACGTTACTCAACAGAAGAAATCGGAGCCCCTCTTTTGGCGTCCGGGGGCAGCTGCTTTTATACTCTCGCAGTTGAGGGCAAGAAGGAACCCCTCTATAGACGAGCACGTGACGGTGCCGCTCGGGCACAATGGGATAAGGTGGCGCAGCGTCGTGTCGGCGCCACTCGGACCCCCCTTGCTTCACAGTTGTTGGGAGCTCCTCTCCCCGGCTGCCGCGCTTCGACAAGCGTGGGCACAATGGGAAGAGAAGGAGGAGCAGCCGTCGTGTCGGCGCCGCTCGGACCCCCTTGCTTCACAGTTGTTGGGAGCTCCTCTCCCCGGCTGCCGCGCTTCGACAAGCGTGGGCACCAATATGCACATACACTCACACACGCACATGAAGGCACGTGGCATCGGAACATGCCTGGACGCGCTTGGCAGGGAGGCGTAGCGGCGGCGCCGAACGGGCCAAAATGTCTGCCGCTTTGAACGAAGCCCTGGCGTCTGTTGTATCCTCGCCGGCTTTACCGCGCGTCGTAGGCGAAACGTAACACTGCGCTCAAACTTCGCATTAGGAAGTAACGTAATCGTCGGTAATTTTTTTTCTGGTCGAAACGCGGGCCTCTTTCGCCGCTGACGACGGCGCATAAATGGGCTACAATTTGTTTCTGACACGAAATAACTCCTAGAATAAAGTGACCTCGAAAAAGTGCGAATTAAAAAAACGTTGTGCGATATAGTAAATCGTTGGCGTGATTTCTACTCGGACGCGGTAAGCGCAGACGCGCCAGCAATCGTCTGTATACGAAGCGGCTCGCCTGACTGGCCCTCATTGCTACTAACGGCTCCGGGAAAACTAACCGTATTTTCACTTAAGAGAAACATAAATGTTGAGGCATTGATTGTGCTGACGAATTTAGGCGCTTTATTACGAGCTGCGGACGCATCGCAAGTACCCTCGGCCCCGGATAGACGGCCGGCGAGCTAGGCCTACATCGTCTCCCAGCGATCGCAAGCTCGCTTGGCATGCTCTTTCGCTTCTGTTGGCGCCAAAGAAATCAAATGTGCTGCAATTTAAGCGTGACATAACTGTGTACACGTTGTGCCGACTAACATAGGCGCTTCGTTATACGAGCTGCAAGCGATCGTGTCACAAGCGCAACCGGTGTCGGATTCGATGGCCCAGCGAGATATATGCCTGCCGGCTCTTGGCCATCGGCGGCTGTCAACGGATCCGATACTGCTAACGCGGCCTTGCGGAAACACGTCTACAGTGCTCGCATAGACGTGTTTATATTGTCATCGTTTGTTTCAAACAAGATAGCTGTGCAAATACGGTTGCTTTCACTTTCTGTTCGAAGTTACGCAGGATTCCGAACTTCCACGCAGGGACGCCGGTTCTGGGCCGCCGCTCGCTCAATTGTACCATGTGTCCCGAATCGCCGCATGCGGCAAGTCGCACACGACGCGCCGTACTACAGATCGCACAGAAAATCGCGCCATGTGTCTCGCGCTTTAGACGTGGCCAATCACTTAGCGACTCAGATATTGCGGCCGGCGATGGCGAGGACGAACCTCAACAAGATCCTCGCATCGGCCACAATCAATGGTAAGACGCAACAAATCGGCGTTGAACGTTGTGGCAGCGCAGTCAAGCTGATAGTGTGGGAAATATCCCGATGGACACGACAAAAACTGCAGTTGCAGCGACACGGAGCGCGTCCCACTACGAGTACAACAGCTAGAACAAGCAACAACAGAGAAGAGCACATGTAAGCCGCATGGCAGCCAACGAAAATTCGTGACGTAGCCACATGACGTAGCGTTTTCTTGGCTATTTACAATCCCAGTTGATGTCAATGTCGCGAGGTGCTCTGTTTTGCGGTTGGCTGGGCGCACGTACTTTAAAATTGATTTTAAATATGTTCTAAGCGATATTCGCCGCTGATATTTTATAGACAATGTGTGTGTGACCAACTAAATCGATCTCACAAGTTATCTCGACTTCAAATTTTTGTGTCAGGGCTGCTTTAAACCACCAGGCCTCCTATCAAGATTTCCATGCAAGCCGCTCAACTAGGAGCCCCCAAATTTTGCCCCAAAATTTCGTGCCGCCAAAGCGAGCGTTCAGGTTCCCCCTGAGTTTGACCAAACCTGACCGTCGCGCTGCACAAGAGTAAAGATTTACGCAGAACTGAACCGAAGGCTCTCAACCACCAATACCCGAACATATCTTAAGCAACCTAAGTTCACGAACAGCCTGTTCTTATCCTATCGCAGTGGCGTACTTATCGCACGTACTGGTTCCACTTAACAGTCTGGTCAACTCCACAGGTACGTAATTACAATCGCGCTAGCTTTGTGGTCCCTATTCCGAACGCGTACTTGCGTCTTACACAAAGTTTTCATCACGCTTACTCACATTTGTTCCTTTAATCCTGTAGCATAGCCATGGCGTGCTCGCAATAACGCCAGACCAGTGAAGCCTCAGCGTAGTCAGTAGAACAAAATGAACGTTTATTCAAAGGTGTAGAGCGTATTTATAAGTAGCCGAGTGGCAGGAAGATAGAAAGGAGCACGTGTTAGTAGAGATAGTCCGAACCCGAAGGATCGCCAGATGAGGCGATAAAAGGTGCGCGCACTTCGAAAATGCGTTAAGTTGCAACATTCCTTCCTCCTCAGAAATGAAAGCGTTGCACTGGCTTGCGTTCTCTCGATGAGCGTCTCAGAGTTTGTTGGGCGACACCTGTATGCAACGGGGCCACTGGAATATCTGGTGCCGCAAAGTCTGGAGAACGGGTGCCATTTGGAATGCGCCGAGCGGTTATGCCTTCATCCGGATTCACCGTTTCTGGATGCTGTAGTTGTGTTGCTTGGTCCGGCTCACTGCGATGTGTGGTGGTTGTAGTTACTGTCGGTTTGACGCCTGGTACTTCCTGTCGAGGGCGGACCTGGTCCACGTGCCGCTGGATGACTCCGTCTGATGTTTCCACGGTCACCATTCTCGCTCCCGACGTCGCCTTCACATGACCGGGCGTCCACTTGCTCCCCACACCGTAATTGCGGGTATACACTTCACTTGCAGGTAGCGGCAGCCAGTCATCTTGGTCCTCTTTTGGCCCTGCAAGTGCTGGAGGAAAGCATGTGTCCAAGCGTGAGCGTATTTGATAGCCCAAAAGGAGCTCTGCTGGGGATTTACCCGATTTTCGCGGAGTCCTCCGGTAGTTAAATAGCAACCGTACTAGGTTCTCTTCCAGTTTCCCTTTCGTCATTTTTCGAAGACCATCTTTTATCGTTCGCACTGCCCTTTCCGCCGCACCATTAGACTGGGGATGGTATGGAGCGCATCGAAGGTGCACAATGTTGTTGTTTGCCACGAACAACGCGAAGTCTTGACTGGCAAATGGGGTCCCGTTGTCAGAAACGATCGTGCGCGGTATTCCAAACCTGCTGAAAATGCCACGCAGACAGTCAATGGTAGTCTGCGTTGAGGCATGTGACAAAGGTATTGCTTCGAGCCATTTGGTGTGTGCGTCGACTACTACGAGCATCATTTTTCCGCAGATCGGACCCGCGTAGTCAATGTGAATACGGGACCACCTTTCGACTGTTTCAGGCCAGTTAACGACGGGAGCTGCAGTTGGCATCGGCAGATTTTGGACACAGTACTGGCATTGTGCAGACACGTCTTCAATATTTTTGTCGAGGCCTGGCCACCAGAACAAAGAACGAGCGACAGATTTCATTGCCGGTGAACCCTGGTGCGTTTCATGTAGAAGATGCAGCACTCGCTCCCTAGCTTCGGTCGGTATTATGACCCTATTACCCCAGTACACCAGTTCATGTGCTACGGATAATTCGAGCTTGCGGTCAAAAAACGGCAGTACGGCCCGGGCCATTCCGTTTGCGTTTCTGGGCCACCCATGTAATATGTACCGTTTGACCTCGACCAGGACAGGGTCAAAAGCCGTTAATGCTTTCAGCTCACGCGTTGTTATGGTGCCATTGTTCAGCTGGTTTAGCGACAGCACATATTCGGGCGGCTCACCGTCATCGTCAGATTCCGAAGATCTTTGCGGAAGTCGGCTGAGGGCGTCAGCGTTCAGCATCTGTCGTCCTGGTGCATACTGTAGCCGGTAGCGGTAGGCCCCCAGGTGGAGTGCCCAACGTTGTATCCGTGCGGCGGCCATTGTGGGCGTCTGCTTGTCCGATTTCAGCAGGCCCAACAATGGCTGGTGGTCAGTCACTAAGGTAAATTCCCGACCTAGAAGGTAGTCGCGGAATTTCGTGACGCCGAATACCAGTGCCAGTGCCTCTCGCTCGAGCTGCGAATAGTTGCGCTCCGCCTGCGTTAATGTTCGCGAGCGGAACCCAATGGGCCTGTGAACGTTACCGGTCGTGTGAAACAAGACAGCTCCCACACCGTACGGAGACGCGTCACACTCAAGTTTAAGTTCCTTCGAAGGGTCGAAATGAACTAGAACCTTGGCTGTTTTAAGGCTTTGCTTGGCAAGATCAAACGCGTGCTCTTGCGGCTGTTTCCATTGCCACCGTGCGTTCTTTTCAAGCAGTTGATACAATGGGCCAAGTGTGGTTGACATGTTCGGCAGAAACCGCGCGTAAAAAGTAATCATACCGAAGAATGAACGAAGCTCACTGACATTACAGGGGCTCGGTGCCTTCATGATAGCGTCAAGGTTTTTTTCTGTCGGATGAAGCCCATCACGATCGATCCGATGGCCTAGATAAGTTACTGCTGGGCTGCGCAAGTTGCATTTATCGAACCTTAGCTTTACACCGCGCTCTCGGAAGCGCTGTAAGACGTTTTTCAGCCTTTCGCCGCCGTCACTCGCTTTTTCGGAAATGAGCACATCGTCAAGATAAGCCTGTGCTCCTGGAAGGCCAGCCAATACCTCATCCATTTTCCTTTGGAATATTGCGGGCGCTGAGGCTATACCGAAAAGAAGTCGATTGTAGCAAAATAGCCCTTTTGGCGTATTAATGACGCAAACTTTCTTCGCGTTATCGTTTAGCGCCACTTGATTGTATGCATCCCGTAAATCCAAAGTGCTGAAATAGTCCCCATCGTGTAATCGGGCAAACATATCCTCAATGATTGGCAATGGGTATTGCTCAGTTGCACACGCTGGATTTACTGTGGCCTTGAAATCGCCGCAGATTCTTACTGCGCCGTCTTTCTTAAGCACTACGACTATGGGCGTTGCCCATTCAGAGTGTGCCACCGGCGACAGCACGCCCACAGAAACTAAACGGTCTAGCTCGAGTGACACTCGCTCGCGTAGCGCGTATGGAATGGGTCTGGCCTTGCAGAACTTGGGTACGGCGCCTTCCTTCATGTGCAGGCTGGCTGGAGGACCCTTGATTAGCCCCAGTTCCTCGGAGAACACGTCGTTGTAGTCATTGAATATGCTGTTCACGCTGGATTCGCTCGAGTCATTTGTTGCCGCCGAGTTCTCTACAAAACTAACCACTGGAGCACCTGCGCTGTTCAGCCGCTGGATTAAATCGCGACCGCAGAGGCTTGGTCCCGCACAGTCCAAGACTGTCAGCGCACACTCCACTGTCACCCCTTTATGACAAACCTGGAGCGCAAGCTCCCCAAGTACTGGAAGGCGTCCTGTGTAGCAAGATAAATTGAGACTGGACGGTTTCAGTTTCGGCCATTGCTCACGGTGCTTATAATATAGTTCACGCGGGATGACACAAACGGGCGACCCGGTATCAACTTCCATGCTCAGCTGCACACCGCACCAATCAAACGTTCGGCGGATCGGCGGTTCCAGACAGCTTTTTCGTTGGGATACCAAAGTCCAAATGTGGGTGGCGTCGGATTCCTTGTCGGCTGAGGCTTCCGTCCCCAAGAGGGTGTTAGTTTGGGCTGTCCTTGCCGTGCCTTGTTCTCTAGCCCCGCGACTTCGACATTTCCTTGCAAGGTGACCACGTCGTCCACAGCGGTAACAGCGAGCGTTAGACCAGGAGCAACACGCGTCATTATGTTTTGTACTACCGCACCTTGCGCATTCTTGACGTGTGGCAGCCCTCCTCTCATCCACTAGAGTTTCTTTCCGATACGCCTGTACTTTTAACACGGGTGTCGTTGCCGGTCCGATCATCTCTTTTACATCACTATCCGCAGCCTCAGCTGCAAGGGCCATCGCTTCAGCGTCTTGTAGCGTTAATTCTCGCTGTGCCAGTAGCTGCTTCTGCAGGGCACGTGACCGTATTCCACAAACAATGCGATCTCGAAGCATGCGATCCAAAGCACTGCCAAAATTGCAATTGTCAGCTATTCGGCGAATGTCTACCAGGAATTCATTAACAGGCTCGCCCTCCGCTTGACAACGACTGAAGAACTTGTAGCTTTCGGTGATTTCGTGTCTTTTGGGACTGTAGTGCTCACTCAAAACTTCGACGACTTCTTCATACGTCAATGCATTTGGCTTGCGTGGAGCCACCTTCCCTGCCAGCACTTGGATCGTATGCGTATTTAACGCAGCAACAAGCAATGCTCTTTTCTTAGTCGAGTCTTCAATCGCATTCGCTTCGAAGTATGCTTCTACTTTAATAAGGTACGGCTTCCACTTATCTTTGCCTTCTTCGAAGTCGGGAAGTTGGTGAGCCATGATGACCTTGGTTTCTCGGTTCTGCGTGGGTTCCGGTTCAGCGTCGACTTTCACTGCATGGGCGATGTCCATCTTCGTCGCCACTGTAGCATAGCCATGGCGTGCTCGCAATAACGCCAGACCAGTGAAGCCTCAGCGTAGTCAGTAGAACAAAATGAACGTTTATTCAAAGGTGTAGAGCGTATTTATAAGTAGCCGAGTGGCAGGAAGATAGAAAGGAGCACGTGTTAGTAGAGATAGTCCGAACCCGAAGGATCGCCAGATGAGGCGATAAAAGGTGCGCGCACTTCGAAAATGCGTTAAGTTGCAACAAATCCACACGGGACACGTTCCTTAAACAAACAACCGAACCTGCGTAACTTACGCAACTCAGAGGAACCTTTAAACAGATGTGTCTTCTAATAACTTGTTCCACGCATGCTCACTAAAGAAGTCAGAACACGGCCGACCTCAACACAGATGAACAACCCAGTCATAAACATTCTGCGTCCCTCCGTCCACACAGGAGACGCGCTAAAGGAACTAACGCTTCTAAGTGCAAATCATGCACTCTGTTGCGTTTCGCCTGCGACACGTGGTTTTGCCGGCGCGACGGCGGCGGGGCGGCGGACATTTTGGCCCGATCGTCGTCACCGCAACACTCATCGCCAGGTGTTTCCAGGCGCGTCTGCGGCAATGCGACCGCCTAGGGATTTCGTTCCAGTCATTGTGCCCGAAACAGGCGATGCCAAAGCAGGGATCTCATTCCAGTTATTGGGCCCGAAACAGGCGATGCCAAAGCAGGGATCTCGTTCCAGTCATTGTGCCCGAAACAGGCGATGCCAAAGCAGGGACCATCTTCTCGTTACAGTCATTGTGTCCGACCGGCAGCGCCACGACAGTGTGCTGCGCAGCGCCACGACCAGGTGCTACGAGATCGTGCGCAGCGCCACGACATGGTGCTACGGCATCGCTACGACAGTGTGCGTCACCATTAGCCCATTGTACATTCCCGTGCTCGTCTTTTGAGGGGTTCCTTCTTGCCCTCAACTGCGAGAGTATAAAAACAGCTGCCCCCGGACGCCAAGAGGAGGGCTCCGATTTCTTCCGTTGAGTGAAGTGCTCTCCCGTCTCTCTACTTCGGTCAAACCTGACCGCCAACTCTTTGCGATGTTAAAATAAACAAGTTGTTTCGTTGTTACCTGTCGACTCATGCTTTGCCGGGACCTTCGGATGCTTGCAGTTGTACCCCAGGCCGCCAGGCCAACGCTACCCTTGGGGCTTGCGACCCAGGTACAACCACGGGCGTCAGCGCCGAGTTCCCATCCGATCGCTCCAGTGTCGCGATCCAAATATCTGGTTGCCAGCGGTGAGATCGCCTCCGACTTCAAACAACTGTCTGCCAGCGGCGAGATCACGACAACGGAGGCCAGCAGCAAAGAGATGCAGTTGACAGTATGCTGAGCAGCTCAACGACGATCCGGGAGCAGTGCAACGAGCCCTGTGTGACGACTGGTTGCCTGCAGCGGAACGACTGCGCGGAATTCCTGCCTGCGAGGTTTGGTGAGTGCGGGACTTTCTTCTTCTGAGCTTTGCCAGGCTTTTGTTAGTGTCAGAAACAGAGCTGGTAATTGTGGTTGTCGTTGCTGCCGGGTTAGTTTGCGGCAAGACAATAGTAAGCAGTAGAGAAAGCAGCATTCAGAGCAGCCATGGATTTGAAGTCGTTGCGCAAACCGAAATTGTTGGAGCTTGCAAGAGAGTTGGGTCTGGATGTCTCAGACAAACTAAGAAAACCTGAACTGCTAAAGGCTATTCTTGAGTTAGAGGCTGAGGATGACGAGCTGTCGGAATGCCTTGAGACTATTGAGGAGAGGTCAAAAAGACAGGAGCGCGAACTTAAAGAGCAAAAAGAGAAACATGAGCGCGAACTTAAAGAGCAAAGAGAGAAACAGGAGCGCGAACTTAAAGAACAGAAAGAGAAAGAAGAGCGTGAACGTAAAGCAGAGAAAGAAAAAGAAGAGCGTCAACACGCTTTGGAAATGAAGCGTCTCGAGATAGAGATGGAACGCGCTCGTAATGGAAGTCAGGCACACGGTGCAGGAGAACGCGTATTGTTCAAAATGACTGACCTGATGCGGCCGTTTAAGCTTGGAGAGGACATTGGTTTGTTCCTGGTTAACTTTGAGCGAACGTGCGAGAAGCAGGGGTTCTCTCGGGAAACGTGGCCACAGCGCTTGCTCACTTTGTTACCCGGCGAGGCGGCCGACGTAGTCGCTCGCTTGGATAGAGAGGAAGCAGAGGATTTCGACAAAGTAAAATCGAGTCTGCTAAAAAAGTACCGGCTGTCTGCGGAAGCGTTCCGTCGGAAGTTTCGGGAAAATGAGAAAGGCAAAAGTGAGTCATATACAGAGTTTGCGTATAGGCTTATGTCGAACATGCAGGAGTGGCTCAAAGAAGAGAAAGCGTTTGGTGACCACGATAAAGTTCTGCAGTGTTTCGGGCTAGAACAGTTTTATAGTCGGTTACCGGAGAACGTGCGATACTGGGTCTTGGATAGGCCAGACGTGAGTACGGTGGCTAGAGCCGCTGAGCTAGCCGAGGAGTTTGTGACGCGTCGAGCTCGCGGAGCTAAGGACGGTCAAAAGGGTGAATTTGGCTCCAAGTCTGAGAGGCCAAGGTTCACGCCCATGAGATTTAAGGGGGACACGCGTAGTGAGGATGCGAGTGAAAGCAATCCGACCAAACGTAAAGAGACGGCAGCCGAAGCCGAACGCAGAAAGCGGTTCGAGATGAGGCGAGCGGGCGTTTGTTATACGTGCCAGAAGCCGGGTCACTTTTCGGCGCAGTGTCCGGAAACAACACCAAATGTTGTGTTTTTTTCAATAGGCAGCACTGACGAGAACATGAAGCTTCTTGAGCCTTACATGCGAGACCTCCTCGTAAACGGGAAAGAGTGCCGAGTGCTTCGCGATTCCGCAGCTACGATGGATGTAGTTCACCCGTCTTACGTAGAACCCCATATGTTCACGGGCGAGTGCGCGTGGATCAAGCAAGCCGTGGAAGCTCATAGCGTGTGTCTGCCGGTAGCAAAAGTGCTTATTGAAGGACCTTTCGGAGCGCTTGAGACAGAGGCGGCAGTGTCATCTATGCTGCCACCCCAGTACCCGTACTTATTTTCAAACAGGTCCGATCACCTCCTGCGCGAGAAGGGGCTTTTGTTTGGTGAAGCTAGTGTTCAGGCCTTAACCAGATCGAAGGTTCGGGAGCTCGCTGCAAAGGCGGTAGTTGCGGGGCCGACGTTATCAACCAACGAAAAAGGGTCAGAGGCGCAGCAAGCTGATATTCAGAGCACGCCCGAACAGAATAAAATTGAGTCTGTAGCGTTGAAGGCGCCAGATACTGGAGAGGAAAATCCCGCTTCGGGAAAGTTAGAAGAGCTATCTACTGATTTGCTCATCGCGCCTACGTCAGACGGACTTGATAGGTTGCTAAAAGTCAGCCGGTCGGCTTTGATAGCCGAGCAAAAGAAGGATGGCAGCCTAGAAAACATTCGCTGCAATGTCAACGAAGGTATCGCCAGGAAAACTGCGCGTTTTGTGGAAAGAGGTGGAGTCCTGTACCGGAAGTATCTAGACCGCAGAGGAGTGGAGTTCGATCAGCTGGTCGTGCCTCAATGCTATCGTCAGGATCTGTTGCGCTTGTCACACGGGGGTTCGTGGTCCGGACACCTAGGAGTTAAGAAAACTAAGGACCGTCTCTTGCAAGAGTACTATTGGCCAGGGTGTTTTCGGGACGCAGACCATTTCGTGAGGACATGTGACACTTGTCAGCGGGTGGGCAAACCAGGGGACAAATCAAGGGCGCCGTTGAAATTGGTACCTATCATAACGGAGCCTTTTAGACGGCTCGTTATTGATACTGTGGGACCTCTGCCGGTAACAGCCACGGGGTACAGACACATTTTGACTGTGATCTGCCCAGCGACAAAGTTCCCTGAAGCAGTGCCGCTTAAAGAACTCAGCTCAGTTGAGATAGTTAATGCACTACTGTCCATATTTGCGCGAGTTGGTTTTCCTGCGGAAATCCAATCAGATCAGGGCACAGTGTTTACTAGCGCTTTGACGACAACTTTTCTCGAAAGGTGTGGGGTAAAGCTGTTACACAGCTCAGTGTACCACCCACAGTCGAATTCCGTTGAGAAGCTCCACTCCGTCATGAAGCGCGTGTTGAGAGCCTTGTGTTTTGAACATCAAACTGACTGGGAGCTGTGTCTGCCTGGGGCGATGTTTGCTTTAAGGACCGCGCCGCATGCGGCTACGGGGTTTTCGCCAGCTGAACTGGTGTACGGTCGCTCGCTTCGATCTCCGCTTCGCATGCTTCGAGAATCATGGGAAGGTAGGGGCGACGACCCAGTCGTGGTGGAGTACGTGCTTAAGCTCCTCGAACGCTTAAGAAGGGCACAGGAGTTGTCAGGTGAAGCAATGACAAAGGCCCAGCAGAGGGCCAAGGTTTATTATGATCGGACAGCCAGGGCCCGTCGTTTTGAGGTTGGCGATGAGGTCATGATATTGCGCACATCGCTAAACAACAAACTAGACGTGCAGTGGGAGGGCCCAGCGCGAATTGTTCAGAAACTATCGGACGTTAACTACGTGGTAAGTCTGCCAGGAAAGCGGAAAGCACAGCAAGTTTACCACTGTAATCTGCTCAAACCTTATAGACAAAGGGAAGCAGTGGTGTGCATGATGGTAAACGTTCCTGAAGAGCTTCCGGTCGAGCTTCCGGGACTAGGCTCAGTGACGAACAGGGAAGACACCGGTCAAGTCATTAGTGACCTTATCAGTAAAGCACCGCTGTCGCCTGAGCAGAAAACCGAACTACACCAGCTATTACAAGAGTTTCAAGGTCTGTTCTCTGAGAGGCCTGGTAGGACTTCTGTACTTACTCATGATATAGAACTTACCTCCACAGAGCCAGTACGATCCAAGGCGTATCGGGTGTCACCCCGCCAGAGCGATATTATGGAGGCTGAGGTAAAGAAAATGCTACAGCTCGGTGTTATTGAGGCAGGTGAGAGTGATTATACCTCCCCTTTGATTTTAGTTGAGGTACCGGGCAAGGAACCTCGTCCTTGCGTCGACTACCGCAGGCTTAATTCCATCACTAAGGATCAAATTTATCCGATCCCTAACATCGAGGAGCGCCTTGAGAAAGTTAGTAGCGCTCAGTTTATTTCCACCCTAGATCTTGTCAGGGGTTATTGGCAGGTTCCACTTACAGAAGAGGCTAGTAGGTATGCGGCGTTCATTTCACCAATGGGAACATTCCGTCCTAAAGTGTTGAGTTTTGGTTTGAAGAACGCGCCATACTGTTTTTCAAGTCTCATGGATAAAGTGTTGCGGGGACAGCAAGAATTCGCTTTACCGTATCTAGACGACGTAGCGATATTCTCCGCATCCTGGTCTGAGCATATGACACACTTGCGGGCAGTGCTAACCCGCCTGCGCGAAGCAGGCTTGACAGTAAAGGCTCCTAAGTGCCAGTTAGCACAGGCCGAGGTTGTCTACCTCGGTCACGTGATTGGTCAGGGTCGTCGCCGCCCCTCTGAAATAAAAGTGGCCGCTGTGCGAGACTTTCCGCAACCGCGCACAAAGACCGATATTCGGTCGTTCTTAGGTGTCGCCGGCTACTATCAGAGGTACATCCCTAGGTACTCTGATATCGCGGCTCCCCTGACGGATGCTCTAAGAAAGACAGAGCCTCAAACAGTCGTCTGGGACGAGACCAAGGAAAGAGCTTTTAGCGCCCTAAAGAGTGCCCTAACAAGCCAGCCTGTGCTACGATCGCCAGACTATACAAAAGAGTTCATTGTTCAGTGCGATGCTAGTGAGCGAGGCATGGGCGTTGTACTGTGCCAACGGGAAAATGGAGAAGTAGAACACCCCGTCCTGTATGCTAGTCGTAAGCTGACCAGTCGTGAGCAGGCGTATAGCGCCACCGAGAAAGAGTGTGCATGTCTCGTGTGGGCCGTTCAGAAATTGTCATGCTATCTAGCCGGCTCGAGGTTTATCATTGAGACAGATCACTGCCCTCTCCAATGGCTGCAGACCATCTCTCCCAAAAATGGCCGCCTCCTGCGCTGGAGCCTCGCTTTACAACAATATTCCTTTGAGGTGCGTTACAAAAAGGGGAGTCTCAACGGTAACGCCGATGGCTTAAGTCGAAGCCCCTAACGTAGGAATCAGCCTCAAAATTGTTTGTTACTGATGTTTTTCTTCCTGAGGCAGGATTTTTTTTAACATATTGCTTTTGTTTAGTGTTTCAAAGTGATGATATGCTTTCTAGTGCAATTTTTCAATTTGTGGACGCGTTCTGAGTGATGCTAGACTACTGTAAGGAACTAGGCAGTGGTATAAAAAGGGGAAAGAGCCTGGCAGGGCTTAGTGAGGGTTGTGCCGTGCTTGCTGACTGAGCGGTTGAGTTTTCAGCGTAGTTCTAACGCTTGCCGGGAACGAGAACAAAAATGTGAACTCTCCCGAAGTCACTTTGCAGTGTCCCGTGCGAACCTGAACGAGAGAACGAGGCCTTCTCTGTGCGCTGCGCTCAAGAAACGTCAAGGGACGCCCGACTTCGGTTATGAGCATCATCGAGCGACATCCCTCCGGACAGCGGATGCAGTCCCCTGTCCATCGGGATCTCCTTTCCCCGGCGGGGCGGTCTGTTGCGTTTCGCCTGCGACACGTGGTTTTGCCGGCGCGACGGCGGCGGGGCGGCGGACATTTTGGCCCGATCGTCGTCACCGCAACACTCATCGCCAGGTGTTTCCAGGCGCGTCTGCGGCAATGCGACCGCCTAGGGATTTCGTTCCAGTCATTGTGCCCGAAACAGGCGATGCCAAAGCAGGGATCTCATTCCAGTTATTGGGCCCGAAACAGGCGATGCCAAAGCAGGGATCTCGTTCCAGTCATTGTGCCCGAAACAGGCGATGCCAAAGCAGGGACCATCTTCTCGTTACAGTCATTGTGTCCGACCGGCAGCGCCACGACAGTGTGCTGCGCAGCGCCACGACCAGGTGCTACGAGATCGTGCGCAGCGCCACGACATGGTGCTACGGCATCGCTACGACAGTGTGCGTCACCATTAGCCCATTGTACATTCCCGTGCTCGTCTTTTGAGGGGTTCCTTCTTGCCCTCAACTGCGAGAGTATAAAAACAGCTGCCCCCGGACGCCAAGAGGAGGGCTCCGATTTCTTCCGTTGAGTGAAGTGCTCTCCCGTCTCTCTACTTCGGTCAAACCTGACCGCCAACTCTTTGCGATGTTAAAATAAACAAGTTGTTTCGTTGTTACCTGTCGACTCATGCTTTGCCGGGACCTTCGGATGCTTGCAGTTGTACCCCAGGCCGCCAGGCCAACGCTACCCTTGGGGCTTGCGACCCAGGTACAACCACGGGCGTCAGCGCCGAGTTCCCAACAGATCGTACCAGCGGTCGGATCCAAACAACTCACTGAAAACCTACGCGGTTAACCTTAGAAAATAAAAAAAAACATAAAAAAGAAGGTTAACAATGTACACGTGCGTTACCATAGGCCTCAACGATAACCTTGACCTTCAGGTTACTCACACACAAAAAAAAGGGTCTATCTACTCATTAATGAACATCTCGTGAGACTACAGGTTTACATAAAACACCTCTTTCAAACCTCGAAGCATTTTTTAAAACTAAAACATAAACAGAGCTCATACCTTACATTTTGAAAGAAACTCGATCTCAAATCACGAAAATTTTCAGATGTTCAAAAATAAAACAAAAGAACACGTGTTTCTTTTACGGAAGCTCTCTTGGCCTCCCGTTTCAAACGAAACGTTTACAACTGACTCATGCTTTTGAGCCGTACCCGAGGTGGTCGCAGTTCAAAAACTACTCTGGTTACCCAGGAACAACAAAAGGGCTGACACACTATCAGCTCCTTCAAGACGTTGTAAGCCGCGTTTACATGAATGCGACAGTGTCGCATCGCATCGCATTTCTAGCGCATCACATTCATGTAAACGGGGCTATAGTCTCCTGCCAATTTGCGTCCTGGCGCCATGCTTTCATTACGATCTCGTCTGACCGCATCACGACTCCCTACCACCTGGTCTCGTCTTGCCACCTTGCGCTCCTTCGCACTACATGCTGCACTCCGAAAAGGACGACGGAACGACGAGGAACATAACTGCCCCGTGCCCTTTGTCCGCGTCCGTGCAGAATATGCTTCTCGGTCTCTTTTAGACCGGTGGCTCGAACGTGTTTGATGCGCCAACGTCGTCAACGACGACCGCACCTTTCTTCGCGCCCTGCCTTCTTGCGCCTGTCGCCGACTTTGGCTGCGCTACATTATTTGCCGCTTTCTTATCTTTACGGCGCTTCTTTCTGCGGCGCTTTTTCTTTAAATTCCCTCTCATGCCGCCTTCTCGCGCCTCGTGCCGGCCCGTACACATTTCGTCGGCCCGGATCGGTCTCTTACCCGCACAGTCTGAGTGATTCCTAACTAAATCACCCCTCTCTTGGCTACCTAGACTGGCGGAGAGCCGCACCGATCCCTGAACAATGCAGTTGTCGTCCCTTGAGCTGCGCAGCTCGCAATCCTGAGAACTACCCTCAACTGCATCGTCCACCTGGCACTTCACTTCGGCACGCAGATCTGACTCGGCATGGGTGCTCGCGTCTGTCAAGTCCGCAGTATTCTGTACCTCGCTAACGACCTCGCTACCATGAGATGCGACGCACACGTGCGGTGACTGTGCCAATTCCTTCACAGCTGGCCTAGCTGTCTCTACAGTGCTCTGTTGGCAGAGCACCTCGTCGCTCTCACAGGCCTTTAACGGCCTCTGTTGCCACTAAGGCCTCGTTAGCTCCTAGCACTTCGAGTTCACCTATGAACGTGCTGCTACTCTCACAGGTACTACTACTTTCCTCGGCTTTCGACTGAAATCTGCTATCTACTTCCCACTTTTGCTGCGTCCAGCCTACAGATTTCTCAAGCCGCTGTTGACTTCCTGCGTTTAACTGCTGTAAATCCTGTATCTGTTTCTTCACTGCTGCCATTTCTTTTTCAACCTCTTGCAGTTTTTGCTCACGTTCTTGGCGTTTTCGCTCGCGCTCTTGCCTAATTGATTCCTGTTCCTGTCTTTTGTTTAGAATTCGTTTGCCTAGTTTTTCGATGAGTTTCAAATCATTGTCACTTTGCAAAATGGCTTTACGAATCTGATTCCGTCAAGTCTTCCTCTACTTTTACCTCGACCTCTTCACACAACTACAACAGGTCAGCTCTCGTCAAACACATTAGGACCATGGTCGCTATATTAAGCTTTGGCTCTGCTGTCACAGAATACTTGCTGCGATACCCACGCAATTCAAAATACAAGTAAAAGATCCCAGCGAATCAAATCTACACACAGAGAAATTGAAGCCTGGTAAATCTTACAGCAAAAACCAAATGCTTACCCACTGAAGCAGCACCATATCACCAGTCCTTCTCCGCCGTATCCAGTCAGTTGCAAGAGGTGGTCAATCTCAAGTCGCCTCCAACTTGATCCGGATACCGGTCGGTCACCATGTGCCAACGTCCGTCAGCTGCCGTTGCTGTCTCCGAGTCGTAGGCCGATCTACGAGCCGTAGGCCGATCCCTCCGCTGCCATTCAGTTATTAAATTCGTCGGACGATCCCACTGCTGCCAACCAGATGCAGGAGTGGTCGGACGATCTCGCCGCTGCCACCATTTGAAGGAATTGAAGGTTGTAGAGAGGAACTTGGGGCGACAGGACTAGGCGAGCAGGATTTATTCACATTATTTACATTTGAACATGGGATACATTTACACAGTCTATGCGTGACTTCCAAATGGAGCCCGCAAGACAAACATACAGCACACATCTCACGAGTACATTTCGAGCACAGAGCACGACGACGAGCACACTCTAGCAGCCGACAATCGCTGCTTATAAGCACTTCGTTCGACGTCATCGCAGACTACACGCCTTTTTGGAGGAGGAGGGCTCACACACACGTGCCGCACAGGTTTCAGTGCTCTCTCGAGGGCAGACGACCTTTGCAGCGCAGTCGTCGTGGTATCCATTGTCCTGCGTCCCCGCAGTCAGGTGGTCACGCCCGACCCCAGCCGGCGCCGCTAAATTCCAGAGCTGCCTTTTTCGTGTAGTCGCCACGTGTGTCAGCAGACTGTGACGAATCCTGGGGCCCCCGTACCGCAAAGCACCCTTTTGCCAGGGAGGCTCCCCCTGCCACATAGAGACCATGACGACTCGGCAAATTAACCAACAATGCACGGGGTGCCAAACGTGGCCAGCCCTGCTGTCGTCACCGATCCTCCAAACGCGGCGCATGGTCGGTTAGCGTTGTAGTCCTCGCTCGTTCTCTGAAGGGCGCCGCCACCGTGGTTCGGTCGAAGCACGTGCAGCGGGCTGAAATAGCTGGCACGTTGCCACCCCGGCCAGCCATTCCTAACAACGTGCGTCACTGGATTCTGCGCCGTCGACTGCAGTTGTATTAGTGCCAGAGTCGCGCTTTCGGCGCTACAGGTGGCGTGGCCGTCGCCGGGAAACTCCACTACGCTATAGTTGGGTACGCTAAACTAAAACTAGAGAGTTGTAAAATAGGGGCCCCAAACGTTTTGGGGCCCTAAAGAAATAGTGTCGAAGCGACTGCGCATGCGCGAGACGCAAACTACGTTTGGGTTTTGCGTTGGGAACGCTATTTCGCCGATTTAGCGGGAGCCCAAATAGCGGCCCCAAAAGCTTTGCGTCAGCAAACATGGCGGCGCCCATCGAAGCGACGGCTCTAACCTAGCACCGAACTGGGTTCGATTCGTGTTAATAATTCGTGTAAGTTCGCAAGCTAGGAGAAGTGACTGCGGTTATCGCTTTCTCTCAACTAGCGTATGTTATGAAGATTGATTCAGTAGACGCCGCTGATCCCGAATTCGGTTGTGGATGTTATGGCTCGTAGGCCTAACACGGCTAAGCTTGGCTGGTGAAGACACGTAAAGTTGGTTTGCTCAAAACTAAGCGAAACTAATTGTTTGCTGCTTACAAAATAACCTCTAAATTGTAATTAAACGTGAATACGGGCAAGTCAAAATTACTATTTCTATCATAAAATGGAATATCTTATTTATTTCTAGTAGCTTTTCTTTGACGCCGTAGTGGCGCTGTCAGCGCAATACGCTATTTCCAAACGCAAAGCCCTATTCTAAAGCTCTACACTCCTGCGTGCCCCAACGTTAACACCCGCAGAGCTCTTTGAGGCCCCAATTCTAAAACTCTCTACTGTCTACTTATTGCAGAGAGGACTTCCCTCTGCCAGTGTTCTTCATTGCTTGTAGCAATAAACGTTGTTACAGTTGACGCCGCTGGTTGCCTTATTCGTTCAAACCCGACGAAGCCGCAATTCCCGCGCTACGGGTTGGAGAGTACCACGGAGCGACTGTGTGGGAGCTCGCCTTCAGCCTGTTACGACTGGCGTGTAACACCCTTGCAAAAAGGATGATCGAAAGACCCTGTTTAATCGAAACGGAGGATGGATCCCTGATTTGCTATGGCTGTCTCGAGAGGTTGCCGGTCTGGCGGGAAAAATCCCGGGAGGCGATTCATAAATAAAAACAACTTGCAAGTTGGGCTGGGTGGGAATCGAACCAGGGTCTCCGGAGTGTGAGACGGAGATGCTATCACTCAGCCATGAGTTTTCCTTTACTATTGCCGTCTTGTCAAAAGAAAGTACAATGTGAATATTATATGGCCATAAAAAAACTAGTGAATGCTGGACCAGTGTGTTGTGATAAGAACGATGTAGGCTAGTCACTTTGTCTAAAGCACTTAGCCAATCAGGAAGATCACTCTGTGCACAGAAAAAATCGCGTATATACAGCACACTTTCAATGAGGTATTCATGTGCTGGGGCGTGAACAATGCGCTCATGTCATGAATGCCGGTAAGAGCTGTTAAATCTTCCTTTATTCAACTACATACAGGCACTCTCCCAGTGAAACCGTGGTTGCAAAGCAAAGGAATTTTTGTACCTTGGTCTGTAAATTGCTTTATGTACAAAAAAAAAAAACCGGAGACGATCGAGCATATCTTTCTGGACTGCCATGACGCAGTGTTTTTGTGGGATATTCTAAAACGCAGCTTTAAAAAGGAATTGCCTTTAAGTGCTTTCGGGATACGCTTACTGCCATGCGCGGAACCAGAGGGAGTGCCTGTCGATCTGTTAATGCTTCTGTGCATGCATAGCGTGCGGCGAACGCGTATGGATATTGGACACTCAGCCATGAGTTCGTCGGTTCAAAGCGCGACAAGAGCGCCTCTAATGAATGCGGTGTTGTCTTAGAAACGTGCCGTAGAAAGTTATACTGCGGTGTATATCGGTAATTATGAGCATGTAAATTACAGAAGTCGCAGTTAAACGAGTAGCGAAGTACCTTTCCGCTACATTTCTTCTGCGCTTGGCGCACACGCAGAGCCATCTTGCGGCAAACACAGAAGACCCCCTCCTCGCAATGTACGGCGCTGCCCCGACAAGTGGCGCGCCACTCGCCCGCTTCAGTCTCATAGCAAAAGGGCGAAGAGATGCCGGGATAATGAAACATAGGGCATTGTGGGGGTACAACAGGTATGAGGTACTGAGAGGTATTTGGAAGGGAGTAATGGTGCCGGGGCTTACTTTCGGGAATGCGGTCCTGTGTTTAAGGGCAGAGGTCCAGTCGAGACTAGAAGTAAATCAGAGAGCTGTGGGAAGATTAGCGCTATGTGCCCACGGGAAAACCACAAACGAAGCATTACAGGGGGATATGGGCTGTGCATCGTTCGAAGCACTGAAAGCTCAGAGTAAAATCCTATACGAAAAACGTCTGAGGAAATTGGACGATAACAGGTGGGCAGCTAACGTATTTAAATACTTATACAGAAAGAGCGTTGACTCACAGTGGCGGAAAAGAACTAGGAAGCTAACCAGTAAGTATGCCAGACACGAGGACAAAGAAACACAGAGCATTAAACGACAGGTTAAAAACGCGGAAGGTAAAAATTGGATAAATGCAATTGTAAAGAAGCATAGTGTGGAACTATATCGATACTGGAAACAGCAGATCAGGAAGGAAGCGTTTTATGATAACTCAAGAGGCTGTGCCCTACTCTTTGAAGCTAGGTCAGGATGTCTTAGAACGCGGAGCTATAAAAAGAAATTTAACGAAGAAGAAGACACATGTACTGTGTGTGGTAAATATGTAGAAACAATTTAACACCTCATACTAAACTGTGATGGTATCAATCCCGATGTCGATGCGGCGACATTCGCGCTTCCTGAGGCCCTGGGTTCAGAGATAACAATAGTCATATAAATAAATATGCGGTGGAAATTAGCAAGAAGCGATAGGAGTATTGGTGGCTCAAAAGCACAGAGGTGACATAAGTCGAAAAGTGTAGGAAGACGAATTTAACGAAAATGGCGAATTTTAATAACTTTTCATAACAAGCTGAGCATGATGGCAACTGCCATCACCCCGTTTCAAAGGGGACGCTCCTACCTTCCATCCATCCATACATATCCTCTTTGTCTCGTTTGAGCGCATTGGGGCCGTGCGGGGACCGCTGCGAGGATGCCCCAATACCATTGCGTTTAGTTTTCTCGCTCTCCCCTTCCAACTTCCAGCGTGCGTCACTCGAACCCTCGTGTTTAGGTGACGCGGCTCCTCTTTCCGCTCACAGCGCGATTGCTAGGTGCAGCGTCCGATGCGGGACGCCTCTGACGTGATCGCTGCGCCGTAGCGCGTCTGGTGGGAAAGCGTCCCCTGCGATGTGTGCCGTGCTGCTGGCGAGGAGTCATGCGTCTGCGATGTGCTCCCAAGCGAGATAGAAGACGATCCCATCGAGGCGTCAGCCCCCATGATCGCGTCCGCCTTCATGGCGCGTCGCGAACCGGCTGTCCATGCCGATCACAATGTTTGGCTCGCGTAGATCGCTTCTCCCTCCGAGACACCGAGTTCGTTGGTTCGTTCCGCTTGCTCAGGCGCACGTTTCGTCCTTGTGTGACTCAAGAGCATGCCGAGCGAATGAGTGGGCGGTGCGAACGGGGTGCGATAAGGCTATCGCGTTCCACTCTTGAATTCCTCCAATTTTTATCCTTCACCAACCATGGAATAAAGAGTGCAAGTTTCGCCCTAGAAATAATCTCGCGCCTGCCTTGTCGCCATGGTCTACCGGACGCCTGCAGCCTGCCGACAACGCCACGCTACAAAGTAGTAACGCCGGTCGAGGTTCGAGTAACCGGCGTCGCAACAAGCCCTAGCCGCACGCAGAGTGGAACCCCCACATTTGGCGCTACCAACATGGATCGAATTTGGCAACACGGCGAGTCTTCTGGTGTGTGTTGGCGCTACGACTACCCACGTTTCAGCGAACAATGGCGGCTGGCTTGTCTGATCTCTCAGATTTGTTCATGTTGTCGGATGTAGCAGCACGAAATCAGGGACCGATTGCTAACACGGCGGCAGCTGCTGAGCAAACCGGCAGCTTTGGTTTTGAGTGTTTCACGTGGAACAGTCAGGATTGCGCAAATGCCACGTTGGCGGAGGTTAACCCTGATTTGAGGCGTACGGCGTTGGCCCCCTGGCCGCTTCGCGACGCGGACACAGAGGCGCACATGCCACTAAGTAGACCCGGGCGGCGGAGGCATCCGATCCTTCGGGCGAGACTCTGCCGTCGAGCGAGGCAATGTTGCAGAACGCGTTGCAAATCATGCAGAGCTTAGCCAGCGCCCTGCAAGGCACAATGCAGGCCTCGTCGCAGAGCGAGCGACCACGGATTAAGGTAGACATGCTTACCTAGAGTGGGTATCCCGATCGCGCGAGGGCAAACGAGTACCTCGACCGTCTCCTGTATTACCAGCAAGCAACCGGGCTTTCAGACGCCGAACTCGTCGCGCGCGTGATCCCGGTTTCACTGACTGACCAGGCGGCTCGATGGTCCTGACTGACCGGACACCGATGCCGCACGGTAGAAGAGTGCCGCGCGAACTTCTGCGAGGAATTTCTTCCGGCCAACTACGAGTGGCGTTTGAGGAGCGAGTTGGAGCTTCGTACCCTGCTTCCGGACGAGTCTCTGCTGGAGTATGTTCGTGTGGTGGAAGAACATTATCGTCTCGCGATCCCTCTCGCCACCGATGCAGAGAAAGTTGAGCGCGTCACACGGCAGGCGCACCCCACTTTCGCGGCCTACTTCAGAGGATGTAGGTTTAGAGAGCTAGACGAACTCGCCGCCGAGGCGAAGCGCATCCAGGGGGACATCCTCGCGGCGCGAGCATACCGTCCGCCTGCGCCCGCGGAGCTGTCACTCGAGCCTCGCTGCGCGTGGAGCGACGGTGTGATAACTTCACACTCGTCTCGAGTCGACGCGTCAGCATCGTTCGCTGAGGAGCACGTCCAGCGTAGTTGGGAACTATAAGACCGCCCTTTGGACCCGTACGCCTACGCGCTGAGAACAGCACCGACTAACGCTGTACTCGGCGCGCCGCGACAGGAACGTGAGGCTGATGCGAGACCGGAGGAGCGGCACACGCCGACCACAGTGCAAGGAAGCTACGGCGTGCCGGAGTGCAGCGACGGGCGCACAGGCCACGGAGAGAGAGAGAGAGAGAGAGAGAGAGAGAGAGAGAGAAACAACTTTGTTTGACCATGGAGTTCATGGAGTTCCATGACGTGGGCAGCCCGGTCAGTGGCGATCTTCTGCCTGGCCGGGTCCGTCGAGCGCAGAAGGGTCTCCCATTCTTCCCGGGTAGTCAGGAGCTCCGGGCCCCATGGCCAAGACGGCTTTAGTATGAGCGGGGATGAGAGGGTCAAAATGTCGTGCGTCAATTGAAGCATGGCATCTTGGGCGGAGAGACTTGGGCGGAAGCCCACGATGCTGTGCGCATACAGGTTGTGGTCGTGCATATGCTGATTGAGTCTGTTTAAAGCAACATGCTCGAGCAGTTTCCCGAGATATGATGTGAGTGATATGGGGCGGAGGTTTGATATGATGTGGGGTTTGTTCTGTTTCGCGATGAAGATAATTTTCGCATTGCGCCAGGACTGTGGCAGGGTGCCCTCTCTCGAGCGTTGATTAAAATATTTTGTAATCTGTGTGATCTGTGTGTGTAATCTGTGTGATAGAGTTATTCTATCCTTTCCCGGTGCAGAGCTTGTTCGGATGTTTTGGAGGGCCATGTGGACCTCTTGCTCCGAAATATCGGTGCCAAGGGCCTCATTCGCGGCTCCTGTGTAGGGTGATAGAGGGGGGGGGGAGGTGCCGGGTGCCGTGTGTTCAGTCCGGAGTTTGTCCAGAAGGGTGTCGGGGGAAAGCGTGGAGTTGTGAATGAGGCGTGTGATGTGACGTTGTGATGCTGCGCGCGAGTGTGTGGGGTCAACAAGATGCCGTAGGAGTTGCCATGCATTCTTGGTAGAGAGTTTGCCAGATATACTGTTGCACACCTGGCCCCAGTTGGAACGGCACAGCTCCTCGGCGTGTGCAGCGATTTGTAGCTGTAGCGTGACTTTCTATTATGTTTTTTTGCTTCTCCATCTCTCTAGGATGCTGTGGTGTGCCTCCCAGAGGTGGGCTAGGCGCGTGTCTAGTGTTGGGGTGTAGGGTGACGTGGTAATGTGTTGGGTGTGTGCGGTTATGTCGTTTAGGAGAGATGCGACCCAATGATCAATGTTTTGTATCGGGGTGACTGGATGTTCTCGTAGTGCGGACCGGATTGCGTCCCATTGAATAAGATTGTGGGTGAGGAGTCGAAGGCTGTGTTGTGTGTGAAGTATTTGGATGGCGATAATGTAATGGTCGCTTCCGAGTGTGTGTGCGTACGTGACCACCTTTGAGGCAACGGCTAAGTGTAAGGTCCGGACTAGTATCCATGGTTACACTGTTGCTGATTCGGGTTAATTGGTGTGCGAAAGTTGTTATGTGTAGTAAGGCGCAGGTCTTGGATGGTAGTCCAAAGCCTGCGTCCCCGTGCTGAGGTGTACCGATAACCCCAGTCTGTATGCTGAGAGTTAAGGTCGCCTCCTCTGAGTAGGGGATTTAGGCCCGCGATGCTATGAATTTTCTGGAGTAGAGCATCGACAGTGGTCATGGCTTGGCGTGGGGTGTGGTATATGTTGGCAATAAAGATCGGAGGTGTATTACGTTTCATGAGGATGATTTCGATGAGGACACACGGGGTGGTGGAAGTGATTGTGTCTTCTTGGTAGGTAATAGTGCGATGTATCAGTGTGGATACCCGAGGGTTGTCGGTGGTGTCTGAGTGTACTGCGTGGTAACTGGGAAGTTTGGCTTGGTGTTGTGTGTCCTGTAACAAAAGGAGCTTAGGTATGGCAGGGAGGGTAGGTATAAAGAGCTGCAGCGGCGCGCGCTTGCCCCGAGAACCGCGGCAGTTCCATTGGATTAGTGATAGGTGGGTAGAATTATCCCGGCCCGCCATATTGGAGCGTGGGTGGGGCGAGGATAGGTTCTCGTGGTGGTAGTGGAATAGGAGGTGTAGGTAGGTGTAGGATTGAGGTAGGGGACCCCTCCCGTGAATAGCTGTTATTTGTCTCTAGCCTCTGAAGGCGCGTCTCAAATTGTGCAAAAGTACGTTCGAGAGTTAGGCTTAAGCGTGTGAAAAGTGTGTCCATCTGTTGCTCAAGGCGAGAAGATGCTCGGCGATTGTTGTGAGTTTGGTTTCGAGGCGCGCTTTCAGAGCTACCAGTTTAGCGTCAAATTTGGATTCCAAGTCTTTGAGATCAGCCTGATAATCGTCATGCGAGTCCGATGGGCGTTTCTTTTTATGGGGGGTGGGAGTGAGGCGGGTATGGCAGGTGCGGTGGGTGCACTCCACAGTGGGTGGCAGGACTCGTTCCGGGGAGGGATGTTGGGGTGGGGAGGGCGGAACGGGGTTGTGTGTTAAAAGTGCTGTGAGACGGCTTACCTCCACACGCAGAGCCCGAAGCTCCTGGTCACAGGGGTCCGGGGTAAACGGGGTGTTGCTTGCCAGCTTTGTGTTCACGTTGGCCGTCTTCAGCTTGTCCGCCCATGTCGGTCGGTCCGAGCTCTTAGAGCGCCCTGTTTGTTGGCCGGCAGATGGTTCCGGGCGTTCGGATCCTGAACTGCGCGGTGAGTGGTGGTCTACTCGTTGCCGGGATCGTGCTTCGCGTTCGGAGGTAGGCTTGGTTGTCCTATGGAGGTGGCGGTGCTCACATTCCCTGGTCCCGGACAAGTGCGGGCCTTGGCAAATGATGCAAACTGGAGATCATGTTGGAGTTCGTTCCTTCGGGTGTAACTCGCCGCATCTGGTGTACTTGTGTGTCCTAGGTTGGATACAGACATCCGTGCGGCGGCCTATGGTCCGGCAGTTACTTCAGGTCTCGACCCTTGGTATATAGGGCGTGCACAGATGCAGTCCTCTGACATAAACAATTTTTCGGGGAACGATGGCTTGACCGAAGGTGATGAGTATCGATCGTGTGAGTCCCACCCGTCCCGTTTCACACGACTGACTCTGCGTCTCCCGACCGGTAGGATCGGCGTTTGGACTTTGGGTCGCTTTTCTGGTTTCCCGATGGTTCGCCTGTGTTCTCAGAACTTGGGTCCAGTCCCGAGGGTCATACTGGCTCGGGTCTATGCCCATACCTTGCACCTGAACCTCCATGCTTAATGAAGGCGTTCGTGTAGTTGTGCGCACTCGAGATATCAGCGACTGGCAATTTTCGCTGTCACGGCGGCCGAGCGTCTCTCCAGAGCCGGGGCGGCGGGGCGCCGGAGCCGCCCCAGGCCACCGAGGCTTCGGCGGCCGTTGCTACCGGTGCGGCCGACCAGGGCACATCGCGCGTGACTGCGGCCGCACGCCGGGCCAGGGCCGAGCGCGTGGCTCGGGAAACGGGCGAGGCCGCCGGTGATCCACCTTGGGTCCCGGGCGGCGATCTGGAACACAACCGGTGCTATCGGGTTACTTACGCCTTTGGCTTGTCGCGTAGGAGATGTTGCGGACTCGCAGGCGCCGTTCATCGAGCTAACTATAGCCCGAAAGAAATTCGCTGCACGGTCGGATACCGGGGCAAGCGCTTCTTTATTTGGGGGCGAGGTGTTGTATCATCTCCGCGAGAACAAACACCACCTTCCGACTTGCTTGCGGCACAGCACAATCGAGTGTGCAGCTAGGCCAGTGATTCGTTGGGAGAAACGCTTCAGGCGACAACGCCTTGTACATCTCGCGGTCTATCAGTGCCTGTTATTTTGGGTCGAGACTTTCCCGTCAAGTCGAGCATTGTGATAGCGGAGGTTACCGAGAGAACGGAACGGGTGCTTTAAACCTTTTGGCAAAAGCGCCCGTGGCAGCGGAGACACGCCAGTCTCCGGACGCGGCGCGAGCGTGCCACACCCGGCCACAGCCAAACGAGCGACCAGTAATCGGCGGAGGCGAGGAGAAGACGGCGGGAGAAATGTGTTCCGCGGTTCTGCGAGGGTTAGCGCATCCACTTTTGTCAGAGGTCAACAACATGCCGGAGAGAGAAAGGCACGACTGACGTCGCTGTTGTACGAATACGACGCAATTTTCACGGACCGTCCGGGCCGCATATTTCCAATCGCTAGTAGGTGCAGCGGGGCGTGGCACTTGCGGAGATGACGGACGTTTGCACGCATGCGCTAGTAAGAGCGGACGCGAGAGAGGAAATGTGGGGACTTTTGCTCCGTGAATATACGACTCTGCCTAGGCACTACGGAGAAGTTTCTTAGCACGTGTTGTATGCGTTTTTCCCTGGGCGTGCCGGGAGAAGTCGTGGGGCGTAGTAGTGCTGAACTTAGCCTCGCAAGTTGGTGGCTGGACGCAATTATATTTATTCAATCGTGTTTTTTACTAATTAAAACAAGGTGTCATTATTTCGCATTATTGGCGGCGCCTCCAGGACACCAAAGCGGCAGCGGGGACATCAAAGCTAGAACCCGGACTGGTCCGTGGGTTGCGGCTCGCCGAGGCCTGCGCGTGCCAGGGGAGTATAAGATCGGCTGTCCGCCATCGCGAACAGCCAATTTTTTATGCCAACACCCCCTGGCACGCTTCGGCCTCCGCGGCCCCAACCGACGGGCCACCCTGCTTCCAGCTTTGATCCCCCCGCTACCGCTTGGGTGCCCTGGAGATACTGCGCCGCCTGCTTTAATATAACCTCAGGTGCTCTCCTGAGGCCTCCGTTTGCCGGGTACATGTGCCCTCCTGGAGCAGTGCTTGTAAAAAATGCAATCTATCATCGCGACTAAAAAAGCCACCCGCGACTTATACACCACCAGTCAGAACCTTGCCCCTTCAGACACAGCGATCACCAAATGGGGCGTCCGTGCCGACTGCCTCACCGCGCGGGCAGCCAGCGGCGGAGCGTAAACAAACTGGACCTCACTGCGCAATGCCGGCATGCCTAGTGGACAAACGCATACAACACGCGTTAAGAGACCTCCTCCGTTGTGCCAAGGCAGGCTCACATATTCAGTGAGCAAAGGCCCCCAGATTTTCTCTCTCGCACCCCCTCTTCCTCGCGCCTGCGCGGAAACGTCGAGCACCGTAAAAAACGCGACGCCCCACTGTACCTACTAGCAATTATAAAAACGCGTCCGGGGCCACGCTACGCTGTTCAGGCACAGGATAGACATGGGTGACGCTGCCCCATGGAAATGTAATCCTCGGCCGATTAGCTTGACTATGCGGAAAGCACTTGACAGCGCCTTAGACGAACTCATCGACACATGCGTTGTGGAAAGGTTGAACAGCCTACGGAGCTTCCCGGTAGTTCTAGTTCAGAAGAAGGACGATACTTATCGCCTTTCTGTAGACTACCGCAGGCTGAATGAGGTTACGAAGTGGGATGCGTACCCTAGCTCTACCCTCCATTTCCTCTTTAGTGTCTAACCTAGAGAAACCCTCAAGAGAAAAGTGTATAACAGCTGTGTCTTACCACTACTGACGCACGGGGCAGAAACCTGGAGGGTTACGAAAAGGGTTCTACTTAAATTGAGGACGACGCAACGAGCTATGGAAAGAAAAATGATGGGTGTGACGTTAAGGGATAAGAAAAGAGCAGATTGGTTGAGGGGACAAACGCGAGTTAATGACATGTTAGTTGAAATCAAAAAAGAGAAATGGGGGGGGGGGGGCATGGGCAGGACATGTAATGAGGAGGGAAGATAACTGATGGTCATTAAGGGTTACGGACTGGATTCCAAGGGAAGGGAAGCGTAGCAGGGAGCTGCAGAAAGTTAGGTGGGCGGATGAGATTAAGAAGTTTGCAGTGACGACATGGCCACAATTAGCACATGACCGGGTAGTTGGAGAAGTATGGGAGAGGCCTTTGCCCTGCAGTTGGCGTAACCAGGCTGCTGCTGCTGCTGCTGATGATGATGATGATGTCTAACCTAGGCGGGGCGAAGTACTTTACGGCGTTCGATGCTAGTAGTTGATACTTTCAGGTCGAAATGGACGAGCGTGACAAAGAGGAAACGGCTTTCACTTGTCACCGGTGGCTCTTTGAATTTAAGAGAATGTCTTTTGGTTTGGTCGGAGCTCCAGCTACTTATCAGAGGTTGATGGACCGAGTGCTAGGAGACGCGAAGTGGCAACATGCTCTCGCATATCAGGACGACATAGTGGTTTATTCGAGAACATTCGAGTAACACTTGCGCCACTTGAGGGACGTCCTAGACAGGCTGAGGTCCGCGGGTGTCACGCTGAACCCGAACAAAGCTCAGATACCTGCGAGCAGAATAGTGCTGTTGGGATTCACGCTCGACAACGGCCGCATTCTGCCGGGTGAGGATAAGCTCGAGGCTATACTGAGGTACCCGTCACCGAAAGATATCGGCGAACTGAAACGCTTTCTGGGATTGGTGAACTTCTATCGCCAATTCATTCCAGACTGCGCGGCAGTGCAAGCGACTTTGGCGAAGCTCTTGAGAAAAGACGAGCCGTGGACTTGGGGTGAAGAGCAGGAGGCGGCACTGTGTGGCCTCACGAAGGTGCTCGCTGACACGGCCGAGTTGCAGCTTCTCGACTTGAATAGGGAGTTTGTGATTCAAACAGACGCAAGCGACCTGGGTTTAAGCGCAATTTTGCTTCAGGAGCACGGAGGCACTCTCCGACCGTTTGCGTTCGCGAGCCGTTCGTTGACGCCGGCAGAAAGGAACTACTCTGTGACAGAGAAGGAGTGCCTCGCGATAGTATTCGCTCTGCGAAAGTTCGACTGTTACTTCGACGGAGTGGCATTCAAGATTGAGACTGACCACATGGCTCTCACTTGGTTGAGGTGCTTGAGCGAGCCGAGTGGTCGCCTGGCGCGTTGGGCACTGCTGCTGCAGCGTTAGGGGCTTCACCGTGCGCTACCGCAACGGAAAAAGCAAAGCCGCAGCTGACGCACTTTCGCGAGCGCCAGTCCGAGGCAAAGGAGAAACCCTAGTCGTAGCACGAGTAAGGAACGCGGAACAACCGTCGATCCTGGGCGAGAGCGTGAACCACGTAGATGTCGGTTCCGCAGGAGTTGTCTTTAGTGCCACTCTTTGCAAAGCTAACTGGGCTCAGGTTTGTGACGGCCTCCGAAGCAATCTCTCCACAACCCGCGCTTGGCATCTGTTACGCCACATGCTCGATACCACGCAATCTAAAACTCAGACGTGTCTTAGCATTCGCCGCCTCACTCATAACCACCGGCAGGACACCGACGCCTTCCTCGCACAGGTGAAATGCATCTATACCACCCAGGTCTTTCTTGCAAACATCCCGAGTACACGAGCTCACCCCAACCACAGCTTGACGCCCCTATTACAGCATCTGAATTTCGCGTAGCCCTATTGAAATTGCACAGTACTGCTCCCGGGTAAGATCAAGTTACGAATGCTGCCATACGAAATCTTGATGATGCCTCCATATCTCACCTAGTTACCTACTTTTACGAGTGCTGGGAAGCAGGTGCCCTCCCTGCCTCCTGGAAGCATGGAAAAGTTATATTTATCCCCAAACCCCACAAGCCCATCACCCTCGAGAACATCCGCCCCATTTCTCTTGCATCCTGTTTCGGCAAGGCCTTTGAGCACATAATCCTTGCCCGACTGACAACGTATATGGAAGAGAATCACCTCCCCCCCCCCCCCCCTCCAGTATGGTGGGCTTTCGTGCGCATCTGCGCAGGATATCCTACTTGAAATTAGGCACGATGTGCTTGATGATACCATCCCCCATCTCACTAAAGCTATCCTGGTAGTTGACCTCACTAAGGCATTTGACATAATTCGACACGCTGCCATCTTACGGGAACTGCAGGCACTACAGGTAGGCCCTAAAATCTGCAACTACGTTCGCGCCTTCCTCTCTGGCCGCACTGCCTCCTTGCACATTGATCAGATCAACACACCCCCTTATACACTCGGCGATTTTGGAACACCTCAAGGCGCAGTCTTTTCCCCACTTCTATTTAACACTGCGCTCATCCCCTTAGCCCAGAAGCTCAATCTCATCCCGCACCTAAAACATATTCTGTACGCAGATGATATTACCACATGGACCACTCATGCCTCTTACGGGAAAATTGAGGAAACTCTATAATTAGCAGCCGACACCATCTCCGCTCACGTATCATCTATTGGACTCGAGTGTTCCCCCTCTAAGTCCGCGCTCCTCCTAATTAGACAAAAATCTGCCGCTAACTTACCCATCCGAATCACTTTACAAGAATACAATATATATATATATATATATATATATATATAATTTTTATTGGCAGACATCTTGAATAGCAGCTCCATTCAATATTCAAATCCTTCCCAGTATCTGAGCTTGGCCAGTGTGCCTTCGTTTTCTATGCCTGCACAATCTCGCTACTTCACTGTCCTCAAGTCTGCCAAGCGCTGGTATGTTCTCATTGCGATGTTGCGCGGACTTCGAGTAACCGCACAACATAGCTTGAATGTTTGGTTGGCAAAAGTAACAAACAAAGCAGGAAACACGAAAGCAACAACGCTCTATAATGTTGACCATTTATTCTTAACCTTTAATTCTACTCGCATTTTTTACACCATCGTCCGCACCCAGCGGATGTAAGTAAGATTCAAGCGTTGCTCCCTTTGGCTACTTCATTGGCACCCACGCGCCGCTCTCGTCGTACTCGCCCAGTCCCGTGTTGAGTGTGGCGTGCGACCCCTCGCATCCTGCGGGGAAATAAAGCATGCAAGAATGGCGTGCACCTCGGTGTCTACATATGGGGCGCTTTCAAACTGTTTACTTACGTTCGGATGTGCAACTGTTCGGATCGACAGCTGAAATGTTTGGTGCAGTGATTTATTACGCGCAATGTCGCGCGTGTGACACGTGAAACGCACCCGGATGGCGTTTCTGTACTTACTCATTGTGAAGCTGTCTATATCTGTAAAGAAAACAGAGCAGTGATCAATTCCTTATTTCATCAATCTTCTTGACTTGATCCTATAAACAAACCAAGTTCTAAGGCCGCAGCCACACTGTGAAGCTCTTTGAGTTGCATTTGCGGCGCGTTCTCGGCGTGTCTACTTTACGCGGTGCTGTGTCAGCAGTGCCACAGCTGCGTCCCACAGGGTTGTCTCTCAAAGCGGCGAACACATGGGCACATTTTAGCCTTTATTATAGCGCAGGCATCGCGCGGCCTCAAATGCCTCAAATTACACAGCGCATGCAAGTTGTTTCATGTGTAATGTAGAATGCGTGTAGGTTAATTAATTACACTCATAAGGGCGTTTCTATGTGTCTCGAATCGCACTCTTACACCGCTCTAAAGAAATGGAGGGGGCGATTTATTAATTTATTTACACTTTGCATGGTGGAACCCTCGCGCGAAGTTTGTTCTTATTTACAACGTTGTACCTTAGGCAACATCACTGGTTCCTAGGTTGATAACGCTATTACACCTTTCCTGCTGGAGCGAAATGCAATAAAGGTTATCAACACTTTATAAATTCTTGTCAAAATATTGACCAGGTATAACTTTATAGTGACTATAGGTATATATAGTCAGAGTAGTAATGGTGCATAGTGCCTGCGACATGCAGTTACTTTATCGAAACGGCATATAGATGTGTGTGAGACAGCTGCATCGAAACAAACACGTTGGTTAGCAGAAAAGCAAGGCAAGTCAGTTGCCCCATATAGACTTGACAATAAGAAAGTCGCAGTTTCGCCTGGAAGGCGAAGCATCGACAGCTGTCTGTACGAAGTAAGTATAGTAGCTTTATCGGCCGTATAAGCTTGTAAACTTATACATACGAATTAAATTAACAAGCATGGTGTCACGCGCTCACAATCCAACATGAGCACATCTCACTCGATGATCGCGGAAACTCGCTGTTAAAACGCTGGAGTGAGGAAGGGCGGCAGCAGCAGCGAGCGAATTGACCTTCGTGCTACTCTCTCATCCAAAGCGAACTAAGCCGCGAAAACATAGCGCGCAGCGGACTCTGTCCCTGTCGCAGATGCATTTCAAGATACAGCGGCCCGAAGTAGAACGCGACCTCCGTCCCTACCCTCCCGCCGGATCTTTGCGCGCGACGGAAGACGGCGCGCTTCTTCCCTGCTTTCCTCATTGCGTGCGCGAGATTGAGCCGCGATCGCCGGCTCTCCCTCGCACGCTTTCATTCACATATACAGCATACAGCGCGCGGCGACGATTTTATCGCTGTTGGACTTTATGCGGAACCTCACGGTGCCGCAGACGTCAGAAATATACCTGGTGTCACCATATAATTACTATCGCAATAAAATAAAATGCAGATCCAACGCCCCTGTTGGAATTATGTGAATTAAGTGGAGCTTTCATGAAGCGGTTACTAAAATGCTATAAATGTGCCCTTTTCGTTCCTCCGTCGTTGATGTAAAGGAAACCGGCGCGCGCATGCACTCTCGCTCACCCGTGCTACCCAATGTGGCAAACATTATATTCGCTTATATTTCATCATCTTATTTCTTTTAAGTGTACCGACCACTTTGCCAATCGCCCGTTGTGGGTATGCGCCATTGTATGGAAAATATCACCATCAGCATGCGGATGCGCTCCGTGCCCGATCCTCGTTGTGGGAATGTTCCGCAGTGTGGCAATCATAATCATCATCAACACGCGGCGATCATCTCAAAGAGCTAGTTGGTGGCACGGCATCTACCGTAGATCACAAGGATCTGCATCTACCATCCGCCTCTTCGCCAATCCCCTGTTGTGGGCATGTGCCCATAGTGTTGTAAACCATCATAATAAACAGCACGTAGGAACCATCTATAGGTCATGTGCTTTGTGACTGCCCTAAGTACGTGGAAGAGCGTGAAAGGTTGGACAACGACCTTACGTGTCTCGACGACGCACCGTTGTCGGAGGACGTTATTTTAGGCCCTTGGCCAGATCCTCAATCGAGTTTCAAGGCCATTCAGGCATTACTGAACTTTTTAAAAACAACGGGCTTGGATTGCAGACTTTGAGCATGCCAAATTGCTTGCGATATGTTCTACTCCTTCCTTCTATCGTCATCGTCACCCATCATGCACCTCTTCCCTCTTTCTTTCCCTCTTCCCCTTCCCCCAATGCCGAGTAGCTGGCTAGCGGAATATACCTCAGGCCGACCTCTCAGCATTTCATATCATTAAACTTCTCTCTCTCCATCTGAACGAGCTTGTTGGTGTTGGCACGAGAGAAGTACACGTGTGTTTGTGATCTAATGACATCAGCATGTTAGCCTGATATCATTAGGTCACAAACGCACATATACTTATCGTGCCAACACCAACTATAAAGCGTGAACATTTCATAGAAAACGTTGTGCAGTACAGACACGCGCATATGGCGCTGCATGAACCGCCTGATTGGAATACAGTGATTGATGACTTGGTTGTATTGAAAATTTTTTTAATCCGTTTGTGCCGACAAATATAGATTTACTCGTTTTTTAACACTTGTACTCTGTTTGCTTCGTCAAACTCGGCAATAATAAAAAAAAAAGTCCCTTCCGTACACATAGTTAAGCAGCGAAGCTGAAACGTGCGGCCCCGGTGCGGCCTACGACTGCGGCCTACGACTGAGGAATATGGGAAAAGGAAATGGGCTGGGAGATTGTTGAGGTATCTCTACAGGAAAAACATTTGATTCATAGTGGAGGAAAAGGACTAGGAAGCTTACCAGCAAATATGCGGCCTGTAGGGTGAGCAACACAGCAACAAAGAACGTCAAGCGGAAAGTCAGAAAGGTTGAAATAATCTCATGGGTGGCGGCAATGGAAAAGAAACCTGCCATGAGTAACCACTTAAGAGTAACAAACGAAATCAGGAAACAAACAATTTATGATGACTCAAAGGGAAGCTCATTACTTTCCGAAGCGAGATCAGGATGCCTTAGAACACGCACCTATGAAGCGAGATATGAGAAGGAAGAAGAAAGAAGAAGCATGTCCTTGTTGCTTTAAAGCTGAGGAAACAATGGAGCATGTTTTATTAGAATGTGAAGACATCTGCCCAGCGGTCGATTTAGGCACCACTGGCCTCCTTGAAGTCCTTGGGTTCAGCGAGAGCAGAGGGAAAGTGAACATGTCCGCAATGGAGATTAGTAAGAGGTGATCGGAAGGTATTGGTATAAGAAAAGTAGGGAAACGAAAAAAAAAAACGGATAACCCGCCGTGGTTGCTCAGTGGCTATGGTGTTAGGCTGCTGAGCACGAGGTCGCGGGATAATAATAATAATATAATATTTGGGGTTTTACGTGCCAAAACCACTTTCTGATTATGAGGCACGCCGTAGTGGAGGACTCCGGAAATTTTGACCACCTGGGGTTCTTTAACGTGCGCCTAAATCTAAGCACACGGGTGTTTTCGCATTTCGCCCCCATCGAAATGCGGCCGCCGTGGCCGGGATTCGATCCCGCGACCTCGTGCTCAGCAGCCCAACACCATAGCCACTGAGCAACCACGGCGGGTTGGTCGCGGGATCGAATCCCGGCCACGGCGGCCGCATTTCGATGGGGGCGAAAACACCCGCGTACTTAGATTTAAGTGCAAGTTAAAGAACCCCAGGTGGTCAAAATTTCCGGAGTCCCCCACTACGGCGTGCCTCATAATCAGAAAGTGGTTTTGGCACGTAAAACCCTATAATTTAATTTAAAAAAAACGGACACGTACAAGAGCAAAGTTCACAATAGGGGGTAAGAAAATTTGTTTGTGGGAGTTCATCGTATTTTTTTCTGTTTATTTTTTTTAACCTAGGTAGGACATTAGGTAGTAGAATAGCAAGCGCTTGGTGGCGCAACCTACCGTCCCGTTCCCAAGGGGCCGCTCATAACATCCATCCATCCATCCATCCATGACACTCCTGCCTTGAGATGTTGTGGTATAGTGAACTAGAACATCATAGTTGTGGTGACTGGACGTGCTTTTCAGGGCTCCGTGGCGGCGACGAAATCATAGGTTTTTTTATGCAAGCTTTGAGCTTGCTTTCCTTTTTCATTTGCTGATTTTTTCTAGCCTTTAAATAATAATTGGGTAGTTTTCTTCTTTTTTTTTCTCCTTTTCTCGTGTGCGCGGGTGCGTTTCGTGTATATTTGGTTTTGCAGGATAGGCAGAGCGTCCTTTCGCGCTACGTGCTTCAACATGTGCAACCGAATGGGACGTGAAGTCTTTACAGCCTTTAAATAGTAGCTTGGAAGTGGCAAGACTAATAGCTATCAGGGATTTTACTGTGTGTGTTTTGGTATCGGGAATATTACTCTGGTAGGAAAGTGAGAACGTGGCCGCGTGGTTGAACATGTGCGAAAACGTGTCATGCCTTAAGTCTGTGGCGGCATGCATTGATTGCTTTTAAAACATTAGGGAGAATTACTTTGCGGCATTTTAAGGATTGAGATGTGCGTATCGGTTTTTGCCTAGAAGGCACGTGCTCTGCATTGTTATAGTATAGCCACGTTTACTTGTTTATTGGGCGACCACGTTTCACCGCCTAACAAATGTTATCGCACAGCGCAGGACGCGCCTGCATGTATCGCAAGTTTCTGGAATGTTATCGACGGGCTCATCCGCTGTCTGTGACCGAACCTTGTGTAATCTGATTGCGTGTGTTCTTGACGCGAATAATGTAGAAATTTGTGGAAGGCACGCGGGTCCCAGCGATTACTCTAGAACATTCGACGACTGATGTACAGTACAAAAGCCGGCGCGCTTGACCTGCTGATCAGATTTTGACGATCGCCGACTGTGTTCGCCGCTGTCGCCGTTCTTTAAGTGTAGCCTGTTTTTGTGGGCACAGGTACGCCCAATAAAAGTTTCGTCTTCCACAGTATTGCTACTGTGTTCTTTATACGTCACTACCAAGGGACGTCTGGTGGAGGAGCTTTTCGTTCATGTACCGGACGCCCTCGACAAGCCGTGATCCAAGCCCGGACCGCAAAGAGAACAACGTAGTCCCGAACCATCGAGCAAGCCGCCGGTTACAACAGCTGCCCCCGGAGCACGGACTTCTACCTGAGGAGACCAAGAAGATTGTGGCCTAGACAACCTCAATGGCAACCGCAACGTCACCCATCGTTCTGCAACAGCCCAGGAAGCCACCGACTTTCCATGGATCATGGTCTGAAGACCGAGAAACCTGGCTGGAGACCTACGAACGAATCGCGACTTTCAACAACTGGGACTCCGACGACCAGCTGCGGCATGTATACTTCGCCTTAAAAGACGCTGCCAGAACGTGGTTTGAGAACCGGGAGTCGACCCTGACAACATGGAACCTGTTCCGTAGCGGCTTCCTGCGGACGTTTAAAAGTGTTGTGCGCAAGAAAGGGCCGAAGCTATGCTAGAAGCCCGAGTACAACTATCCATCGAGACCATAGCGATCTTCACCGAGGAGATGACGAGCCTGTTCCGGCACGCCGATCCGGAAGCGTATTTACAATGGCTAGTAGGTACAACGGAGCGTGGCACTTGCGGAGACGGCGGACGTTTGCGCGCATTCGCAAGTAAGAGCTGGCGCGAGAGAGGAAATGTGAGGAGTTTCGCTCCTTGAATCTATGACTCTGCCTAGGCACTACGTAGGAGTTTTTTAGCGCTTGTTGTATGCGTTTGTCCCTAGGCGTGCCGGCAGAAGCCGCGGGGCGCGGGAATGCTGAACTTATGATCGCAAGTTGGCGGTTGGACGCAATTATATTTATTCAGTCGTGTTTCTTACTAATTAAAACAAGGTGTCATTATTTCGCATTATTGGCGGCGCCTCCAGGACACCAAAGCGGCAAAGGGGACATCAAAGCTAGAACCCGGACTGGTCCATGGGTTGGGGTCGCCGAGGCCTGCGCGTGCCAGGAGTGTATAGGATCGGCTGCCCGCTCTCGCGCATGGCATGGCAAGAACTTTATTTTAGTCCAGAGAAACTAGGGTCCGAGGGCACAAGCCCCCAGGCTAAGTCGGTGGCTCCGCCCACGTAGGCACCGGTAGGCCAAAGGCTTTCCCAATGTCGTGAGCTCTCCGGACGGCCAGGAGTTGATCTTGGAGGACTTCGCTGGATACGCGCCGACTCCAGTCCTCCTCACTGGTGAGATCCGAAGCCCTTTGGTTGGGGCGCAGCCAGAACATATGATCAAATAGACACGGAGTGTGTCCACAACTTTTACATTCCGTGGGAAAACCCTGGTCAATTTTGTTAAGCACAAAAGGTGTGGGATAAGATTTAGTTTGAATCATTCTTAATGTGACTGCCTGAGCTCGGTTGAGCTTCTGATGGGGGGGGGGAGGAAAAAACATCCTGCCGTCCCGATAGTGTGAGGTGATCTCGTGAAAAGTAAGTGGGTCTCTGTAGGAGCCGCAGTCATCCTGGAGCAGTTCCTCATCTGATGCGCGGCATGTGAGATCTCGCACAGCAGAGTGAGCTTGCTCGTTAGTATTGCAGCCATTGGGGCTGACCGAGTGGCCCTGATGAGCCGGAAACCAGACTGGCTGTGAGATATTTAGTTGGTCGTAATTATGAGTATTAATACTGTGTATAAGTAACTTGTGGTGTTCCATTGAGACGAAGCCGGCTGAGTAATTCCTAATAGCTGTACGGGAATCGGAGAAAATCGTGGAGCCTCTCCTCATTGTGATTGCAAGTGCTATGCTTGCTTCTTCGGCGGCATGAATGGAGCTCGTTCTTAGTGACGCCGCGCTTATTCATTTACCGCTCTCATCGACCACGGCAATAGCGTAGCGGTTGCCCGATCCATAACTAGTTGCATCGACAAAAAGAGCTGAGCTGTGTTGTTGGTGCAGTTTACCCAGTATGCATTTGGCCCTGGCGTTCCTTCTACCCTTGTTGTGGACAGAATGAATATTTCTAGGTATGGAGTCTACAACTAATTGTGTCTCCACCTCCTTGGGTATTTTGAACTTAGAGACGTCTCCTCCTCGAGGCAGTATTCCGACTTCATCTAGAATTTTGCACCCTGGCTTAGTGTTGGAGAGTCTTGCAATTTGTGACATCGAATGTGCCTCAATGAGCTCATCTATAGTGTTATGAAGACCTAACTTGTTGAGGAGTTCGCTACTCGTTCCGTGCGGGAGTCCCAGAGCCCTTTTGAGTACGGAGCGTATAAGTGCGTTTAGCTTAGCCTTCTCTCCTTTCCCCCAGTTCAGGTATGATGCAATGTACGTCACATGACTGAGGAAAAATGCATGATATGCTCTGATAAGATTGTCCTCCTTGAGGCCTTCATTTCGATTTGAGACCCTGCCCAGGAGCTTTAAAGTACTGTTGGCCTGACCTGTGAGACGGTTCAGGGCCGTAGCATTACAGCTCCTTGCGTCAATGAGAAGACCCAGAATTTTAATTTTCTCTACTCTGGGTATGACCCGTCCTGTGTTGTCTGTGATTTTAATTGACAGAGCTTCTAAAGGCGCAAGGTTTCTAACATATTGTCTCCCCTGTCTAAAGAGCAGCAGCTCAGAGTTACTAGGTGATAGCCTGAGTTCGGTGCCCTTAAGGAAGGATTCTGTGCTGTCTACCGCTGCCTGTGGTGTCTGCTCTAGTGCTGCGAGTGACCCCCTTGGGACCCACACTGTGATATTGTCAGCGTATATGACCTGCCCCAAGTTCGGGATTTTGGACAATTCCTCCAAGAGCCTGTGCATGGTAATGTTAAAGAGGAGTGGGGACAATACTGAAACTTGTGGTGTGCCGTTTTGCCTAAATTGTATGGACCGCCTGTGACTATCTCGAGTTTGACCCGAGCTGTCCGATTAGCTTGAAAGGACCTCACATAATTGTAAAAATTGCTTCCCAGGTTCAAGGTTGAGATTTCATGTAGGATATGTCTTTGTGCAACCGTATCAAATGCTTTGATAAGATCCAGATCCAGAAGGCCCTTTACGTCCCTGCTAGGGTCGTCGATAATAGCCCGTTTGATCATGAGCATGGCGTCCTGTGTGGATAATGCCTTCCGAAAGCCTATGAGATTGTGCCTGAAGAGCTCCTGGTTTTCTATGTGTTCTATTATCCTGTTATGAATAGCATGTTCGGCTACTTTGCCAATACAGGATGTAAGTAATATGGGCCTGAGGTTCTCCTTTGTTAGTGGTTTGCTGGGTTTCGGTATAAACGTCACCTTGGCCTCCCTCCATTGCGGTGAGACAGTGCCGGATCTCCAGTGACTATTAATTTTGACCGTGATTATGTCTATGGCACCATCGTCCAGGTTTCGCAAAAGTTTATTTGTGATGCCATCCAGACCCGGGGCAGATCTCCCACTTAAATTAAAGAGTACATGCCTTATCTCAGCTGCAGTGAAGACACTGTCCGAGTCCGGTTGCGATATTCCGGAGTAAGGTTCGCTTATTTCTTCTTCGTTTTCATATTCATCTTTAAGTGGCAGGTACATGTGTGCGAGGTCGTTTGCGACCTCTCTTGCTGTCCGCCCTATAGTTATCTGTTTATTGACGAGTCTGTTTATGGCGAGGTTTGTAGTACATATGGAGAGCTTGTCATTAAGTAGGCTCTTCAATAGATTCCAGTTGCCTCCTCTGCGCAATCTGCCGTCTGTTTCTGAGCAAGTTTCGTCCCATTGTTGACGTGAAAGTTGAGCCGCGTATGTTTCGATATCACGATTAACTTGGGCGATCTTGGCTCTAAGTCTTCTATTAAGTCTGTGACTCTTCCATCTGGTTAGGAGGGAATTTTTCGCTTCCAGCATGTGAGCTAGCTTGGAGTCCATTTTTGGGACTTCGATTTCTGTTGAGACTGCTTTAGTAGCTTTCTCAATCGTTGCCTTTAGTTGATCTAGAAGCTCCTCATAAGATTCGTCATCTATGCTGGTTTCCTTGCGCAACTTACGAAAGAGATTCCAGTCCACGTACTCATATTTCCTTAGTGGTGGTGGTTGAGTCTGTAAGATGACTTCAATTATGTAATGATCACTTCCTAAATTCTCCTGCAGATTATCCCATGAGCCTTCAATTCCCCGAAGGAATGTTAGATCCGGGGTTGTATCTCTGGTAGTGGAGGTATCAGTTCTCGTGGGGAAGTTAGCATCTGTAATAAGAGCAAATTTTAGTTCACTTGCCGTGGTTGCTAAATTAGTACCCTTGACGCTCTGATGACCATAGCCCCATTCTTTGTTGGGAGCGTTGAAGTCCCCAGCCACTACGAGTGGGGCTGTATCTGCCTTACTGGAAGTGCGGCCCAAGAGGGTCTTAAAATCCCTTTTCCTATCTTGCGGAGAGCTATAAACGTTAGCTGCTTTCTTGTTCTTCAGGATGAGTTCGATCATTTGTGCTTCTAGACCAACCTTGTACTTGGGAAGCTCGTGAGTTTCATAGGAGGTACCCTTTCGAACCAAAGTCGCTATTCCCCGACCCTCTGGAATGGTCAAGGTTTAGGAGTTGTAACCCGGTAGAGAGATATCCTCCTTAGCTAGCGTTTCTTGTAAGAGAATAACGTGCGGCTTAATTTTGGCTGATCTAATGAGCTGCTGCAGGGGAGACTTGCGCCTTCGGAAACTCGCACAATTCCACTGCCATATTTTAACGTTATTGTTGTCGTTTGAAGCCATTATGATACCATTGGTTGACTATCTGAACCCATAGAGTCCGCGCTCGGGCTACCGTTTGTGCCTCCGTGGACTGCCGATGCAGCCACTGCGCTTGCCTTTGCCTTAACTTTGGGCCTTTCTAGTTCACCCACTCGAGCATCTAGATTAGTGATGAGCTCCATGATTTTCGCCAGAGTCCTGACGCCAGAGTCCAGAGTCCTTGCGGCTATTCTGACTTATTGTGTTTGGGGGGTGCCTCATTCTCTCCCATCTCCTCTGCCTCAGAGGTTTCTAAATCTTCCTCCTCTGTTTCGCGAATGGGAATAGGGTGGGGGGCTTTACGTTTAGGTTTGCCGGCCAAGGGTTTTGGAGCCGTTGTCTCCATCTAACTACGGGGTGTTTCGGACCTTTCTTTAAAGGATTTGAAAGCCTCCCTGAGCTCAGACAGTTCTTGCCTTAATTTCCGATTTTCTTATTCTAATGCCAATATTCGGGGATTTGACTCACATTCCGACTGTTCCCTACCATCAGTACTCCTAGACCTTGCCCTTGTCGGTTGTCCTGGTTACCCAAGGCCTCCGTTCTTGACTCGATCGGCCCAGGTTGCTCTTGGGGTCGACTGTGAACGGGACCTCGATCTTGCCCCAGGTCCTCGGGGTTGCGGGTCGGCACCAGAAGATTCTCCAGAGCTGGGTTGTCCTCTGGATCGAGAACGCCGCGTGGAGCGGGAGCGCCCTCGTGAGCTGGAGCGTCCTCTCGTGCGAGAGCGCAAGTTGGCGTCTTTTTTTTGCATGACCCCTTTGCGTTGGGAATTGTCGCTGTCTTCATTGTCGTCGGCCACCTGTGTATAGCGTGCTTGCTGTCGTTGGCGCCTTCGACGCCTTTGCCTCACAATATAAGGCATCTGGAATCTTCGACTGCATTTTCGGTCCCAAGTTGAGTGTGCGCCACCGCAAATAGCGCACTTGGGATCACAATGATGATCTTCAGGTGGGGAAGTGATTCCACAGCCCCTACACTTTCTAACACTTGCCGGATTGGGACACACGTCGGATCTACGTCCGATTTCACCACAGCCGTAGCACACATCTATCTGTCGTCGGTAGAGATTACAGGGAATGAGTACGTTACCAATCATGAGTACAGTCAATCTTTTATGCGAACACCCCCTGGCACGCTTTGGCTTCCGCGGCCCCAACCCACGGGCCGCCCTGCTTCCAGCTTTGATCCCCCCGATACCCCTTGGGTGCCCTGGAGATCCTGCGCCGCCTGCTTTATTATAACCTCAGGTGCTCTCCTGAGGCCTCCGTTTGCCGGTTACATGTGCACTCCTGGAGCAGTGCCTGTAAAAAGCGCAATCTATCTTTGCGACTAAAGAAGCGACCCGCGACTTATACAACGCCAGTCAGAACCTTGCACCTTCAGACACAGCGATCACCAAATGGGGCGTCCGTGCCCACTACCTCACCGCGCAGGCAGCGAGTGGCTTAGCGTAAACAAACTCGACCGCGCTTTATAATGCCGGCATGTCTAGGGGACAAACGCATGCAACACGAGCTAAGAAACCTCTTCCGTAGTGCCTAGGCAGTCGCATATTCAAGGAGCAAAGGCCCGTAGATTTTCTCTCTCGCATCAGCTCTTACCCGCGCCTGCGCAGAAACGTCGAGCGCCGCGAGAGAGGCCACGCCCCGCTGTACCTACTAGCAATTGTAAACACGCGACCCGGAAATGTCCGAAGAGAAAAAAGTGCGTTGCTTGATGCGAGGCGTAAATCAAGAACTTTTCGCCGGACTGATCCGAAACCCACCGAAGACCACAGCTGAGTTCTTGACAGAGGCCACGATGATTGAGAAAACTCTAGAAATGCGCACTAGGCAGTATACCGCCAAGTGCTCAGGCCGTAGTGCGCCATCCAAGCACTGGGCTCCGGTGACGTCTACGAGAAGATCAGGGGCATTGTGCTCGAAGAACTGTGCAAGATGTTTCCTTCGTCGCAACCTCAGGTGTCCTCTGCCACTGACATCGTCACTGACATCGTCAAGGACGAACTTCTACGATCACTGGGCGTTACCGAAGTGCAGCCCGAATCGCGCTTTCCGTGCCGGAAGCGATGACCTACGCCGCCCTCGCCCGTCGTCAAGGTCCCCGTCCTCGACCGCGCCAGGGCGCTGTAACGCCGCAATACCGTCGTCCACCACCGCCGCCGCTAGCACGCCTACTTGTCGCCCAGCGCAACCATCCGACGAAGACGGACATTTCGCGCGCCCCCGACCACCGCCCGCTCTACTATCACTGCGGAGAAGCCGCACATGTCTACCGCCGATGCCCATACCGCGAAATGGGGCTACGAGGGTTCGCCGTCAACGCTCCGCGCCCTCAGCAAGGTGAACGCCCTTGCGATATCGCCGACTAGCTCGCCGCTACTCAGCGGAGTCTTTGAAGACCGCCCCGTTCGCCATCACCAGGCCGCTACCTGTCGCCGCAGCGTCGTCCATGCACTGGCCTAGCCAGGGGCCGCTCTGCGAGCCCATATCCGGAAAACTAAAAGCAGCAACCGATGGAGGTGCGGTTGCTGTTCGTCGAACTGACGAAGATCCTCTGCCGACGACGAAGACGCCGAAGGGACTATCTGGACGACGTAACAACGAAACGCCGCCGTCCTGACGAAGTCTGGAACGAAAAGAATACGCCGACGAAAGACTACCTGACGACGCCACATACCAGCCACAGGTCAATGCGGCGCAGCCATGATCCGATGCCAAGACCTACCTGTAACGCAAAACAAAGAACCACTGACCTCGAAGTGCTTCTCGACGGCCACACAGTCACCGCCTTAGTGGACACATGAAACTCCGTAATGAGTGGACACATCGCCGCCTAGTTGAAGAAAGTTAAAACTGCATGGGAAGGCCCTGAAATTCGGACCGCTGGAGGACACCTCATTACGCCTACTGGAATCTGCACAGCAAGAATTACCTTTCATGACCGGACTTACGCCGAGCTCCAGCATTATTATTTCTGTCGGCACCGAAACACCCGCTGACGTAGAAGGCGTCATCGAGGGCGACCAACGTTTACTACCCGACCGTGAAATTTGTGTCGCAAGAGGGATCGCTCGACTGCACGGAGGAAAAACGAAAGTGTTGCTGACAAACTTAAGCCAGGAGTTCAAGCACATCAACAAGGCCACGACGATCGCCTATAGTATACATCGAAGAAATTCTGGAAACCAGCAATGCGTTTGTCCTCTCGCATTCTGCCGCATCTACGCCGACGACCGTAGTTCCCGAACCAGACTTCGACATAAATCCAAGTCTCCCCATGATTAAGCAACAACAGCTTAGAAGTCTACTCCGACTGGTGTTTGTCGATCGAGGATTCGACAAACACCAGTCGCAAAGCATCGCATAATCACCGAGGAATGCGCTCGACCACTCTGCCAGAGCCCTTACCGAGTTTCGCCGCGAGAACGTGAAGCTATAAGAGAACAAGTCGGCGAAATGCTGCGCGACGACATCATCCAGCCGTCGAAAAGCCCGTGGGCATCCCCTGTTGTCTTGGTGAAGAAAAAGAACGGAACCCTACGTTTCTCCATCGATTATCGTTGACTGAACAAGATCACGAAGAAGGGCGTATACCCCCTCCCACGGATAGACGACGCATTAGATCAGCTCTGCAACGCTAAATATTTCTCGTCGATGGATCTCAAGTCTGGCTACTGGCAAATAGAAGTAGACAAGAGAGATCGCGAAAAGACCGCCTTCATCACGCCAGACGGCCTATACAAGTTCAAGGTCATGCCATTGTGCTTGGCGCCTGCAACGTTCCAGCGCGTCATGGACACGGTGTTAGGGTTGAAGTGGCAGACCTGTTTTGTTTACTTGGATGATGTCGTCGTCATTGCCGGAAATTTCGACGATCACCTTAGGCGGCTTGTGACAGAACTAGAGGCCATCAAGTCATCAGGGCTCACTGAAGCCGGAAAAGTGCCGCTTCGCCTACGATGAGCTTCTGTACATGGGCCACGTCATCAGCAAATTTGGAGTCCTCCCCGACCCACAGAAGACAACCGCCATCGCAAAGTTCCAGCAGCCCATCGACAAGAAGCCAGTGCGTAAATTCCTTGGCATGTGTGCCTACTACAGGCGCTTTGTCAAGGACTCAGAGGGGGCTGCGGTCGCCGAGGCAAACGGACGCGTTTCACATCGGCTCCGTCTTTTTCGAGCTTTCTCTCAGTGCTAATTAGCCAATACCAAAGTTTCCTTTCACCAATGTGTTCCTAAAGTCGAACGGCATCGACAGACACCGAAAGCATCGAAGGCAAGTCATTTTTCGCCGAATTATCGAACTTTTCGTGTCAACGCCGTGCGACCGAATGCCTATTGCCTAGGCGCGCTCCGCCTAAGCTAGGCCTATAGACGCCGCACCTGCTGCGCGCCCACCGACCCCGGCGACTGTCGCGCAGTTCGGAGATGGAGTCGTCTGCTCCGACAACAAGCTCGGATGCCAAGATGCATGTGTATGTGATGGGCGAAGAAATTTCACCCGAAGAATTTCACGAAGACGCCGGCTGGAATCTTGCGGGAGACCACCTGTCGAGAAACCGCCAGCGAGGAGCAGACAAGAAGCTCAACAATGACAACGCCGTCAATCGCAAGGCAACGTTTGACGCCAAGAAAACGAAGGCCTCAGCCACCAAGGCCGCAATAATGCCGGCTATGCCGCGCTAGGAAACCAAAATCGTCGTTAGGCCGAGGGGCGGCCTAAGCGTCGCCAAGACCGGGCTGATCGATGTCATCGCAGCAATACACGCATCGGCCGGAATCACCAAGGAAGCCAGACACTCTGAGACATTCTGCCTCAACGCACAGCAAAACATCGTCGTGATCAGTACACCCAAGGAAGAACACGCGTGTCGCTACTAGAAAATCACTGAAATTAACATTCGAGGCAAGCTGCACGAAGTCAGCGCATACCGCACGGCCCCGCACGACAGCGTCAACGGAGTCATCCGGGGAATACCCGTGAGCGAAACACCGAGGGATATCGACGTCAGCATCGTCAACGAACGCAACCCGCTAGCCCTGTGCGCCAAAAGAATCGGAACCACGACCACGATCATCGCGGCCTTCAGGGGCACCAAGGTGCCCAACTACGTGAAATACGGCTTCGCTCTCATGAAATGCCAGTTATATCGAAAACAGGTGGACGTCTGCCACCAGTGCGGACGCATCGGTCACCGAAAAGATGTTTGTCCGTCGTCTAACCGCATCTGCAGAGGGTGCGGAAAACAGAACCCCCCTGAGGACCATCAGTGCTCACTGGAATGCAAGCTCTGCGGCGGTAAGCACTTAACTGTCGACAGAGAACGCAAACCTAAGTACAAGATCCCATACGTCGTTCGCAAGAGACAGTGGGAACGGCGAAAGACCGACAGCCAGCTCTCGCTCGAGCGCGACTTCCCATCGCTTGAGCCGCCACCTGAGCGCAAGTCGAGAACTCCTTCCAAGAATCGCTCGCAATCGAGAGCAGGCAGTCAACAGTGACGGCACAGCCGCGACGCTAGTGCAAATAATGCCGAAAGATCCCCGTAGAGATAGCGAGTGAGCTGGCAGACGCCGTTCGATACCCCAACGCAATGAAAAGAAAGGACGCAAGCGTCGACCGCAAGAAGCAACAAACGCGGAGCCAGGAGATCCAGACGCTCGAGGCGTTGCGAAAAGAAAACGCGGAGATGAAGGCCACGATCGTGCAACTAACCCGGGAGATGGAGGACATCCGTAAGGAGATCAACAACAAGGAACAACCAATAGAGCAAGCGCCGACCGCACCGAGCACGTTGGCGCCGAGTATTAGCCAGGAAGCGACGAAAGAGCTCGATTCCGCCAAGGAGCCGCCAAGATTCCGATTCCGATTCCGCCAAGAAGAGAGCTATCGAAATACAAGGAAGTAAAGAGACAGCCAGTGACCTCGACGCTCGCTTCTCTGGTATCGACTCCGGTTTAGACAAGCTCGAGAAGCTGATCCTGGCAATGAAGACCACCATCGGGAGAAAGTTCGTCGAGTACGACAGCAAACTCGCCGTCCAGGAGAGAAACATTCAACTAATGATGAGGCACTCGATTTTCGCTGAACAGCAAAGTGCCCAAGCACCCGGCAACAACTTACACCTCGGACAAACATGGCCACCGACCAAGCAAGCGTAGTTGTGTGGCAGTGGAACTGCCGCGGCCTCCAACGGAAGCGGGCAGTGATCCAACAACACATCGCGCGCCCCAACCGAAAACCCGACGTGTTACTATTACAAGAGACTCTCACCGCCACACCGTCCCTTCCCGGCTACAGAGTGCACGCGGGCCCGCCAGACGGCAGGGGCCTATGTACCCAGGTCAGAAATGGACTGACCTTCGTGGAGCACGAACTCAAAAGCGTCAAGGTGGAGCACACTTTTACGGAGCTCGTGCCGACCAAATGCAGAAAGTAAAGCGTTTTCATCTTAAACATATATAGCAACCCGTCGCACAGGCGACAGTGGTTGAAGTCTGTGCTGCACCAGGCGAGCACCGCAGCAGGGAAGTCGAAGCTCCTGGCGTGCGGAGACTTCGACGCCATGGATAAGACGTGGGGATACATCAAGAACAATGTCAAGGGGAGAAACTTAGCACAAGACGCGCTAGAACTAAACTACACCCTTATCACGGACCCGGCATACCCCACAAGAATCGGTAACTCGGTGTCTCGCGACACCACACCCGACCTCACGTTCGTCAAGAACAACGAACCTGTCACCATCACTTGGAGAAACACCGGAGAAGACTTGGGCAGCGACCACACGATCGTCGAAATCATCGTACCCACGCCGGGAGACCAAGCAAGTGGCACGAGAAAGTACACCTGGGTACTCCTGGACCGAGTTCAGGAAACTCAGGGATCGAGAAGAAGCCGCGGTGGACTAGATGACGGACATCGACGCATGGACTCAGAAGGTCGTCCGAAACGTGCACGACTCAACCCGAGATATCGAGACAGACGTCGAGACAGACAGGATGGACAGCCGACTTGCCCACCTCATCGAGGCAAAGAAATCCACACTAAACAGATGGAAGAAGCAGAGACCCAACAGAAGGCTCCGCAATAAAGTGGCCGAGCTCAACCGCGCGATCGAAGACCACTGCCGCACGCTCTGCTGCCAGCAATGGAACGAGTTATGCAACGCGGCTGACGGCCAGATACACAACGGCAAGACGTGGAATTTGCTCAAACACCTACTGGATGAAACCAAAACCAAGCCCCATCAAAAATATCGTCTCGCCAAACTTCTACATCGACAGACCACGGAGAGCGGGGCTGCCGCCGTGCGGAAGAAGCTCCAAGACAAGTACGTCCCGACGACACCGATGGTCGACCACGGTCCATAACGTGACCGACCCAACGTGCGCCTGGACAGGGACATAGATATCGAAGAGGTACGCTCAGCCCTGCACGACCTGAACAGCCGATCGGCACCTGGTCCGGACTTTATCACAAAAAAGGCCCTAAAAATCTCGAGGACCGCTCCATCGAGAACCTAACGGCGTATTACAACAAATGCTGGAGGAGCGGCACTCTGCCGAAGCAGTGGAAGAAGGCCAAGACAATTCTCATCCCCAAACCAGGGAAGCCACTGAGCACGGACAACCTCCGTCCGATCTCGCTTCGTCCTGCGTGGGCAAGGTCCTGGAACACGTCCTACTCAACCGATGGCAAGAGTACCTAGAAAACGAAGATCTCTATCCCGAGACGATTATCGGCTTCCGCCAACACCGGAGTACGCAGGACGCCATGATCCAAATCAAACTTTGCGTCATCGACGGCGAAACCAAGGACACCAAAGCCGTTCTCGGGCTCGACCTAGAAAGCACCTTCGACCAAGTGACGCACTCTGCCATCCTCGCGCAGGTATACCATCTAAACCTAGGTGAGAGGTCGTACGAATATATCAAAGACTTCCTCACTGGCAGGACGGCGGAGCTCAGAGCTGGCGACCTGAAGACGGACGAGAATGCATTAGGGAGCCAGGGCACTCCCCAAGGCTCCGCCATCTCACCCATGCTATTTAACCTTGTTATGATTCATGTTGCCAAGAGACTATGCCAGCTCGAAGGACTGAAGCACACGATATACGCGGTCGACATTACGCTAGGGTGGACGGGGGCAGTGATGCCCGCATAGAATCCACACTGCAGACGGCCGTCGACACGATCGAAGAAAGCCTGGAAGGTACGGGACTGCGTTGCTCCCCAAGTAAATCGGAGCTCCTGCTTTACTAACTGATCAAAAGCACAGAATCGAGAAGCAAAGGGAACGCGAAAAGATCAAGATCCGCACCAGGGACAATACCGAGGGTCAGCAAGATCCGAGTCCTGGGCATGACGATCGAAGCGCTCGGCAGGAACGGAGACACCGTCACCCGCATCACGGGAAAGGCGACCAGACTGCTCAAGCGCGTTACCACCAATAAGGGAGGCATGAAGAAGGAAAACCTCATCAGACTTATACACTCCTTCGTACTCTGCCACATAGTGGACGTGGCAGCCTTCCACAAGTGGATGAAAAGCGAAAAGAAGAAGCTTGACATCCTAATCCGGAGGGCTTACAAGACAGCCCTCGGTCTACCCGAAACTACCAACACGAAACGTCTCCTCCAGATGGGCATACGCAACACTCTCGACGAGATCGCCGAAGCGCAGAGAGCCGCTCATTTGGAAAGACTGTCATCAACAAAGTACGGCAGAAAGATCCTGTGCAACCTAGGCATCGGTTATCACGAACAGCAGGGACCAAAATGCCCCGTCCCCGACCACGTACCACGGTACGTGCAGTTTGACCCCGTACCGAGGAACATGCACCCGGAATTCAACGAAGGCAGAAGACGCGCTAGAGCCAAGGCACTGGAGCTACACGCGGAAGACCCCGGCGCCAGATACGGGGACGCAGCCGAATATGCCTGCCGCAACGGCTTCGCGATCGCGGTGGGCGACTCCGGAGGCAACGTGCGGGTGACCACCAGCACATCGAGCAAGCAAGTGGAGGAAGCAGAAGAAATAGCCATCGCCCTGGCCATCGTAGACCGAGTATGACACACGATCCTGAGCGACTCCAGACAGGCGGTGAGGAACTACGTCAAAGGAAGAATTGCCCCAACGGCGGCACGCATCCTGCTCCGACAGGCAGACCGCCACAAGAGGACTCGAATCAAGTTGTTCCCGGCGCACGCAGGTCAAGCGTCGGAGAAGAATGCCAATCGCAACGAAACGGCACACGCCCGAGCACGAGGACTAACCGACCGCGCCCAAGGCAACGGCGCCCGCTGTGGTTCAGCGCCAAAGACAGGATGGCCAGCTATAACGAATTGACCAAGGCCTTTCGGCTGGCCGGCAACGGGCTGAGCAGGTCGCAGGCCGTGCTGTTCAGGCAACTACAAACGAGAACGCTTCCAAGCCCGGCGCTATTGCATAGGATGTACCCAGAATCGTAGCCCGATGACAAGTGCAGAGCGTGCTGCAAGGAGACGGCCACATTCGAGCACATGATATGGGATTGCTACAAACATCCAAGCGAAGCTAACTCAGGACGTATACCGTCGCAGCTCGAGAAAGCAGCGCGGAGCGACGACCAAGAAAAACAACTCCAAGCCGTCCAGCAGGTCATCGAGGCGCTGGCTAGGCAGGAGCCTGGCGAGCCGGCAACGGCGAGTGGGGATCCTCGCAGAGCACCCGCCAAGATGGCGACGTAGACCACGTCCGAAGCGCGCTTGTGCGCTTTACTGCAGGCTCAATATACGTTTTCCCAATCCAATCCATGTAAAGGACTTTTCACGCATCGCTGAGCCCTTGACACATCTAACTAAATGTGATGTCGAGTTGAAGTGGGAAACGCCGCAGGCTGACGCATTTGAAGAACTCAAACGACGTATGCAGTCGCCGCCGGTACTTACGCACTTCGACGACTACGCCGATACAGAAATTCATACTGACGCCAGTAGCCTAGGCCTCGGTGCCAGAGAAAAAACGGACTTGAATTGGTCATAGCTTACGCTAGCCGGTCGCTGTCAAAAGCGGAAGGCAATTATTCTACGACAGAAAAGGAATGCTTTGCCATCGTTTGGGCTACAGGAAAATTTCGCCCTTACATGTGGCAGGCCCATTCAAAGTCGTCAGCGACCATCACGCGTTGTGTTGGCTAGCGAATTTAAAGGATCCTTCAGGACGGCTGGCGCGGTGGAGCCTCAGACTACAAGAATACGACATCACTGTAACGTACAAGTCCGGACGAAAACACTCTGATGCCGATTGCCTGTCACGCGCCCCCAATGACCCGCCGCCGCAAGATGATGACGCCTTCCTTGGAATAATAAGCGCGGAAGACTTCGCTGAACAGCAACGAGCAGACCCGGAGCTAAAAAGCCTCGTCGAGTATTTGGAAGGGCACACCGACCTTGTCCCTAGGGCATTTAAGCGAGAGTTGTCTTCATTCTCGCTTCAAAACAACCTACTGGTAAAGAAGAACTTGTCACCAATCCGCACCAACTACCTTCGTGTTGTTCTCTCGGCGTTGCGTCCAGAAGTACTGCACGCCCTGCATGACGATTCGACCGCTGGGAACCTCGGGTTCTCCCGGACGCTATCGAGGATACAGAAAAGGTATTACCGTCCGCGCCTGATCACCGACATTGCCCGTTACGTCAAGATATACCGAGACTGTCAGCGACGCAAGACAGAACCAACAAGGCCAGCGGGATTACTACGGCCGATCGAGCCTCCTTCCCGACCGTTTCAGCAGATCGGAATGGATTTGTTGGGACCCCTTCCGGCGTCAACAACCGGAAATAAGTGGATCGTCGTGGCGACGGACTACCTCATCCGCTTCGCTGAAACAAAACCTCTGCTGAAAGGTAGCGCAGCTGAAGTGCCGAAATTCTTCGTCGAGAACATCCTGCGGTGACATGGCGCCCCAGAAGTCCTCATCACCGACAGAGCAACGACTTTACAGCGGAGCTCACCCAAGCCATTCTGCAAGACAAGGCACAGGAGGACAACTGCCTATCATCCACAGATGAATGGTCTTACAGAGCGCCAGAATAAGACCCTCGCCGACATGCTAGCAATGTATGTCGACGTCGAATACAAGACCTGGGATGCCGTCCTGCCGTACGTAACCTTCGCTTACAACACGGCGGTACAAGAAACAATACATATCACCCCGTTCAAGCTGATTTATGGCAGGAACCCGACGGCGACTCTCGATGCCATGCTGCCGCACGTCGCCGATGAAGAGAATCTTGACGTCGCCACCTATCTCCAGCGCGCCGAAGAAGCCCGACAGCTCGCCCGCCTACGGATCAAGTACCGACCGCCGACGCTACAACCTCCGACGACGCTACGTCGAGTACCAGCTCGGTGACCGTGTTTCGGTTTGGACCCCGATATGCCGACGAGGGCTGAGCGAAAAACTATTGCGACACTATTTCGCACCCTACAAGATCATCCGACGTATTGGCGAACTGGACTATGAGGTCGTGCCAGACGGCATTTCGCATTCACAGCGGCACCGCGCATGATCTGAAGCGGTCCACATGGTGCTTCTTAAGCCCTTTTACGCACACTGACGAACTTTCTTATTTTGTTGTTTCTTTGCTACGGGTATTTTTGTTTATTACTTTCATTTGTTTACAGCATCGGGTCGATGCTTTTTAAGAGGGGAGTATTGACACGTCTACTGTTTATCTTTATCGGGCGACCACGTTTCACCACCTAACAAATCGCACAGCGCAGAACGCGCCTGCATGTGTCGGAAGTTTCTGCAATGTTATCGATGGTTCCGTCCGCTCTCTGGTGACCGAACCTTGTGTAATCTGATTGCATGTGTGCGCGACGCGAATAAGGTAGAACCATATATGGTAGAACTTTGTGGAACGCAGGCGGGTCCCAGCGATTACTCTGGAACATTCGAAGACTGATGCAACTGGTGTATAAAAGCCGACGCGTTTGACCCGCTGATCAGATATTGACGATCGCCGACTGTGTTCACCGTTGTTGCCGTTCTTTAAGTGTAGCCTGTTTTTGTGGGCACAGGTTCGCCCAAAGAAAGTTAGTTTCATCTTTCACAGCATTGCTACTGTGTTCTTTATACGTCACTCACACGTGACAGTTTTGTAGAATTTGCATTAGAAAAAGCCGTGCAATACATGGCAAGAAAGCCGGGAAAGCGGGCAGTGTGCGGCGAGGTCGCTCAAGGCAGATGAGGGGACGGATGAGAATGGAGAGGGAAGCGAATCAATCAGCACACACTGTGATGTCGATGCTAGGCTGATAAAAATAGAGGCTTTCCAGGATGAGCTTGTCAAACTAGTCGAAGAGCTTAAAAATGGGCTAAATATGGATCGTGATGCACGGAACGTAGTGGAAAAAAAGACTTCAAGCAGCCGAGGAAAAGCTGAACAGGGCCGCCACTGTGAACGAGAATTGCCGTGACAGTGGAATGCTGTCCCCCGACGTGACAGGAGAGGGAGTGTGAGCAAAGCACGTGGAATGCGCGCAACGTGGGTAGGGGCTAACTGGAAAGAGCGGCACCTACCTTGAGGCCGCCACACACAAAACGCAGGAGCGCAGGGGTAAATGCCCCTTGTCAAGTCCGAATCACGCGGAAAAGGGTAAAGGGAAACAGGGAGAGGTAGGGGAGGATGAAATGGTGATTATCTCCGGTGACTCAAACCTGGCTAGGTGCTCAGAAGCAATTGTGGACAGGGTGAGAGGCCGTAAAAGAGTTGCGGTAGGGACATTTCCAGGGCGGACACTGGGTTATGTCATGGACCGAGCAAAAGCAAAACTCGTGAAAAATGCCCACGTGCGCAACCTTGTCATAGTAGCAGGTGGGCTAAATGACGTCCTAAACAGGAAAGGGACAGGACTAGCCCAGCGTTTGGCGAAGAAGGTAGACTACTTGCGCGAGCTGTCCCCTCAAGGTGCGGTCTGCACGGTGCCGGAGGTGCCTGTACGTGACACTTACGTAGAAAGAGCCATAGTGGCTGCTAATGAGGCGATATGGAGAATGAGCCGAGAAAAGGGTTTAGAAGTTGTCGACGTAAGCAGGGAATTGAGAAGGTATGGTCGTTTTGAACGAGACGGGATCCACTTCAATTACATGCTTGGATGAGAAGTGGGCTGGCGACTTGCTGGTCGCGCTGTTGCTTTTTTAGGGGGCCCACGGGTGCTGAGTAGGCCAGAGTAGGTAGTAATGAAGAAGGTCCCCTAGGGAAACCTCAGAATAGCATCGCCGTCAATAACATAAAAAGGAGAAAAACAAGAAAGAGAGCTCGCCATGCAATAGCCTACATCAACATGCAGGGCGGCAGAAAGAAGGAAAGGTTGGCAGAAATTGAGGAGCAGTTAAATAAAGAACAAATAGGAGTGTATGTGGTTATAGAAACGCAGCTTAGAGACTCAGAAGAACCGCCAGTGATTGAGAAAGATGTTTGGGAAAGGTGCAACAGAACTAAGTCGGAAAGAAAGGCAGGGGGGTCGGTATGCTCATTCATCAGGGAGCCAAATGGAAAAGAGTAAATTAAAAATTTGAAGAGCATCTTTGGTTATCAGGTACAATGAGTGGAACAAGAACTTGGCGGGGCGTAACGTATTTGTGGACCGGAAAAAATTGCACAGAAAAAATTCAAGAGTTAATGGAATGCGTAAGTGCTGATGTTAAGGGTTTCGCGAATGATGCCGAAATTATCCTGTTAGGTGACATGAATGCCTACATACAGGGTCTAGATGGCTGTACCGACAACAACCGGGAGTCAATGCTATATCTTTGTGAGCAACATAACCGCGCTATCGTGAATGCAGGGCCTAAGTGTGAAGGGCAGATCACGTGGGAAGTGGGAAACCGGCAGGCAATCGACCATTGATTGCTGTCCGATGACAGAAGGAATTCATGATAAGTTGAGAGAAATGGTCATTGACGACGAAGGGTATAGCAGCATAGGGAGTGACCATAAACACATCATTTTGAAAATGGGATATGTAGTTGGGAAATAGAGCAAGGGAGTGCAACATGCCCAGTCCAAATTTGAACACTGAACTAATAACAAATATACTCACAAGAGTCGAGGAAGAACTGTGCAAATGGCCTAGTAAAGAGTGGGAATATAGCGAGCTTCTAATTGTAATAAGGACAGAAGTACGGAAAGAGAAACATGTTCGTTGGAAAGGAAAAAAAGAAACCGAAAAGCTGGTGGAACAGGGAGATACGAGAAGCGATCGCCGAACGGCAGAAAGCAAACCGAGAGCACAGGCAGGCAAAGAAGGCGCATTTGCCGCAGGATGAAGTGGCCAGTAAATGGGAAATATCATCATCATCATCATCATCATCATCAGCCTGGTTACGCCCACTGCAGGGCAAAGGCCTCTCCCATACTTCTCCAACAACCCCGGTCATGTACTAATTGTGGCCATGCCGTCCCTGCAAACTTCTTAATCTCATCCGCCCACCTGACTTTCTGCCGCCCCCTGCTACGCTTCCCTTCCCTTGGGATCCAGTCCGTAACCCTTAATGACCATCGGTTATCTTCCCTCCTCATTACATGTCCTGCCCATGCCCATTTCTTTTTCTTGATTTCAACTAAGATGTCATTAACTCGCGTTTGTTCCCTCACCCAATCTGCTCTTTTCTTATCCCTTAACGTTACACCTATCATTCTTCTTTCCATAGCTCGTTGTGTCGTCCTCAATTTGAGTAGAACCCTTTTCGTAAGCCTCCAGGTTTCTGCCCCGTAGGTGAGTACTGGTAAGACACAGCTATTATATACTTTTCTCTTGAGGGATAACGGCAACCTGCTGTTCATAATTTGGGAATGCCTGCCAAACGCACTCCAGCCCATTCTTATTCTTCTGATTATTTCCGTCTCATGATCCGGATCCGCCGTCACTACCTGGAAGGGTCTACCTGGAAAAAAGTCTATGGTTCAAATACTGCTGCAAGCAAAGATAAAAGGTGAAAGTGAGCGTTGGTTGTCAGAAATACGTGAAAAAAAGAAGGTCTGAGAAGAAGGCGTGAAGGAGGCGTGAGAAAATTATTAGGCAGGAAGTCAACAACAATACAACAACATATCCTAGACGAAGATGGAAACAAACTGAAGGGGAAGCGGCATTAAATTACATCCGATAAATAACATCCGAGTCTTTCCAAGGCAATGACGAGGTTGTATTTGAAGAAAAAAAAGAGCATGACAGAGAACCAGATGGAAATGGAGCTGGTGCTGACAAATTTCAACTGGAAAAAAGCCGAAGAGAAAATTCCTAAGCGCACAGCCACAGGGCTAGGCGAGGTTCCCGTTAGGCTGATTAATGAACTAGGACCAAAAAGTAAGGAAACTCTGGTGAAAGCAGTGGAAAAAAACCTTAAAAGATAGAAGAATAGCAGACAGTTGGCGACAAAGTAGAATGAATTTAATTTATAAAGATAAGGGGGAGAAAGATAGAATTCACTCGTATAGACCGTTGACCATTAAATAGAGGTCAACGGTAAATAGAGGTCAAAAATATAGAGGTCAGCAATGCAGGAAATGAAATTAAAGCTGCAAGCATGGGCAGAGAATAATGGCATATTGGGAGAACTTCAGAATCGCTTCAGTATAGGTAGGCATTTGGATGATAATTTATTTATTCTTACTCAGTGTATTGAAATATCAAAAGTAAAAAGCAGACCGTTATAAGTGGCCTTTTTAGACATTACAGGAGCCTATGACAACGCAAACCGCAATATTTTGTGGGATATTCTGGAAGGGGAAGGCTTAGGTGACGATTGTGTACAGCTTTTTAGAGATTTACGTAGAAAATACCGTTTTCGTTGAACGGGAAGGGATGAGGAGCGAAGAGAAAGTTGATATCAACAAGGGACTGAGGCAGGGGTGCCCTTTATCCCCACTGCTGTTTATGTTGTACATGGGGAGGATGGCGAGGGCAATAGAAGGAAGTAATATCGAGTTCAATCTCCCATATAAACAGGCGGATACAGTAGTAGAGCAGCAGCTTCCAGGTTTATTTTATGCGGACGACATTGTGTTGCTAGCTAACAAGCAAAGTGATTTGCAACGTCTGGCTAATATCTGTGGACAGGAAGGCAACAATTTATGTTTGAAATTTAGCGTTAGAAAATCAGGTGTTATGCTATTCAAGGAAAACAGTGAACAGACAGTGGCAATACAGGGGCAGGAAATACCTCGGGTAAGAGAATATACATACCTCGGTATATGGATAAACGAAGGCAATAGATATATGGAAACACAGGAAAAAAACAATTACAGTGAAGGGGAAGAGAAATGCAGCCATAATGGAAGCACAGAGCGCTATGGCGATATAATAGGTACGAGGTGATCCGGGGTATGTGTAAAGGTGTAATGGTTCTAGGACTTACGTTTGGAAATGCGGCTGTTTGGTTTAAATCGGGGGTACAATCAGGACTCAATGGCAACCAAAGGTCAGTGGGACACCTTACAGTGGGCGCTCATGGGAAGACTACCAATTAAGCTGTTCAGGATGATATGGGCTGGACAAGTGGTGAAGTGAGGGAAGCTCACAGTAAAATTGATTATGCAGAACGACTGAAGAATATGGAAGAAAGTAAATGGGCTGGGGGAGTGTTGAAGTATTTGTACAGAAGAAACATTGATTCACAGTTGAGGAAAAGAGCGAGGAAGATTACCAGCAGGTATGCGGCCTGTAAGGTGGGCAACACAGCAACAAAGAACGTCAAGCGGAAAGTCAGAGAGGCTGAAATAATCTCATGGGGGGCGGCAATGGAAAAGAAACCTGCCATGAGTAACTAATTAAGAGGAAAAAATGAAATCAGGAAAGAAGCAATTTATGATAACTCAAAGGGAAGCTCATTACTTTTCGAAGCGAGATCATCCCGTGATGCCTTAGAACACGCACCTATAAAGCCAGATATAAGAAGAAAGAAGAAGCATGTGCTTGCTGCGGTAAAGCTAGGGAAACGATGGAGCATGTTTTATTACAATGTGAAGGCGTCTGCCCAGCAGTCAATTTAGGCACCACTGGCCTGCTTGAAGCCCTTGGGTTCAGCGAGAGCAGTGGAAAAGTGAACATGTCCGCAATAGAGATTAGTAAGGGGCGATTGGGAGATTGGTGGAAGTAGGGAAACGACAAAAAACGGAGACGTACAAAAGCAAAGTTCGCAATAGGGGATCAGAAAATTTGGCTGTGGGAGTTCATAGTGCTTTTTTTTTTCTTTTTTAACCTAGGTAGGGCATTAGGCAGTATAATAGCAATAGCTTGGTGTCGTAACCCACCGCCCCGTTCCCAAGGGGACGCTCATAACATCCATCCATCCATCCATTCATCCATAAGCGAACAGGCACAGCGAAAGATGAAAGAGCGAAAGCGGAGCGCAATATGGAAAACGCGAGCCACGATAGGCGGAGACCACTGAGAGCGGCCCCTTCAGTGGGAAACTGATATATCAGTGGGAAACTTCAGCGGGAAACTGGTGTATGCGCGCCCGACCGAAACGAGCGGTGGGCCTGCTCCCACCGCTCGCGCTTGTTTTGTTCGGTCTCCTTCGCGCTTGTTTCTTTTGTCATGGTGTGAAATAAATGGATGAACAGATTTACAACACAATTCATACTTCAAGAAACCGTGCAAAAGAAACACGCATACTAGCGCAAAGCACAGAACTGCTCGCAACTGCGTGCGACGAACGCGAACGATGATGTGATGTCGATGAGGCTTCACCCTTTAGAACGAGCTGGCGGCACGAGACGTTCATTTGAGGGATCGCCAGCCGTTTGGGCGCAGACGCGAGACCGCGGAGGCCGAGGCGTGCCAGGGGGTGTTGGCATAAAAAATTGGCTGTCCGCTATCGCGGACAGCCGATACTCCCCTCATACGCGCAGGCCTCGGCGCGCCCCAGCCCACGGTACAGTTCGGGTTCTAGCTTTGGTGTCCCCCTTGCCGCTTTCGTGTCCTGGAGGCGCCGCCAATATTGCGAAATAAAGACACGTTACAATTAGTAAAAAACATGACTGAATAAATATAATTACGTCCAGCCGCCAACTTGTGACACTAAGTTCAGCACTACCGCGCCCCGCGACTTCTGCAACACCAGTCTGAAATTTGCTTCTGAAGGTACGTCGGACAAACATTCTCGCGCCTGCGGCGCTGGTGCTGAGTCAGTCATCGTCACCGACGGCCTTTCAGCCATTTGCGCTCAGCTGACTTAGCAAAAGCGCCGCAGGTGCGAGACAGTCTGTCCGACACAGCAGTCGCCAAATCGGGCGTCAGTGCCCGCTGCTTCACCTATTTTACCGCGCCGGCAGCCAGCGTCCGAGCGCAAACTCGACCCGATACCTCCGCAATGCCGGCACGCCTAGGGACAACCGCCTACAACACGCGCTAAGAAACCTCCTCTGTAGTGCCTAGGCAGAGTCATATTATGGTCTTTTCTTCAAGAAGCAAAAGCCCTCAGATTTTCGCTCTCGTTCCCGCTCTTACTGGCGCCCGCGCACAAGTGGCTGGCGATCCCTCAAATGAACGTCTCGTGCTGCCAGCTCGTTCTAAAGGGTGAAACCTCATCGACATCACATCATCGTTCACGTTCGTCACTCGGAGCATGGCAGAAGCACACGCAAGTTGTCGACGCGCCCTCAGTACCCTCTGCACGGCGAGGCGCCGCCGTTCGCACTAGAGTAGTTCGCACACCGTGGTTGGAATCGAGGCCATTTTCGCTGTGCTTGTGACTACAGTTACATTTACGCTGCTTCATTACCCTGCGGCCTTTAGCACCTCGACTACGTTCATTCGAAACGTTATGGCGACGCAGAGCGGTATGACGGCCGCTTCGAAAGACGAGTAATTTTGTTGGCCGAGGTGCTGGGCACGGCTCGGCGGCTCGACGTCAATGAGTTGACGAATCTCGGATGGTGGCACCAATGGGGGGCCCTTTGTAAATACGGGGCCGGTCGTAAGGGCCTCGTAGCGGCCTGATATTATCGCGGTCGTGTAAGTACTTAATCTGAAACGAGCTCGACGGCACGGATGACTTGATTCCCGGGCCATCACTTTCGGAAATAATTTCGCTTTCGCGAGACTTGGATCGTTTCGACACCGAACCCCTCGAAGTATATGGCCGACAGCGCTCTTCGCATTGATAACGAGCATCGCACAGCGCCAGAAACACTTGTCGGGGACGCTTTCGGTGCCGAGTGACGCGAAATTTTACGAAAGTGGAACTATCTCCCAAAGTGATAGCCCGAGCTTTTCGCCCAAGGAAAGCTCCGTCTCCTTCTGAGACGACGATGATAAGTGAAGATAACTCGTTTCCGAATTGATTCTATGAATAAAGGTGCCGTTCCTCTTTCCGTTCATGTCGCGCTACATTCGCGGTATTATTTATTTTTATTTCGCGGACTGAAAAGTTGACCCACGCGTTGCAATCGTGGTCACGTTATATTCTAGTAAATACGGTATCGTCGTTCTGCTTGCACAACGGCATCCTCTACAAAAACTATTCTTCGACAAGGAACAGCTACCTGTTAGTCATCCCAAATACTCTCGGCAAGGAAATCAGGCCACCTATAGGCTACACACAGACATTAGAAACAAATACTACTGGCCAAAGCTTGCAGCAGAGATGAAGCATTACGTCAGAGCTTGCCTTGACTGTCAGCGACGCAAAGTACCACCCACTAAACCCGCCATGCTCTTACACCCTGTTGCAGTGCTGGAGTCGCCATTTGCCCAAATTGGTATGGACCATCTGGGCCCATTTCCGATATCTGCCAGCGGAAATAAATGGCTCATAGTTGCGACAGACTATTTAGCCAGATACACGGAAACCAAGACACTTTCGAACGGCACGGCATTTGAGGCGGCACAGTTTTTTTATTGAGAACATCGTCCTAAGACATGGTGCTCATCTGTCGTCATAACAGACAGATGAACCTCTTTTACAGCATAGCTTTTGAGAAGTGTGCTCACGCTCAGTGGCACGGCCCAAAGTAGAACTATAACATACTATCTTCAAACGAACGGGCTTACAGAACGACTCAACAAGACACTCGCTGAGATGTTCTGTATGTACGTCGGCGTGGAGCACAAGAATTTGGGGAAAAATCTGCCATATGTCACATTTGCTTATAATACGGTAGGCCAGGCAACTACAAGAATGATGCCTTTCGGTCTGCTCCATGGTTGAAAAGTAGGACGATGCTTGGCGCTGTATGCTGCCCCAGGATTTCAGCGATACAGAGGCTGATGCTGCCGATGTCACAGAGCGCGCCCAGGAAGCCATACGTCTTGCGCGCGTCCGAATTGAATTGAATTCTCGGGTTTGCCGAAACCATGATTTGATAATGAGGCACGCCGTAGTAGGAGACTCAGCATTAATTTAGACCACCAGGGTATCATTACCGTGCCTCAATGCACAGAACACGGGCATTTCTTGCATTTCGCCCCATCGAAATGCGGCCGCCACGGCCGGGATTCGGTCCCGCGACCTCGTGCTTAGCAGTGCAACACCATATATCCGCTAAGCCACCGCAGCGGGTCGCGCGTGTCCGAATAACCAGCATGCAAGACCGTGACTCCTGCTGGTATAACCTCAACAATAGATCTGTCGTTTATGAACCCGGCGCCATAGTTTGGGTATGGACACCTATTCGACGCCGAGGCCTCTCTGAGGAACTTCTACGGCGATACTTTGGACTGTATAAAAGTTCTGCGCCGCCTTAGTGACGTCAGCTACGAAGTCGCTCCTGACACCCCATCTTCATCAAAGCGCCACCAGCATGCGCCTGAAACTTTCCACGTGCTGCGCATGAAGCAGCTCCGAGTGACATGGACAACCTAATTTATGTACTGACTATTGGCGGCGAGGAGTTACGGAGTCGCCATCTGTCGGTATGCGTAGTATGAGGGATCACGCGGCGCGCTCCTCATAAGTTTCGCTTACGGCGCTCAATAAAAACACCACGCGGCAGCCCTCCAGGACATTTATATAAGTACTCTCAAAACGAGGGAAGCTTTCGACTGTCGATGTAATAATCTTGGGCAAACTGAAAGCAAAGAATCGTTTACAGACGCTATCTCTTTTCCGAATACGTATAAGCGCGCGGTCGCCGTGATGGAGTCTCCCGAACCGCTTCTTGCATGAAAGGTAGGCAAACGCTGAGAGTAAACCATGTTAAATATGTTCTTATAGTGTCTGTATATGTCTGTATAACCAAATGGAGCATAACCGAATGAAGCCTCAATGCAGCGATCGCACGGGTCCGCAGCGACCGACTGCGCGTCTGCATGCATGTCCGCACACAATGTTTTGCTTTCGCTGTGAGCGCGCTTTCACACCGTGCCGCGAGCTTTATAGGCCACAGCATATGAGAATTTCACAGTATACTAGCAGCCATTGTTGCGTGGATGCCATCAGAACTGTTCAAAAATAATTTTGTTATAGAGACTTCGACGCCTACGGTGACTGTGATGTGCCGTCGCGACTATTCAATCTATTTTGTCTTCTAAGTTCTTTGACATGTCAATATTATTTCTCAAGTTGCGTCGCACTGTATGTTTATCGGTCTTCTCAGCGTGCGATTTCCCTCTGCTTGTTCGTAATCCAGTGCACTAATTCATAACAGAAACATGACCATATCCCATGCCTTTTTTTAATGTGTGTCTTACCGCTCACTTTCCGTTCCAGTGAAGTTGCCAGTATCTAGCATCAAGTTCATAGACCAAACCGTCATGGCTTTAACCGGGCAGCGGGCGCGGGCGAGCGTCTCAGTGTGCGTTTTCTGCTACTCCCCGAACATCGCAGTCCCGGCGCCGTAGTAGAAATCTTCTTCGCCTCTGTGCTTGCTGCATACCCGAGTTGCCGCCGATAGCTGTCTGCCGGTTCTAACTTTCGCAAGTTAAGCTTCACGCAGTTCCTTGTCCTGCGGCTACGTGTGAATAAGGCTGACACCGGGCTCCGTTGCGTACTTCGGGCACTGCGGCACTGAGCAGTAGCCTACCATGCTGCACGCCTCCAAAGGCAGCCACTACATATTATAGTACTTTCATATGTTGTCAAGCGTACACCCAAGGTGGTAAAGACTAACCACTTAAACAGAACCGCAGCGCAGCTGGGACTTTAAACGTTCGTTTTCAGCTCGCTTCCGCGCCTCTGAAACAGCCGACGCTGCCGCTGTATCCACGTGATCCCTCATGCCACGTCACGCCGACGGTGGCGCCAGCTCTTCCAGTGGTAGAGCTCGAGGCCAATATTCGCCGCGCATCGGGACGATGCTTGCTCTGGAGGGAGGCCTATGCCGTGTCCCTATCAGCTTGGAGCCGTGATGGTGACGACGAAGACGTTCTATAAAAGACTGCGCTCCCTATATATATGGACCGGTTCCAGCATTTAACATGCACTTTTTTCCACTTTGTCACTCCTAACATTAACGCTATAAAAGAAAAACAGTTTCGACGACTGCCTTAGAAGCCTCACAAACCACAGAACTAAGACTATCTGCATAAATTGATGTGCAGTAAACACAACGCATTTGGCAGCGGTAAAACTTATAAATAACTGTGTCTAACGTTACAAAATTACTTTTGTGGTGCTTAAAAGCTGCTTCAAATTATAATTTTTCTCATTTAATACTGCTCCATATTGTTTTCTGCTATAAAAAAGGTCTAGTCACTCAAGATAAACTTCACTCTCCATACATACTGCTCATCTCATGAAAGCAGTAGGTTCGCAACAAATTAATTATGCATGTCCAAGGCACTTTACATCACTGTGCTTACCATTGTCTGGAATGTTGAGCGCCGGTGCAGACGGGCGAATGTAGACATTGTCCGATTGAGTCGTCAGGTCCGGTTCCAAGAGCCAAGGCAACCTCGCTGATGTGCTTGGTGGGCTGTATGGTGGATGCTGCGGCGTGCTGTGGCTGGGGCTTACTCTGGGGTTATCAGTTTCCTGGCGTGGTGTTACGTATATTGTACGAGGAGTCCCACCAGTCGGCGAGGATTGCGGTCTTACGTATGGGCGACCGTCTTTCCATCTTGGTGTGCGAAAAGCTGGTCCTTCTGTTCGCCATTTCGGCGTGGTGTATCTTGGGACTTCAGCTGGGGTGGACCACTGTTCGTCGACATTTGGTTGTAAGGGTCTTCTGTATGGAGGGACATCGCCAGGCAGATGCTGTGGCTCTGAAATTGTTCCCAGTGGGTTGTATAAGGGCTGAGCTGTTGGGTGCGGCTTTAATAGTTTTGGAGCAGCGCTTTCTGGCGCCGGTAGCCTTGGCGGCGTGTAAGACTGTTCCGCTGACCTAGGGCCCGAGATCCGTCGTTTATCGGTGAGCCAGGGATCCGCAGCACTAATTCTCCTGTCGGGAAATGTTGGCGGCTTCGGCTTAATGTAAGGGTGGTTGTCTTGTTGGCTAGGTCTGAAAGTACTTGGCGCTGTGGATTGTATCCTAGGTGCATTACTGTACGATGGTATGTTTCCAGGCGTTCCTAGCTCTCTCAGCATGGGTTCTCTTGGTCGGAGATAGGGAGGGTTGCGGAAAGGAACTGGATGAGGTCCTGGTATTGTTGGCGCTCTTGTGAAACTGGGCAAGATAAACGAAACCGATGTTCCCGTTTGTGGTGGCAGGTTGGTCCAGTACACGGAAGTTGGCGAGGACATGAGTGGTAGTGGCACCTGCGTGCGCATTTCTGGTCTCAAGTAAGGAGGACGATAGTCACCTGTTGTCGCAGCTGGTTTCGGCAAAGGTGTGGCATTGACACCTTGTATGCTGTGAGTTGCTGACGCTGCTTCATTGAGTGGAGGCAGCTCTGGCGTTACATAGAGAGGGAGAACAGCGCCTTCTTTACGCGTTGGAAAAGAGATAAAATGTAGAGGTGGCCGAGTTGTGATTGGCTGGACCGAGTCTAGTCGTAACGGTGGGAGCTGTGGTCTAGTGTAGGGAGGGTATGTTTTCAGCTCGGGCGAACGCGGCGGTGGCAAAGCGCGCGTGGTCGTTGGCGTATTAGTTCGATATGGTGGAGGAAAAAGCGTAGCAAAGTTGTTTGAATCAGCGCCATTGGGCTCAGTACCTGGCAAAGTTGTGCCACTCACGCCTGTGGCGTTGCTTATTAGCTCTATTGTAGTCTTAACTGGATCGTTTAAAGAAGTTATGTCTAAAATTGTAAATTTTGTCGCTGACGGCGTAAAGTATTTAGGCCATGATTCTATATTCGGACGAGTAAAGGGAACGTTTGTTTGTGACACTTTCACCGGACTGGTCGTCACCAAATCATACTGTGTTGTTGAAAACCAAGCTTCTGTTGTCGTACTTGAAAATGGCAAGGGTATAGGCGTTGCGTCAGCCGTTTTGACAGTTGCAGTGTTTCGGCTTTCAGCTGTAGGTACACCTGCCATAGGACCAAAAACCGTTAGGGGTTCTGTAAATGCATGAATTACAGGAGGAATTGTGGTGCCCGTGGTCTCTGTGTTTTCGGTTGTAGTATGAATTATTGGGCTGGTAACTGCAGGAGTGGCAGAGGTATAGGTACCAGTAAATAGAGTTGGATGGCTCGGGATAGCTGTAGCCCTAAGCACTGTAATTGCTGTAATAAAGTCGAATGATGTGGGTGTTTGAGTAGAGGAGGTAGGCACTGTGGGAGTAGTTGTGCTGGCCTCGATGCTAGGCGTCCCACTCATTGCTGTAGCTGAGAGTGTACTTATAGTATGTGGAATTGTTGATGTGGCTTCGGTGCTCGTCAGCACTTTAGACATTACTGTAGCGGGCCTGCTGCTGGTGTGCTCAGTAGATGGAGTACCGGTTGTCGTAGTAAAATCAGTCAAAGGGACTGTGGTCTCTTCCATTGTAAATTCAGAAGTAATTGCGAAAGCGGTGCTAGGGACTTCAGTAGCCTCCTCTGTAGTTAGGATTGAAGGGGTAAAAGGCATGGACGTTACAGTAGCTGTGGTGGCTGCAGGAGTGGTTGTGCTTACTGTAATGCACGGCGTCTGACTCGTTGTTTCAGCTGCCAGTGTGCTAAGGACGACTTCGGATGTTGTTGTGTCTTCGGTGGTTTCCAGCACCTTAGATGATGTAGCGGATGTGCTACTCGCATTTTCTGATTCTGTTGATTCGGTCGTTGATGCTACAGAAGTCGAAGCGCTTGTCTGTTTATTTGAAAATTTAGTTGTTGAGACAGTTGCGCCAGGGCTTTCATTTGTCTCTGTAGTGGCAACGGGGGTAGTGGAGGATGTGATCGTGCTTTCTCTCGTGCTTGGTGTATTGCTCGCTGTTTCTGTTGTCATAGTGCTCAGGGTAGTTGCGGTTGTTGATGGGTCTTCGGTTGTCGTAAGTACTCTAGACGTTGTGGCAGGTATGCTGTGTGTTGTGCTCGGCGGCTCGCTCGCTCTTGCTGTTGTCATTGTAATGAGATTACTTGTGGTTGTTGATGCATCTTCGCTTGTTGTCAGTACTGTAGATGTTGTGTCAGGTGGGCTGTCGGTGGTGGACGGCGTCTCCCTCGCTGTTGCTGTTGTCATTGTGCGCAGGGTACTTGCGGTTGTTGACGTAGATGCATCTTCCGTTGTCGTCAGCACTGTAGATGCTGTTGTGGTAGGTGTGCTGTCTGTGGTGCTCGGCGTCACGCTCGATGCTGCTGTTGTCTTTGTACTGATGATACTTGGTGTTATTGATGCATCTTCTGTTGTTGTCAGCACTGTAGATGTTATTGTGGCAGATGTACTCTCGCTGGTGGTCGGCGTCACGCTCGCTGTTGCTGTTGTCATTGTGCTTAGAATACTTGTGTTTGTTGATGCATCTTCGGTTGTCGTTAGCACTGTAGATGTCGTTGTGGCAGGTGTGCTGTCTGTCGTGCTCGGCGTCTCGCTCGCTGCTGTTGTTGTCATTGTACTGAAGGTAGTTGCGGTTGTTGACGCGTCTTCGGTTGTCGTCAGCACTGTAGATTCTGCTGTGGCAGGTGTGCTGTCTGTGGTACTCGGCGTCACGCTCGATCTTGCTGTTGTCTTTGTACTGATTATAGTTGGGGTTGTTGATGCATATGTTTTTGTCAGTACTGTAGATGTTGTGGCAGATGTGCTGTCACTGGTGGTCGGTGTCACGCTCGCTGTTGTTGTTGTCATTGTGCTTAGAGTACTTGCGGTTGTTGATGCATCTTCGGTTGTCGTTAGCACTTTAGATATTGTTGTGGCAGGTGTGCTGTCTATTGTGCTCGGCGTCTCGCTCGCTGCTGCTGTTGTCATTGTACTCAAGGTAGTTACCGTTGTTGACGCGTCTTCGGTTGTCAGAACTGTAGATGCTGTTGGGGCAGGTGTGCTGTCGGTGCTGCTCAGCGTCTCGCTCGCTCTTGCTGTTGTACTGAGGATGGTTGCGGTTGTTGACGCGTCTTCGGTTGGCAGCACTGTAGATGCTGTTGGGACAGGTGTGCTGTCGGTGGTGCTCAGCGTCTCGCTCGCTCTTGCTGTTGTTGACGCGTCTTGGGTTGTCGTCAGCTCTGTAGATGCTGTTGTAGCAGGTGTGCTGTCTGTGGTGCTCGGCGTCACGCTCGAGCTTGCTGTTGTCTTTGTACTGATGATAGTTGGGGTTGTTGATGCATATGTTTTTGTCAGCACTGTAGATGTTATTGTGGCAGATGTGCTGTCACTGGTGGTCGGTGTCACGCTCGCTGTTGTCATTGTGCTTAGAGTACTTGCGGTTGTTGATGCATCTTCGGTTGTCGTTAGCACTGTAGATGTTGTTGTGGCAGGTGTGCTGTCTCTTGTGCTCGGCGTCTCGCTCGCTGCTGCTGTTGTCATTGTACTCAAGGTAGTTGCAGTTGTTGACGCGTCTTTGGTTGTCAGCACTGTAGATGCTGTTGGGGCAGGTGTGCTGTCGGTGGTGATCAGCGTCTCGCTCGCTCTTGCTGTTGTACTGGGGATGGTTGCGGTTGTTGACGCGTCTTCGGTTGGCAGCACTGTAGATGCTGTTGTGGCAGGTGTGCTGTCTCTGGTACTCGGCGTCACGCTCGATGTTGCTGTTGTCTTTGTACTGATGATAGTTGGGATTGTTGATGCATATGTTTTTGTCAGCACTGTAGATGTTATTGTGGCAGATGTGCTGTCACTGGTGGTCGGTGTCACGCTCGCTGTTGCTGTTGTCATTGTGCTTAGAGTACTTGCGGTTGCTGATTCATCTTCGGTTGTCGTTAGCACTGTAGATCTTGTTGGGGCAGGTGTGCTGTCTGGGGTGCTCGGTGTATCACTTGCTGTTGTGATTTTGCTGATGATAGTTGTGGCCGATGATGCATATTCGGTTGTTGTCAGTACTGTAGATGTTGTGGCAGATGTACTGTCGAAGGTGGTCGGCATATTGCTCGCTGTTGCTGTTGTCATTGTGCTTAGAGTACTTTCAGTTGTTGATGCATCTTCGGTTGTCGTCAGCGTTGTAGATGTTGTTATGGCAGGTGTGCTGTCTGTTGTGCTCGGCGTCTCGCTCGCTGTTGCTGTTGTTATTGTGCTGAGAGTAGTTGTCGTTGTTGATGTGTCTTCGATTATCAGCACTGTAGATGTTGTAGTTTCAGGTGTGCTGTCTGTTGTGCTCGGCATATTGCTCGCTGCTGCTGTTCTAATTGGGCTAAGGGTAGTTGTGGATGTCGATTCAACTTTGGCTGTTGTCAGCACTGTTGATGCTGTTATAGCAGGTGTGCTTTTGACATTTTCTGTGGTCGACATTGTCGTTGTTGTAACAGTTGAGTGCCTTGTAGTCATTGGTACAACTTCAGGTGTTGATGTAGCCATGGTACTGTGCTCCTGAGTCGTCGTCTCCGTAGTTACGATGGGAAAGGTGACGAGTGTGGATTGCTCAGTAGTAGTTGTCACTGTAGGCATAGGCGTGCTGTCTGCAGTGCTGCGCTTCTCGCTCCCTGTGGTAGTAAGCTGTGTGGTAACGCTAACTCTCGATGTTGATGGGACTTCTGTGGTTAGCGTCATAGTCGGTGTCGCAGCAGGAGTGGTGCTGGTAATTTCAGCCGTTGTATCATCGCTTATTGGGGTTAAAATAGTTGAGGGCTTTGCAGTATCTTTAGTTATAGGAGTTTCACTGGTCGTAGCTGGCAGCGATGATATTTTAATGGTAGTAGCGCTCGGGTACTGTGTTGGTTTTGTTGCGGTTACGTCTGTCAGTGGAATGCTAGATGGATATGACGACTGTGTGACAGGCCATGTTACTTGTTTGGTTGCAGTCGACGCTGGTGATGTAGGCGGAGATGTCAATATCGTTTGCTGTTCTGTAGGGAAAACTGGGGGTACAAACTCCGAAACGGTTGTTGCGGGCAATGTTGATTGAGTGGGAACGGCTGTCACGGCAGGAAGCGTTGTCATAGGCAAGTCGCCAGCACCTGAAATACAATGCGGTGTTATAGGATATTGCGAATTGATCGATTTTATTTCAGCTTAGCTCTGAATTGTTTTGATGCTTACCTGTGTAAGTCACGCCCTTTACAGCAACGAATACTCGCTGAAAGGCCACCATTGTTTCGAAAGCAAGCTGAAGAGAAGGAGAAAACATACAGTAAGCCTCTTAGGTCTATGGGGGCAGAAACGTTGGTTTATATTTTCCTTTGACGGACGAACACTTCGTTTGTGGCATGTGCGACTTCATTAAAATGAACTGTGTGGTCCTAAAATAAAGTTTAGGACCACAGTTGCAGATACTAGTCGATGTGAGATTCAAGCCGCTTGATACGCAGAGTTAATCGTGGCTTAAAGAACGAACAAGAAAGAAAAAGAAAGAGGTGCTCGGGTATGCAATTTCAGAACCAAAGTTATGAACGCAAAAGCTACAGGCAGATTCTGAGGATTTTGGGGACATGATTCCAGTATGCTAAGGAGCACTGCGATTCAAACTGACGACACTGCACAGAGACAGAAGTCACACTATACAGAACTTAGTAGAAATTTTATGGGAGACTTGGGGAACGCTTCTTTGTTAAAATGTACTGTACAATAAGGCTCATGGGGACTCTTGTGTGTGGTTCACTTGTCTGTAGAGCTGCGCATGTGAGTGTTGTTGAAGTAGATTCCTGTATTCTTGTTGGCTCTGTGAAAAGGGGTAGAGGTAGCCGTGTAAATTCATATAAAAATAAGAAATCGCCCGACTCGAATGACTTAACGCAATTACCCAAGTTGTCCTACGTTACCCAAGTTCCCTTAACTCAAATGACCCTTAAATCGATACAGCAAACAGAAATTATGAGCCTCCGACTCCCAGATTACGTTTCACACGTTATCTTGCCCATGAAAACAGACAGCATGAATAGCGAAAAATTCGGGAAGCCTTTTGTTCCCTTAAAATTGTTTCAGACTTCTGGGGCGCATAACGTAAAACTATTCCAATATGTTTTTATTCCAATCAACTGACGTCAAATTTGTGTAACCGTCGACGCAAGCATCAGGCGGTGACCCGCACGGTTGTCTGAACAGACCAACCAAACGCTCTCCTCGTTCATAGGAGGTCACTTTTGTTTGCTTGCAAAACGAATAACATTGCCTACACTGAGCGGCTTCTCTTATCTAATTGGCTAACAAGAGGCGAGGAGCACGCTCAAGTGGAGAGAGATTCGATGGGGCCGAGCCAGTGCACTGAAAATCGATAACCGGATGAAGAGGGTGGTGCCGGCGTCTGCGATTGGTCCGCTTTCCCTTACTTAGCTTGCGGTGGCTGGTCGAAAATCGCGGTGGCATGCAACGGAAGCTTAAGAATGGCGAAAAGGGATTCTCAGCAAAGAAGAGTCGGCAGAACAAGGTCGTATACGTGCCGAAAGTGCTCGAAAACGTTACACGGCCACGCAGAAAATTTTAATGTGCGCAAATAAACCCAAGCTCTCGCTGTTCTTGCTGGCTCGTGGAACTCGCACAAACTGCAAGTAGCAGAGATTTTCACGTCCATGCGATGTCGCGGGATGCCCGAACGGTTCACAACACATGACCAAAAAGCAGCTGCAGCGGCGAATCCACCGCTCTGTCTGGGCTCGGTTTCTTCGAGGTCGCGCGTTTGCGTTTTGGGCAAAAAAGAAAACGTACCGCCGTCTTTCGGGCGTCGTTTTACCCATCGACGGTAGCAAAGGGCGGTGATGGCGCATGCAACGTCACCATTCCCCCATATGGATGACGGGAGATTTGAATTCCCAAAAAGGTATTCGGACCCTTCGGATGCAATTTTCTCATAAACTGAGTCTTTTTTGGGCGTGAAACAAGCTTTGCGAGGTTTCTGGAATGGTATTCAAAGTCCACTTAGCATTTGCCTTTGGTGCCCCTTTGATGGCGAAGCTTGAGCGGCCTCCTATTTTTTTTATCGCTGTCTTGATCACGCAAGTTCTGGTAAATTTTAAACTTTTGTTCATGTATAAGCTGCCCAGTTACGCGGTCTTACAAATCACATTTCGTGTGTTGAAGAATAATTAATAGAATATTCTTAACCGTTCGTCTATTTATATGCTTTGGCTGTTTTGAAATAAAAGTGTCAGGTGTTTTAGAAAATAAGTTTTTGCCTAGTTTTTGCCATAAAAGATGGCGGTCGTTGTGCTAGAACATTAAACAATATGTGAGCTCCCGATCCTGTGTTATCATCCTTGCCGCCTTCTCTTCGCTTGATGTTCGTTGTTCCTCAATATAGTGCCTTGAGCGTGATCTCAAGACACATATAGACGCTATAGGTGCAACATAAATGGGTAGAAAAAAACTGCTCACAGAATTTCATATATACTTATTGAACTGCTTCGACACTTACCACATGACGGTGCTCTCCATACCATACCTGCATCAATTCTCCCTACGCTCTTCTGCCGTGTGGCTTACTCGAGCCACCGGCACTGATGACCAAAGAGCTGAGCTCATAGAGCTTGCTCTGCGGAACGCACCCAGCAAGGCCCTGAGGGACATCTTTATTATCACCCGCATTCCAAATAAAGTTTACCCGGATTCCAAATAAAGTTTACTCTCACTGTCTCTGTGTGTGTGGAAAATTTTCTTATAAACACGTTCACATATGATGCTGGACCGCTTTCGTAGCTGTCGTGATAGAGGGAGTATGCGTGGAAGGTGACAAAATGACGTTTAAGTTATGTGTGTCATCGGGCGCATGCACGCCGATTTATAATTTGGGCCTGATGTGAACGCCGCATTAGAGGGTGCTTCGGTGCAGTGCAGCAAGGTTTCTGCGATCGCCTTTAAATCGCACTACACTGCCAGGGCGGAGAAACACTGTCGTTCTGACCCGGAACGGGCTTCCGTTGGAGTGTGGGATGGCGACCGCGGCGGCCGTCCACTCGGTCGGGAACGAGTGCCTCCAGGTGGCCCACGCCTCCCACAGGTGCGGTGTCGGTCCGGCGGGGCGCATCAGCAGCCGCAGGTAGACTCGGTTGTCGCCGAACAGCTTGTAGGCGAAGCGCAGCGCCCGGCCGCCTCCGGACAGCGACGGCAGCAGCGTGGGGCTCCACATGCGCGCCACCGAACCGCAGCTGGAGGCGCGGCATTGCTCGGCGCGCACGAACGCGCCGCCGGCGTCGTCTGCGCGTCGTAGAACGGGAGCCGAGGGAGATGCGGTGCATGCGATTGTCGACGTGCTCCTCGGTATAGTGGGCACACGCACAGAATCAAGATCTGGTTCAACTGAGCTCTGGAGAGAACTGAACGCAACGGCGCATGCATCTGCGTAGACGAAGCTGTAATGTCTTGCTTGGTCTCGCTCGGGAGTTTTACTGACACAGGTGCGACGAACAGACACACAGATTCACTGAAAACATGGGCATCTGGCGATGGATGGACGGATGGATGGATGTATCAATCAATCAATCAATCAATCAATCAATCAATCAATCAATCAATCAATCAATCAATCAATCAATCAATCAATCAATCAATCAATAATCGGTTTACTAATGCCCAGAAACACCTCTGAAGCCTTTGCACCGTTGCACTGAAAGACTACGGAGGCTACGGCGCAAAATATAAGAAATGCCAGGACCCGCCGCAGTGGCTTAGCGGCTGTAGTGTTGTGCTGCTAAGTACGAGGTCGCGGGATCAAATCCCGGCCGTGGCGGCCGCAATTCGATGGGGGCGAAATGCAAAAACGCCCGTGTCCCGCGCATTGGGGCCACGTTAAAGATTCCCTGGTGGTTAAAATGAATCCGGTGTCCCCTACTACGGCGTGCCTCATCATCAAATCGTGGTTTTGGCACGTAAAACCGCGGCGTTCAACTCAGTTCAATTCAAGAAATGTCAGAATACATAAACAGCAAATGTGTTAAGGAAGCGCATTCATATAAGAATAAAAATGTACAGGAAAGAGAAAAATCTAGGAGATTGTGGAAACCTGTTCATCATACATGATTATTTGCACCACTCCAGAACACAGGAAATGAACTCTGGAATATTTCGATATAAGCAGAATACATATTGTTTCCTTTGAAGTCGAGTTGTTAGGCAGCCACTATTGGAACAAGGCCGCGTATATATAAAATGCCGAATGATGCCTGATAGATCTTGCAGTACGTGAAGTTGTACATGGTTAAAAAGATTTTGGTGATGTATGCATGGTACCATGAACTGGGCCTTAAAGAGGAAGAAGGTCAGACTTAGTGTGGCTTTACTTCAAAGCGATACATTTGAAACGGCTCAGTGCTCAATGAAGTTACAATTTCATTTGTACGTTCTGCTCCAAGCTACAGAGGCGTACTTTAGAGGCGGAAGACAAACACTAGCACTCAGCTTTAGAAAAGCTGCACGGCAGGGGGAGGTAGAGTTGCTGCATACGCTACCTGCCTATACAGTAACTATAGTGCAAGGCATTCATATTCGACACACTATTCCAAGAGCGTGAACGGCACGTATATTTTTTTTACATATTTAACGTGCGGAAAGAAGCTTGGCGTTTTGCCAAAATGCACACCAAAACCGAGGTCTTCAGCTTCATTGACTCTAGGCAACGAAGCATATCGAACAGAGTATAAAATTTGAACGTTTACAATCTTAAATCTTTTGTGTTTTCAGCATATAGGAGAAATGAATGTTCAATTTCCGTCGAAATGTCATTTACAAACAATAAGAAAAAGGCCAAGAAGATCCGGAGCAACTGCATCGCCCTCTCCCCTTTTTCACCTGACAGCCCCCACCTACTTCCCTTCTCTGACTCCCGCTTCATTTTTGTCCCGAGAATATTTTCTCCGACGGGATGCACATGCTCCCGCCCCCCCCCCCCCCACCTCTTGCACCTGCTCTGGGGCGCTATAACGTAAAACTATTCCAAACTTTTCTATTCCAATTCTGCAATCAGCCCTCCGCGATTGGTGAAAAACATTTTTGGACCACCTCCACTTAACCTGTCTGTCACGCGACGGCACGAAAACCGCGATAGCTCCCCATCTGATATGACGTGTACACACTGATTATGCATGATTCAACCAAACAAAAGAAAAATAGTTATTTCTGATTCGACGCCTTTTCGTCATTAGCCCTCGGCTATTGGTCAAAAGTTTTCGGCTGCACCCACTTCACCTGCCTGTCACGCGACGTCACAAAATCGCGAAAACTCACCGCGTCAAAGTGACGTGTACGCGTTGAAGATGCATTATTATGCCGAACAAAACTGAATTTTTGTCTGAATAGCCGCAGGCTGCCCCGTTCCGAAAGGAATAAAAGATGGCTACCCCCGATCGCTCAGGCACGGGCTACTCGCACCTGCCGGAGAGCATAATTTCATTTGCGTGTAATAAAACTTTTTGAGCGGCCGTGTAACGTTTTCGAGCATTTTTGGCACGTTTACGACCTCGTTCTGCCAGCTCTTCTTTGCTGGGGATCCGTTTTAGCGTCATTTTTAAGCTTCCGTTGCATGCCGCCGCGATTGTCGATGAGCCACCGTAAGCTAAGTAAGGGAAAGCGGACCAATCACAGACGCCGGCACAATCCGGTTATCAATTTTCAGTGCAATGGCTCATCCCCCTCTCCACTTGAGCGTGCTCCTCGCCTCTTGTGAGCCAATTAGATAAGACAAGCCGCTCAGTGTAGGCAATGTTATTCGTTTTTCAAGCAAACAAAAGTGACCTCCTATGAACGAGGAGGGCGTTTGATTGATCTGTTCAGACAACCCTGTGGGTGACCGCCCGATGCTTGCGTCGGCGGTTACGCAAATTTGACGTCAGGAGATTGAAATAAAAACATATTGGAATAGTTTTACGTTATAGGGCCCCTGGTGTACGAACAAAGTGTCAAAAATGATTTTATTCGGTCACGTTTGTGTCACGTGTAAAAGTACGCAGCGTGGCGCAATAGCACTTTAATAACAAGCGGCTAGAGGAGTTACCGGTAAAGAGATTGCCCTTGTCATGATGGTTACATGCTCATCACGCTAAGCTATCGGATGTTCGCCGCTGGCAAGTCGTATTGAACTTGCAGCACTAGTCATACGTTGAGCTGGCGTTCGTACCACTTGATGCGAGTAAGTCTAAAAGCTCTAGTCTAAAATAGAGCAGCGACACCGAAATAGGTAACTTTAAGCATTGAAAGAACCGCTATGTTCTCGCAGTCATTCTGAGTATTATATTATATTATATTGAGTATATTCAATTTTCCTGACTGAAAAAACGGTGTGTGACAAATGACAACATAGAGTCCATATACTTGCTGATGCCAAGATTCTGATATGAGGAAGGTAAGCACGTGATAACGAGCAGAGGAGAAAACGATCTCGCAGGTCTCTATATAGCCGCCCATTCAAAAGCATTCGTTTTTTTGTCTGTCGATACTTTCAAGAGAAAAGCTGCACGTGTCCTGCAGACAAGAGTTTTATGTGCGACATCATAGTGTTAGCAGAAACGAAGTACCAAGAAACAAATACTACTTCTCTTGCGGTATAGCGTACAGACCTGATGGGCAAGTTATATACAAAGTGTGGCATAAATGCGCTACTTTTGGGCAATTACACCCTGCGCTTGCAGACGCTGCACTGCAGTCTTTTCATTCAAAGTACGTCTGGAATAAAATGACAGCAGTGTGGCAAACATTTTTTTTTTCATATAATTTGTGCGCTGCAACATTTCTGTTTGCAAAGGCTTAGGAGCTGTCATTGTGTGCAGATCCAGCAGCCACCGTATGTAAATTAATTCCGAAAATGTTTGGCTGTCTTGCCTTCAAGAACTTTTAATGTTAACCCACGCTGTGCTTTATTCTAATGAATATATTTTGTTTTTCACTTTGCATTTCAGCAGGACTTAACAGAAATGAAAAAGAATGAGGAAGCAAACAACATCTTGAGGCTCTACATGAAAGCGAAAAACACGAGAATCTCAAGACGCACTGCTTCCGCCAGCATACGTGCATGTAGGTGCGCAGTGCGTTTGTGCAACTGTCAGGGGCGGCTTAGGAATATGAACCCACCTATCTGCTGCCGCCAGCCGAGCGTGGTGTTCTCGTCGCTGGTCCAACCGCACGTGTATGGCTCCAGTTGGCAACCGTCTCCTGCACGTCGTGGTTCGGGTCGTACAGACATTTACGCATGTTGCTTATGCCCCAGTCAGAGGGGCAAATTCATTGACACTTTGAGCGAGTGCACTTCGCTTTTGCGTCATTTGAGTTTTGAGTTTGGGTTTATTTAACCACATGGTACGAGAGAAATGGGCATTTGTGGTTGGGTATGACGGGAAGAAAAGCTGCGTAATAGCAGCTTTAAAACAAACAAAAACTGAAACAAGAACTTTGGCGGCGTTACTGCACGGGAGAGGTAAGTCTAATGTGGAGTTGACGGCAGTGTCGATCGGTAAATTAGCTGGCACATTATATATTTGTACCAAACACTCCAGATCGTCATTGTTTAAAGATTCTAGAACAGGTGTCTCAGCGGACGCCTCGAAGGCATCTTTGGCCAGTGGTGCGCCGATTTTCTACAAAAACTGTACGTCACTCACTGTATTTAAGTGGTTTGCGAGCATCGTTCACGAGTGCTTATGCGAAAGCATCAAGTGACCCATTGAGCGAAAAAGCCGACGTCTGTAGCAGGGAAGCGCTACCTAAATTCCCATTGGCTGTAACGCCATGTGACGAGCGCGCCTCGACGTAGCAGAGCGGGCAGAACGGAACACCTGCTGCTGCAACAGCGCGCCAGGTGTTGCACAAGGGAGAGGGCATTGCCGCGACGCGACGTCACCAGTGCGCCTCGACGGAGCGGACACGGCGACGTGGCGCCGCGGGACGAGACTGGTTGCCGTCCCGTGACGCGTGCGTGCGCGTGGCGCCGTCTCGCTCCCCGAAGCCGGCGCGCGGTCCGTATCTCTTCCTACCCCGCTGGGTTTAGCTGCTGTGCGGTCTCTTGTCGCGCAGGGCGTCGGCGGCATGCGGCGCTGGAACCGCAGGCTGCTGCTGCTTGCTGGGGCCCGGACCGCACGTCACTCCCAGCACGAAACTCGAAGAACCGCTGAGCAGCGTTCGAGTAGACAATAAGGCTTTGGCATTCGCCACTCATAGAAGTGCTTAAGTGTCCTCGGGATTTTTGAAGTGGTTCTTGCGAGCATCATTCATTTTACAGCGAAGCTGTTTATGACTCGAATCCCGGGATTTTTCCCGTCTCCGTTGACAGAGCAGTCAACCATTCCACGAATTGAAAAGCGGCTATCTCCATTGGAATTACACATGCAAGACACAGCCCCAGTATTCGTTTCAACAAAGAAGAGCACAAAAGTGTCAAAACCACATGATAGATCATAAAGCACGTTCGAACAATGCGAAGTGCGTAGCGTTCGCCGCATGCGTTTAGCCTGTTTCACATGATGCGATTTTCGTTGCACCGGAAGTGCGATTTCAGTCGTTTGCGATGAAAATCGCAGTGCCGTACCCCCGATTTTCGACTGCGACCAACCGGTTGGTCGCACAGTCGCACCGTCGCAGCGATCGCTGCGATTTTCCGTCGAAACTGCGCGGAGATCTATTTTGCCGGTTTGTTTTGGGAAATGGCGTCTCGTTCAACAAGTGCATTGCGCGGAGATGTGGATTGCCGAATTCGGTACGTACGCAAAGGGAGGATAAAAAAACTTGTAGCGCAGATTCCATTCTCCCATTTCTATGCGTTCGTTGACATGCTACGCAGCAAATGAAGTGCATTTTCACGTTTGCTTCGTACACCTTCGCGAGTTGTCAATACTCCGAGCTGTTAAATTCCCACGAGACGACATGGCCTTTTGGGATCGTCACAATTTTCTTTTGTTGAGTAGCATACAAAAATCGCGCGTACGGAGAACATAACTTCAACGTCGGCAAGGTCAAATGACAAGAGAACAAATACTCATAGTTTCAACGTTGTACTGAACGCGGTACCGTTCAGTTGCATTTTCTTGTCGGTTTTCCAGCGTGAATTTCCCAATGGATTTTGAAAGGTCATCTTACCTCAATTGCTTATTAAATTTGACAGAGCAAACGTGTAGGCTGAAGTGATCAGATGTCAGCACTCCTGATGCCAAAAAGAAAAAAGCCAGCTTTATTGTATTCTTTGTGAAGAAGAATCTTACTGAATTTTCTACGATAGCATTAACTCCGTGGCATGAATAAAAAACGACGTTAACTTATTTTTGAATATTTCATGCACGCTATGGGGGGGGGGTTGCATCTCTTCTGTGGAGAATTTTTTTTTTCTTGCAGAGAAACCAATAAACATTGCATATGTTGCGGACTTTGTATCCTTACTGCACTTGTATTAAAATTTGCTTTGAACGGTAATTAACTCTACAGTTAGTAAATTAAGTAAATTATTCGCCTGCTATAGTGGCACAGTGACAACGTACCCTCCTGCACCGCCATGTAAAACTCGTGCAGCAGTGCGAAAAGCAGGCAAACAGCCTGTTCTTGTTGAGATGAAGCAGTAGAAGACGACACGCTAAAGAAAAGTAAATCGAAACTGTGCAGTGAAGTCATCCAGTTGCGCCCCTTCCTGTGAGTCTTTGAATCCTTTAAGTACAAATGGTTCCTGCACGTTCACAGCGATCGAGTGTGCAGAAAAATTTATACCTTACATGTTTCTAATAACAGCGTCTAATAAGTTTGTGATCACATATATGAGGGTGTAAACGCATATTACGACATCCACTGTGATTACTACCTTTAAAGTAATGAAATATCATGCTACTTGCAAGGACATATCACCCTGGGATTTTAAAAGAAATTTCTCCATTTCAACTATACGCAATATGTGGTTTATTCAATAAAGGACCACAAGCTGCTTTTTTTTTTTTTGCAGTGACAAACTTATTCCAAGTTTGAGCTACATAACAGGCAAGAAAAAACAACTCTGTTGACAACAAAATTGTTCAATTTATTCACCTGCGACTGTGGCTATAGCATTTTGCTGCTAACACAAGGCGAGGGGTTGAATTGCCAGCCATGGCAGTCGCATTTCGATAGGAGTCATAGGTAAAAAAAGCTCTTGCACTTAGATTTAGTTCACCATCATTTATTGAAGCCTTAAACTTCCAAAATACTATTGCATAGGGGGGCATGCTTATGCAAAATCTAAGACTAATCGAAAGCAAAGGGCACAACTTCAAAACAAGCATCTTTTTTGGTACTTCGAGGGTGTAAACATTCGTTGCATCAATATGTATTGTTCAACAGCACTGCACAAATAAGCATGATCAGGCATGGCAAGTACTCCGTCAGCAAGCTGGTTCTACAGATGCCTAAATGTCGAGACATAAATGCTCATACTACGTCGTGCACGCAGCACGAAGAAAACATTTTTTCAAGCGCTGTCCCTTCTGGCAGATATGAGTGGGCCATAAGCAGCAGAAGCTTAATGACAGGGCATTGTGTAATACCGCTTATGAAAGAATGACAAGAGTGAAGAGGCTTTAGACAGCAGTACCTCATGCTACTCTAATAAGAGGAACGATGAGCAAGAAAATTTCCGGTAGAGCACTTAAGTTCAACAGTAACTTTTTGAAAGACAGAAAATTTCAGGTGAGAGTTGGACGTACATTTTGCCCACCCACACCAACAGGCGTACTACAAGAAGTACTACAGTCTACGGGAAAGTTATACAGAAATCAAGAATGACGCATCAAGCTATCGACAGCGCTGCAGACTTTCTTGGCCAGTCTGGCCTCTCGCTTTCTGATAAGTCAGCTTACATCAACGTCGGAAAAAAGATTAGGATCAAGAACTACCCCAAATTGCATATTGTGCTCCACATACCTGGACAAATATACACGCAAGTCAACATCCACAAATCCTCAGCCAGTGTAAGACTATGACAGCAGAGCCAGCATGTGGGTGAAACAATTATGCCATGCCTGGACGCAAATTCTACACCTGGTGAAAAGAATTATCTCGAAATCATGGGGGGTGGATGAGCGGATACTATGGAAAACCGCAGATGCTGTACTTGTGTCCAAAGTATTGTACGGTATAAATTACCAACAGCGCACAAAAAAGACAACTCATCGAATAAAGGCATCGGGTAATGACAAATCTTTCCAACTTTACCTTGCTTGAAGGCCTCTATGAGAAAGAGCAAAGGAACAAGCACGTAGACACAGTAGAGTTGCAGCCTGCAGCACAAATTCTTTACCTCAGGAGCTCAGAACCTGATCCCAAGATTCTATGCCAGCTAGCATATGAGATGCAAAGATAACTACCCCTCCCTTCAGAAACACAACCGCAGGAGCACCTGAACTTGAAACACTACAGGCCCATACCATGCAATATTGGAGCAAACAATTAGGCCAGGAAACTATATGCAACTGCCAAACACACAGATGAGGCTGCTAATTATGAAGGTGCAAGCAAACATAATACACATAATAGTACATTGATGTGGCAATAGCAGTGTAACAGTAGTATGACACTACAAAAAATTAAACCCCATACAAGTGAGTACCATTCCAGGTCACCCTACATCTAGAAAATCTGAACTAAAGGCGATCAAAGCAGCACTTGCAGAGCAAATTTGCAGACTACAACATCCTGCTCGCCTGCATGGATTCACCAGAAACTGTCTGGGCCTGCACCTCACACAAGATTGTCAGGAAAATCAGGAGATTGACACGTGACTTGCAAGCACATGACCAAAAATTAAATTACAGGATACTTAGCTATGCATATATTCCAGGACACAAGCAGGCTTATGAGCCCGACATAGGAACTGAAAACTGGACGAGTTGGTGTGTACCCATTATTAACTAAAGCCCAACAGATAGACAATGGACAAGAACGAAGCGCTCTTTGTCTTGACTTCGTTCTTGTCCATTGTATTACTGTTGCACTATAGTTAATGAATTCATGAGGCTGCGCAGAAGAACGACACCCCCGCCCAAGGCCCCAATTTCATATCCAAATCTACATTCGTGCACGCACACACGTACACACACATATATGCTGCAAGGGTGCATAGCATCAAGCAGTATCGACAGGATGACACTAGACACGGATGACGGCGAACTTCCAACTAAGGTTCGTTGTAAAAATGTCGCGATTTATACAGTTTACCAGAAAAAGAAGACAGCTTTGAAGGCTTGATAAAAATTGGTGCTTAATGCAACCAAACAAATAAAAATGCTACAGAAAGAAAATACAGAAAACTTTCAAGTGCAGAAAAAAAGTCATTACAATCGCCAATCGTGCATGCCAGCACCTTTCAAGAAACACTTTTCTTATTCCGATCGACAGACTGACAGCTTGCTTATCCAAGCACACTCTTCCAGTTGCATGTCATTGAAAAAAAACGAGTTTTCTGGAAGGTAGCCGCATGCGCACTTGGTGATCACAATCTTTTTCCCCCTGGATTTGTATATCTATGTATATTTTCTCTCTGTCCTATTTTTGATTATGTATGGTTTCATCAAGTACTAGTGTTTATCAGGCTTTCTTGTTGTACTACTTTCTAGTAACCTTTATACATCACTGCATTTTCACAATAAATCTTTTAATTAGAAGTTAGCGTACCCTCTTCTTACTGCTTCACACTGTACGCTCTTGCAACATTGCCCAAATAATAAATTATACAAGGTACACAGAATCATCATAAGGGCCACTAAAGTGACTTGTTGCAGTCTAAAAAAATAAAGAATAGCCTTACTGCAAATGGCACCAGAGAACACATAGGATGAACAAGAAAACCGAAATTATCTAACAACCAAAAGTTTAATGTACACGCCAAGTAAATGCTGGCTGACAAACAATAAACCAAAAACACAACAAGGAGAAGCAAAAATTAATGTGTGTTTCCTGACAGGAAATGCATCCATTTCTAACGGAGGCCATGCTGACAAGATTCTCCCAGCATTTTTAGATCTATAGCTTCCATAATTTCTCTATAGGCAGCCGATCTGCATGGAGTGCTAGCTTCTTCCTCTACAATGCACGCTCAGATGTCGAGAGTGCATTGTAGAGGAAGAAGCTAGCATTGTGTGCAGTTCGGCTGCCTAGAGAAATCATGGAAGCTGCGGATGTAAGGACACCGGGAGAATCTTGTGTGAGCATGGCCTCTGTTACACTTTCAGAGATGGATGCGTTCCCTGTTAGGATCTGTATGGACATACATCATTTCTTGCTTCTCCCTTTTGTGTAACTTCGATTTATTCCTTGTCAACCAGCATTTACTTGGCATGTTCAATAAACTTTCATTTGTTAGTGCGCCTTATGATCGTCTTGGTCTCCAGCAGAAGGGCGTTCATTCTTTTTGCAGCGAAACTGTATATGCCTAGGCGAAACACTCGTGGTCCAACCACAGAAACCCTACGGCGGGAGTATGAGCCATTGCATTCGTCTTACGTGACGGGTGGACAAATTTCTCGTTGGGTAGTCATAGAAAGGCTTATGCATTTAAAACATATACATTTGTCTACGTGTTATTGCAGGGAAGAGACACAGAGCGGGACGGGGTTAAGACAAAATCATGATGTCATAATTATCTCGCAGCAAAGGTGTGGTGGGCCATTGGCTACACCGACAGTGACGTCGTTTCTCTCTCGCAGCAGAGCGCCACCTGCAGCAGTCTCTCTCCGACTTCGCAATAGGTTCAAAAATGTGTCCCTGCATTTAATGAAATGAAATTTGCAGCCCCGGTGTGTCCTTTGGTAACTACAGTGCATAACTAAGTCGTAAATATTATGATTAACACATTATCAAACACAAATGCATAACATAATTCAGAAATACTTTGATGGACCCACTGGGTTAACACAATGAACCACTATTTGCACCCTCCATGATGATGATGTGCGAAGCGCGATGTGTGGCATTTCAAGTAGACACTGTGATAAACCCAAGCCAAATGTGTGCATGACCTCATTAAGAAACACAGAGAGATAACCAATAATTCAGAAATACTTTAATAAACCGTCGTAATCAACCCACTGATAAACACCGGGGCCGCATATTTCAGCTTCGCTGGTTTACCATCTGTACAGGGCGCATGGGTGGAACTTTTTTTCTGTTATTGTTTGCAAAGTATTGTATTATGTTGTGCCAGTAAAACACGTTGTTGGGCTAGTTGGGGCATTGTATTGGTGCTGCGTTTTCTTCTGGTTTCTTTCTTAATGTTGTGCCCTTCTTCCTTTTTTACCTACTTTTTTATTCCCCCTCACCTAATACTCCAACCGTGCAGCCTGCGAGGTATATAAATAAATAAGTACATAAGCACGTCATTCATTCATCTGCATACACCTTGCACCATTCCTTGCTCAACAAACGTCACTGTGTTGATGTCTCGCAGTGTGCATCTACATTAACTGCTGTTAATTTGCATTTCGGTATAGTTTATGAACAGTGTAGTGCATAAATATTACATGACATTAAGGTTGTGACCTATGCAGTGCATAAACAAATCTTGCAAAGGATGACATGTTGGATTGTTGAAAATAAGACCAATTGTATATATCGCAGTACTTTAACAGCATTTAATTGACCTCTTGACAAAAACTTCACTTCGCATAGATTCCAACATGTGCACTGATTCTGCAGCTTTTTTTGCTCATTAATGTATTCGTTACTGCATGGCCACATCTTGTAGATTTAAAAACAAAGTTCAATAAATTAATTTGTTGCAACATATTTAAAAAATGCGTACATCACTGCGATTGCAACACCAGAACTTCATACAAACACGCACACTATAGGATGCGGACAAATGCTCAGGAGAAACTCCAGAATGTTCGCATCCTGATACTTATGAAAGTGAACAGTTTCATTCCATGACTGTTAATGAGAGGGAGAAAGAAAACTTAATTGTGGTCATGGAACAAAATCGCATTGATAAACTTAGATATACTCATTGCTTAACACTGTCGAAATGAATAATTATAGCTTGCTATCAACATTGAATCAGCCTTTCGACAGCAAGAAAAGGAATTAGTTTTTCCAGCTTTGAACACTGAATTGCAGGCAATGCAAGCAAGCATAAAATTCAGCAAATATAATCTGTTTACGAATACCAGATAAGAATAAGCGTTGAGGCTTTCATTGGTACTTTCTCTGGCTGAGCAATCTAGTTTGAAATGACTCCAATAAGCATGTCGTAACAATGTTGATCTAATACAGGTTAAATACATGACTAGCTTAAGAAATCTGGATGATTGCTATAAATTACAGTGAAGAAACTATGATACCTAATAACATTAATAATATAATAATATTTATTTCCACAAAAGAGGCTAACCCTGAGCGGCGTGTGAGCGACGTGCGAAACCCTGCGGCAAGTGCACTTGCCGTGGGCCTACGTTCCTGCAGTTATGGATAGCGCATGTTGATATGATCTTCTTGTTAAAAGTTCAGAGTATACTACCAGCGCGAGACACAGGACAACAAAGTGTACGAGAAGCGTGTCTTTTAGAATGCTGTGGTACAACGTACAGGTTTCTACAAAAGTGACGGTAACTGCTCAAAAAATTTGAGGCGTCGGCTTTTGCGCCTTTAGAAATATTCAGAGAGGATTCCCATATATATATTCACAGCACACGCACCGCGTTGGACGAACCAGGCTAGCGCTAAGGTTGAATTTCACAACACAATTTCCATTCCACGTTCAGTAATCACACGGATCATTTGCGGTTTCGTTAAAGGGCAGACGAGGGCTTTCGGGCTGGTGCTTGGTCTTTGGTGCAGGAATAGGGCTAGGAGCAGGCAGCGCATATTCGCTATCACGCGCATTATATGCACGCGCATCGTTTCTCCAGAAGCTGACGCCGAGCGCGGGTTGCGCGAGGATCTCGTTCGGCTGACACGACGACTTCGCGGCAGCCGAATTCCGAATGCTGCACGTGCGGTGAGGGTAGCTATACGAACTTGTCGATAGGCCATCCTGTAGATTCTCGTAGCGCAGGCTGAACGAAACGGTCACAGAAGGCAGATGAGACAACACACAGCGTTGAACAACCAGCTGCGAACGGCTGTTTACGTGCGCCGTGTCTCATCGCACTTCAAAAACCGCTGTTGCGCACTCCAAAACAAATCTTAACTTCAACGCGTTTTAGAGCGCAGCTCTTTGGCGTCCGTTCCTGGGTTTCGCGTCGTCGTCGGCGTTGTCGTCGGCCTCGTAACCAGCTCCGCCCCCCTTTCATCCCCCCAGCGCTAGCAGCGACCGACTGATACCGCTGGATGCCGCTGACGCCGCTAGAGAGTCAAGATAACGTGACTGCATAGAACACCGTCGCCGCCATGCAGAAAGAGGAGGAAAGGGTCGCTGCTATCTCTTCCCTCCTCCCTTTATCGTGTTGTCCGCTTGCTGCGCGCGCTTCTGCCCCCATCGTTTGCCGCTGGGTGTACACGCCGCCCCCCTCCGCTTCCGCTTACTGCTGGTTGCTCTCGACAGCGGCGATGAGCCTCCGCTTCGGCGGCGCGAACTGCAGGGTCTTCTCGGCGGCGGCGATGAGCTTCTGCTTCCCCCACGGCTGTGACAACCTCGCGAGCCACTTGTATAGATCTCGTCTTTGAGAATCAAGCATTGGTGTACCAAGTCGAACATATATCAGTCTATTTCTCCGACCACAAAGCTTCTTTCATGACTGTCAAGAACTGTTAGTGGAGTCTTTGTTAAAGGAATACGTGTGAAAAAAAAAAATTCTGTGATAGCGCATACATGTGTAGCTCGATTTCTTTGCCTCAATCTATCCAAAAGGTGAAACAGCTTATTTGCTGCGCTCAAATTTCGCATTAGGAAGTAACGTAATCGTCGGTAATTTTTTAAATAACAAAACACGCATATTATTTTCTGCTAATAAAGAAAAGCCAACAATATTATAGTGTGAAGGTTTTATTCATTACATTAATATAATTATGCAGCGTGTGTCACGAAACCTAGCAGTAAGCAACCCTGGGCGTCGCACCAGTCGAATTGTTGAAATCGAAATCATGTGAAATGGGCCCTCTAAAAATCGCATTGCGACGCGTGCGACTGCACCGATTTGCGTCGTTCCTGTCGCAGCATGTGAAACAGCCTTTTCCCGGTAAAGCTTACGGTTGCATAAGCTGCAGTTACCGGGAAGCGGCAACTGTATGATACGAAGTAGGGACTGACATAACTACACTTTAATGTGTAAAAAAAGAGCCTGCCTAGCAACTGATTTAATTTGCGTTATGATAGCGCTATGGGAAGGCCACGCATAGTTAGGACTCCCGGAGAGCAGCGTGAACACGATGAACGGCAATGGGAACAGCAACGTCATTGTGCACAATGGCGTCGTGCTTAGTCTAGGCAGGACGCAGCGGTTCCTGCCCAAAGCAAGCCACGCACAGTTAGGATGCCTTTTACATTGTACATTTCAATTAGGTGCAGTGCAGTTGTCTTGCTGTCAATCCTTCTGTGTAATGCATTGCTCAATCGTTCAAGGCTATGTCACATTGATTTATCGAATCAGGTGGTACCACAGCCTCACTGGCCAATCACCTTCACAGCCTGGATTGGAGCCCAATTTTTAATGTCTTTCTTTCTTTTTGGTGTTTTCCTTGATAATCTATAGTCGCATACAAGCGAAATGTCTGCTAAAATCACAATGATTCTGTCGCTGCCAAGTGTGCTCATCGGCTTGATGTGAGAACCGACAATCCAATAATATTCACCTGTCTTAAAAGTATTTTACTATTAGTGTTTTAACGCGAAGCTTTCTTTTCCTACCCTCCCGGGTTTCGCGTGGCTGCTGTTGGGTCGGTCGGTATCGGGGAAACATATTTGCGGATATGTAACAAAATGTTAGTTCCATCCCAACAAACCGCACACCTACTCAGAATCTCCCCAAATGGCTGTAATGTCTATATCCCAAAGCAACATTTGTGATACATTATCGAAATGTCTTCCCTGGATATAGACAAAAGAAAAGCCTAAAGAATTACTAAAAACCAAAAAGAGCCCAGAATGCCGCTGCGGGACTAAATGTTTTCATTAAAACACGGATCAAAAGAGCCCTCTTTAGTATCGAGAACACCCGTGTGGGACTAAATCTTTCCATTAAAATACCATCAAACGCAAAACAGCCCGTTTAGTCCCAAAATGGCACCGAATAGGAGCAATGAATCTGAGGAGTGAACCTTTCTTCTCCTTATTATTTTATTGTTGCCAGCGCCATACGCCAGCGCGTTGAAACGCTGGCCTATGACGGTGAAGCTTTTGCAAAGCTTTTGTGAAAACTTTAGTCGAAAAAGCGCTCATTTTGAAATAATGGTAAGCAACCATGCGCCTGTTGCCTCGCGCGTGTGCGATGTGCAAGGTCACGAAGCGCTACTGCGCTTCTCGAGGTCCACGAGCTTATGTGGCAATCGGGGGCTGACTGAACGATGAACGCTTGTGCACGTGTGCGCGTGCATACGGTGTACTTTTATTATCTCCTTCTTCTCGTCTCTCACTCCCCTTTCCGCCTCCCCCAGTGCAGGGCAGCCAACCGGCCATAACCGTGGTTATATCTGCTCGTGTGGCAGGGTTAGTGTGTACGAGGTGTCGACTCAGCCTGGTTAAGCCCCGCGAAGCCCGGCTGGCGGCGCAACCTCTCAGTGACACCGTATGGCGTGGTAGAATAAAGCTTCGCCGTACCGCGCGATAAATAAGTCTGTCTCGCACCTGCTGCTCAAGTAATTACGCGTCCAATTGGAATCAGCTCGTGGGAAAATCCCTTTTCTCACGAGCTCATTTGGTAAATTGCACGAATAATCTGACGCCAGTTATTTCGGTCTACAGGGAAGTAGGCGTTTATGACGATTCCCTTCAACTTTTCTGTATAAACATGTGCCGTGAAGTTTGTGATTAAAAAGTTAATTGATGTAATTAGCCTAATTAGTTAATAATTTGGTTTGGTTTTTCTTGCAAATTATGTCCTTCTGGGCAGCTAATTCACCTGTAGGGACGTATTCTAGTAAATTCCTTAGGCTTTCATGTAAAAAAAAGAAGAAGAAAGAAAGCGCTGTATAGTGTTATACGCGCAGTCTCGTATTCTTGTGGCAGCACTGGTAATGTCCTTCGACGCTACCCCAAGTTTCTTGTTCAGCGACTCTAAGTTGCACTAACTATGGTGCGACTTCTGGTCATAGCTACAGATCGAGAGCTTTGGGCACTTCTGCAACGAAGACCTCCAAAGGGTAAATAATGAGGATGACGGTGGATGCACTGTGTTCCTCTTCAACAGCCTGTGCAGCCGACACCTTTTTTCTTTCTTTATTTAGAGGTACATCATAGGCTTCGGCCGGAGCATTGAGTGATACAACAAAATACACGATGAGTATTAACAAGAACAAAAATAAAGTCATCATTATGCATTTTCCGTTCGTTAAATGTGCATACAAATGCTGGCGGAAAAGTTGACAGTTAGTGATTGAAACAATGGTATCTGGAAGGTCGTTCCAAAGTGCGATGACTTTCGGCAAAGCCGAAGAAGTGAAAGTTTTAGTTTTACCGAATATGCATTTGATGCTGAAGTGATTATGAAGGCGCCTGGATGTGCCTAATGGTTTGTCATGTGGCAGTGGGGGTGATGGCGTTACGCTATGAACATATTTGTGTAATGAGCATAAAAGAGCAACAGAAGGACGACTACTTAACGTCTGGAGCAGAATGTCGAGCTTAATTTTTGTTATACTGAAATGGCGGTCATAGTTACATGAAATGAATCGAGCAGCTCTATTTTGCACGGCTTCCAGCATTTGAATTAAGCACTCTTGACGAGGCGACCAGATGGACGAAGCAAATTCAAGCTGTGGGCGGATGACGGTTGAATACGCCAATTTGCGTATATGAGCTGAGCAATGACGCTAATTTCGATATAAGTGACCCAGTGTTGGTGGAGCTTTAGCACATATTGTAGTGATGTGTAATTTCCACGAAAAGTCGGATGTAAGGTGCAAGCCTAAGTACTTATATGGCTCGGCACGAGGCAATGAAACGATGTTTATAGAATATATGAAGTTAGAAAGTGACTGTTTACAAGTAAAAGAAATTGTTTTGCACGTAGTCGAGTTCAACGTCATACAGCCAATTACCGCACCAGGCATAGACGAGCTTAAGGTCCTTATGGAGGATGAGGTGGTCGTCATGACTCAATAGTGCGGTATACGATGCAGTCGTCAGCATATAGTCGCATGTAAGATGACATTTTAGAAGGTATATAGGTCATTAATGTAATATGGAAAAAGTAAAGGGCCTATCACACTGCCCTGCGGTACAATGGATATGATATCAGAAGCAAAATTATTGACGACTGTGAACTGCTTTCGAAAAGATAGAAAGTTACGAAGTCAAGATAGCGTTAGTGAGTCTAATCCAAGAGAATATAACTTAGTGATGAGGCGGCAGTGCTTTTGAGTAGCGATCAAATGCTTCTGAATAGTCAAAATTTTGTTTTGCTGCTATTTGATTCTCGGTAGTTCACGCTTTTGCAACCGAGAGTTACCGCTTTGAACACCTGCTAAGTAAGATGTGTGAGTTGTGTTGTTGCTGTACAGATGGTAGCCTGGCAATCAGTGCCGGTAATTGCTCGGTCTGAGTGCCGCTGTCCAGGACACAAAGCACGCTACTACTCTTTCATGATATCAGAGTCGCATGAAATTGTGAACAAATACGGCAACTTTCGCACTGTGTGGTTCTAAAGGGAAGTCTAAATATTGCACACGGGCATGAGAAAACAGTCTTCTAGCTAATCCGTCAAATAGTCTGTTTGCATCGAAGACGTGATGGGAAGTCCAGTGCGTAGTGAACCGAGTTGCCTACTTCATTACAGCCTGTGCAAGTGGTGAAACCTTTATGAGTTGTTTCATGGGGTTGAATCGTTTAATTACGCATACTTATGAGTCGTGATCTAGAGGGAACGGAAATGGCAGCGAAATCTCTCTTTGAGAGGTGTCTTACTTTAGTACTTTGGGGGCCTTCGGCAGTACTTTACTCGGGAGCACACCCTCTATTTCGTTATCAGAGATACCCGTGTGAAAAGGTATATTCTATGAAATCTGGCATTAAAATCTTCTGAGCGCCTTAAGTAGCACTGGCGACCGCCGAAAAAACTGGAAGAAAGCGTGCGAGGTGGCTGCTGAAGCGTCGATTTAGGATCCCTAAGCGCGACAGCGTCCTCGGGTAGGAAAAAAGCTCAGTTTGCGTAGCGGGGCAGCGATGGCGGCATGCTCTCGACTTGTTAATGAGACTATATAGTGTAGACGAACGGGCCATTTAGCGGCAAGGGACGGAATCTATTAAATAGCAGCACGTCCGTCGTCGTCTACACTGATTTAATTTATCCGCTTTTATAGACCTATAGGCATTGGTTTACGTAACCCGTGTCTAAATCCTCCAACACCAGGGACCGCTTCTCAACAGGAGGAGCCGTGAACTTGAAATGAAGCCGAGAATGTAGTGATCTTTTTAGCAGGCTGAACGAATTTTCCGCACACCGTAGACAGTGGTTTAGGCAGGCCTTTTGTTTGCCCAATGGTGTCACCAGCTAGCTTGGGCGACATGTGTTGCGTAAGGATCTTCGGTCCCTACAAGACGCTGGAGCGGTGCTCAGATACCGCATGTATGCGAACGAGGAGCTCGGACGAAGCTATAGAACCGACACACTAGCTAGGATATATGCACCCGTCGGAAAGGCAACGTGCATCTTTCAACATATTTCCTTGTTCTTGTCCCCGGCACGGTCACTCGCCGCGGGGCGCTTGCACTGAGCATTTTATGTAACGCCCCCGTGCGGCACTTACCTTCGGCAGCCTCCAGAAGTGACGCCGCGACTACTAGTGCGCTCCTCACCCACCTGTCGAGCGTGGTCATGGCAAGCGAACCGATCGCGCGTTGCTTCGTCCAGGCGGACTCAGCGCTGGCGGCTTTCCCCGGCTCTGGGGTAGCGAGCGCGACAGTGTGGCGTGTGAACTTTCTCCGTCCGCGCTAAAGGTCGCACTTCGTTCCTAACGCATGCAGAGCGCGTTCGAAGTGACCAAGGTGACTTCGATCGGCCAGCGCGAGCGCGGCGTGCGCGCCGCCGGCACCTGGGGCCGCGTGCCGCCGCTGACCGAGTGTCGCGTGTGAAAAGGCCGACGGACAACGCCAGCGATCGAAGCCGCGGGCCGTGACGACGTCTTGTCTGATCCTGCGCTTCGATCGGCCTTGCAGGCGCAGAGGGGCTCGTGCTATAAGAATGAGCAGGACGATCAACGCACGGGGCCAAGAGGGCAAAAAGAACCGTCTCAGAGGACAGAAACGCATTCTCAGAGGACACGCTGCGCTTTGTTTTATGCGCCTTTTACAGGGACGGTAGTGCGTCCTCGCCTCGTCCTATGATCTCTCCGTCTTAATCTTTTCTTAGGCTTTTTTTTCCGGTGTCGTGTTGTCTTCTTTTCATGTTTGCATTTGCTGCCCGCATTCGTTTGCCTATTTCAAGAGTTTACAGCGGACATGTCCGCGATTTGAGTCAGAAGGGAATGTGTGAGTGAGTGATTTATTCTGATGACATTGGAAATGTTGGCAACTATTGTGCCGCCGGCTTCTTCAGAAACAACAAATTGTCCAATGAACAATTGGTCATAACGTAAGATGATAACAAACAAACAAACAAACAAACGGTTCGGCAATAATGCACATTTCGTAAACATGCTTAAACATTAATAGTCAATATAGTCATTAATAGTCATTAATATTCAATATAGAAAAGAAAACTACACAAATCAATCTATAACGTTCGCCGAATGCTGCGACATAGAACAGCACACAAGGACATGCAAAGTGTTAATACAAAAATACGGTGTCACTTTCAGTAAAGGTTATTAAAGCCCACCAGGCAACCATCACCACCATGGAGGAAGGAAAGCACAGGAGAGGCCCCGGCCAGCACGGACGTATTGGTGAAAGTGTGGCGGAAGTCGTGCTGTTTTTCGCAAAGGACCACTGGGACTGGTGCCCCAAAGGTCAACGTTGCCATAGCAACCATGCTCCTGGAGCTCTCGCTGCTGCTCTAGACCTCTGAAAAGTGAGGTAGGTCTTTTTCGGGCCGTGTCTTTCTCGCACCAGATTCTGTTCGTGAGACAACCTGACTTTGGGGCGTAGTGTGTAAGCTTGAAAGTTGTGTTTTGGGTCTGGGAGTGTGAGTTGTCAGTCAGCAACAAACACACTCAAGTAATCATGGCGTTTGTCTTCGTCGTCGTCTTCAACATGTCACGGAAAAGCACAGGAGCGCGTCTGCTTCACTAAAACTGCTACATAAGTTTCGTAGGCCCTGTTCTCACGCGCGTCGGCGCAACACACACTTCTGACGGCTCATAGCTACGCAAGTTCGAAGCTCGCGCCTTTCTACTCCGGCGAGCTGATTGGAGGAGCAATAAGAGATGGCACACCAACATGGCTGCATTTCCGGCTTCAAAAACGTGACGTTAAACCTCTCTTATTTTGCTTCTTTCCTCCATGATCACTACCAATGGCCAATGAGGATAGTTTGAGCCCTGACCCTTCGTGATCAATGTGGCAAGATGGGCTTGTTGGTAGTTCTTGGCGAAAGGGATTATTGGGTTGTTGTTCGTGCCGCACATATCTTCGTGTGTCCATGCTCCTGCGTACCTTCTACCTACAGACAGTCGTAACCCATCGTTCAAGAAAGTAGCAAGCAAAGACCTGACCTCTTGTGACTGATCATGTGAGGCAGCAGCCAGCATCTGCAAAGTGGGTTGAGGAGGCAGATAACTTTCACAAATTCACTTGTGGTGTCAGAAGTATGAGATGCTAAGATGCTTAGACCGCATCGGCATGCCAAACTCGCGGACCCTCGTCAATCTTGCGCGGATTCGCGGTATCATCGACTTCCGCATACCGTCTATCACGAGCCATCCCGCACAAGAAAGCCATTTACCACAATCTATACCCTGAGTTTACTATTGCCAGCACGCACTCAGATGAGCTACTGCTGCTTGTGAAGACGTGTTCGGCTCTCCTAGGATGAAGTATTTCTATACGCCGAGCGGGTAGTGTGAAAAAATGGCTCCTTGCCACTGCAGTCAGAGGCAGTGAAAAGGACGGCGATGATGATGCCGATTTCTCAAGGAGGGCAGAAGAGAATCCAATAAATCAAAACACCAAGGAATAGGAGAATGAGGGGGATACAAGCCGGCTACACTGAGTGCTTTTACTCGTGCCCCACGTTTCTTCGCCAATATTATGCAGTGGGTCCGTGCCACAATTGAGTGTCAGCATCTAGTCCACAGATTGAGATATCTGCCAGTACACAATCCGAAAGCCTTCAAACCCTGCCATTGCAGGTGCACCCCTACCTGTAGGGGTGCACCTGCAATGGCAGCTCTTTCTTTTGAAATAATCATCCAGCCCGACTTCTTGCCACAGACCGTTAGGTATGGCGTTAGGCATAGATACATTGATATATAATATTTCTACGATTGTCCGCAATAATTGCGAGCTTCCGTGAAAATTAAACGCTTTGTGGCTATTTATCCTGGTGCCTAGCTACGCATATATGTCGCAAATTAGTAAAGTCGGCTCGTTCATGTAGAACAAATTCTGGCTTTTCAGTTATGCCGGCGTATTATCCGCGCTGAAGAGATACTTTGTCCGTGCCACGCTGCAGTTTCGGTCTAAACAGCGTATTTGAAAAGTCCATATTAAACAAAATCGTAAAGGCTGTGGCTCTGAAACACCCAAAATTGTTCTGTTTTTGCCTCGTTGGAAGAAAGCTGCGAACAGAAAAGTATAAAGGAGACGTAATTGGCACAATGCAAGAAGATAATAATAATTACGTATCTCAGTCAATCTTCTAGCGTCCAGGCTCCACGGAAACTCTGGCATCCATTTGCTTCAGCTATATTATACACTGCGTGCCGCTGACTGAAGCCGGCCGAAGAGTTACACGTGACTCGCAAAAAAAAATATAGGTTGCTTACTAATTAGGGCACTCTTGATCCTCTGTTTTCCGCTGTTCCGGCCACAGTCGGAAACACAGGGGGGGAGACAAAGCTGCCACAGCAAAATTTCCTCGTCTTCTTCGAATTCGCGTTGCGAGAGGAGGAAAAAGAAAGCTAAAGAAATGTCCAGCTTATGTTCATCATCAGTCACAGCGCAGCGACAAACACTTAAGAGAAAGGCAGTCGCCATCAGCCACGCACACAGCGGGGCTCAATGCCGGCTCGCACGCAGCCAAGCAGCGGCCCGCTTTCGACGGCATCTGCATTATATGCGTGCTAGGACCAAACAGGCTCGATACAGATCTCGGCTGGCTGCAACGCAGCAAACGGTGCCGAGCCAACTCGCGCAGAATCGGCCCTGCGCCCAATGCGCGCGAGGGCCGCCTCGTTCCCTTCTAACCAAATTCAGCTCTGCCGCTAGCGCTGCGCGTTCACTTCCGGAAAGGAAGGATTTAGCTTCCGGACGTCGCATCGACGGAACTGTGCCTCTTGCTTTAATCGTGCCACCTGCCACTGTTGCTGCCGTAATTGCGGCGCCTGTCTTCCTTGGCTTGATTCACTTTCGTTATATAGCCACGGTTCTGACTGCACTGTGCAAGCTGAAACAGCAACAACGGCGATAACGACAAGAACAACAAAATTGAAGCCCTCGTCCTCGGTTGGACGCGGAACCGAAACGATGGGCGCGTATATAGACGGGTTCTTCGGGGGCCTATCTGCTGCGATACGGCAATGTTTATGCCGGCAGCCTTTGGGAAGGCTGCGGACACAGGAGAGGATATCTCAGCGGACACAGGAGAGGATATCTCAGTTATGCGGAACGGAACCACCGTTGATCGAGACGAGAAAAGCAGACCGCGCGTCGCTACAAAATCAAACAAACTGATGGCTTTCTCTTTCAGGCGTTACTAGCGCGTGTATAGCGTTTGTAAGTGGGCCATGCTCGTTACTTGTGGAGATAGTCGTTTCAAAAGTCGGCGAAACTTTTTTGGCAGTACGTTCGCGTGCAATTGCCAGAAATACGTCGCGACGGTTAGAAAGAGTATGTGCTCGAGGAAACTTTCCTCGAGCACTGCGATACACAAAGAACACTGCGGTCACTGACATACCTGGTTTCACTAAATTGATATCAGGAGAGCATCGATGCTGATTAGCTAACTATTATTAGTTAGAACTAGGCTTATAAACACAGCGCATTTGCAAACGGAGGAATGCGCTTAATATCCTCCGTGGTGGCCCTACGGCTGAGGAGCTCTAATACTCAGCACAAGGACACAGTTTCAGGAATCCGTGGCGGAGTCGACCGCGTTCCTGGGGAAGTAGAGTGCGAAAGCGCCCATGTACTTAAAGCCCGATGCACGTTAAAAGCCACCAGACGGTGCTTCTCCTGAGCCCACAAATACATCGTTTCTCACAGCGTGGGTGTGTATTTGGAACGTGTAACTATATGAATGAAAGAGTATAAGAAATTAACCAATCAGTGCATCTCTGAATGGACATAAAAATTTAATGAGAACATAAACACAATGCACAGAGAACAAAATTAGGCCGTTCGAAAAGTGGTGAACGTGCATAGTCCGTATTCTCCAGCCTTCTTTTCTACTAACAAGAAGTCAGTGCCCTTCCACTCTGTGAAGAAGGATGACCAGCGAAGCTGTGTATGTGGGCCTTTTAATACCTACTTCACCTCCGCCGCGGGTCAGCCCGGCATTTCACTGTCTTCGGGATAGGCCCACGTATGGGGAGTGCTTAACGCCTGCGTCATCTCCGCTGCAAGTCGGGCCGGCATTGCACTATCTTCGGGATCGGCCCGCATATGGGGAGTGCTTAACGCCTGCGTCATCTCCGCCGCGGGTTGGCCCGTCATTGCACTATCTTCGGGATCGGCCAGCATATGGGGAGTGCTTAACGCCTGCTTCACCTACGTTGCGGGTAGGCCCGGCATTGCACTATTTTCGGGATCGACCCACGTATGGGGAGTTTTTTGTCTATTCACGGACACGATCCTGGGGGAACTAGCCCTTAATAGCTTCGGTGTAAACATCGGGCCCTTCGGGTCCCCTTATTCTCGTTCATTGCATAGCGAGGGTCTCGACTACGGCAAATTCTATGCCTTCAGGTAGAACACGGGTGTCTATTGACCGGCTGCCTGCTCCTAGAAGTTCACGTACTACGTTACGCCTGCGGTCGAAAGGTGGTTCCACATCCGCGCCGCCATGGTCATGAGTGGCGCTGCCTAACAATCCCTGGGTTAGACCTTGTACACGTAGAAAAATGCCCAAGAATGTGGACGCGGAAACAGCCGTCGCCGTAGCTCATGCGTAGAGCAACACGCGCGTAACCCGCATGATTTGTTTGGCTCCCACAGGCGGCAAGTTGTTTTTACGTGCACTTGCATTTCCCCTTAGCTTAACATTTCTTAATACTTCAATTAAAACTACAAATAACTTTTTATCTGAGCTCCTACTGATCGAACCAAAATACCAAAGAGAATCGCAAGCATCTAACCAACAAAGAATTGCCTTGGAAATCAAACGTATACCCGTACCCCAGGTTTCATGCCTAAGGGCACTGGGATTGTACATACAACGTGACCAAAAAAAACAACACAACAATCCAACGCTCAAAGACATACACGGCAAAGGTGGGCCGGCTTATTTTGAGAATTGCTATCAGACACACTGGCATGAAAGAAAGCAATATCATTCGACTAGTACAAGCCTTTATCATCTCCTGTATAGCGTATAGTGCGCCACTCTTAAATTTCACGCATACTGAGAAACACATGATTGACATAATGATAAGGAAACCATTAAAAGAAGCATTACACCTTCCTCCAAGCACAGCAAATGAAAAGCTATTATGCCTAGGATTACAGAATACACTGGACGAAATTATAGAAGCACAGAGAGCACCAAACTATGAACGCCTCGCACACACGAGGACTGGACGGATAATACTAAACAAGCTGGCAATAAAATACCAGACGCGAATTGAAGAAAGGAGAGTTATTCCACCGGACATAAGGAACACCTTCATAATACCCCCCCCCCCCTCCTCCCCACCCCAACGAACGTGCACCCAAACCATAACGCAGAGCGACGGAAAGCAAGAGGTCAAAGACTCAACAAAGTTCTCAAAGATGCTGAACGTGTGGCTTATGTTGATGGTCCAAAGTATCCGTCACAACCAGCCATGACTCTGGCAGTTGTTACGGGCACAAAAATGGATATCACAATAACTAGCTCCATACTTACCAAACAGCCACAAGTAGGGGAAGAGGCTGCAATAGCCTTAGCATACGCCCCAAGCACTGCATCTTGCATCGTCACCGACTCCAAAGCAGCCGTAATTAGTTACACCAAGGTACTTATATCACCTCAAGCATACCGAGTTCTCATTGGAACACATTCTACCCGCAGAAGAACTGTTCGACTCATCTGGACGCCAGGCCAAGCAGGGGTAACTGGGAACAACGCTGCGCACGACGCTGCCCGAGCAAGTACCAACCGGCAGAGTCACTTGCGTCGTCCCTCTCTCTCTGGACAACAAACCCCCGAAGAGACCCAAACAAAACTACGGCCCCCAGAACCAGAAAATAACAGCTTCCCAATACGAATAAATGCCTACTTGCGGAGAAATCCTCGAACACTACCGAAATGCTCGCTCTAAATACCCTCCTCTTGACAAATCATTAAACACCAAACAACTACATGGTGACTTCTACAAACAAGCACCTTCTCTGCGCCTCTGTTCATGCACCGAATCCACCCAGAAGCAGACTCATCACACTGTAAGACATACACCACGTGCAGACCTCCATCACATTATATGGGCATGCCCATCAGCTCCAAACAATATCAGACACAGCATAAACCACAATGCTAAAATAAAAACCCCTGAGAAGTGGGAGGCTGTACTGCTCAGCGAATGCCCAGAAGACGAGCTCTGGGCATTCTGGGCATTCCGGCTGGCGGAGGACGCCGCTACGATTCAAGGCCTGGCCTGCGTCTGACGGAAAGGGGAGCTAGCCTCCCAGTCTCTCCGTTCCCCTTTCGAACCCAGCAGGGGCTTTTCAATAAAGATGTTTTATCTCTCTCTCTCTCTCTCTCTCCCCCCTATGCTTTCCTTGGCTTTATTGTCTTATCATATGGTTATGGCTAACGAAAATCCCCCTCCCCCCCCTCGGGTCTCCATTCCCGTAATTCAATTTCTAAAAAAATAATAAATACGATCACTGAAGAAAGATAAACAACGCACGCCTGTCAATAGGCAATTTAACTTGCCCAACTAGACTTTGCTTATCCGTCCTTACTTAGTGTATAGCATGTTTGCATTATCTGCACAAAAGTGCAATGCCATTGATTTTCGGCATGCCGCTGTCGTCATCATCGTTGTTGCTGCTGTGGTTGTCATTTTGTTGTAAACGAACCCAGCCTCATATAGACGTATTGTGAAAGCGCGTAATATTGTGAATAATATGGAAGCGGCATTACCCGCCGTGGTTGCTCAGCCGCTATAGTGTTGGACTGCTGAGCACGAGGTCGCGGTATCGAATCCCGGCCTCGGCGGCCGCATTTCGATGGGGGCGAAATGCTAAAACACCCGTGTACTTAGATTTATGTGCACGTTAAAGAACCCCAGGTCGTCGAAATTTCCGGAGTCCTCCACTACGACGTGCTTCATAATCAGAAAGTGGTTTTGGCACGTAAAACCCCATAATTTAATTTTTTTAATTAATATGAAACGGTATTGGTCGCCCGCTCCTAATTCTAGTATTCGTATTATTGCCATAAAGAGACACTAAAGGCAAACACTAAGTCGACGTGTACTATTTAGATACCAGCCCAGAAACCTCACAGCGCTTGTTTCGTGCCAAGAAAAGACTTAGTTCAAGAGAAGATCGCGTCTGAAGGGCCCGCATGCCTCTAGCGCAATTCAAGTCGCCCGCCCCGAAGTGGGGAGTGGTGTCGTTGCATACGCTAACACCACCCTTTACTGCCGTCGGTGAGTAAAACAGCGCCTGGCCGATGGCTCTATTTTTTTTTTTTTGCGCAAAGCGCAAACGTGCGGCCACGGAGAATCCGAGCCAAGACAGAGCGTTGTATTCGCCGTTGCATCTGCTCTTGGTCAAGTGCCGTGGATCGTTAGGGCATCCCGGGACAACAAATGGACGTGGTATTCTGTGCTACTTGCAGTTTGTGTGTTTTTGCGAGTCAGCAAATACAGCGCAGTACTACGAATAACGAAGCTATACTGAAACGCGAAAGCTCGGGCGGCGCAGAGTCGAGTGAAAAACGAAACATTTTGACCGCTCGCGTCGTTGTCAAGGATAGCGCCAGTTAGTTCTTTTTGATAAACATCGAATAGAACTGGACCAGTGGCACATTCTTTCGTGTTATAATGCAATACAGCTATTTTATTGCGAGTGGTTGAGTACTAGTGACAGAACTATACGAGGAGTGCCTACGTCATCAGAATAGTACCTGAATGTCGCGGGGGAGCCTCAAATCGTGGCCTGCATTTACCTGAAATTCTCGGTTACAAGAGCTCTGTCTGAGATAATATTGACGTCTTAGATGTTCTCGAGCATTAATCTATCACTTTATCTTGAATTAATAGTTACCTTTAGTATCCCCTGAAAATATGGGGTGATCCTTTCTGACGAGTTCCCACACGACACATTTAAGTCGAGTATATGTGAATGTGGTCTAGTATATGTGGAAAAAATTAAATACCCTCAATAAAATGCGCGTAAATGAAGGCACCATCGAAGGAGCGAGTTGAAAATAGCAGACATTCTTTTTGACGATGAGATATGTGACTATATTAAAGCACATCAAAAAAGGAAAGTCGATCGCCGCGCACACCGGCAGCTCGCTCGGCCTGCCTGGTTCTTCGACGGATCCTCGCCGTGTGACTCTGCGAACCGTTTCACTGGAGAGGCCCCTTCCTGGTGTCTTTGCACACCCTCTCGGGGAAACCAGACTGATGTCTGTTTCTCCCGGCCAGGCAAGCACTGCCTGGTCGGCGCCTCTTGCACCTCATGATTATCCCATTGAACTTCTCTTGCGCAGCGGACTGACCAACGCTCCTGTGGCCATGGTACCGTTCAATGGGGAGTCGCTTCGAATGAAAAACTCCGCATTCGTTCAGGAAGAACTTCAGAAAGCGACACCCCACTACTAACTGATCACCGAAGTACGGCAGTTTGGTCGCGTTGGCATTCTCTGCTGTTCGCCAGACCAGGCCTGTATCACTGACCTTCTCAAATGTACAGCGTTTGCCTCACATCCGGTGAGCTCCTTCATTCCTGCTCACTTAGCTTGTGTTAAAGGACTAATTCGTGGGCTCGACTCGAGCCTTTCCCCTTCAGAAGTTTTAGACATGTTTTCTGTCACCGGAGCTGTGTCTGTATTTCGTTGCTCTCGCTTATTTGAGAACAAGAAGGTACCAACAGAATCAGTCATTGTTACCTTCGCTGGAATAAATCGTCCGACAGAGATCAAGGCGTGGCCACTCATTTACCGGGTTGAATTGCTAACTCCTCGACCCCTTCAGTGTATTAGGTGTTGGCGCCACGGGCATGGCATTAAGGGATGCCGATGAGTTCCTGGGTGGCCTCAATGTGGAGAAAATCACAAATTAAAAGATTATTCATCACAGGAAGAAAGGTGTTACCTCTGCAGTGGTTCTCACTCAGCTGACCATACTAACTGCTCGGCAAAAGCACAGGAATTACAAATTTTAGAAATAATTGAAAAAAAAGAGAGATTCTCAAGACGGGAAGCCCGTTATATCATTGCGGAGCGATCTCACGGCTATGCCGCTGCAGCAAATGGACTCTCTCATGCAGTTGACTCTTCGCTTCCTGATGTCATAGCTTCGGCAGTAGAGAGGGCAACGCAGGAGGCAATAAAAAAATCTATTTGTGAGCCTATCGGAGTCATTAGCACAAATGGTTATCACCCAAATGACTCAACTCCTTCAGGTGGTTGCCCGCCCAACCATGTCATCTAAACTTCCAGTGCCTTCAAATGCGAATGTTGTAGAAACATCCAACTCCCGCCCATCTAAACTTCGGCCTAACGAGACCTCTCCTGTGTATCATGCGGAACAGGAATCAGATTGGAGCTCAAATTGCGACTCGCAAGAAACGCACACGGAGTCTGACTCCCGTGCTCTTAAACGCCGTGCATCTCCTGTCGCGCAGGGATCTACTATGACACGTATCAGGAAGAGTAAAAAGTGAAAGGAAAATATTTCTAAAAAAGATTTTTTGAAGGATAGCATCCTCGACAAGGCAGTTTCTGCTGCCGGTCTTAGCACAAAATAGGTACGCTGAAAGTATTACAGTGGAATTGCCGTTCCATTTATTCCGCTGCTATTGACTTATATTACCTCTGTAGCCAACACTCACCTGATATCATTGCATTACAAGAAACCTGGTTATCAGCAGAAAAGGCATTTCATCTAAAAATTACCGTACATTTCGCTTGGACCGCCCCTCTCGTGGTGGAGGCTTAGCTATCTTTATCTCTTCGAAAATTGCGCACCGGGCTAAAATGGCTTACCAGCTTGACTTTAGAAGGCGAAATTCTAGCTATAGACATTTCTATTCCAGGCCTCATCCCACTCACTTTAGTTAATGTTTATTTCCCCGGAGGCATTCCGAATACTAGCGTCCTAGATACAGCAATTACTTCCTGCTGAAAAGAAATCATTTTTACCGGAGACTTTCTCTCCCAGCATACTTCTTGGGGGTACAAGACCGATTCGAGTGGTAAACGTTTGTGGGATTGGGATGCTAACAAGAATTTATCATGCATTTACGCACGAACACCCACATTTATTTGTAGTAAGTCACTTTCCGCAATAGATCTCACCTTCGCTAGTACTAATTTGTCTATCTCCACTTGGTCTGCTATAAACTCGGGCACAAGCAGTGATCACCTCCCTATTCTTTTTTAGATATTATGCCCATTGACTCAAATTACTACGCATTCAAACCCTTTTGTTAATTTCAGCACATTCAAAAAGGTCTTACGCATGGCTTTATCGAATCAGCAATTGGGTAATGATGAAGAAAAAGCCACAAATTTATTGTCTGTATTCCGTAAAAAAATCTCAATTCACTGTGCACTCCACTGAAAGCGGGTCTTCGAACCCTTGGTGGAACGCAGATTGCTAACGCCATTACAGGATACGAAAAGCAGCGTTGCAAAAACTACTTCATAGCCAGCGTTTTAGTAACTGGAGAGACTATAAGTTTGCGGCAGCAACATTTAAAAGAACAGTTGCATATGCGAAAGACAACTTTGATTGTGAGCACTTGGAATTTCTTTCAAAGGCCACCAACAACAAAAAAAAAAAAACACTTTTTCGATTTGTGAGAAATAAAAAGGTCCTTCCGGCACAAATAAACGTCGACTCTGTGGTTCCAACACCCTACGAATTGGCCAAATGAGTGGAAGATACTGCTAAAGGTCTAGAATGCCGCTTTAAGTCGATTTTGCCCAATCACGCTACGCCGCCTACTCATGGTGAAGACTTCGAAGAAGTTATAATTCTGGA